>NC_139677.1:24051498-25251498 GCF_964106915.1 Podarcis gaigeae | reverse complement strand
GAGCAGTACCTACTTATCTACTTGCACTTTGACGTGCTTTCAAACTGCTAGGTTGGCAGAAGCAGGGACCGAGCAATGGGAGCTCACCCTGTCACGGGGATTCGAACCACCGACCTTCTGATCGGCAAGTCCTAGGCTCTGTGGTTTAACCCACAGCGCCACCCGCGTCCCTTTGGGATAGAGTGCTTGCCCCCAAACTCATGCCTGCCATTCACAGACCTAATTCATGCTCCTGAACACTGTCTCCTTCCTCTGCACCTGTGAACAACCTGTGAACTATGCTTTAACTATTCCATCTTCAATTTGCTACCAACTACCTAGGGTGGCCATGTGTCCAACTCAGGGCTTTTGTTTCTCTCTCTCTCTCTCTTTGCTGCCTGTGGCAGCCATTTTGTGCTGATGCCTGCAGTGCTTCTATCAACACCTCGTTTTTTTCTTTACCAAAAAATGAACTGGACCTACTTGACATTTGAAGACATCCTCTATTTAGAGGTCAGTCCAGCAAAGAACCGTAAGAAAGGGGAGCAGAACTATTAGCACCTGGAGCAGGTCATCTGGTTGCAGAGTTCCCTGCTATATGTTTTTAAAAAATAATACCTTGAAGTCTTTGGCACCACAAGGGCATCTCAAAGTGCCATATGAGCCTCCATGAAGAGATTGCATATGTCAAGGTAAATCAGGGATGGGGAACCTGTGGCCTTCCAGATGTTGAGTCACAGATCCTATCACCCCTAATTGCTGGCTGGGGCTGATAGGAATTGGAGTCCAATCACCTTTCCATATCCCTGGGTTAGATTATCAAAAGCAAGTACTGTAAGTCTTTGTTTAGCTGTTTGTTCCCTACATTCGCCTGCCGTTTCAAGGTCAAAACCTGTTCCAGCAACAGAGCGTTTGTCCTCCAAAGTACGCATGTTCCTGGCAAAAAAAGGAGAGGTCTAATGTCACTAGACATCCCCCTCCTACCTTGTCTCTTGATAGCTACTGTTGCCTATTTGGCATTCGCTGTCTGCGCTTCTTGGGCAGAAGACAGATGGGCAGACCTTTAATTGCCAGCCATCATGTCAGGAGAAAAGTTGTCAGGCTCCTTGACATCCTCATGGAAAGCATCCAGACATCAGGCCAGACTGCAAGATGCATGGCTGTTGGCTAAAATGTGCTGTTCTGCCACTGTCCAGTAAACACACACGTGCTTCCCTGACGTTCTAGAATCATGGAATTGCGGAGCTGGGAGGGACCCCTTGAAATGCAGGGAACTCAACTAAAGAAGTACATTTCATATTGCGTTATGTATTCTCCAATAACTGGGCAAGTCAGTCAGAGAAATTAAAGGGTGTTTCCCCCAGCTTTTTCCCAAGATGAAAAATGTAGCTTTCTTTCAAAGCACTAAACTAAGGTTAATCCCAATATAGCAGTTTCAGTGCAATATCACATCTTCAGCAGCAGTGCAGGAGCTCTGCTATCCATCAGGATAAGTCAGCTTCACCTATTAAAAAGAGCATTATGGGATGGGAAATGTGCCCTCCAGCACTCCAGCTACATAGAGCTTTCAACAAACTTTTGTACAGATTTGCTTCTCACTGTCACCACGGATTGCCCCCCCCCCAAAAAAAAGGTCATATTTTATTAAGTGACAAAATACTGTGTTTTGAGAGCATGGGAAACAGGATGTAGCTATAGTGTGTGTGGCCTGTTTCTTTAAGAGGTGTGCCTGTCATCAAACAAACTCCTCTCCCTTGCCGTCAGTGACAGTTTTCTAACAACAAGCCCTAGGAGGGTGTTCAGCACATATCGCTGAAAATAATGCGCGGAAGATGTTAGGGGAAATAGCTTGCGAAAATGTGTATGTTAGGCAAAATGATATGTAATATTAGGAAAAAAGGACACTAAATTGCCAACCAGTTTTCATTATAGATATAGATATCCATATATATTATGAACTGATGCTGAAATGTGGCAAACTGAACTTCAGTTTCAAAAACAGAAACACAGGGAAAAAAATTGGCAGATTTCTTGTATAATCTTAAGAGTTGGAAGGTACCCTGAGGATTATCTAATCCAACTGCCTGCAATGAAGGAATATGCAGTAGTCCCATATGGGGATCAAACCTGTAACCTTGGCCTTATTGGTGCCATGCTCTAACCAACTGAGCTATCTAGCTGTCTTCTTGACCTTCCCAAACCAGGAGAGAGGTTTCCTCCTGTTCATTTGGAACTATGAGCTTTGTAAGCAACCCTACTGGGTTGCTTTGTCTCTCAGCTTATAAGCACAGTGTGGTCAAAAGTGCATATGTTGGTGGGTGGGAGGCTGTTGGGTGAACAATTGCACCATTTTGGGTGGCAGAGGCTGGCACACCAGATAAACTCTTTCAGTCTCTGCTATCCTACGTGCTTAAAGAGAGGAGTTGGCAGGGCGATTGTGCCACACCTGTGCAAACAAGGCCATCGTGTTTGTCACAGTCTCTGTCATCGCATTCGCAGAATTCCCCTGTGATGTACCATTCCTGGGGCGAACAGATGCACTTTCCGCAGTGACAAGAACCTGAAAGCACACAAAAAATCATTACTAGCACTTACAGAACAGTGGCGCTTTACCTGTCGGGCCTGAAACATCTTGGGCGCACAATCAGTGCCTATTAATAAGCAATTGTCTACAAGGAGATAATCAAGATAAAAGCCCATTGAATAGAAGAATGCTATAGAGGTGTGCTTTGACTTGAAGAGTTTTCTATAAGGCCCTGTTGTGATTTCTCTCCATACCTCCTCCACCTCCTTCCATTTTGTTTTAATCAGGAGTTACTGTGAAGAGGTAGATGCTTTCGCTTTCTGCCAAAGCTCTAAAATCAAGGCTACTGTTTCCCAGTGGGACAAAGCAGTGTGTGATTTATTAATTAATTAATTTGGCTACGGTAACAAGGCAAGAAGGGACAGGAGAGATATTCCTTGAGGGCACTGAAGCCACTAAATCCAATCAGGGATTTTTTAAAACAACAATGACAACAACAATGAAGTAGGAAGAATAAGCTACACAGCCGTTTATTATCTGCTGGCTGTGGAGGAAGCAGAGCATGCCACAAACACGACCTGCTTTCCTTTCTAAGCAAAAGGCTTTTGTTTCTCCAGCCCACGGGTCACATTGGGTGCCCCACTCAAACAGCGGGGAACAGGAAAACTCAAGCACTTGTGTCCACGAGGGATGTCTAACTAACCCCATGACGTATAAAACTGAGCACAATCCCACTACAAAAAGAAACACTTTCAAGACCTACTGATTTCAATGGGGGAAGTGAATCAATTCTCTCTCTCTCTCTGGAATGAATGGGAGTTGTGGGGGAGTTTAATTTTGGCTAGATTGTGTGTGCTGGCTTAAGTAGGAGCAGTTGCGACCCTCTTTTGGCCTTTCAAGTCTTCCCTGTTTCATAAGGTGATGGTTAAAAGGTAAAGGTAAAGGGATCCCTGACCATTAGGTCCAGTCGTGGCTGACTCTGGGGTTGCGGTGCTCATCTTGCTTTATTGGCTGAGGGAGCCGGCGTATAGCTTCCGGGTCATGTGGCCAGCATGATTAAGCCGCTTCTGGCGAACCAGAGCCGCGCATGGAAACGCCGTTTACTTTTCCGCTGGAGCGGTACCTATTTATCTACTTGCACTTTGACGTGCTTTTGAACTGCTAGGTTGGCAGGAGCTGGGACTGAGCAATGGGAGCTCACCCCGTCACAGGGGTTTGAACCGCTGACCTTCTGATCGGCAAGTCCTAGGCTCTGTGGTTTAACCCACAGCGCCACCCGCATCCCAAGGTGATGGTTGCTGGATTATTATTTATCCAGAAGATCTGTCCTTGCATCCAGGGGTTGGATCTTAGAATCCTAGAGCTGGAAGGGATCCTGAAGTCATCTGTCCAACCCCCTGCAATGCAGGAATCTCAGGGGCTACTGGCACTTTCTTCCTCTGATGAGTTTAGGCTCGGCCAAACTGGGCCGGTGTCCCTGTTCCGCCATCAACTTCACTGGCATACCGAGTTGTGTTTTTGTGTGTGGACAATGTGTCTTTTCAACCACAATGCTCCACCACCAGGAATCGCAGCTGGCGGTGCCGGCAACGCTAATGTGAAGAATCAGCTGTTGAAATAAATTCTTCAAAAATAAATCTTTCAGGCAGAAACCTGGAAACACAGCCAGAAATTAAGCTGAGCCTGTAGCTGCCAGATGTTTTAAGATTTCATTATTATTTTTTAAGAAAAGTGTTTTGCACAAAATGCAAAGCTCCATTAACAGCTTGATCTTCAGACATGCTCACCAGCGTATAATTGCTCGATATGGTACCATAACAACCGCCCTAGAACAAATGTAATAAAATGGCCTTAAAGGCTAATCATTTCTTAGAATAAGGTGTGTGTCCTCTTCTGCGCTAAGAGCAAGCCAGTGAAGGATTAGTTGGGTTAAGAACAGCAGCCTAGCATCAGGCTTTCATACTCTGAAAAAAGGCATCATATTTTTTCCCCAGGTAGCTAACCATCAAACTCCCTTTGTTTAATTGCAGTGCATACAAGGTGCAGGATACTGCAGCTAAAGTGGCTTTTTCCACAGCTCCCATCATCCTTGATTGTTGGCCATCCTGGTTGGAGCTGATGAGAGATGAACCCCACAACCTCTGTAGTGTGTTTACTACCCTATATTCCATGATGCCTGTTGCCTATTGAGACAGTTAAGAAGGAAGACAAGAAGCCAAAGTGAATGAAAGGCAAACCCACCAAATTCTATTCTTTCCCCCTTTCTCTTTCACGCTGAGTTCTACAAGCAAGTAGTTAAGTATACCAGTATATATTCTGCAATGACAAATAGTTTGCAATTAAACCCAGAGAGGAAAAATAATTTAATGTATACCTAAAACTGCCTAATTCTCTGCCACAAGACACATACACACAAACCATTCCACTGCTGGAGTGGAATGTGAAAACAATGTTCAATGTGAAAAAGGTGTGCAGCCTGGGAGTCATGTTGGACGCACAGCTGTCCATGGAGGCGCAGGTCAAATCTGTGTCCAGGGCAGCTGCTTATCAGCTCCATCTGGTACACAGGCTGAGACTCTGCCCACAGACTGTCTCGCCAGAGAGGTGCATGTTCTAGTTATCTCTCGCTTGGACTACTGCAATGCACTCTATATGGGGCTACCTTTGAAGGTGACCTGGAAACTACAACTAATCCAGAATGCAGAAGCTAAACTGGTGACTGGGAGTAGCTGCAGAGACCACATAACACCGGTCTTGAAAGATCTACATTGGCCCCCAGTACGTTTCCGAGCACAATTCAAAGTGTTGGTGCTGACCTTTAAAGACCTAAACAGACTCAGTCCAGTATACCTGATGGAGCTTCTCCACCCCCATCATTCAGCCCAGACGCTGAGGTCCAGCTCTGAGGGCCTTCTGGCAGTTCCCTCACTGCAAGAAGCCAAGTTACAGGGAACCAGGCAGAGGGCCTTCTCGGTAGTGGCACCTGCCCAGTGGAACGCCCTCCCACCAGATGTCAAAGAGAAAAACAACTACCAGACTTTTAGAAGACATCTGAAGGCAGCTCTGTTTAGGGAAGCTTTCAATGTTTAACAGACTATTGTATTTTAATATTTTTTTGGAAGCGGGGTATAAATAATAAATTATTATATTACTATTATAATGAAGAAATTGTGCAGTTTTTCCTCATTCAGCATTTTGCCTAAGAGCGGGATTTCCTTACTTTCTATTTTCAGTTGCTCAGCTGAATACACAGTAGCTAAGCAGAACTCTGATTTAAAGATGGTGGCTCAGTCTTGGCTCTGTGGAAGTTTCATTTACAATTACTGTTCCACCTAGCCAGAAGAACCCATCACACTTCTGTACACCAGGGATGGCGGTCCTATGGATCTTCAAGTGCTGCAGGACTCCAACCTCCATCATTTTCCAGCTAGCATGGCCAATGGCCAGGGATGATAAGGGCTGGGGTCCAGAAACATCCAAAGGGCCAAAGGTTTCCGCATTCCTGGCTCCAGACAACATCAGGTGAACCCTGCAGTGCAGCAATATCTCTCTCAGCTACGTTCTACATTGACCAATGCTCAGAACCAGTATCCCTGTGAGAGCCATGTCCCTCCATCCCCACCTTGTGATGATGGTAGCAGCCATATGGGTCCTCTGCTCACCATGGCTAGAAGCAAGGAACTCAAACAGGAGGTCACTGTGCTAGGCTTTTGAAGCTTTCAACATAGCACGATGGGGCCCAGCTGCCACAGTGGTGGCAAACATCCCACGGGACTAGTGTCAGCCCTTTATATGAGCCTCTCTGTAGCAATCTGCATCCTAGCCCATGCACAGAACCTGATTTTTTGCCTATTGCTGAAAACCAGAGTAGTGGGACACAGACATTCTGCTCACTGTGACAAAGGCAGGCGATGACTTGATCATGAACTTGAAAGTGTCCCACATTGGCACACGGGAAATTAAGAAAGCGCTGTCATGGGCAGTGCACCTGGCATTTGAAAAGGCCATTTGCAGTATTAGAAAAGCGAGATACTAAATACATGTAAATGAATCCTGAGAGACAGAGGTTTGTTTGGTTTTTTTTAAAAAAAAATTAAATAAAACAAGAACCAAAGAATCACATCCTACACAATTTTAGAAGATTACTTAACTCTCTTTCCAACCCAGAGGGCTTCAGTCACCACTGAGCCAGTCTTTTCTTAAAATGTCTGCATTTGGTACAAATTTCATAGGTTCGAAGAAGCAGCCATATTACAGTTTGCAACCGAAAACGAATGGCAATCTAACAAGGTATAAAACGTCTGAAATGAAGGAACCCCCTCAGACTTTGATGGATATGAAAGGAATCGGCAGTCCAAAAGAAAAGAGAAAGACTCTCTTCCCACTCCAGACAAGTTTAGCAAACGTGCTCACATACCTGCTGGCAACACTTGGAACATCATGCCAAGATATAATCCCTCATACACAATGGCCTCATATAGATACATATACCCACAACTATACCTGCAAATGGGACCACACGCTGTTGGTAAACAATGCCTGAAAGGAAAGCTTCTAAATACAAAACGGAGAACCTCATGACAAGAGTTCTCTGTATTGTAAAATCATTTTGAAAAGCTGTCAAACAGCGAGGGGGCTATGAAAGTTGAGTGCTACAATTTATAACCTGCAGGCTGTGCTTTTTTTAATCTCCCAGAGCATGCCCATACACCGTGGCACTCTGTTTCCCCGCACTTACCCTTCCCTGAGCACAATATGCCGTCCGCCGATTCGCAGAAACTTCTGCTCTCGCTTTCCGTCATGTTGCACTTCCTTGGGTGCTCACACAACTTCCCAAACCATCCATCCTTGCAAATGCATCGGCCGCAGGAACACATGCCGTGACCTAGAAGGAGAGATGGCGAGGCAGGGAGAAGTTTGTATTTTAAGTTTATTATGAGGGACGGGTCCTGCATAGGACATTTTGCTGCCCAGGGTGAGCAAGATTGCAACTTCCTCCTGAAGCTGACCAGCCAGGTACTTGGATTTTACTTCAGCACTGGCAATGAGGCACCACTCTCCACCACACCTGAGGGTGGCAGGCTAGGTTATGGGGCACAGGGCAGGTCACATAGGACTCATAGCTTCCAACAAAGGGGGAATGGATGAGGGAAGCTCAAAAAGAATGGCTGTGGAAACAGTATTTCACTGGGAATGTATTTCACAAAGAATAGATGGTATTAGGAGAAGGAGGTGGCAATTGGCAGTTGGCAGTTAGCATTTGGGAATTGCTTGGTTATGTTAGTTCCATCTTGACTGCAAAGGTGAGAGGACTTCATGTGGACGCTGTCTGGAGGAGTTTGCAAATGATACTTGTTCAAATGTTGCCAGCCTGACAAGTGAAAGGATTTATTTTCAACTATTTGTGAAAGGCACATAAAAATATATATATTCACAGATAGATAACAGGAACTGCCACCACTGCCTTCCTCTCACACACCCAGCAATTGCTTTCTGAGGCAGCCACCTCACTCTGCCTTATGGCAGTAACAGCACCGACATGGGGTCAGAACAAGCTGCGATGGATTCCCGTTCGCCTTGTCAACAAAGGAGAAGCTTCACCTGCTAAATCTCTATGACCAAAGCCTGGTTGGGGCACAGGGAAATGAGCCACGCAAGAAGGTTTTGTGGCAAGCACAGCCCTGAGTCCAAACAACACCCCTCCTTGTCAGACAATGCCATGCCAATAGTACACAGTGCAATGGCCAGAGTTTCCATCCCCAAGGCAGGGCTTAAGCCAGATTTTTAAAAAAATGTGTTGGAATGCTGTGCAAAAAGCTCACTTTGCCACACTCGACTTGGAAAATGCCTTCTGTACTTTTCAGAGTTCCCAGGCAGGGCAAAATTCAGCACGTGCAATCACATCAATCACTGTGACTTTGTAACTGAAGAAGACACACCTGGTGGGCATTTGCCTACACCAGACCTCTCATGGTGGGCATGCCCCAGGGAACTGGATTGGCCTGCTGCTCCCTCACATGTGCACACACTGTATCCCCGAGTATTTGGAAATGCACTGTTCCGTACTTTGAGCACTGCTGTGCACAAAGAAGAGGCCTTGCTGAGTGCAATGTGAATCAGTCCTTCAGCCCTTTGTGAACAGCAGGAAAGGGACTTTGCTAATTTCCATGTTTATATGTCCAGAAGTCTTTGAGCTGTTCTTATTTGTGTACACAGCAGCCTGAAAAACAACTTGTGGAGTCGAGTCACGTTACCCTTTCCAGTCCACTTATTGATTGTTCTTCATACAAAGTTAAGCACTCAATAACTATGGCATGCTGCGTACTTTACAGTGGGCAAACTGGATCTCCTTCTACACTCACCTTCGCAAACATGCATCTGCATACATAAACAGGAACCTGTTTGCAAATGTATATGTAAGCCTACATGAATATTTAAAGCGGGCACTGGTTTATAATTGGTTGCAGTCTCCAATATGTAACCATGGGGGTAACCATGACAATCAATCCAGGGGTAACCATGACAATCAATCCATAAATCAGGTCCCCACACACAATCTGATCCACCATAGCTGTATCTATATCTATATTTCATGGACAAATATTGTACAGATTGGAAAGATGAGGGAGTGCACACAACCCTTAGTTAGCAAAAGTGTCTCATTTAGCAATGTTAGCAGGGTTCAATGTGGAAGAGAGGGACTACAGCAAAAATGGCCTCAGCCCAGTATACCTGAAGGAGCATCTCCACCCCCATTGTTCTGCCCAGACACTGAGATCTAGCTCTGAGGGCCCTCTGGCAGTTCCCTCACTGCAAGAAGTGATGTTACAGAGAACCAGGCAGAGGGCCTTCTTGGTAGTGGTGCCTGCCCTATGGAATGCCCTCCCACCAGATGTCAAGGAAATAAACAACTATCTGACTTTAAGAAGACATCTGAAGGCAGCCCTGTTTAGGGAGGCTTTTAATGTTTAATGTTTTATTGTGCTTTTAATTCTGTTGGGAGCTGCCCAGAGTGGCTGGGGAAACCCATCCAGATGGGCGGGGTATGTATAAACAAACAAACAAATTATTATTACTATTATTATTAATCATACAACCTATTTATCAGAAGGTATTATTTACTGAGGAAAGTGTGTGCAAACTCCTTTCCCTCTTATGATTCTTACCCTTAAGCTTCACTGTTTCGCCCTCTCTCCATGAGCATGCCAAATTTAGTGAAAATTCAAAGCCCTATTTAGTGATAATTGTTTCACTACCCTTAAACCTATGAAATATGATTCAAATTTTGTCTCATTGATTTGTGAGCTGGCTACACACAGTTTTTACTCTCTCAGCTTCAGTTATCCAAGAGTATAGAATGGAGATAACAGACCCACCCTCTGTGGGCTCTTGTGAGCATCGCAATAAAAATAATTGTTAAATGCATTAAGCACTGAAAGTGAAATTTAAATGATGAATAACATTATTTAGTAGTTCTATTTTGTTTTTCATCATGGCAAACTCCCCACCCAGAACATTTTTATTCTTTGGGATTTGGATGTTGCACAGATTTCCTTTTGAAACAGCTCACATTTGAAAGCGTTATAATATTCTAAACGTGTTCAATACTCCAAGGAGAAGGATGGCCTGTGCACTGAAGTCTGCAATCCTAAGAACATTTACTTGGAAATAAGTTCCATTGTAATCAATGGCATTATTTTAGGGGAATGGAACAGACTATTTAGGACATCTCCCCTTTTGACTTCTCTGAGCAGAAGGCTAAAGCACTGGGCCACAGGTCTTGCTGAGAAAGCTCGTTCCTTTCTTCTTCAGATGACAGGCAGCTGCATTTTCAAGTCACTATAATAAACACGTAAGATCACGGCTGCTTACTCCCTCATCTATCACATTCTTCTCCTTATACCTACTTGGGCCTAGAGTCAGAAAAGAAAGCTATTCATCAATCTCTGCTAGTCAGAGAGGGCAGATGACCATTCTTATTCAGATCACCTGCATTGCCATTCACTTTTTCCTCTCTCATTTCAGTAGGCATCTAATCTCCATGCAAAATCCCTGCCTTTCTCCGATGTCCCTTCAGCTGTAACACTTTCTGCTTTCTCAGGGAGGCCTAAGGCTTCTGTCCTTTGCAGCAAAAATGAGACTGAAGTTGGTTCCCAATGTAGCGATGCGGAGTGGCATGCACACACTGAATAAGAAAATGAAGTTTCTCTGCCCTGTGCCTTAAATTAAGCTGTGCAATACCTTCTCTCGTGCATCTCCATGGGAACCAGGAGACAACTTCAGCCTTGCACAGCAGAAACTTCCTTGGCAAGCAGCACAACTTTCTAAGTTGACACAAAGCGTCAAGCAGGCATTTTAACAAAGCAAATCTGGCAGGTGGTAAACTGGTGGTAAATGTTTTCCAAGAGTAACATGAACCCAGTGTACACCAGTGAAAAGGGTATTGGCACCTGACTCCTACCTTCTTTTCTGTGCCTATTTCCATCTGCAAAAATCCATACTGCAAATCTGAAACACTGCCCTGATTTAGAGTTATGCAATAGATGCATTTCTGTTTTAACGATAACACTACCAATAGAAAATTTAGGTTGTGCAACTTGATTTGGAACTCTTACATGCAAACTTGCTTTGCCAAAAAGAGAGAGACTTTTTGTAGCGAGGAAAGTGACAGAGAAAGGCAGTGGAAAGTCTGAGGTAATGCTTGCTGTGATGGTGCAATGCTGTCTAACTTCCCCGCAAACAAATCAGGATGAATGCTCAAATGAACAGGTCAACTGAAGCAACCTTATTCAGCCTACGGTTCCTTGAGCCACTCCTCCTCATTTTCTTCTACATGTCAATTTAAGAACCCATCAGGATCCTTTAAAACCAATTATATGGCAATTCTGGACTGCGGTGGGTTGCTCTTTGATCTGCTCCAGAGCCGTATATTTGTTCCCAGTATTCTCCTTACATAACATGTACTTTGGGGCTGCTGGACAGCAGACTTGCAGGAAATCGTTTCATCAGGAGTCTGATCTGATAAAGAGGATGTGCATTATGTTGGGCACCTTGCTTTAATTTAACATACCACTGCAGACGACGCCATCTATGTCTTCACATTGCCGATCGTCACACTCGCAGATTTTGCCATATATTTTGGACTCTCCTGGAGGGAAACAAGTGCACTGGCCACATTCGCATTTCCCTGTAAGAATAAGCACTCCATCAGTCGCATGCAACAATCAGAGCTGCATTGGGTCATTAAGGAAGCAGCAAATAAATATAAAGATCGTATTGAAATACAAATGCAATATATTCAAAAGGAGAAATTCTAGAAAGACTGCTACATCAAGGCTCCTACCTCTATTAGGAATAAAGGGAGCTACCTTGAAAAGCTCTGGCTGGCTGCCCATTTGGTCTCCAGGGTCTATCATGAGCTACCTGGATTAGAAGATGCCCAGGATTAGACACAGAGCCTCCCACATCCAAAGCAGGTGCTCAACCATTGAGGTATGGGCCTTCCATGTTAAGAAGGTGTCATGGTACACACATCTCATGGCTTCTTTCTATACCACTGAAGGACATCTGGAAGCCTAGAGTCTTATGAACTCAGTCCACACTGCCATTTCTTCATAAATGTGTAGTCAACAGTGAAGAAGAAAGTACTTCTTCATGCAGAACATGGTTAAACTATGGAATTCACTCTCACAGGAGGCAAAAGCAGATTTGACAAATGCATGGCGTATAAGGCAATCAATGGCCACTAGCATCAGTGGCTATGGACGGGAGAGAGACTTTGTGCTATCCATCAATCAGGCAATGGCTTTTTCCACCTGCATTGCCCCACCCTCCAGCCCCTAGGAGCCTTTCCCAGACCACGACCTTGAGAATAGCAGAAGCAGCTGGGGAGAAAACAGAGGAGTTCAGGATATAGATAGTGTGTCCTTGTTTATCAATCTGATCCTTTTACATGGGTTTGTATGTATCTGAAGAAGTGTGCATGCACACGAAAGCTCATACCAAGAACTGACTTAGTTGGTCTTTAAGGTGCTACTGGAAGGAATTTTTTTTTTTTTTTGACTATGGCAGACCAACACGGCTACCTATCTGTAAATGGGTTTGTATGTTTTGTGATATTTTACACATTGCAATTTGCCATTATCTTTTCCTGAGTTTAGCAATTCTTTATTGTAACTGATAAGTGCAAACTGTTTCATTATTATTTGCTGATATTTAATTTTATTGTTTACTATTATATTCAAATGGTTTATTGAATATATTGTTTGACATGAGTTGTTTATTTCAAACCTATTTTTTTGTATTGGATCATACTGTTATTAGGTGTGTGAGCTTTGGTGACTTTCGTTGTTTCTTCAGCTTGTCAACAGCCTTGTGTACAGTAATATAGAATTAAAGTATACAAATTAAAAGTGAAATGAAATGAAATGGTCTATGTTCACTGTCAGAAGCAGGGTGCCCTTGGGTACCAGTTGCTAGGAGTTGCAGCTGGGGACAGTGCTGTTGCACAAAGGTCCTGTTTGCCGGCTTCCCACAGGCATCAGTGCGAACATAGGTAAAGGTAAAGGGACCCCTGACCATTAGGTCCAGTTGTGGCCGACTCTGGGGTTGTGGCGCTCATCTCGCTTTATTAGCCGAGAGAGCCGGCATACAGCTTCCGGGTCATGTGGCCAGCTTGACTAAGCTGCTTCTGGCGAACAAGAGCAGGGCACGGAAACGCCGTTTACCTTCCCGCTGGAGCAGTACCTATTTATCTACTTGCACTTTGACGTGCTTTTGAACTGCTAGGTTGGCAGAAGCAGGGACCGAGCAACAGGAGCTCACCTTGTCGTGGGGATTCGAACCGCTGACCTTCTAATCGGCAAGTCCTAGGCTCTGTAGTTTAACCCACAGCGCCACCCACATCCCTAGTGAGAACATAGTACTGCGCTAAATGGGCCTTTGGCTTTTCTTTTGTTCTTTCTGATCCAGGATGGCTTTTCTTATGTTTTTCATGGAAGGCAAGGTAGGGTTACATAGGGTTCCCATATTGTCTCCCAAGCAGGCAGTGTCTGGACTCAGACCTGCAAAATTAGCTTCACCAAGGTGCCTTTAGATCACAGAATTGGCTGTGCCACTTTAGACTGAAGGCAAGGAAATCAGTATGCATCCTGAACACAAGTTCCTTGGAACTGCAAGTGGGGACAGTGCTGTCATGTTCGTACCCTGCTTGTGGGCTACCCAGAAGAAGCATCTGGTTGGCCACAGGATACCAGACTCAATGGGCCTCTGGTCTGATCCAGCAAGGTGCTTCTTGTGTTTATCATCTACCAGTCTTGTTTCCCCACACCGCTTCACCAGGGCCCCCCAACCTCCTGTAATGCAGGAATCTCAGCTAAAGCACCCATGGCAAATGGCCACCCAACCTCTGCTTATAAGCCTCCAAGGAAGGAGAGGAGAGGAAGGAGAGGAGAGGAAGGAGAGGAGAGGACGCAGCTTAGACTGTACTGCATCAGAGAGAAAGCACCCCACAGAAAGGTGCCAGAAATTCTTCCAAAGAGCTTACAAGTCAACCAGCCAATACATTTCCATATTCTATGGATGACATCAACTGTAGAATGTATATTCTACCATGCACTTATTCCAACATTGCATCTAATACACGTTAGTCTGGATGATTCCAAAAGATTCGGAAAAGAAGCAATAAATAAAAACCATGGCTAAATTACAGGTCCATATATACACACTAGTCTCTTCTCCCTCACATATTGTGTCAGAAACCAGTGCTTTCTTCATAATACCTTCCACAAGCCCCCCCCCCCAGTGTGTCTTGTGATCACAACTTTGTTGTTGTTGTTGTTTTTTAATATTTTTTATTAACCGGCCAATCAAATCAAATTAAATCACATCACATAAATTACAAATTACAAAGCCGAATTTTAAATTTTGTTGGGGGACCCATATTTCAAGATCCGAAGGGGGATTCTGATCATCTTCTTGCTACTGCGTTAATGTCCAAATAAATCCAAATCAGTCCAAACAGAGTTCATAATTCTATCCAGTCTTATCTTGCTGTTTCCACATCACATCTTGTTCATATATTTTCTCTTTTTTCTTTATGATCTCTTCTGATAGTCTCCTTAAGCCGATAAACACTAATAATAATCCTGTGTGAATTTTCCGTTCTTCCAATCCTCAAATCAAGATGATTTCCGTATATCATCACCTTCATAGATAACAGCGCTCTTTCCATCATTAATTACAGAACTGTCATTCTTAAGTCCCACTGAGGAGTTTCACCCACAATATAAAAACAGCTCTATATCTCTATTTCTCCTCTCAGAATTAAGTCCTACGACAGAACTTCCCAATATGGCGACGGCATTTTTAACTGCGTCATTCCAAAGCTCTTATACATTCCACGCTCTTCTTAAAACATGCTTTGGTTTGAAAGTTTATCTCCACACAGCCTTAAATCCACAGCTTAAGTCCTTAAAACGACAATTCTGACTCGTGAGGGGAGGGGATTCTTGTTTAATCACATAAGGAAAGAAAGGAAAGTTTTCCCCCATCCCCCATCGTTCATTTGCCATACCGTATCTTGGCGTACCTTCTCATATTTTATTCTTGTCTTGTTTTATCAGAGATCTCTTCTGTTAGCAGTCTTTACTCCCCCTTCTTCCTTGAATTATGTGCATTCCTTCATCCAAATTGTTTCTTTTGAAGTTCTTGCAGCTAGTGGCGCGGATCAGGGACGGCGTCCAGGAGTGCCGAAATCCCACAGGAGGGCTTTGTGCCTAGTGCCCCCATCCCCACAAATTCGGGGGTGGTATAGGGCACAGCAGGCAAGGGCAGTCCCCCACCACAATCCTGGGGGGGGGTTAGGGAGGCTAATTACTCCCATCATAGCCTCCAAATCACCTCGTGTGGGTCGGAGAGGTGTTATTGTCAGTCATCTTCCGATGCGCCCCCTAGTGGCCCCCTTGTGATCACAACTTTGAGAGTCGGACTTATGTGCAACACAATGCAGTGGCTAAAATTATTATTAATAATAATTCCTAGTTTACATCTCAGCGAATAACAAAGACTTGAAGCCAATCCACTCAATTGTTTCTTTTTTCTATATTCTACCATTCCCTGTCACCATCTTTTTTTAAAGAAAAATTCACCTCCTCCCCCATCCTTCACCCCCTCAAAAGTAGCCAATTTGCTTGACAGATGGGCAGAAAAAAGCTTAGTCGCGTAGCACAGGACTATATTCCAGGTCGCTCTATTAAAGAGGCTGGCCTACTGGGCCAAAGAAAAGAACCCAGCAACAACAAAACAGGAGAGCCCATTTTCAGGACGCAGAGGGAGATAATTTCAGCAGCTGTCCTATTTTATTGAATGTGTCTGCTGTGGAAATAACAGCAGGCCCACACGGCCTGGGCCTTTCCTCTTGCTTTGCCTTACGATAACCATACTTTCAACGCAAACTTGATCATTTGAGTAATTAGAGGAAATCACAGGGAAAAAATGAAAAAGGGATCAACACTTTCACCAACGCGTTTTTCCCTTCCCCGGAATAATAGGTTTACCATAGCAACCCGGATGCAGAGAGGGAAAGTGAACACCAGAAATATCCTCAGCTCTTTTTAAAAGTACAGCACATACGGAAACAATAAAACGTTTGAGGGTGATAGCTGGACTTTCGGCAAGTAAAAGAAGTGCAGATTAAAGGTGAGTAAACTCCTCTCAGCTCAGTTTGGAACTGACTCAGTATTTACAGTGTTTTATTGAGTCAGACCATCACTTCATCAGTAAGGTCTATGCTGACTGGCAGTGGCTTTGCAGGCTATCAATCAAGAGTCTCTCCAACCCCTCCCGGTAGATTGTGTTTCTGCAGTTGCCACCTATTTGCAAAAAGGCAAAGGTGTTATTTAAAAAAGTTGCAATTAAGCGTGCTTGGAGGTCTGTGCCTCAGATGCTCATATGTTGTTCAGAAAAGGATGAATATCCTAGGCACTCTGCAGACTTGCCATAGATATCAAAGTGAGAAAAGTCCATTAGGTTAAGGAACAGAATTCAAATACCCCAGGCACAAGAAATGGATTCCACACCAGAAATTTCCGCCGACAAACCCAGGGCCCTGGTACCATTTTTTAAACAAGGATCACTAAAACAAAACAGCAGTGAAGGTCTAAAAGTATCACACTTTTTCTTCTCTAAGCTTTTCGTTACATTTTCTTTGCTAGAGACCAGGGATGGAGAACCTTTTCCACCCCCGAAGACTCTCTCTGGCAGTGATCCCCCAGTCGGATGCTCTGAGTGGCAGTGGCGTAGGGTGGGTTGTCAGCACCCGGGGCAAGGCAAGTAATTTGCACCCCCTAACCCGTGGATTTGCGCCCCCTAACCCCCAGATGTTGCGCCCGGTGCACCCCCCACGCTGCGCCACTGCTGAGTGGTTACCGCTAGTGAAAGTTTCATTTTTCACAGAATATAATGCACATAATACATTTGTCATTCTGAAGTATGTTGATTCTGGATCCAAAATATGCTAGACAAATACAAAGGCTCAAAATACTAATCTAAGAGTTTTATTTCTGCAGAAGAAAGAAAATGCCACACTCTTTAGATAGGCCAAAGTTATTATTTCCACCCACAGATGTTCAAGTTGCTTAAGGACACATTGTAAGGCCATTGGCATTTTGGCCCATTATTGTATGCACCACACGATGCTATTATGTTGCCATTCACTATTGTCCAGGTTTTTTTTTTATTATTTAACAAATGAGAAAAGCTGCTGAAATGACTGGTGCAAAGAGTTACACTGAATATAACACTTACCCACAATGCTGGGACCATTAATTACATGTATTTGAACCAATTTGCAGATGCCTACAGAGGATAATGAAAGCTTCTTTGTAAACTGTGAGTTTTGATTTAAATACCGTGTGCTGGAAGTTGAACTACAGTATATAATTTATTGGAATTTCTGCCCCTCTCTACAGCCTGCAAAATGCCAAAGAAAAAGTGAATAATAATAAGTGTTCCTACAGAAACACCATAATTTCCTTTACATTCCTATAATGGGCATATTTTTCCCTACTCTTTTCATTCTGAGTTCATACTTTCTCAGCTGCAACAAGGGACGAAGGGGAAATTTCAGTTTTACATAAAGCATTTGGGGTCAAATTACAACATTGGTCTATTGATCTATACAACAGATCCAAAGCCTGTTGCCACAGTAACAGAGTGCTTTGCAATTTTGAACGTATCCTTGTATTACCCCAATTTTACAGATTGGGAACTAAGACAAAGGCTACCCATTGTTCTAGAGAATATTGTCTCCGTATTTGGGTCTTCAGTGCAGTTTATATGGGCATGTATTCAATTTCCATTACAAGTCTGGATGGCAATATCAAATAAATGGTTACACAAAATGAACACACATCTAAATGTTCAGAGGGCGCCATTTTAATATCAAATAAAGGGTGCCATTTTCTAGATCAGAGCATTGTGGTGTTTTGCCTTGCATTTAATACCTGTAACCAATTTCGGCTTTTAAAGGTTGTCGAGATGATTCATTATCTGCTTTGCAACCAAATAATTAGAGAATCAACCATAGTGCTAGTACACCTGAGCACAGTGATGGCAGTGGAGGAGATGGCCAAGGCGCTAGGACGCAGCACTTCACATTTTGCCTCTGGCAGCAAAACCTCCCGGGGCAGCTCTGTTCCCCAGCAAGTGCACACAAAACTGAAATCTAAAAAGTTGTGATGTGCCAAAAAATGTTTTCCTGGACATCGGACTGTTTGTGAATAATCGGACACTGTTTTCAAACAAGTTAAGTTCATCCCATTCTCCATCCCTTCCAAAAACAAGTACCAAACCTAGGATATGTGAAACTCTATGGCAAAGAAGGGACCATCTGAATATGTGCAGAGTGTGTTATGTACTGAAGTTCTCACCCTGGGCCAGCAGGGGGATACTGTAGATAGTTATGCAAATGAAGGATCGAAAGTGACGTTCAGTGATTGGATAGTTTGTATGCAAATGAAGGATCGAAAGTGACGTTCAGTGATTGGCTAGTTACAGAAAATGGTTACTGTTGCATTCTAGTGGAGCTCTATATAAGCAGGCTGACTGAGCTCCTCAGTTCAGTTCTGTTCCAGCTTACAAATAAAGAGCTGCTTTGGAAGAATCGCTGTGTCGTCTGATATGTTCGCCCACAACTTAATAGAGTGCATCTTTATTATCATCATGAAATTCTACAGCTTTTCCCCACAGAGCTGAGAGTAAAAAGGAGGCCTTTGAGTGACTATGATAAACGCTTCAACTTTGGGGTCAAATTCAACATGGTAAGAAATGTGCAATGGTGCTTTTGTCATTGGAACTTTTTAAAATAGCAGCTGTTGGGTGCCTTAAACTGGATTGCAACCATAGTGTGGAAGAGATAAAAGGTCTAACTCCCACCTCCCCTTGTGATATTTTCCAGGTGAACATCCTACCCCTTCCCAAGCAGATATTTGCTCCAGGAAGCAAGTGAGAACAGTCAAGTGAAAGCTCAAGCACTGCCAAGGGGGAGAGGGTGCTGGAAGCAGTAAACTCTTGCAAAGCAGTGCAAGCCAGTGGGACTGAATTGTAGAGAGGATGCAAAGGGGTGATTACATTGTGTCTAACCAAGCTGAAATAGACAAAGATTTGCATCCCCCCCCCAGCCTCCCACTCAAATAATCTTAAAAAGGTAAAGGTACCCCTGCCCGTACAGGCCAGTCGTGTCCGACTCTAGGGTTGTGCGCCCATCTCACTTAAGAGGCCGGGGGCCAGCGCTGTCCGGAGACACTTCCGGGTCACGTGGCCAGCGTGACGAAGCTGCTCTGGCGAACTGGCACCAGCGCAGCACACGGAAATGCCATTTACCTTCCCGCTATAAAGCGGTACCTATTTATCTACTTGCACTTAAGGGTGCTTTCGAACTGCTAGGTGGGCAGGAGCTGGGACCGAAAGACGGGAGCTCACCCCGCCGTGGGGATTCGAACCGCCAACCATGCGATCGGCAAGTCCTAGGCACTGAGGTTTTACCCACAGCGCCACCCGCGTACCCTCAAATAATCTTAGTTCCAACCAATAAATTATGAACAAATTAAGCATAGTTTAAATATTCCTAAATATACCTACTGAAGCCTTTGTAATTGGCCTCCAGTGATATTCCTCTAACTGTACTATGTTTTTACTAATTGTTTCCCCCTGTATACATACAGTGCTACCATATGTGGATAAGGATGTTCTAATGACATCTATGATATTAATCGGAAGAAAACTGACAGACATCCTAGCATTATTCATACGTTTCTCTGAACTGCTTGCATCCTAGAGGGACTTGTAAAGAGTAATATATGATGAACTAGGAAGTGGGTGGTGCTGCCTTGTACCCAGCTTTTTAAGCTAGATGCCTTCCCCGCCCCCTCTTGCTCCTTTTCTAATTCACACCACGTGGACTTGGCAGCCTAGTTTACAATCTTATCCTCATGTCGTTGCGCACGGCAGGAGTAAAATTTGCTTCCATGGAGACAAGTCCCCAAATCATTTATGAGCATTTATTCTCACGTATTCCCACTGTGTGAGAGTGGGAGTTCAGCCTGTATAAGTCACTGGGAGGAGGAAATCATGAAACAAAATGGGGGGGATGAGGGAGAAATAAAATAATAGCTTACTACGCAGAATAGAAGGGGTAGAGGAAGTCAAAGTATTCTTAGGAGCTACATGGAAGTCACTTCCCCCCATCTAGAAGACTAAGGAAAACATTCAGATCTTTATTGCTCAGAATGTGCTGGTAAAGTGTTGGTAAAAGTGGAGGTACATCAATACACTACAACCTAGAAGTAGACAACACATGTAAACAGAGGTTGTTCAACTCATGGCTCTGAAAGACAAATGCAAACCAAATGGGGACTTCTCTTGAGATTCCTGTTGTGCCAACACCTTAGGAGTGGTGGTTTTTAAGTACTCTCATAAATACAACAGATAGCATGTGTTGGATCTTTTACACAGGGCCATGTGAGTCTCTTCCCAAAAGAAAATTGCCACCAAATAGGGCATGAATTTGGAGGTTATTGGAAAAGGCGAGTGAATTCGATCTACCACGATGCAGTCTGTCCTTAAAAATTGTTCAGAAAGATTAGCTAGTTCAGAACATGATGGCTTATAGCTAACTGGATCACGCTGGCTTCATTGTATCATGGAATCATAGAATTCATATCTATACTGAAATAGTTTGTTTCATTGGGGCCCAGCGTATTTCTGCTTTCGATCTTTAAAGCCCTCAAGAGGCTGGAGCTTCAGCACATTTCCCACACAAACCTGGCCAGGATTTACATTTGGAGCCACTTCTTGGGGTGTTCTTTGAAAAGAAGGTCACTTGGGTGGCGACTGAGGAGAAGGCCTTCTCACTGGTGATATTTTGTTTTATGCCTTCCCCAGGTAAGTCTCAGCGGGCACCAACACTGCTATTGTTTGGGAAACAGGTTAAGAGTAGAGCCAAGTCAAAAGTTGGATGGTTTGAACTTCCAGTTCAATTTGGCAAAAATGACACCCAAAATTGGGAGTGGGTGGGTGGGTGGGAGAAGCATTTGTGCCAAGCTGGGGAAGAGCTTGTTGTTGGTAGTGAGACCATGGCTGTGATTTCTCCTTCTGCCACCCTCCCCGCCCCCACTACCTGCGATGGTGGGAGAGATCCTTCTGATAGCCACCAACTCCTCCCACCTGGAACTACAATGAGGCCGCAATCCAAACCAAAGATGCCTGCAAACATGTCACGAAGGATAGCAACATCAACCTCACCATGTGGGAATTCCTTACAGATAACTGCAGTGCCTGGAGACAGGCAGTCAGGTTGTGCATCCATAGCATTGACCAGAGGAGGAATGACCGCTGGGAGGAGTGCAGAGAGAAGAAAGGCCATGGCGCATCTGCAGCAGGACAACTGGACGCCTTCATTTGCCCCTGCTACTACAAAACCTGTCTCTCCCCTGTTGGTCTCCAAAGCCACAGCAGGGCCTGTAACTCTCCAATGATTTGACTTCACCCCCCCCCAAAAAAAGCCGCAGTCATACATTGTCTCCTGAGATGGACAGATGTCAACAACAGAAACCCCAAAGTGTTCCAGGGGCAGGGAGGAGCTAAGTCAGCCTGGGATATACAGTGGTACCTCTGGATGCGAACAGGATCCGTTCCGGAGCCCCGTTTGCATCCTGAAGCGAACGCAACCTGCACCTGCATGGGTCGTGATTCGCCGCTTCTGCGCATGCGTGTGACGTCATTTTGAGTGTCTGCACATGCGTGAGCGGCGAAACCTGGAAGTAATGCATTCTGTTACTTCCGAGTTGCCGCGGAACGCAACCCGAAAACGCTCAACCTGAGGCAACTTTAACCCAAGGTATGACTGTATTATTTTTCATTAGTTTCCATGCTTGTATCCCACCCTTCCTCCCACCAGAGCCAAGGATGGCTAACAACAAGTATGAAATACAAACACTATACAACAGTAATCAAAACAACAAAATATGTACAGTACTAACAACTAAACTAATATGCAGTGGATAAATAAAATTTGGACTGCTGATCTGAAAAAAATATATGCAAAAAGATGGGTGTTCTCTCAACTTTTTTAAAAAAGCACAAAGAAAGTAAGAAAGTACTTTGCACACCCACCACCATTTGCTACAAGTTTCCCTAAGAAACCTCTTGGCAGCTTGCAAAAATGGGAGGTTTTCCCCACTTTGGCAAATGCCTCTTTAACAAGCACTCTCCATTTCGTTTGAGCTCCATCTCCAGTGCTTTGGTGGCACTGAACGTTTAAGCCTCTAAATAGCTTTGGCCCTGCACACTTGAGATGGATAACACTGCTTTTCCCTATTATGTCACTAAGCAAAGATGGATCGGGTAGCCAACACCAGCTGCTCACAGAAGCAAGTTTGCAGCTGCATGGAAAATGTGATTTCTCTCTTGGGTTTGTGCAGGGCTGTCCTTCTGTACAGTTATCTGTCATCAATGAAGAACCTCAGGGTATCAAATCAGGTTTCACCACAGTCACAAAATGCTAGAATCTGAAAAGGCTTTCATATGAAAACTAGATACCCAGTATGCACTGATGCATGGCTACACCTGATACGATACAAATGCATTCATGATTAATGCTAGTATTGGTATTTGGGGGGGGGGTATACTAATTTATGCAACCAGCTTGCAATCTATGCATTTTTCTAAAGTTAACCAAGAAAAGTTCTTCCTGCTCTTCAGTGCCACAGAAGCCTTCAGGGTGAGGAGACTGCTGAGCAGACTGGTTAGGTAACTGGTAACCCCACACAACTGCATCCATGGCAATAGCACCCCAAATCATAGCTGTCAACCTTCCCTTTTTTTGTGGGAAATTCCCTTATTCCAGGGCTGTTTCCCGCTGCTTCCCACTACTATCCTGGATTGTTAGATATCCTGTAGACTGTCCCCAGGACAGGTGATCCCTTATTTTCAAATCTGAAAGTTGACAGCTATGCCCCAAATATGCCATGCTTTGTTCCCGACCCAGCCCCTCAGAATGAATGGCAGCTGTTTAGTTCTAGGAGAAAGCAAAGACACGCAGGTAGGGACACCTTCAGAGCTGCAGCTAAACCTGCAACTTGCGGCAGTGATCTCAGTGTCTGACATAAGAAGCAAATTTCCGCCCCTCCCAACCTCGTCTCACATGGAAACCCACTTGCTTTGTCCCACATTTATTTATATCCTGTCCTTCCTCCAAAAACAGACTCGCAATTTAAAACAAAGGCATTCTAAAACAGTAAACACATTCTAAAACAAATTACAGGTGTGTTTGGTGTTTTTTAAAAAAATAAAATCTAAAAGCAGTTACAGGTAAAAATGTTTTTTTAAAAAAAAAAAATCATTTAAAAACATTACAGTGGTACCTCGGGTTAAGTACTTAATTCATTCCAGAGGTCTGTACTTAACCTGAAACTGTTCTTAACCTGAAGCACCACCTTAGCTAATGGGGCCTCCTGCTGCCGCTGCACCGCCAGAGCACAATTTCTGTTCTCATCCTGAAGCACTATTTCTGGTTTAGTGGAGTGTGTAACCTGAAGCGTATGTAACCTGAAGCGTATGTAACCCAAGCTACCACTGTATTCCATCCATTAATCTCAGGATTACAAGAACAACATTCTTCAGCCACCAAAGATCAGGAATACTTTTTAATCCCTCCTGAAAGTTACTAATAACGAAGACAGATGCACCTCACTAAGGAGGGCATTTCACAATTGGGGAACCACCACTGAAACGGCCTTGTCGCGGGTCAGTGCTAAGTGGTCAGGCATCGGTAGTGGCAGCACCAACAAGGCCTCACCTGCTGATCGTAGGGTTCAAGATCAGCTTGGGTTCAGCAAAGGAGCTGCATATGTGACTCTCTCCTCCCTAGGCTGCATTCCTTGTGTGATGCCAGAACATGTTGGAACCTTGGGGCAACATCAAATGATGCACTTTCCCTTATCAAGCCCAGCACATGAAAGGGGAGCATTTTTTCGGCAGTTCCTCCCTGCCCACCAGGGCACTGTCTCCATCTCCACCGTGCATGGGATAAAATATGGGAATGTTCACGTAATTCCATGTGTAGAGGTGAACACCATATGTTTGATTTCCTCATTTAAGTCAGGGAAACCAACCATGTCATTGTCACTTATGCACACATATGCATTTGCATAGATAGGACTGAGACATTCAGTTTCTGCGTGTACATGGCAGGGGCGGTTATGGAGGTGGGTATGGAGACCAGGTGGGTGATTGAAGCTGTGCACACTCCCTCCCTCCATCACACTGATGGTCTGTTAAGTTGGCACCATTTTCCTGTTTAAATCTGAGAACAATTTGTTGGACAAGGTCTCTTCTTAAGCAGCTGACCTAAGCCACTTCTGTGAAATCAATAAGATTTCTAAGTGACTGTACTTAGGATTATGCATGAGTTGAGAAGTGGAAGCAAAAAATGAAGTTTTTATGCTCCGTGATAGTAAGCATTTTAGGAATTGTGATAAAGTAAGGATGTTATGAATGAAATAAAAATAATAAAATGTTATGCGGTCTTAATTATAGTGGGTTGTGACTAGCACCCTGCTGCCTAATTGCGTCAATGACATATGGCAAATGTGACACACTGGTAGGAAAGAGGAACCTTCCTCTACTCGAGAGTCGATGAAGAACTACTCCACCAACCCAGCATCTGATTCTGCAGCTCTTAACAAACATTAGCACTCATCTGAATTATCTTCCCCATGTCTCCCCCATGCTCTTAAGCAAATAACTGGCAAAAAGCCACAGCTGCCGTTTGCTTTTCAGACGTCTAACTTGTTGACATCTGCTATCACCGCCATCAAGATGTCATGCCTGCTCCATCTGGCTGCTCTCAACAGCACCAGTTTGGAAGGTGACAATCCTAGTAGCCTGTGATTATTATGCTGATCTGCCTCGGACAAGGGGAGTTTTCATAGGTATCTATAAAAACAACCTTGCTGCATTAGGTAATCACAAGGTTATAGCTCAATGTGCATGCATTTCAACCCTGTTTATTAACACACACACACCCTACATGAGATTGCGGCTTGAGATAATATCCTTGTGGATGAACTCAGAATTACAAGGTTTTTACCACTATAACTATTTCCAAAGGAGTAGCCCTGTTAATAAGGGACACGGGTGGCGCTGTGGGTTAAACCACAGAGCCTAGAACTTGCTGATCAGAAGGTCGGCGGTTCGAATCCCCGCGACGGGGTGAGCTCCCGTTGCTTGGTCCCTGCTCCTGCAAACCTAGCAGTTCAAAAGCACGTCAAGTGCAAGTAGATAAATAGGTACCGCTCCAGCAGGAAGGTAAACGGTGTTTCCATGTGCTGCTCTGGTTTGCCAGAAGTGGCTTACTCATGCTGGCCACATGACCCGGAAGCTGTACACCGGCTCCCTCGGCCAATAAAGCAAGATGAGCGTCGCAACCCCAGAGTTGGCCACGACTGGACCTAATGGTCAGGGACCCCTTTAGCCCTGTTAATCCATTGCAGCAAAAACAACTCAAGAGTCCACAGGCCATGATATGTTGAAAGAAACAATGTACTTCCTCGAACTGATGTCATTTCTTCCATATCCACATTCATTGGTTATATCTGAGTGGGATGGGGAGCTGTTGCTCACCAGGCTTCCGTACATGGAGGTCAGTGAAGGGAAAGTGTAGTGTGGGTGGAGGGTTGGATCCAATCTGATGCACCCATTGCTGTACCAGCACCGCACCAACCTTCCCCTCCCCCCCACAAGCAGGTCTACATGTATGGGCCAGCTGCAGGCATTCCCATTTTGAATGTACAGTGGTACCTCAGGTTAAGAACTTAATTCGTTCCAGAGGTCCATTCTTAACCTGAAACTGTTCTTAACCTGAGGTACCACTTTAGCTAATGGGGCCTCCCACTGCCACCATGCCACCGCTGTGCAATTTCTGTTCTCATCCTGAAGCAAAGTTTTTAACCCGAGGTACTATTTTTGGGTTAGCGGAGTCTGTAACCTGAAGCGACTGTAACCCAAAGTACCACTGTAATGGCCTGTATGTCTATGGCCTGGTGCTATGCTCACCAAAGGAAGGGGGCCCCTTGAGGAACTTAGGAGACCCCCTCCTTCATATGTAGGGCCACATGATATGTGCAGGCAGAGCAGCCCCAAGTTGGTTTGATATATTTATATAGGTAAATTATGCTAGTGTAAATTACCCTGTTCCAAACTCCATTCAGAAGGGGAGCTACTGCCATTTACAGTGGTACCTCGGGTTAAGTACTTAATTCGTTCTGGAGGTCCATTCTTAACTTGAAACTGTACTTAACCTGAAGCACCACTTTAGCTAATGGGGCCTCCTGCTGCCGCCGCACCGCCAGATAACGATTTCTGTTTTCATCCTGAAGCAAAGTTCTTAACCCGAAGTACTATTTCTGGGTTAGCGGAGTCTGTAACCTGAAGCGTCTGTAACCCGAGGTACCACTGTACTGAGCCTGGCAGAAGGAAGAAAAGTATGCAAAACAGAGTTTGGTGTATATCGGCCCTTTGGGCCAGTGTAACCATCACTGGGTTGCTAGGTTATGTGACTGAGCTGAACAGGGTTTGTAGCAGGAGTAATTCTCCCTGCCCTGCCCTGCCCCTCCTCCCAGAACGCCCCCTTTCCAGGACTTACCCTGGCCTTGGCTGAGCTGGCTGAACCCTGGTTGAGCTGGGATGGGGGAACTACAGCCAGAAATCCATGTATTAAAAGAAAACCCCTCATTCTGGCAGATTTTGGGTTTGGGTTGCTCCCTAAGTCTCACAAAGGTGAACACCTATTACTCCCAATTAAGTGCATGTAGGAGTTCAGTCTTATATGCTTCCTGGTACTATTAGCCTCAACCTCCATCCTAAAGCTCCCTGTTCTATTTCCTCCCTCCTTCCCTTCCACATGTATGTTCATCCTCCAAACCCATGTCATTCTAGCCACAGTGTGGGGACCCTTGCAGCAAAGTCACTTGACACTGGGGCAGTGGTTTAAAACGACAGGGTGTTGCATGGGGCAGACAAGAGCAATGTTGGGAAGGTCTTTGGCTCCTGAATCATCTGCAGTTTAATTCACTTGATTGCTGCACTGTATATAGGATTGACTGCTTCCTTGTTTTGTGTTTTTTTAAAAACACACACACACACATGAGTTTCCATGTAATGAGTCATAGCATTAATTCCACAGAGAGATATGTAATTTGCAGATTAATTTACCAGAAAATGTCAAATGCTTTGTGGAAGTTTAATCACCAAAATGTTAACCTTATTCATTTCCCATTTTAACCTGTTGTTCATTAGCAGTACATTTCCAAAAGATTTCTACCACCAGCAGCAGCAGCCCACCTTTCACGGCTCGCACCACAAACATGCCCACTGAAAGCTTTAAACACTCTCTTCTTTCAAGCAAAGGCCAACAACATAAACTGTATAATTGTCAGACAACAATATGAAGTGATTTGCCTGCACAGCAACCATGAATATTACTTGGCAATTATAGACTGTTGAGGACAGACTCCATGGCAACAGATGATGTCACACTGTGGATCTGACTTGTTGATTAATGATACCAGCCCCATGATTTTTTTGTCTAGGAATAAATGCATCGCCTTACTACTCAGGGTGAAATGTTTCTAAGTACATTTTTCACAGACTGCATATTAGATTGTACTTGTACCAGGTGAGCAAATGGGGGGGGGGTAGAGGAGTTCAGAAATTACTTATGGGAGCCTATAATACCATGGGATTGGACATGCATATGAAATACCTTGAGAAAACACCCATTTCAAAGGCCACAAGTTCCGTAATAACCATTTCAAAAGGTTGAGTGATCCACCGTCAGTCAGTTTCATTTAGATGAGCAGAGCCTTTTTAAATCTGGAAATGTTTCCAGTGGATAAACCTTCCAATTATGGAAAACTGAAGTAACTTTGGATGTACAGATTAAATATTAACACCTTGGGTCCCTAACTTGAAGGATTATTTTAAAAATACTTTTGGTTAGGATAGTTTTTATTTCTAAAAACAAAACAAAAAAACCCACAGATGCCAGAAAGCTTAACTGAAGAAATTTGATATTTGTTTTGTTATTCATTATTGTTTCTGTGTTTGATTGCATCCTGCTAAGGCTCTAAAGCTCAACTGAATACCATGATGTTTAGCTGTTTTTCAATGACAAATATATTTTCCTATAAATACTGTTAAGTTGTGGGTGAACATATCAGCGATTCTTCAAACAGCTCTTGTTTATTCACAGGCCAGAACAGAACAAAACTGAAGGGTTCAGCCAGCCTGCTTATATAGAGCTTCAGTGCAACGTAACTGTAACAACTTTTTGTAACTATCCAATCACTGAACGTCACTTTCGATCCCTTGTTTGCATATGTGGACCTGAACTATCTACAGTATCCCCCTGCTGGCCCAGGGTGAGAACTTCAGTACATAACATATACAACCATTATACCTTTATGGGATGCTGTGGCGTACACACACACACACACACACACACACACACACACACCTGCCACCAATCGATTCAGTATAATATGACTTTTAAGCCCACTGTGTATGCTCCTCTTGTAATATTGTCACTAAGCAGCATATATTGTTTTCTATGTAAATTTGGTTTTCATGATTAAGCCCCTGTGACACTATGGAACCAAATGGTTCACTCAGGTAATTGGGCAAAGGTAATTGGTTCTTCCTGGTGCCATCAGGACCACTACCAGAGCTGGCAGAAGGTGATTAGATTAAGGTTAACAGATTTTTTTCAATGAATCCGGGGACATTTTTCAACTTCAGTAGGAATGATAGGATTTTGTCAGGGGACTGATTTGTAATTCCGGGGACTGTCCCCGGGAAACGGGGATATCAGGTAACTTTAGATTAGATGTGTCACGATTTGGCTGCCTCAGATATGGGGAAGCAGCCTGTCCAATTTCAGGAATCAAGATCATTCCACAGTTGTGGAAGGCAAACTGACGCAAATGCATTCAAAGGTTGAGCAGGTCCAATCCAGAATACAGAATAGCCACCCTGGGAAAATATTGTCTGGGTCTAAAACTGATACAGCTGGTTTCTGTTTTTTGTGGCTTTTAAAAAAACATTAATTTTTTCCCTTGTTTTATTTTGCCATTTAATTTTCTAGATTGATAGTCTGGGAGCTTTTGCTTATTTGTAAACTAAAGGACAGCTGACAGATGCTACAAATAAATGAATAAATGAAAAAAGTTCCGTGTAGGTAAGGTATATCTGGTTTATTTGCTCTTTACACACTCTTTACTCAGCCCCCCTTCACAACCACAGATCCTTAAGCCCATTTACGCACATGGCCGACCCACTGCCTGCACACATGCAGGTACACACACGTAGACCACCCATTAAAAAGTCACAATTTAAGGTGCAGGATTTATATTTGATATAAATGGGGTAATATATCACAAGGGAGAACAGGGTTTTTTAAAAATCATTAAGAAGGATGGCATACTTTATGAAAAGCCTTTGCATATTTCTTTCCTCTGTGGGGGAACTGATTTCTCATTGTGGGGTTACAGAAGTGCAGTGACTGGATGGGCAATTAGCAGGAAATCAAGACAGTCCAGGACTCTTGCCTGTCCGCCCAGGCTAACAGGTAATGGGAAAATAGCACCCCCACAGGCAGGAGGAAGAAGATATTTACAAACTCTTTATTTGTGGGTCCGCCAATCTACATAGGCCATTTAAAGCCAATTTAGGTGATATGTAAAGGTAAAGGGACCTCTAACCATTAGGTCCAGTCGTGACCGACTCTGGGGTTGCGGCACTCATCTCGCTTTATTGGCCGAGGGAGCTGGCGTACAGCTTCCGGGTCATGTGGCCAGCATGACACTAAGCCACTTCTGGCTAACCAGAGCAGCACACAGAAACGCCATTTACCTTCCCGCCGGAGCGGTACCTATTTATCTACTTGCACTTGACGAACTGCTAGGTTGGCAGGGACCGAGCAACGGGAGCTCACCCCATCGCAGGCATTCGAACTGCCGACCTTCTGATCGGCAAGTCCTAGGCTCTGTGGTTTAACCCACAGTGCCACATTTAAGGCTTTACATTTAAGGAAACATGGATTTAAGTACTGAAATTGGAAGTGTGTATCATCCTCAGTGAATAAAACTGTACTTCAGGTAATTTCAGACATCACAAAATCAGCCTAAGGTGGTTTGCCCATCACTAAGCACAAAATTACTATGGACCCATTTCTGACATGTACCTGAAGGCAGTGCCACCAATTTAAATGGAGCATATCGTAGCACCAAAAATTATTATTCATTCTTCACTTATCTGTATTTTATCAGGGCATCACAATTTCACCTCAGCCTCCTTCCATGGAGCTGTTGGCTTGGTAAATAAGAAAAATAATAATCCCATGGCTACTCACCAAAAAGAACACATTGATCTTGGCAGTGGCTCTGCAAGCACCATGGCTTGTTTGCAGCTGAATATTCTGGAACATTCTGTGTACCAAGCTGACTTGGGGAGAACAAAAGAAAACAAAAAGGCTGGGCTCTGTGTGAAATTTGGACGTAGTATACAGCACAACCGTTAGAATTAATCTATGAAGCAGTTATAATTCACCTAACCTATTATAAATTTAGGTGAAAGGAATGAAAAGGCCTCTCAGCATCATTCTGGAAGCCTCCTCTTGTCAGGAGAACATTAGAGATAAGGCATGCGCCAACAAGCCAGTCTTAAGATTCTAGCATGGAAATTTTATTTATTTTCCACTGATCATCTTGTGGTGTTGAGTTGTCATTTAAGAACTGTGATAGTATTGGTGCATCTTTTATATTTTATCTGTACACTTGTCTGATACATCATAATGTGAGTAGTCTATAACTTAGAAGAGTTTGGATTTGATATCCTGCTTTATCACTACCCTAGGGAGTCTCAAAGCGGCTAACAATCTCCTTTCCCTTCCTCCCCAACAGCAAACACTCTGTGAGGTGAGTGGGGCTGAGAGACTTCAAAGAAGTGTGACTGGCCCAAGGTCACCCAGCAGCTGCATGTGGAGGAGCGGAGATGCAAACTCGGTTCACCAGATTACGAGTCTACCGCTCTTAACCACTACACCACACTGGCTCTTAAAAAAAAATAACAACAACTTTTAAAAAATAACAACAATAAAAAAAGAAATGAGAACTCCCAAACAAAAGAGCTGGCTACCCTGAGCTGCAGCTGAAGATGATCAGCGAGCACTTCAATGGTGGTTTGAGGAATATTACCTCAGGACATTAAATGGCATACACTGATTGCAGTTGGGGAAAGGCGGGGATCCTGAGGGCCAGTTTGGAAGGATCAGGGGCCACATTCTAGCCTTGGGATGGCCGTTCCCCACCCCTGATGTACAGAAGGAAAGCCCGAAGCATCTTAAAAAGACAAAAGGGATAGAAATTGAGCTCCAGGATGAAATAGACCAAGCCACTTAAGCAACTGCCAGGCATTCATCTCGTTGCCAGTACTGGGGAGATCAATTCTCGTCATCCTGCAGACAAGAACCACTTTGAGCTGCAGATGTTATGAAGAAGAAAAAGGGTCAACAACCACATGAGCAATGGGGTGGCTGGCAGAGCAGCAAAAATAGAGAGATTGAGCATTCTCCCCATGGGAGTGAGTAATTTGAGACCAGACAGATCACACTGACAGAATTTAATATATATATTTTGCTTGAAACCTTCATTACTGACACTGCTGCTGAAACAAATGACCCTTTTTCATCTACCTTGCCTCGCAAGATAAATCCATCACCAATTATAACTGTTATTTTCAATGTCTTGTTTATAGCCAAAAAGAAACTATGCACTTGCGTCTCGTAGATAAATGATACACCTGAACGTATCCAATAAATTCATTTCACACAGTGCAATTCACTTCTTAGAAAACACAACTTAGGCCAAACTCCAGGTGTTAAGAACAGGGGGGAGCTGAGGATTGGCAGGCAGTGATTTCTGCAGCACAACAAACAACATTCAGTGAGGCAAATGAGAAATGCAAATGTATGCAAAATCAGCCACAGTGTATTAACTTATTTCAGCTGCTGCTGTATTAAGTGGTTGCAGATCTGTACAGATCTAATAATGATAATGCTTTTGCATTTACATAGCAATTGCGTTTGCATCGGGGGAGGGATAAACACACTTGTGCATGATTTGCAAGCAAAAGGTCGCAAGTTCAATCCCAGGCACCTGCAACTCCATAAATCAGGGATCAGGTAATGAGACTTCTGGCTGAAACCTTGAAGGCCAATGCCAGTCAAAGAAGACTTCACTGGGCTAAAGTACAAGGGTTCCTATGATCTCTACATTCACTCTAAAGCAGGGGTGAGGAATCTGTGTTTTTTTAAAAGTTACACACACACACTTAATTGCCAATATGGCTTCTAAGCAGTCTGCTATTTTAAAACCCATGACAAAACACACATAATTAAAATACAGAATAAACCAATTTCATCAAAACATTAAAATAAGCATTCACAATTAAAATGTACAATCAAATAAGCCTGTTAAAACAGTACAACAATTAAGGGACTTAAAACAGCAATTACAACAAATAAAGCAACAGCTTCAAGTTAGGATAACACGGGAACGCTCATCAAAACAAAGGCACCTTCAAGAACCAGTAGAACGCCAATACCGATGGTGATATTTCACCATCGAGTGCATTCCACAACTAAATGCTACCACTAAAAAAGTCTGCCTCTGTGTTACCTCAACCAAAGGCAAACATTGTTGGGCTACAACTCCCATCATCTCTGACCCCTGGCCATGCTGGCTTGGGCTGATGTTCAACAACACCTGGAGAGCCACAAGTTCTCCACCCCTGAAATAGATGGTTAGGTGTACATACTGGTGTACATACACACAGCCAGTGTGGTGTAGTAGTTAGAGTGGTGGACTCATAATCTGGTGAACTGGGTTCGATTCCCCACTCCTCCACATGCAGCTGCTGGGTGACCTTGGGCTAGTCACACTTCTCTGAAGTCTCTCAGCCCCACTCACCTCACAGAGTGTTTGTTGTGGGGGAGGAAGGGAAAGGAGATTGTTAGCCGCTTTGAGATTCCTTAGGGTAGTGATAAAGCGGGATATCAAATCCAAACTCCTCTTCTTCTTGCATGACCCTGACTTATTGAGCCCATGCAACTGTGCAGGCTCCTGGAGAGGAGGTCACAGCCAATTTGCTCCTCACTGATCCCTTTTGCTATACTGGTTACAGCTTGTGGTTAGTGAGGAGAGAGCTTAATTATGTTCCCCATATGACATGCTGAGCCAAAGTTTAACTTGTTACTGAGATGAAATCAAATGAGGTCTGTCATGTTCCTGCATGGATTTTAAAGGACAAATTCAAACAGTTTCAGAGGGAGTTGTGCAGGAAAACAACAACCCAGTTTTGACCTGGGGAAAACCATGTTTTCCCCCCTTGCAGTCCCCTCTGAGAGTGATGGAATGTCATCAGGACTTGTTGCTCCCAGAGAGACTTGCTCTTTCCATTTGAAGCATGCCATGCCAGCCACTCCAGTCTGTGAGTGGCTGAAAGACCTCTTCTAAAGCTTTTTTAAGGATTAAGGGGGGGGGGGAGAGACTGAGCTGGAGCCCTCAAACTGGTAAAGGGATCCACAGGACTGCAGCTTCTAAAGTGGACTCCATGATCCACCAATGAGTCTGCTCTAGAATCTATTTTCTGTGAATCTATTTTCTGTGAATTCCTCCTCCATCCCCCTCTAACAAAAATGCACCCAGGGATTTGCAAAGTGTCTGTAATCTCCTTTCTTAGAACCAGCACTCGCTCTTGTGGTCTTGCTAAGTCAAGGATTGGCCTGGTGTGTCACTGAGAACCAAGCCCTTGTTGTTGCCCTAATTCAGCATACACCATTGCGGAGTGAAAAATAGACACCAGACACAAATGCAGGTCCCATTGTATTTTAAGGGAAAAAACAATTCACAGTCATTTCTCTTCAACTACAAAATCCTAGTGGTGGGGGAAAGGGAGAACATCAGATCAGCCCATCCTGCCTTGTTTAGTGGTGTTGACGACTGTCCTGACTCAACAGAGTCTCCCAGAGATAGATAATAATAATAATTGATTATTTATACCCCGCCGATCTGGCTGAGTCTCCCCAGCCACTCTGGGCGTCTCCCAATCAAATGTTGAAAACAATACAGCATTAAATATTAAAACTTCCCTAAACAGGGCTGCCTTCAGATGTCTTTTAAAGATAGGATAACTGCTTATTTCCTTCACATCTGAAGGGAGGGTGTTCCACAGGGTGGGTGCCACTACCGAGAAGGCCCTCTGTCTGGTTCCCTGTAACCTCACTTCTCACAATGAGGGAACCGCCAGAAGGCCCTTGGCGCTGGATCTCAGTGTCCGGGCTGAACGATGGGGGTGGAGACGCTCCTTCAGGTATACAGGACCGAGGCCGTTTAGGGCTTTAAAGGTCAGCACCAACACTTTGAATTGTGCTTGGAAATCTACTGGGAGCCAATGCAGATCTCTCAGAACTGGTGTTATGTGGTCCCGGTGCCACTCCCAGTTACCAATCTAGCTTCCGCATTCTGGATGCCTTGTGGACTGCTGTCTCCAGCCCCAGCCATTTAGAGGTTTTCATCTGTTTACCGAAATTGTCCCACGGAAGCAATAAGCAATAGGGATGGGAGTGTCTCACAGCCTTGGTGATTTTCTATAAAGTGCCAAACATTCAGTTGAAATTGCCAAAGTGGACTCGAAATCTCTGGAGGCAGCTCAACAAAGGCAAATAAAGCCGGCAGCAATGTTTGTGGACAACTGAAATGCCTTAAAAGGATTCAGAACATTAGCAGAAGCAGCTGGGAGGGTTTAAGTGTTAATTTGCATCAGGAATGCCCTGTCTGGGTCATTAATTGTAAGCTACTTTGCTTCTATGAGAAAAGTGGAGTATAAATCTTCTAGCTAAACTATCTGTCTCCCAGGTGACAATCAACCGTGAATTACTACAATCTGCAGCAGGGGTGAGGAACCTGTGGCTCTCCTGGCGTTACTGGACTGCAACACCTGGGCAGTCCAGGACTTCCATAACACAGCAGTTTGTGTTCACCCCCAGAGGCGGAAGTCTCGAAACAGACGGATGTCAACAAAATCAGAGTCAGGCAAAAACTGTGGCCTGGGCAGAGCGGTGTGGGCCTAGGGCCAGCCAGAGATGCCTAGAAGGCCACATCTGGCCCCCAAGCCTGAGATTTTCCATCCCTGCACTGGCCCATGCTTAGTTAGCTGTGAACAACAGAATGTGAAATCTGCATTTATTTATAAAAGTGGAGGAAAGTAAAAAAGTCAATGAAATAATCTATTTTTATGAACCACCTCATATGAGACCAGAAGGTTTCCCTTTGCCTTTTCTTGCCTTTTCTTGGTTGGAGGATGGATGGCAGCTAACAGATTGAGGTTGAATCCTGATAAGACAGAAGTACTGTTTTGGAGGGACAGGGGGCGGGCAGGTGTGGGGGACTCCCTGGGCCTGAATGAGGCAAATGTGCAGGTGTGCAGCCTGGGAGTCATTTTGGACTCACAGCTGTCCATGGAGGCACAGGTCAATTCTGTGTCCAGGGCAGCTGTCTACCAGCTCTATCTAGTATGCAGGCTGAGACCCTATTTGCCCACAGTCTTGCCAGAGTGGTGCATGCTCTAGTTATCTCCCGCTTGGACTGCAACTAATCTAGAATGCGGCAGCTAGACTGGTGACTGGGAGTGGCTGCTGAGACCATATAACACCAGCCCTGAAAGACATACATTGGCTCCCAGTACGTTTCCGAGCACAATTCAAAGTGTTGGTGTTGACCTTTAAAGCCCTAAACGGCCTCAGCCCAGTATACCTGAAGGAGCGTCTCCACCCCCATTGTTCAGCCCAGACACTGAGGTCCAGTTCCGAGGGCCTTTTGGCTGTTCCCTCACTGAGAGAAATGGGGTAACAGGGAACTTGGCAGAGGGGCTTCTCGGTAGTGGCACCTGCCCTGTGGAACACCCTCCCATCAGATGTCAAAGGAACAAACAACTATCAGACTTTTAGAAGACATCTGAAGGCAGCCCTGTTTAGGGAAGTTTTTAATGTTTGAAGTTTTATTGTGCTTTTAATTCTGTTGGGAGCTGCCCAGAGTGGCTGAGGAAACCCGGCCAGATGGGCGGGGTATGTATAAACAAACAAACAAACAAACAAATTATTATTACTATTATTATTATTAATCATACAACCTATTGCATCAGAAGGTATCATTTGCTGAGGAAAGTGTGTGCAAACTCCTTTCCCTCTTATGATTCTTACCCCTAAGCTTCACTTTTTCGCCCTCTCTCCATGTGCAGGAGGAAAGATGATAAACTGTCAAGCATTTCCCAAGCTCTTGCCCAAGAGAGAATGATAGATTTCTCCCTTGTTGCATTTTAAACACAGCTGACTAGATAAAAATAGTATTTAACGTTTACAATCATTACGAGCTACAGTAATTTATTGAATCCTTCAATCAGCCAAAGGAACAAAAGACTAGGATTTTGGGGTGGGGGGTGTGCATGTGTGTGTGTGTTGTGTATACTGACATCCCCAAATATTAGACGATCGAAGGCTAAAATGAACAGCCCAAACACACAATAGAAATTAAGCGAACAAAGCAAGAACTTCTGAGAAACAACCACAAACTTGCTTGAAGCAACCAGAGAATCCACTCTGTGGTTGAATTGCAGCTGGATGTATAGCAGAAAATACTTGGGGAAATAGCAGTAAAATACTGGAAAGTGCTGAAATAATATTTATTTGAACTAGCACCACTCCACCACTCTAGGAACTAGAGTTGTCCCGTTGTCATAGTGGGAGTCCTTGCATTGGCTTCCACCAGCAGAATGGGGTAATTAAATACAGCCTTTTCTCTGTTACAAACAGGTGTCTGAATTAGTTGTGTGAGTGGCGGCGGAAATGGAGTGTCTGAATGTCAAAGTGTCGCATGGCAATCAAAAATTCCTCATTTCATTCATACTTAAAAATCTAGAACCTTCCTCCTGTTCCCCAACTCCTCTTCAATACACAAAAAAAGCACGAAGGGAATTTTAAGTGTTTCGCCATCCTGTTGTCATAAATTTCCAGATCATTTAGCCCCAGCACCTGATGTCTCTAAAGATGGGAAATGAGAGTGATCTGATTAATTTATGAAAGTATTCATTTATTACAGTGTGGTGCAAGATGAGGGAAATGACTGACACTATTATCTGCAAAATTTTCCAGTGATGCATTTCACAAGCAAATAAAGCTCCTTTCTTGAGAACAGCAAATGTAAAATCTGACATGTCCTGACAAATTTCTTGGGCCCTCTTTGTGTGACATATCTGGAGGGTATCCATGTGTGGCGTGAGAGAGAGAGAGAAAAGAGAGAGAAAAAGAGATTGCACCAGCTGACCCCACCTTCCAGGCATTGATCTGAAGCTCTGAGCAGAACCTACATGCATATAAACTGTCTGCATGTAGGCTTTGTACACAAGAAATGCAAGAAATGGATTGTACAGCTTTTGACAAATGTTGGCTTTGTTCAGAGCTTCAGATGAACATATTTGGGGAAGGTGAAACACCAACAGGGGTGATAACACTCTCCCTCTCTCATATATTTTCTCTCTCTTTTATATACGCCCACAAACACTCACACACTCCAAGTCTTGATATTCCAGATATATTGCATGAATAAGACCATAGCGTTTTCTTTAAGATTAAAAATTGAAATGACAAGAGGAAACTATCCTGAAGTCTCATCATCTGCATGCACTAAGCTGTAAACAAACACACAAACAAACAAACACAAGTTGGGTCCTACATAAAAAGATAAGGGGATATATCCAGAAAGGACTCATTCAGGTGTCCTACATTCCAGTAAACGAAATTCCTGCAGATCTGTTGTCAAAAGTTGCTGTTGTTGTTTAGTCATTTAGTTGTGTCCGACTCTTCGTGACCCCATGGACCAGAGCACGCCAGGCACTCCTCTCTTCCACTGCCTCCCGCAGTTTGGTCAAACTCATGCTGGTAGCTTCGAGAACACTATCCAATCATCTCGTCCTCTGTCGTCCCCTTCTCCTTGTGCCCTCCATCTTTCCCAACATCAGGGTATTTTCCAGGGAGTCTTCTCTTCTCACGATGTGGCCAAAGTATTGGAGCCTCAGCTTCAGGATCTGTCCTTCCAGTGAGCATTCAGTGCTGATTTCCCTGTATAGGTTTGATCTTCTTGCAGTCCATGGGACTCTCAAGAGTCTCCTCCAGCACCAGAATTTAAAAGCATCAATTCTTCGGCAACCAGCCTTCTTTATGGTCCCTCACTTCAATACATCGCTTGTGGGAAAACCATAGCTTTAACTATACGGACCTTTGTTGGTACGGTCAACAAAGCATTATAGCATTATATAAATCTATGACACGGCCGCATTTGGAATACTGTACACAGTTATGGTCATCTTACCTAGATGGCTTTAAAATAGGGTTAGCATCAATTCTTTGGTGATCAGCCTTCTTTATGGTCCAGCTCTCACTTCCATACATCACTACTGGGAACAACTTCAGGTTTATGTACAGCGGTTGCAGTTAGGCTGAAATACTGCACCACGGGGGAGGATGTTGGGAATTCCATTCCACCCTTTGCTGCAGATATGTGGATTGTTGCATGTCACATGTCTGTTTACATTCCAGCACAGATTGCTGGCGTGAGCGGAACTTCCGTTCTGTATTGCTTTTGTTTTCAGTCTCTCTGAGAAGAGGGCAAGGAGAGAAGCCATGTTTTCATTGTCCTGATTTATGTATAATAAATGCGTAGCTTAGTATCATGTCCACGCCTCAAGCCTCATCTGCTGTGTAGTTTACACTACTGAGTAATGTGTGCTCAAGCCTGCTCTGCAGCTTGAGTCACAGACGCACGTCGGCGAGGATGACTAATGGATCTCCGCAGCGGCAAGGGTGAGAGGGGAGACACTCCAGCTGGGGCTGAGCCAGCTGGCTTTTCATCCCCCAATGCCAACAGCCAGATCAGGCCAATGACCCATCTAGTCTAGCATCCTGTTCTACAGCGGCCAACCAGATACCTGTGGGGAATCCACAAGCAGGATTCAAGCACAAGAGCACGCTCTCCTCCTGTGATTTCCTGCAACTGACATTCAGAAGCATTGCTGCCTCCAAAGGTGGAGGCAGAGAATAGCCACCACGGCTAGTAGCCACTGGTAGCCCTCTCCTCCATGAATTTGTCTAACCCTATTTTAAAGCCATCTAGGTAAGAAGACCATAACTGTGTACAGTATTCCAAATGCGGCCGTGCCATAGATTTGTATAATGCTATAATGATTTGTTGACTTTGCCAACAAAGGTCCGTATAGTTAAAGCTATGGTTTTCCCACAAGCGATGTATGGAAGTGAGAGCTGGAGCATAAAGAAGGCTGGTCGTTGAAGAATTGATGCTTTTAAATTATGGTGCTGGAGGAGACACTTGAGAGTCCCATGGACTGCAAGAAGATCAAACCTATCCATTCTGAAGGAAATCAGCCCTGAGTGCTCACTGGAAGAACAGATCATGAAGCTGAGGCTCCAATACTTTGGCCACCTCATGAGAAGAGAAGACTCCCTGGAAAGGACCCTGCTGTTGGGAAAGATTGAGGGCACAAGGAGAAGGGGACGACAGAGCACAAGATGGTTGGACAGTGTTCTCAAAGCTACCAGCATGAGTTTGCCCAAACTGCGGGAGGCAGTGGAAGACAGGAGCGCCTGGTGTGCTCTGGTCCATGGGGTCATGAAGAGTCGGACACGACTAAACGACTAAACAAATAATAATATTGGCAGTTTTATTTTCATTTCATTGCCTAATGATCTCTGGCATGGACAGTTCCCAAATGAAATCAACAGTGACACCTGGTCCGTTCATCTAAAGCATGAGTAGGCAAACTAAGGCCCGGGGGCCGGATCTGGCCCAATTGCCTTCTAAATCCGGCCCATGGGCGGTCTGGGAATAAGCGTGTTTTTACATGAGTAGAATGTGTGCTTTTATTCAAAATGCATCTCTGGGTTATTTGTGGGGCATAGGAATTCATACATTTTCTCCCCCAAAATATAATCTGGCCCCCCATAAGATCTGAGGGATGGTGGACCAGCTCCCTGCTGAAAAAGTCTGCTGACCCCTGATCTAAAAGAATGGGTGAACAGATCAAGTCCCTGCACGTAATTGACTGTGGCTAAAACCCTCTTGATGGCAGAGCAGTTATTTTGTGCCTTTATACTCTCACACTTATCCAAAATAATCTGCATCAAGTTGTGGGACTAGCAAAATAAATGCCACAGTTGCTATGGTAAAGACTGCTATTTAGCAGCTTCAGTTGGTTTGCCAGCCACAGCCTTCCTTCAACAGATGGATCCATGGTTACTTCCAGACTAGATTACTGTAGTGCTTTTTGGGGTGGAGGGGGGTGGGGTGCAGCATTTAAAAACAATCCGGAAATTTCAATTGTGTAAAATGCTGCTGCCAGGTTATCTGGTGCTATAAGACTGAATATGACAAAGAGATGATCCCATCTGCATGGGCTGACCATTTATTTCCAGGCACGATTTAAAGTGCTGGTGCTGACTTTTAGAGGGGATCACTTTAAGAACTGCATGCTTCCATATGAACCTGCTGGTCCTTTGCAAACAGCCCTGGAGTTCCTATCCACTCATGGATTTAGGTGAGGAAGCACAGGAGACAGGACCTCATTAGTGGTGGCACCAAGACAACTTTCCTTCCAGGTGACATTCACTGGGCTCTCTCTCTGTGAGATGCCTTCAAATCCCTTGAGTTGCTTGAATAATTACGCTTCTTTATTTTAAGAGATAAACCAAGGTGTCTCAAGTCAAAGAGAAAGGAAAAGGGAGGAGGTATACTGTCTCCGAGTACCAGTTGCTCGAAGGAGAGAGGGCTCTTGCACTCAGGTCCTGCTTGCGGGTCTCCCACAAGCATCCAGTTGGCCACTGTGAGAACGGGATGCTGAACAAGATAGGCTGTTGGTGTAATCTAATGGGAGCCTTATGTTATTCTCTACATGACCTTTAACCACTAGAAAAGAGGTGGCTTATTGGTAGCACTCCAGATGTTGCCCCAACCAAGAACAATGGGTGCTAAAGCTATCCCCTGCGTGCTGTATAATATTACCCAATTTGGCTACTGTTGACACTTCACCATGTAAGACACCTATTTTTCCCCTAGCTTCTCTTTACTTATGCTCCCTGCCTGAGAAAGGAATCATGCCAATAGATAGGGTTAATCATTGTTTCTTTTTTCTGATAATCCCAGGAGACCATCCTGAGCTCTGCTTTGCACCTTGAACAATTACATATCTTGCATACCATCAGGGGCGGAGGAAGGGGTGTGTGGTGGCTGCGGGCCATCCCGGGTGTCACCACTGAGGGTGGGTGACAAAATGGCGGGCGGCACTCAGTGCAGGGCCTGTAGCATGCCCGAGCCACATGTCTCTCCTGGGAGAGACGTGGTGGCTTGGGCGCACAAAGGCTCCGAGCTGCCGAAACGGTCCACCCACTGCCTCCCCCCGCCCAGCTGTAGGGCGGCTGAGTGGGAGGAGGCAGGCAGACTCCGGAGGGCCCGCGGTGAGCCCCGTCCTTATGGATGGGGTGCGCCGCCCCAAGTGCCCGAGCGGCTTCCTCCACCGTTGCACACCTTCTTAAACACTGTCTCCCTATTTTTTCCTTTTTTGCAAACTGCAAACATGTGGATTTTTCCATCCTGACATTCTTTTCACTCCCTCCCACTTTTGTTGTTGTTTTCTTACGATTCAGCCTAAGGAAAAGTTCTGAAGAATTTGAAAGCTCACTATTTTGTGACCTTTTAGTCAATCCCTGATGTTGGGAAAGATGGAGGGCACAAGGAGAAGGGGACGACAGAGGACGAGATGGTTGGACAGTGTTCTCGAAGCTTCTAAAATGAGTGACCAAACTGCGGGAGGCAGTGGAAGACAGGAGTGTCTGGTGTGCTCTGGTCCATGGGGTCACGAAGAGTCGGACACGACTAAAGAACTAAACAACACCAGTCAATCTTACTGAAGGTATAGCCGTATTGTGGCTTGCAATCCTTATGTTGTTTTTCATATTCTCTTGTTTCTTGTAAGGTAGGTAAAGGTAAAGGTACCCCTGCCCGTACGGGTCAGTCTTGACAGACTCTGGGGTTGTGCGCCCATCTCACTCAAGAGGCCAGGGGCCAGCGCTGTCCGGAGACACTTCCGGGTCACGTGGCCAGCGTGACATCGCTGCTCTGTCGAGCCAGAGCCGCACACGGAAACGCCGTTTACCTTCCCGCTGGTAAGCGGTCCCTATTTATCTACTTGCACCCGGAGGTGCTTTCGAACTGCTAGGTTGGCAGGCGCTGGGACCGAGCAGCGGGAGCGCACCCCGCCGCAGGGATTCGAACCGCCGACCTTTCGATCGGCAAGTCCTAGGCGCTGAGGCTTTAACCCACAGTGCCACCTGCGTCCCTTCTTGTAAGGTAGGGACCCTTTAATAACATCTTTTCCATTTTATTCCCTCCCCAGATGTACTCTCCCAACATTTCTCCAATGAAAATAAGGATGTCCTAAATAATAATAATAATAATAATAATAATTTATTATCATGATTATCATTATTTTATTATTTATACCCTGCCCATCTGACTGGATTACCCCAGCCACTCTGGGCGGCTTCCAACGTGTATAAAAACATAATAAACCATTAAACATTAAAAAATACCCTTCCCTATACAGGGCTGCCTTCAGATGTCTTCTAAAGGTCGTATAGTTACTAATCTCATTGGCTTTGACGTCACATAACTCCACATCCTCCAACATTTCTCCAGTGAAGATAGGGATGTCCTACCATACCCTCCAACCTTTCTCTGATGAAAATAGGAGTGTCTTAAGGAAAAGGAAGACATTCCGGGATCAATTCAGAAACCGGGACAGCTTTTGTAAATCTGGGACTGTCCCTGGAATATAGGGACTCTTGGAGGGTCTGCAAGAATTTGTCTAAAACAGCTAATTTTGAATTAGGCCTGGAGCCTTTGCCTACCATTCCCTCCCCAATGTCTCTTGCTTGGCGCAACTTGGTTGACCATTTTTAATTCCAATGCTCTTCTACATTCAACAGTTGCACGGTCTGTTTTCCTGTACTAGTTAATCCGTTTTCATATCCAAACACCTTAGCTATAATTCTAGTTCCATCTGCTCTTCTCCTTAAATTACAGTGCATTAACTCATGATCACCTGATCCAAGGCTTTTCCCAACAGCCGCTATCTATTCTGTAACATTTCCTCAGGGCTTGCCATTACCAAATCCAATTAAACAATTTTTTCCCCTCGTGGGTCAGCCAACAACTTGGTGAAGAAATTGATTGTCAAAAACACTGGGGAATTAATCGTTGGGTCTGCTGCCTTTAACAGCACTGATCTTCCCATCTGGGTCAAGGGAAATGCCCGCCAGCATTCATCTGCGTTACAGCACCAAAATGGAGCACTAAACTTTTCATCTCATTGATTTCAATGCTACTAAATCATTCTTAACTGCTGTAGTTCAACACAGCTGCATTATGGATCAGGCTGTCAGAGAGCATCTACTTGACATTAATTTCTCAAATTGGGACTGTAGTTTCAGCGCTTCTAATCCACACATTCCTGATAGGCAGCATTTTAATACGTCCTCCTTCAGTGCCAACATTCACAGAGACTGGGTAATAAATACGCAGGTTCATCGCTCACACACTGCAAATGAGCAGATCTGCAAGCGTTGCTTATTGTCTGAACTGAATGAGATCCCTAACCCAGGCAATTATACTTATGACTCCTATGAATGACTGAAAGTGTTCATAAGTAATTTCCCAAAGCAACCTGGCATAGCAAGGTTCTGTGGGTTGCTGCTAAGAATATAGCCAATTTAATATTACTACGCAAGTTCCTCATTTGGGCATTGCTAATAAGCACCGGCAGCCGACTGTGGATATGAAACTTTCTCGTTCAGCTGCTTTTCATTGCATCTAAAGCTGCCCATTGTCTCTATCCTCACGAGAACATGAGAAGAGCCCTGCTGGATCAGGCCAAAGGCCCATCTAGTCAAATAACTAGTTCCTACAGTGGCCAATGAGATGCCGGTGGGAAACCAGTGACAGCAGCAGCTCTCTACCCACTTGGGCTCCCCAACAGCTGGTATTCAGAAACACACCACATCCAGTACTGGAGGTAACACACAGCTATCATGACTAGCGTCCACTGGTAACCTTGTCTTCCATGAGTCACCCTAGCCTGAGCTGAAGGTTCCCGCTTGCATAACTTATTTATTTGTTGGATTTGTATCTCATTTGTTGACGAGAGCACCCAAAAAATCATAAAATAAAACTTCATTAAAAAATTAATTAAAGAATCCTAGAATTGTAGAGTTGGAAGGGACCCTGAGGATCATCTAAGGCAGTGTTTCCCAACCTTGTGCCTCCAGATGTTTTTGGCCTACAACTCCCATCATCCCTGACCACTGGTCTTGCTAGCTAGGGATGATGGGAGTTGTAGGCCAAAAACATCTGGAGGCACAAGGTTGGGAAACACTGATCTAAGGTAAAGGTAAAGAGACCCCTGACCATTAGGTCCAGTCGTGACCGACTCTGGGGTTGCGGCGCTCGTCTCACTTTATTGGCCAAGGGAGACGGTGTACAGCTTCCGGGTCATGTGGCCAGCAGGACTAAGCCACTTCTGGCCAACCAGAGCAGCACATAAACACAGTTTACCTTCCCGCCGGAGTGGTACCTATTTATCTACTTGCACTTTGATGTGCTTTCGAATTGCTAGGTTGGCAGGAGCAGGGACCGAGCAACGGGAGCTCACCCTGTTGCAGGGATTCGAACCGCCAACCTTCTGATCAGCAAGTTCTAGGCTCTGTGGTTTAACCCACAGTGCCACCCGCGTCCCATGAGGATCATCTAGTATGCTTTAAAAATCAATACCATAAAAGAAATGGACTTGAGAGAGGGCACTGCTCTGTGGAGAACACATTACTTGCCGGCAGAAGGTCACAAGTAGAAGCTGATAAAAAATACCTAGGGTAGTCTCTGCCAGTCAGAGTAGGCAATACTAGGCTCCACAGACAAAAAAATCCTGACCTTAGTATAAAGCAGAAGTGGAGAAGTTTTGACTCCAGAGGTTGCTGGACTGCGACTCCCATCAGCCCTAGAAAGCATGGCTAGTGGCCAAGGTTGATGGGAGGTGTAGTTCAGCTGCATCTTGAAGGGCACAAGGATTTCCATTTGCACAAAACCAATTTCCCTCCCTCTCATCTCCCCAGATCTGCTCTGGAGGGTTGGGAAAACCTTCAGAACAGATCTACAGGGTGCATAGGAGGAGAGGAGAAGGAGGGGAGTCCCATTACACAGCCGTAAGTCCTTGCACTAATGGAACTACTTGGTTGGATACTGTCCAACAACATCACATGAAGTGGGTTACATGGAGAAGGAGGAATGCATTTGCATTCAGCATGCGAAATTCTGATTCTTGGTGTGGGGTTGAAAAAGTCATCAGCAGACCATGACACCACAAATGCCTTCCTCATTCTGATTACAGATAGGTAGCCGTGTTGGTCTGCCATAGTCAAAACAAAAAAAATTTCTTCCAGTAGCACCTTAAAGACCAACTAAGTCAGTTCTTGGTATGACTGACTTAGTTGGTCTTTAAGGTGCTACTGGAAGGATTTTTTTTTTTTTCCCTCATTCTGAGTGAGTTATGTCCAAGTCTACATTTCCTCTGTGACTTTATACCATACAAAATTGTACCTCGGGCATGTGTGCATTCAACATCTGGCTAACAGATGTGCCAGCTATAGATACTAAATTACTCTCCGTGATGAAGAATAAGATTTATTGTCCTGAAAGATCAATATTCATTTTTGAAAGAGAAACACCTAATTCATTTTTTTAAAAAAACCACAACATATAATTGGTTAAAATGAAAAAATTGTCATGGCTTGCAAAATACTTTTGTTTATATTGTAAGCTATAGTTTGCATAAAGAGTAACTGAGGTTAGTCAAACATGTTTGAGAGACAGGAACATACAGTACTACCAAACAACTCAAATGTGTCAATGACAAAGTGTCTTAAATCAAAGAGGCGTTTCCATTTTAAGAAAGCTTGACTTTAGCCACCTGTGTAAACATTTTTAATGCATCCATTTGATTTTAGCAAGCTGTTGCTTAGAAAAATATGTTAAAATCTCCCAGAAATTATGGGCCCGGGGGCCAGTCCTTAAAATGCAAACTCCTAAACCAGGTCAAAATGGAAATTATAGTGATTTTTGAAAGCCTGTAGTAATGGGGCACCATCACTCACCGAACTTCCAGATGGTCATGTTGCTGCTGCTTATCAGGTGGTGGTAGTGGGATCGCTGTGGTGCAAATGCACCAGTGAAGCCAATCTGGTGCTCCTGCCAGTGAGTTTGCACTGTATCGACCTCAGCGCTGCCTCATCTCTCTCCATCTAGCTTCTGGTAAGCAGCAGCAATACAGCCAACTGGTAAATGGTGGTGCCCTATCACACCATCCACTGCTGAGAGCCTGAATGAACTTGATTGAAGAATTATGATGGATGACAGCAGCTTGCCGCTTAAGGACGATTATGCTATCTCTCCAACCTTGCTCTAAAAGGAAACTTATAAGATGGATAGGCCTTCGGATATGTGCTCTAGGCCACGTTCTTACATGATGTGAGTAATGGTATCAGGGGGTTGCTCGAGAGCAATCAGGCAAATGCCTCCCTGGTCGGCTGTAAAGCCTTGTTATTGGTGCCAAAAAAAAACCTTCACCATGCAGAGTGCCACTCTTCCGTGGCTCACTCATTCACTGGCAGAATGAGTGGGCGGTCCTTAAACCTTCCCCCAGCAGAGTAGTTTCTTGATGCCCAGTCTGCGCTTCCCCTCTCTGCATGGAAGCCTACTGTGCAAGGAGGGCGTGGGTAAGGGAGGACCTCTCTCCTCCCCGCTTTGCCCAGGCAAGGTGTCTGGCACTGCCTCGCCTCCTCTGAGCCCTGAAGCTCCTCTCCACTGGAGGTGTGGTTACTCTCCTCCGCTGAGGAGGTGCTGCTTCCCACGATCTTTGGGGGCTCTCTGTAATCCATCCGGCTTTTCCCCTCTCACCCCTGAGCCGATGGCAGTTCCCTGACAATGTGCAATCTACAGATGTGGACTGTTTCAAAAAAGGGGGCTTGGGCGTCAAATATATCATCAAGGGAAACCTCAGCATTCTCTGAAGTATACCTAGAATTCCCAGCTCACACATCACTATGTTTTGGTGTTAAGTGCACTGGCTTGTGCTATGAGCACAACCAAACCTATCTCATTTATAATTTTATCATTTATTTTTAAATGCATAGGTACTGCCCTCTCGCAAAATAACTGGGTGGCAGAAAGCAACATAAAGACACTAAGAAACAATACAGAGGAGTCATTCGTTGACTGGCTACTCAGGAGGTATTTTAAACAATTGCATAGGCCTTAAGTTTCCTAGTAAAACACATTTACAGTGTAATCCTATGAATGCTTACTCAGAAATAAACCCTGCCAATCCAAGGTACAGTCATACCTCGGGTTACAGGTGCTTCAGGTTGTGCGTTTTTCGATTGCGCACCGCGCTGAACCCGGAAGTACCAGAATGGGTTACTTCCGGGTTTCGGCGCATGCGCATGCGCAGAAGCACCAAATCATGACCCACACATGCGCAGACGCGGTGCTGTGGGTTGCGAATGCTGCGGGTTGTGAACATGCTTCCCGCATGGATCACGTTTGCAACCCAAGCATCCACTGTAACTGTGTATAGGGCTGCAAATTAAGTCCCTTCAGGGTTTCCCTGCTCCTCTTCTTGTTTTGAGCACTCTTTAATGATGCTCAATTGTAGTGTTTTACTATTGACATGTTAGCTGCCCTGGGCTGCTTTGGAGGAAGGCATGAGATATACATTTAATTGATCAGTAAATAAAGCCAACATTAAGCATAGATTTACGGAACAAGTGAATGGATGAATAAAAGCAAACTTGGCTCTTGTTCAAAACCAGATGATGTTTTGCTTATGATTGGTGTTATGTGACTATTATTAGCTATTAATTATTGCTGCTTACTATAAAATGTTATGGATTGACTTCCACATTTTAGATACCAACAGTTTTAGACCTTGGCAAGGGATAAGCTGTTCATCTTCTTCCCTTATCTTGAGAAATATGCCTTCTCTAGGAAATCTTACTGTGTGTTTAAACAACAACCCAAAAAAACTAACTCCAATGTCATTAGGCACTGCATTTGGTGTGGGGTGTTCAGTTTTTTAAATTCAAATTCTTTTTTCCAATTATCACATAGATAACAAACGGTAAACTGAAAATGATCAGTTTTCTTCAATAAGGACACACTATTTCTGACTGCAACACTTTAAAAAGTCAGCAGTTAAACTGAAAAAGTGAACTCCTTAACTTTAAAATAATAATTAACATATAATAATACAGTAAATAAAATCTTTTCCTTGTAGCTCAGGTTGTGATTTATTATGAACTAATAATTTTATATAGATACCCTGAATAACATTTACAAATGAAATCCGATTATATCTCTAAATAGGATGCTGGTAAATTGACAATACAATGTAACATAGAGTGATAGACTCATCATTTCTCCCCATCCCATCCCTCATTTCTTTAGGTAAATTAATCAGCATTATAAAGCACAACCAACATTAGCTCCTGAAACACAGTATTTTCAGGTTTTACACAAGGCAGAGATGGGCATATGTGAAGGACAGAAAGATGTGACATTTTTGATTAAGAACCACATTTTAAATTTTAAAAGAAAATGAATCAAGTTTTAATGAAATAATTTGTGTGGCATTGTTCTTTTGTCTTTGGCTACTTTATGCAAACCTTCCTTTCGGAGGAATGTATAGCATTGCATGGAACATCATGGGCTCTGCTAGTGGCCACACAAAGTTCACTAAATATTCAGGAAGTGGAAGAAAGGATGTCTATTTTTGGCAGCAACATTACCTTTAAGATCACCACTGCAGATTAGTCACCTGTCACTAATGAAAGTAAGCCAGCGTGGGGATTCAATCTATCATGGCCTAGAGAACAGGATGACCCACATTATTATTCACTGCAAATATCAACCACCTGATAATCAATGACATTTCATGTTGGAATTGGTAATGAATCAACAGCAGAGGTCACAGAAAGGCAGAAGCAAATTTCTCAGCATCTATCATGTGCAAAAATAACATCAAGCCAATGCTAAATTTAATAACAAATATACGTGAATCAGAAGCGCATACTCAAGGCCAAGTGAAAAGACTGTCGTTGTTCATTACAGTGGTACCTCGGGTTAAGTACTTAATTCGTTCCGGAGGACCGTTCTTAACCTGAAACTGTTCTTAACCTGAAGCACCACTTTAGCTAATGGGGCCTCCTGCTGCTGCCACTGCACCGCCGGAACACAATTTCTGTTCTCATCCTGAAGCAAAGTTCTTAACACGAGGTACTATTTCTGGGTTAGTGGAGTCTGTAACCTGAGGCGTATGTGACCTGAAGCGTATGTAACCCGAGGTCCCACTGTACTCTTTCTAATATCGAACTCAAGTGAGGAGTGCTGACACAAATGGAGCCAAATAAAGCCACCAATAAAGAAGAAATTGGGAAGAGCTGGGGGCTTGCAAAAGTATCACACACACACACACCCTTTAAAAAGAAGAAAACTGGATGAAAGCCTCCAAAAATAAATGCCCAATGAGGTCTGAGTATGCTCAACAGCCATGGTTGGAAAAGAACAATAGAAAACTGAGGAGGAAAAACTGGAGTGCCCTCATAGTGAAAAATTGCCAGAGAAAAGTCAATGTTCTAAAGTAGTTTTGTAATCTGAACAGATGAGGTGGCCAAAGTGCATTTTGACCTTGAGAGGTACAAGCTAGGCAAGCACTTATGAAAGCTGAAATTTCACATATTCCTATTAGTATCAGGGGAGCAGACAGTCACAGAGGCACCCACATACTACTTACTGAATGTAATGCAGACACACATTTCATAGTGCAAACTTCCAGAGTACAAGATTTTGTAAAATAAATAAAATAAAATAAAATCTACAGGCTGTCTCAAATATATTTGTATAAAGAATTTAAAGTAGCGTTTTCAACAAGATTCTGGAAGTACCTGCCATCTGTCAATGCTCTCTTGGGCTCTCCTCTACCCAATCAAACAGGAAAGACAATCTACACAAAGGATTCAAAGGGAGTCTTCACAACACATTAGTGTCACCCTGTTCTTTGATTAGGGAATGGCAATTACGTCAATTACAGCAATTTCACAATGGGAAATATTCCCAAAGAGGGGAGCCTGTTGCAAAGTGTAGGTAGTCTTTACCAAAACGGAAAAAAACCAAACCCCCCACAATTTTTCAAAGAGACCACCACAGTACATCAAAGGAACATTAACTCAAGATATAATCTTGTGCTCAATATAGAATCTGCAACACTAAATTGCTTTCTGTGCCATTCCGGAGGCACTGCACAAAAATATAATGTATTCCACATTACTGAAGGTATGCATCATCTTATCCCCCACCCTTCACAAAACTCCCATTTTCCCAGTATTGTGAGATACAGACTTTCTCCCTTGATGCTGACTTTTCCTGCAACTCTTTTTAATAACGACACACAGTATTACTGACCTATATGCTGGAGGCCAGAAACATTAATAAAAGAGGTTGAAAAAAATTAAGCCGCCATGTTGGAAGCAGGACTATGGTGGTCCATGCAGCACTGATTCTTCCATTTCAATACATCTTAAAGAAGGAAGTGGCACAGTTGAAATACTGAGTACAGTACCAAATAATGTCCACTGTCTAATTGGAAAGGAAAATGAATGTGACCTGCTCTTAACTTTTTGCGATTTGCTCAAATAATTCCTCAGCTTAATGCATGCTTTAAATTGTTTGTCATTTCTGCGTAAATAAAAACAGCAACCCAAAAAACCACCAAGTTAAACAAATGTGATTCAACTTAAAGAAATTCAGATTGATTACCCAAGAAGACTATGCTAATGCTCCTTCAACAGATTTAGGGAGCCAACTTGGGTCATGGGGGGAAGGGTTGGAATTCAACTAGCAACAGTGGCACGTAATCACTTTTAAAAATCACAAAATATTGAGTTGGCTTTAGCTTTAGTTTTCCCCAAGCTGAATTACAAGCAAAAACGAAGAAAATGGAAAGAGAAAGAAAAGATAGGCATGATGAAAGCACAAGGAAGAGCTCTTAAGATGGAAAAGAGAGTGCACTTTGCGGACAATTTTATTAGATGCTGTTCCTGGTACGAAGAGATCTGAGAGCCAAAACAGATGTGATGTTCGTTTCATGAGTGCAATTAATGTGTACTTTTTTAAAAAATGTAAATAGCAGTGCTGCAGGGCCTGACCAGTGTCAGAGCCTCGGGGTGGAGGAGAGTACAGTGGTACCTCAGGTTACATACGCTTCAGGTTACATGCGCTTCAGGTTACAGACTCCGCTAACCCAGAAATAGTGCTTCAGGTTAAGAACTTTGCTTCAGGATGAGAACAGAAATCGTGCTCCGGCGGCGCAGCAGCAGCGGGAGGCCCCATTAGCTAAAGTGGTGCTTCAGGTTAAGAACAGTTTCAGGTTAAGAACAGACCTCCGGAACGAATTAAGTACTTAACCCAAGGTACCACTGTATAACCTTTCCCTAACCTATAGTGGTTCCAACAGGCTTAGATACCTGTAAGTGTTAGGTAACTCTAGACAAGACCATGGACAGCTCCAAGTAGAGCCCAGCCTGATAGCTCATATACAAGCAGGCTCAGATGTTGATTCAGCAGCAAAGAACTCTGGACTAAGTATTAAACACGGTTGCAACTTAGTTTGGGGTGCTTGCTCTGCTGGGGAGTGGGGTGGGGCAAAGCCTTTTGTAATTCAGTAATTTGTAAGACTGCCTGATAATGGCAAAAGTTGATTCCAATGGTGGTGGCTTTTGGGTAGCAGTCCTTTTACTCTGAGGACAGTTGTTGCACAACCTCCTCAGTCTGAGGATCGAGATGGTGACAAGATGAACTCCTCAGGTGCAGAGGCTGGGCTTCCTTAGAGGTCAGTGCTCCTGCTTGGAGGCCATGGCTTCTTCCCCCCAATATGACATCTTGTTCTGCTGGAGATTGGGAAAGTGGAAGCAATGAATTACCAAACGGCCAGACCAATAAGGTCCCTGAGCAGCTCCCAGTGAGATTTGCTAGCTTAGCTATGGAAGATGTTGTCTGAACAAAGGATCAGATTCATCTGGAGGCTTAAGAGTTTCCTATACTCCTTAAAGAGGCCACAGTGGATTCTGCAGTCAGATGCTTCAGCAGGAGAAACTACAATGGAGTCTCCAGAGTTTGAGGGTGATGGGAGAGCCATGTGCTGGGCCAAGATGGTATAGAATGGGGCGCTGAGGGCTCTGCCTTCAAGTGGGGTGACCTGTGAATCCCTGTGAAGGCAACACTTGGTCCTAGACTTAGGAAACAGGACATGCGGGAAACCCAGCCAGATGGGTGGGATAATAATAATAATGACGATGATAATGATGGTGATGGTGATGATGATGATGATGATGATGATGTTTCCTTCCTGAGGCAAATACCAACTTGAAGTCTCCACCCCCATCGTTCAGCCCGACACTGAGATCCAGCGCCGAGGGCCTTCTAGCGGTTCCCTCATTGCGAGAAGTGAGGTTACAGGGAACCAGACAGAGGGCCTTCTCGGTAGTGGCGCTCACCCTGTGGAACACCCTCCCTTCAGATGTGAAGGAAATAGGCAGCTATCCTATCTTTAAAAGACATCTGAAGGCAGCCCTGTTTAGGGAAGCTTTTAATATTTAATGCTGTATTGTTTTTAACACTTGATTGGGAGCCTCCCAGAGTGGTTGGGGAAACTCAGCCAGATCGGCGGGGTATAAATAATAAATATATTATTATTATTATTATTATTATTATTATTATTATTATTAGGACCAGGGCAATGAAGGAAAGGAAGGAAGGAAGGAAGGAAGGAAGGAAGGAAGGAAGGAAGGAAGGAAGGAAGGAAGGAAGGGTTAAACTCTGTCTCCCCACTGAGTTTTGTGCAGGCTCCTTTAAATCTGCAATTCACATAAGGGGAAGGGGAAGTATCTTAATTTCATTCATACATTTAACTGCATGTTTACTTTTGCCCTCAGGCTGCAGCAAAGCATGCTAGTGGAAAGGACCACTAGCTACTACTCTCCCTTGTAAAATGTTAAAACCAGCAGGACTAGGGATCAGTTTCGCCAGCACTAATCAGTTCATGTGGAAGAGTCCTAATGAACACAAATCCTTGTTCATTGCTTTGGGACTTTTCTGGGGGCTCCAATATAGATTCTTATGACATTCTTGCTGTCTGGTATGATAGCTCCATTCACCACCCCCACCCCACCCCGGCTTTCCGTTATACACATATTGTTATGAAGGAACAAAATCTCTGGAAAGGTTTTAGGAGGGGGAAAAACAGAAAAGACAGCAATCAAATTTGTACAGAGCTGGGTGACAGTCAGCCCTTCCTCCTTGTAGATATATATATACTATAATTGAACAGTTTCCTTTGCTCACTGTGCTGTGACAATGAAGAAGACTGATGTATGACAGCATTAATTTAATGCTGCAACAACTATAATGTCGTGCTCTCATCGGGTACAGATCCTGTGCCAAACAATATATTTTACATGGCATTAGGAAACTTTGATGCAGTAGGCAAGGTAACTCCCATTCCCCTCACTGATCTTACTCACTGTGATGAAGCATTTGGGGGGAAACCAATAATCCACTGTGAAATGCTCCATTTTGATTTTACACTTATTTACCCAATGGAAACTTATTCATAATACTCAGGAATTGTTATTTTTTAAAAAAAAAATTCCTTCCAGTAGCACCTTAAAGACCAACTAAGTTAGTTCTTGGTATGAGCTTTCGTGCATGCACACTTCTTCAGATACACAGGACTTCCATTTCATGCGGCTCAATGTGGTGCCTTCCATAGTTCGAGTTACAGTGTATCTGAAGAAGTGTGCATGCACACGAAAGCTCATACCAAGAACTAACTTAGTTGGTCTTTAAGGTGCTACTGGAAGGAATTTTTTTTGTTTTGACTATGGCAGACCAACACGGCTACCTATCTGTAACTGTTATTTTTAAGTCACTGACTGCCTTTGCCCTACAAGTACAGCTCTAGTTTCCTTTCAAGAAAGGGTAATTAATTAAATTAAAACTGACTTCAGTTGAATAGGGTTTGCTGGTCATTCTCTCTCTCCCCCCCCCCCACCCTCAGCCTCAATGGGTTGTTATTTACAGTCATGGGACCAGCGGGCTTCCTGCTTCCTTACAGCTTCCTCCTGTAAGAATATAGGGGGAAATCCAGTGATTCCATCCCTCCCACAGGGATGCTTTTTAATCCAGTAAATGTGTCTGCTAATCCAGGTCCCTCTTCCTACTGCAGTCTCCTCTGCAAACTTCTGCACTGTTCTGGAGCATCAATCAATCCAATACAGCAGATTTTCTGGGTGTGCAGAGAGAAGGGAGATCAGAGAAAACCAGATCCTTTCCTCTTCCATGTTTCCCAGGAAGGATACAGTCATACCTCGGGTACAGATGCTTCAGGTTGCATTTTTTTGGGTTACGGACCGCTGAAACCCAGAAGTACCGGAACAGGTTACTTCCGGGTATTGGCAGTCGTGCATGCGCAGAAGCACCAAATTGCAACCCACACGTGTGCAGATGCACCGCTGTGGGTTGGTTGCGAACGTGCATTCCACACGGATTACATTCGCAACCCGAGTGTCCACTGTAGTAGCATATGATTGCATCATAGAAGCTTTGAGAAACACCATGAAGGATAAGCTATGCTAACGTCACCCCGATCTAGTTCCTCATGTTATTAGCATGTTTTCCCCACATCCCCAAATTCTTTTTTTTTTATTAGTACCATGGGATGTATCTAATGTGCTCACATTTCTCCCTGCAAAGCAAGAGGCAAGCAGCACAGTTAATTAATAAACTAAATTAATGACTTAATCAATACATATTATTATATGCGTAATCATGCCACTTAGCATGGGGTGGAGTCATGGGAGAATGACAGCCATGTCACTCCCACATCATGTAGAAACTGGACCCCAGACTGCACTAAAAAGTTCCATCAGAAACCTTCACCTCCCAGCAAGGCAAGAATAATGTTCTAGTATTGTTTTCACAAATAAAAAAGACAGCAGCTTTAAATTAATTCTCAATGTGATGTTTTATATTGAAAAAAGAAATACATTTTAGAGTAGAGGTGGAGAACCTGTGGCCCGCCAAACAGAGGCTGATTTAGGGGAGCAAAACTGGTTTGGTTGCATTGGTAATGGAGCTTCGGGCAGGGACGCCACCAAAATTTGAAACCCCAATTCCGCCACTGCTCCACATATGGATGGACTCCAACCTCCATCAGCCCTAGTTAGCATAAGCATCATCATAATTTATTACTTTTACCTTGCTAATTTGGCTGAGTTACCCCAGCCACTCTGGGGCAAGTGGTAGAGATAATGGGAGTTGTATTCTGGCAATAGGTGTAACGTCACAAGTTCCCGACCCCTGTTTTAGAGGCTAGCCAACTTTGTGGAAGACAGGATTCAATCAGTCGAGATACTATCACAGGCAGAGGTGGAGGGATTCAGTAGTAGCCATAAAACAGATAACATCTGAGGGTTTTGACTGAGATTCAAGCAATCTGTTCAGCAATAATAATAAGAAAACTTGATAAAAAAAAACCAGCTGCTAATTTAAAGTTCCTGCAGGAGACAGGTAGCTGGAGGCAAAGGATATACAAGCAAATGTCAAAAGCGGCAGAGCTAAATTTGGCAAATAGACCGTAACCTTTGCTTGACTCCTGGTTATTGTGGACGATAATAGTGAAAGAGCCCATCACAAATTAAATGACATGTAAGGTCAGATGCAATAGTTCAAGAGCTATGCTAGCTTTTCCCTGTGCAAATGCTTGAGTAAGAAAAACATTCATTACTTCAATTACCAGTACCTTCAAAGCAGGTTCTTGGAACTATGCGTGATTTAGAAGCCACTTGGACTATGCCAGAGGATGGAGTGAATTGTGTTAATTTCAGCAATAAATCTGGAGTTTCTCTCTGTCTTTCTCTCTCTCTCTCTCTCTCTCTCTCTCACACACACACACACACACACACAGCCCAAAACCATTGTTTTAATCTTACACCTCCTGTTCTCCTTCTCCTGCAAAATCTATTATCCTTACTGGTATATTTAAAAGTAGACTGAAAGGAGGAGAGGTAAAGGACACAAGTGTGGGAGGATGGAAGAAGGAATGAGGATTGTTGTGTGACATCGAAGGTTACACAAGTAGACTCTTCTTCCTCTCTCCCTTCTGCAGCTCCCTGCACCGACATAATCTGCTCCAGAGGGTCTCACAGTTCTCAAGATCAGATTTTTTTGGGGGTGGGGAGAAGGGGGTGGAAAGGTAGGGAAATCCCATTGCTTGATCCCACTGACAGATGGACACTATTAGATGTCAATAGTTATAAAGTCAAAAACCTGTGTTAATAACCAAAACTAAAAAAAAAAGAAGAACTTCGTGTATTTATCTCTCCATTCCCATCTGATAATCTTTTAAAAACTCCCCTTATAATTCCATAAATCAAAATGAAAAGAATCCATTTCATTCTCAATTGCTTTTTCAATTTGAAAAGGCAAGTCTTAAAAAAAAACAACCACCAGGTAAGTATGGAACAGAGACGCTAACAACAAGAAGAGGATCAATATGCCTTGTTTAGTAAGATATCCATTATTTCAAAGGGCATTTCAGGATTACCTTGGACATGACTGCCATTCTGTAGAAATTAATTACTTCCCTTAGGGGCTACAGCTTCTAAGTAATATCAACAGCTTTGCAATGCCTCTTATTTTGAGAAAGGTTGATCAAACAAACTTAAGCTAATTATCCTTTCACTGTAACAAATAGTGGTCATCTAACAACATCTCTCTAATCATGATTTATAGTCATTTACACCAATTGAGGTTATGGCCTCCTCAGTTTAGAGAAAATTATGTCAAAGAAGGTATTAAAAAAAAGCCCTCAACCTCAGGAAAAACTCCTGGGAGAGATATTTGCATACATAAGAGTTTTGCAAGATCAGAAATCTTCTCATGCGAAGCAGACAACACACCCTGGCAATGAATAGCAAAGAACCTCCATCATGTTTTGTTACAAAAAGAGAACACTGAGAAAATGATCCGCCCTGAAACACCTAAGGTTGGAAACACTGATCTATTACCCTTCATTTTCCATAATAGAGTGAAATATGGATTCTTAGTTAAGATCATTTCCTACAAAATGCCAATAACAAAGTGGTGCATCATGTGGAGATATTATTTGAGTGGACAATGACAACAAAATTATTGTTCTCAAAGAATACTTTTTCCCCAGTGCCGTCTTCATGAGTATGACAGGGTAATGTCAATGCATGGCTGCAGTCCAGTCCACAGTCAAGCATGGTTAGGTCTGCATGGAAATCAGGGCAGCAGGGGTGTTAAGCATATTCAACCCTGTACTGAATTGTGCACCATGGCTTTAAAATATAGGTGGAGATATATATAGAAGCCCTCTTCAGGTGTTCTAATGTTATCTCTGTGGAGAAGTCATGGAATAGGTACAACACCCCCACCCCCCTTCACTCTTGACCTTCCCACAGTGAAGGTGTTAAGTTGTGGGTGAACATATCAGACGACACAGCGATTCTTCAAACAGCTCTTGTTTATTCAGAGGCCAGAACAGAACTGAACTAAGGGATCAGCCAGCCTGCTTATATAGAGCTCCAGTACAACGTAACTGTAACAACTTTCTGTAACTATCCAATCACTGAACGTCACTTTCGATCCCTTATTTGCATGTGTGGACCTGAACTATCTACAGTATCCCCCTGCTGGCCCAGGGTGAGAACTTCAGTACATAACAGAAGGGAATTGTAAGTGTTCTCAGCTGAACACTTAAACTCCTTCCTGCAATCAGGAACGATCGGGATTCCCAGTTGCGGTGAGGGTTTTAACCAAAATTTCAGCCAAGCACACTTACAATACAACCCCGCTTCTGTCCTTCCTGTTCCGATACAGAAAGGTCAGGAGTGGGTCTGGTATTCCCTCTGCTTCCCTTCCATGGAGGGAAGGGTCATAAGCAATGCATGCTAGGTTGCACCCATAAACAGCCTTTCAATGACTTAATAATCCATGTATGGTAATCAGGGATGGGCTCCAAGTTTGAGGAGGCCCTGAGCAAACTGAGCTGCGGTGGGATCCTCTTCACACTGCTGGACCTTCTCAGGTTCACCTGAGCAGTAGGTTCAAGACCTGCCATTTTTATTTCCCACAATGCACTGGAGCACCTGATGTAATGCCACTCTGGGGCAAATGGGAAATTGAAATGGACACTCACAGACCCAGCTGGCTGATTTGAAGAGTTCAGGGCGAGTGTCAGAGCTGGGGGCCTCTGTTCAGACCTTTTGGCTCTGCCCACTGCCCAAGGCTGATGCTGTGTCTGAAGGCAACCCATATGAAGAAGATGGAACTGCCAACTAGACGGTGTACTTTAGCAGAAAACTTGCTCTTGAGTCCTCAGGGCTCATTTTGCTGTTAATTAAGAGACAGTGTTCTGCAGCACCTGAGTGGGGAAGGTGGAGCTGTCTGCTATACGTGGCAGAAAAATAACAATGCACCAACACTATCTGAGCATAACAAGTCATAGGGGAAAAAAGCTATTTATCAATTTCATACATATTTCTTACTTAGAACCGCTAGAGTAATTCATGTATTAAAAAATAGTACGGCAACATGAAGAAAGCTACTGAATTATGGAACAATTATCAGCATTTTCAGATGGGGGAACTTTTAGGCATCAGGTTGACTGATTCAGCACCTTTAACATCCACAAGTCACATCAGGCCTATGCTGATTCCTACTATCGGTAGGTTAGCAAGAACCAGCAAAGGGCAAAATCTAAATGATGGGTAGCTCAAATTTGTATCTGGTTTTTCTGCTTATTTTGGTCCCATTTAGTGCCAACTGAACATCTAGCAGTGCTGGAAGCTGCTCTTTCAACATAACCTAAGACAGATATATGAAATGTGAACTGCTTTACACGCTGGGCGGAACTTAACACCTCTCCATTCCAAGTAGCAGCTCAACTAAATTGAAAAATCAAAATCTCCCCCAAAACCAGACAAATCAAACCAAGCCACCTACCTCTTCCAGAGCAAGGCAAATGTGAGCTCCCTTGACATTTTCTAGCGCTCTCTTCTGCCGACATGAGACAAGAAAGTGGATGCTCACATTTCTTCCCTGTCCATCCTTGCTTACAATCGCATCTTCCACAGTTACATTGTCCATGACCTTAAGAGCAAAAGGAAAATACATAATTTCGGTTTAGGGTAGCCATGTATCCTACTTTAGTTGAAAGGAGTAGAGGTAAAGAAAAATAAGAGGGAGACCAGGGACCTTGAACTTGCCCATCAGTGGTTAGCACCTAGAAGTTCATCAGACTGAGTAGGAATACTGTTTCTGGTTGTGTATCAAAACTATACTATACTACACTGAGATGTTTAAATGTTTTTTGGTTGTCCTTGAAGCTTGCGACACTTCTCATCCTCTCCTGCCACACCAGTGTGGTGCACCACACCCTTTGAGAACCACTGATCTAAGCTCACCTTGCTGAATCTAATTTGGCAGGTCTGAATCCAGCCACTGCCTGGGTGGGAGACAGCCTGGGAACCCTAAGTAACACTGCTTTGACTTCCATGAGGAGCATTAAGAACAGCCCTCTTGGATCAAGACAAAGGCTCATCTAGTCCAGCATTCTGTTCTCACAGTGGCCAACCAGATGGCTATGAGAAAGCAGAACATTAGTGCAACAACCTGCCTCCCACCTGTAATTCAAAGCAATTGGTGCACAAAGGTATGATGCCTCGGGCAGTGGAGGTAGAACATTGCCATTGTTGCTAGTGGGCACTGATAGTCTTATGTATATCCTCCATGCATTTGTCTAATCTGCTTTTACAACCATCCAAGTTGGTGACCATCATTATCCCTTGTGGAAGCAGATTCTGTAGTTTAATTATGTGCTGCATGCAGAAAGACGGGATATAGAATGTACTTGCTACAACACAAATAGCTCCTCTGCATCTATATAAACCGTGTGGTTCTACTTCAGAGGGAATCAAGCCACATAAAGACAACCATGCATGAAATCGCAAGGTGGCATCATGGCAAAGCTTGTCCATAAAAGAAGTGTTTCAGTTTCTCAACTCCTGTGGTACCCTGGCCTGTGGGGGTGGGTGAAGTACTCTTTCCTACTGGAGAATTTTTTAGGAGACAGTCATCCTGTTATGCGCTAACTGGTAAAGCTGTTTTAAAGACGCTACTCAGTGAGATGAAGGGCTCTGAAATAAAATCCTAGAGAAATGAAAATCTCTAGAGAATGCTGCCTTCTCTGCAAGGTAAAGTAGTAGCAGCAAGCTACTCCCTGCTCTTGGTGAATGAAGTCTTTAAAATAACCACAGGTATTTCAGTTTAGTTACAGGGAGGTACTTATCTGCAAATTGGCTTTTTACGATCCCCAAATGCTTCATCTAGACATATGGGGTTTACTTATCTGCAGTCTCATCTCATCAATTAAACAGATGAAATACATTTCTCAAAGGGGTAAGCTTTGAGCAAAGATTGTATTCAGGGTTGTTTTATGACAATGTCTATACAACCAGCACCGCAGGCTGATTCAGTGGGAGTGAGGATGCAAGCCCAGAACAGAAACATCAGCACATTTATGTGGTCAAGGGGAAAGGAACCACCCACATGGGTGATTTGTATATGTGGCAGAAGGAAAAAAGATACAATATTCATACAGAACATTTTGAAAGTGTGAATGCGGAGCACACACTATATATTTTGGACACATCTTAAGATCTCATAATGATAGTTTCCAAGATCATGAAGCAGCATTTTGTCTTTGTTTGGATACAACCGTATCCAATACAGCCATATTGAATTCTTCACATTTGTTTCAAATATTGCTCTTACCTGAACAGAAATCATCTGAGTATCTGTCATAGACTCCCTTGCAATTTCGTTCATCGCACTCGCAGGTGTCTCCATGAATATCTCCCCAGTCTCCAGTTGGGTCAACATCATGACATGTGCATTCACCGCATATGCAGGTGCCTAAGGAGAAAAGAGATGAGCTGAACAACAAAAGCAATAGCTTAGAACAGAGACTGTTAAGATAAATTAAAGGAACAGACGGTTCTGATGTTCTATAGCTGTTGAACGTTTACCTGCATTTTTCAAAGCTACCTTGTAACATGGTCAACTCATTTTGAAAGTCTGCCTTCTTCAATGTGTTAGGAGACCCGCAGATGAGAACTTGCTCATCACCATGTGGCACCATGGGAAATGGTGCCTAGAAAGCAATGTGTCAGTTGTTATAGGGTTGTGAGTGTGTAAATGTGTTTGTATAGGTCTAGACTTTTCAGGTATTTTGGCTTCTGTTGGGAGGTGATAGGTAGCACCTCTTTCCTGCTCCCCTATGAGCTTTCATCATAGGGCCAGTTTCAAACAGATGAACGTCAGGTAACCCATTTATTTTGACCAATTTATTATTATTATTATTATTAATAATAATAATAATAATAATAATAGATTATTATCTATACCCCGCCCATCTGGCTGAGTTTCCCCAACCACTCTGGGAGGCTCCCAATCAAATGTTAAAAACAATACAGCATTAAATATTAAAAACTTCCCTAAACAGGGCTGCCTTCAGATGTCTTTTAAAGATAGGATAGCTGCTTCTTTCCTTCACATCGGAAGGGAGGGCGTTCCATAGGGCGGGCGCCATTACCGAGAAGGCCCTCTGTCTGGTTCCCTGTAACCTCACTTCTCACAATAAGGGAACCGCCAGAAGGCCCTCGGCACTGGATCTCAGTGTCTGGGCTGAACGATGGGGGTGGAGACGCTCCTTCAGAACTGAGGCCGTTTAGGGCTTTAAAGGTCAGCACCAACACTTTGAATTGTGCTCCGAAACGTACTGGAAGCCAATGCAGATCTCTCAGGACCGGTGTTATATGGTCCCGGCGGCCACTCCCAGTCACCAGTCTAGCTGCCGCATTCTGGATTAATTGCAGTTTCCGGGTCACCTTCAAAGGTAGCCCCACGTAGAGTGCATTGCAGTAGTCCAAGTGGGAGATAACTAGAGCATGCACTACTCTGGCGAGACAGTCTGTGGGCAGGTAGGGTCTTTATGTCATCCCATTCAAATGACATAGAGATATGGAGAAAGTGGGACCTGCAACAGAAAGTTGCACTATAGAGTGCCCTTGCTCAGTATTCCAGACACTCCATTCCACCCCCACCCCCCAGGGATTTTCTCTTCCCTCCCCCCACCAGTGAATCAGCATTCCATACCCAGTAAGCATGCTGGGTCCCTACCTGGCTGTTTAACGATTTCCCCCACCTAAGGCGTTTCCCCTACTAAAGATTTGTTTTTGCTATTTCTGAAAGTCCTGGTGTTCCCCCATCTCTGCTGATACCTCTCTCCTCCAAGTAAATGGTGTTGCACCTCATCCCCACCATAACTGTCAACTTTTCCCTTTTTTTAAGGGAAAATCTTATTCAGAATAAGGGAATTTCCCTTTAAAAAAAAGGGAAACGTTGACAGCTATGATCCCCGCTCACCCCAAACCCCTCCCATCTGAAGAAATCTTGCAGGTGCCAGCATAGGCACTACCATAAAAAATGCAACCTGTGGAACATTATGTGTATGTGATGAAGTGATTTAGGTCAAAAGCATCTGAAATGCACCAGGCTGGGGAAAGTTAGTACAAAGGAAGCTTTTTGCTTTTGCAGTAATTATCAGAAGATCAGATTTCACAGACTACCTACCAGAAATAAGTTACTTGATAGAATCAATTGTCATTTGCAATGCTTCATGTAAACTGATGAACATTGCCAAAAAAACTATGTTGTGATTTAAATCTAAATTTCTTATTGACATCATTTGCTACCACATGAGTAAAACATCTAATCTGACAGATAACATTTATTGGTTCATTGTTTCCGGGGCTGCAATGGCTTTTTATTATTTTGTATTTTTTTTAAAAAAAAAACCCTCACTGTTAAACTAAAATGAAATGAGCTTCTATTATTTCTATATTTCAACCAGACTTTCAATTGCTCTGTAATTAAGATGAGAGAGTTTTCTAAATGCTCTCAGGATAATTAGATGCTCCTAATTTGGCAGAGCTTTGTCAGTGGAGATGTACTAAAGAGATGGATTTTGAGATCTGCACTTTTGCTTTACTGTAATAGCTCTGGACCACAGCCAGAGGAACAACAGCTGATCTTTTAAATATTTGCTGAGTGAAAGCAGGCATCATTGTTAATGAATACAGACACATTCATGAAACACTGCTCATCCTAAACAGTACTGAAATTATTGTTTCATTGCTGAAAACTGAGCACTGAAATTACTGGTAGAGAATGACAGGCACACCCAGACAACCATTCAAACATCCTTGCCCCACCCTCAAGCAGGGTGCTAGCCAACAATTTCACTGTTCTCATTTGTTCCAGAAACAGAGAAGAACAGAGAAGAAGTTTCAAGAAGCAGCAGAAGGCCGAGATTGTTCTGTCTATGCAAGGACATTTTCTGGACATGCACAGTGTGACAGGAAGTACTGATAACAAAGGTTCTGAGTAACATGTAACTTGTTGTGAGTCTCTTGCTTGTGCCTTGTGGTGAGAGAAGCAGAGAAAGAGTCTTGGACTCTTGTTGGACTCGAAGCATGCCTTGACCATGGAAGTGGTGAATAATAATAATAATAATAATAATAATAATAATAATAATAATAATAATAATAATAACAACAACAACAACAACAATTTATTATTTATACCCCGCCCATCTGGCTGGGTTCCCCCAGCCACTCTGGGCAGCTTCCAACAGAATATTAAAATACAATAATCTATTAAACATTAAAAGCTTCCCTAAACAGGGCTGCCTCCAGATGTCTTCTAAAAGTCTGGTAGTTGTTTTTTTCTTTGACATCTGGTGGAAGGGTGTTCCACAGGGTGGGTGCCACTACCGAGAAGGCCCTCTGCCTGGTTCCCTGTAACTTGGCTTCTCGCAGGGAGCGAACCGCCAGAAGGCCCTCGGCACAGGACCTCAGTGTCCAGGCAGAACGATGGGGGTGGAGACGCTCCTTCAGGTATACTGGATCGTGCCCGTCTGTATTTATTTGCTACCAATATGCTTTTACGCCAGTCAAGTAAACTTCCACACTTGACTAAATCTTTATGGCGCCCATGAGTGCTTATTGCCTACTGTGTGTACCTTCAGCCCTGAAGATGCTTCCAAGGAAGGAACTGCGTTGAGATGTAACTCTGCTGAGTATGGATACTGTCACACACACACACACACACACACACACACACACACAGCGAAAGTGATGCCGGACCCAATCCTTCAAAATCATCCATCAGAGGTTGATGGATTGATCCAACAGAATCTACACTCATGGCTTTTAACATTAAGGAAGGGTTAAGGAATGGTTTTGATAACGTAGATGGACACATGCCGTCCTACTTTTTACGTTCATAATGTGTTTATTATCTTGTCATTTCATTTTTAATCATTTTATGCTGCTTTATCACTGAAACACTGCTCATATGCTCTAAGTGTTTTTCCTTTTTTTTTTTTTACTGCATTCAAACTCTGAACCCCCTCCAATGGCATTCAAGGGGTAAACAAAGGACCCAGAAGGAGGGAGAAAGATTTAAAATGGGCAAAGCAGAGAAACAAAGGAACCAGCAGCAAGGAGAGAAAAAGCACTTTCAAAAATGGTATGGCTGGGTATAACTTTCATTTGTCGGGGATAATTTTCATTTGTTTTAATTTACAAGTATGCCCTGTGACATTTTAGAATGACACATCTAATATTCTAATAGGGGGAAATAACGTTAAACAGGTGAGTGTAGATTCAGGCCCAGTCAGCATGCTCAATGGTCAAGGATGATGGAATTTGTAGTTTAACCACATCTTGGGCGCCACATGTTCCCTAGGTTAAAATAAATAATTACAATAAAGGACAATAAAGGTTTGTTTGTTTGCATGTGCACGTAAAGACAATGTGCTGTACTCCACTTGTGCCACTGATATTTCTTGGCATTATTCCCTATATTTTATTTTAATACTCTGTGTTGCTGGAATGGATGGTATAGAAATATGATATAAAATAAACAGATCTGGCTTCAGGTGTTCAACCTAGCCCACACTTTTGTAACAACAGGTGAGTTTTCACCATACCATGCAATCTTAAAGGTAAAGGTAAAGGTACCCCTGCCCATATGGGCCAGTCTTGACAGACTCTGGGGTTGTGCGCCCATCTCACTTAAGAGGCCAGGGGCCAGCGCTGTCCGGAGACACTTCCGGGTCACGTGGCCAGCGTGACATCGCTGCTCTGGCGAGCCAGAGCCGCACACGGAAACGCCGTTTACCTTCCCGCCAGTAAGCGGTCCCTATTTATCTACTTGCACCCGGAGGTGCTTTCGAACTGCTAGGTTGGCAGGCGCTGGGACCGAGCAGCGGGAGCGCACCCCGCCGCAGGGATTCGAACCGCCGACCTTTCGATCGGCAAGTCCTAGGCGCTGAGGCTTTAACCCACAGCGCCACCTGATCAATGCAAAATATTAATTGAAACAACAACAAACTAAAGTCTAGCTCCAAGAGATCCACATATGTAGAACAGTACATGAATGGCGCACCTCTGTTGCTGCAGATTTTGCCATCTGGAGATGTGCACCTCCTCTTGATCTCCCATGGGGTAATGTCACACTGAAGTTCACATTTATCGCCATGCCAACCAGCCTCGCAGTAACAGTTTCCACAGTAACACTTTCCATGGCCTTAACCCAAGACAAAATGTTGACAGTGAAGAAAGATAGTCTTTATAAAAATATATATTGTTCAGTTCATTTTTAAGAAGATTTTGAATGAGGATTCATAAAACTAATAGCCACCACAGACGGGAGCAATTTTATTATTGGTCTCGTAATAACCTCTGCAGAAATCTCAGCATCGTTTCATTGTTTTCTAGCATTCTGGAGGGGCTGCTTTATTTCTGATGAATGAGTCTATATACAATAAAGTCGTTAGGACAATCGCCTAATATTCTTCTGAAACTTGCAATACTGTAAATGCCGGCCTACATCTAAGCAGCAACACTGGTTAATGCTGGGGGAGACGGAGAGTCTGACTTACCACATGGACACTTAAGAACATTTTTACAGAAAATCATGAAATGTAGATGGCTGAGCATGTGTAAGAGTATATTTGTTCAGAATTTTTATTATTATTATTAAGATACAGCCAAGTCTAGCAGAGTGCAAAGGAGGGAGGAGTTCTGTCTTCTTTGCAAAGCTATTAAGGACTTCCTTACTAGCACTGGGTATCTTCAGACTCCCTAAGCTTGCAACAGATATTAAGAGATGAAAATATGTAAATTTTACAATCATTTTTTAAAAAAACAACAACTGGGTGAATCAGTGATAGACACACACCCAGTTCAGTCTGCATAGACTGGCTCACCATTATGTGGGTGTCTCACCAACTCAACTTGAGAAGCATATTGGGAGAATGTTGTGTATTTTTCTGCTATTTGGAGAGTTTTCAAGCTGTGTGTTTCCACCTCTACTATTGGATTGGGTGTGCAGAGGACACAGTTCTTTCCCTCCAGCATAATTCAAGGAGAGAATTACTCTCTCAATAACTTGGTTGGTTTTCCTTTTTTTACTCTTTTCTGGTAACTATTTATTGGCAATGAATTTATCTCCTTCTCAAATTTTGTTCTTGAGGCAAATGTACCAAAGTATCAGCAGAAAAAAAACCCAATCCTACACTATCGTGCATTTTTTGTTGTTGTTGTGGTTTAGTTGTTTAGTCGTGTCCGACTCTTCGTGACCCCATGGACCAGAGCACGCCAGGCACTTCTGTCTTCCACTGCCTCCCGCAGCTTGGTCAAACTCATGTTTGTAGCTTCGACAACACTGTCCAAGCATCTCGTCCTCTGTCATCTCCTTCTCCTTGTGCCCTCAATCTTTCCCAACATCAGGGTCTTTTCCAGGGAGTCTTGTCTTCTCATGAAATGGCCAAAGTATTAGAGCCTCAGCTTCAGGATCTGTCCTTCCAGTGAGCACTCAGGGCTGATTTCCTTCAGAATGGATAGGTTTGATCTTCTTGCAGTCCATGGGACTCTCAAGAGTCTCCTCCAGCGCCATAATTTAAAAGCATCAATTCTTCGGCGATCAGCCTTCTTTATGGTCCAGCTCTCAATTCCATACATCACTACTGGGAAAACCATAGCTTTAACTATACGGACCTTTGTCGGCAAGGTGATATTTCTGCTTTTTAAGATGCTGTCTAGGTTTGTCATTGCGTTTCTCCAGGCATCTTTTAATTTCATGACTGCTGCCTCCATCTGCAGTGATCATGGAGCCCAATATTGTGCACACCCATGATTTAAGACTGTGCAAAATCCCATTTATTGTATTAAGATAAATTACTCCTGCTAGTAAAGGAATGGACTGGACTGTTGCTGCTTTCTGCTGAGTCCTCTGCAGCTATAAACCTCTTTGAAATAATGACCACAGGGAATGGAGTAAGTGTTCATACTGTCATGCTATGTGGACTGGAGTCTACCAAGATACTAATTTTCACTGTTGTAACCCTCAAATTGCCTCAGTGGAGTAATATTCATACTACCTATTGGCCTAAAGCAACATCATACTCCCTCTATTCTCTGCAACTGCTAACCTTACACCTGGCTAACACAAGATGTCTTACAAGGCTCCTGCTTCCTAAATTGCAGCTCTCTCATTATTCACAACCACTGCCACTATCAAAAAGTGTCTCCATGTGGCAGAAACTCTGCAAACAAAATAAAAATTGAAAGCTTTTGCCTCCTTTTGCAACAGAGAAATGGTAGAGTTTAGCTTTAGAATTCACTACCTGGGATCCAATCCACCTAAAAGTACTTGTGATTAAATCCCATCGAAAACAGTGGCTTTGATAGAATGCAATCATCATGGATAGTGTTGGAGTGCAGCCCTTTCATGCAAAAATCCCCCCACAAATGCCACATCAATATTATTTGATTAACACTTGCAATAATTCTCCACACTTACCTGTACACATCTCTCCTGTTTCTTCATCTATGCATTCTCGGTCATCACACTCACAATATTTACCATGGATCAATCCATTTCCTTCTAAATTGTCACATTTACATCGGCCACAATGACAAGTTCCTGTTAAAACCATAAACAAAGACAACATGGATAAGTCAGAGTGCAAGAAGGAATGTCAAAGGCAATCTATTCTAATCCCTTGGAATGCAACATGATTTCATGGCCTTATCCATGTCTGCAAGATATTAAATTATCATTTATTTCATTTATAACAATGGGATGTGCTAGAGTAGAGCCCTCGAAATGGAGATGGACGCTCCACTCTAAGACATGTGAGGGGTGGTCATGGTATCGAGAGCCACATACATGTCAAAAGGAGCATTACAAGACTGAAGGGCATCGTGCCCCCAATGACATTGTCACAGGTGCACAAGAGCCTAGTGGTCTCAAGGTAAGCCTGGGTCATTGTTTATGGAACTTTGTGGCTCTAGTACTAGACATTTCATTCCTAACCTCCACAATAGGTTTAGTACCCCCACCAGACACCACTTTTTCTACAGTCTACTAATCAGATCTGATCAGCACTAACTCTACAAAGAATATAGCTCTGATGCAACACAGAAATTCCAACCAGCCCAAAGTTAATTGCAACAATGCAAAGTATCAGTGCAATCTTCAGCTGCATCCAACCCACTGTGCACGTTCACTAGGAATTAATTCTTTATGCTATTCATTTATGCTGGATTCTCAAAATATTCCAGTTCTTGTACATTTCCTTTAAACCCCTCTTTAAACCCCATATAATTCAAACTCACATAACAGATCACCCAAGGGTCTCCTGTTTACCCCTGCGTCCATCCATCAAAACAAAGCAAAATTAGGCCTCACCTGCGTTTGAGCAGATGTTATCTTGCGAATTCTTGCACATTTCGTTACTTTTCTTCCGTGTAAGGTTGCAGGTCGTTGGGTATTGGCAGGCATCACCATACCAGCCGTCCTCACATTTGCACTTTCCACAGTCACACTTTCCATGGCCTGGATAAATAGCCAAAGAATCACTGATCAGTATATGCACACAGCAAATCTCAATGTTTTATTTTGAAATGCCATTAATTTGCTCTTAACATGGTACAATTTATATACAAATGATTAGATGTAAATGTTACGTGGCTGTTAACCAGTCAAATGGTTTGAGCGTGAACCATCAAACACGCATCAAAATCCAGTTACAGAATAGGGAGCCTGGCACCTTCTCTTTAAATGAATGTGGACTTTCATTTAAAAATAGAAATTTTCAAAAATATATTCTTGCTTAAGAAGGACCATGAGAGAAAATGTACAGTTACAGGTAAAGGTAATAAATAAATGTGTGGATGCTTTCCTACCATACTGTCAGTGCCTCCATCTGCTTATAATCATCATAACAATAATTTTATTATTTATACCCTGCCCATCTGGCTGGGTTTCCCCAGCCACTCTATTATTGAGCTTCTCAATCAGTTACTCCTACCAACACCCCACATTTCCCTCTTTCATCTTCTGATTAACCTGGCTTCTGTTAAAAATGATTTGTCAGGTCCAGACAACTTAACACTACTGAGCTCCATTTTAATAGGATAAGCATCCACCCTGGGAGTTAGCACAGCTTGGCAACTTGGCATGCAACTTGGCAGATCCATTTATTTGTCACCCAAGCAGAAATGCATGGCTCTCTCACCACCTTCATGCAACCTGGCTAACAAGTAAGAGTGGGATGGGTATATCAGAGGAAGTACTCATGCCTCTCTTAAGTTCTAAGTCTCCATGCATCTATGGATGAGGAGATGGAAGAATGCTTAGAAGAGTTTGGATTTGATATCCCACTTTATCACTACCCGAAGGAGTCTCAAAGCAGCTAATATTCTCCTTTCCCTTCCTCCCCTGCAACAAACACTCTGTGAGGTGAGTGAGGCTGAGAGACTTCACAGAAGTATGACTAGCCCAAGGTCACCCAGCAGCTGCATATGGAGGAGCGGAGACACGAACCCGGTTCAACAGATTACGAGTCTACCGCTCTTAACCACTACACCACAATGACTTATGCACCAACAGAAAAATCACATGATCCCCAGGTCACATGATGCTCCATGGTGTTTGGAACTTACAGGGCAGTATCCAATGCTGAAAGGTCTATGTGTTGCTTGACTTACAGAGATCTAGGAGTTCACCATTCATATTCCAAGTTGTTCCAAGGAACAAGAGGTCAAGATATTTTTTTTAAGGGTATAACTTTTAACATGCATATATCATTATGGCCATAAAACTAGAAGTTATAAAGTTATAAAACTAATATCATCTTCCCTAAACATAAGCATACTCACATGTACCAAGGTAGGCATATCCTTGACAACTGGATACTGGGGGAGTGTAGCCCCTCTTCCTGAGTAATGCTTATGTTAATAATGAGTAACATTTTTTAAAAAATGTATTATTTTTTATTTCTCCAGATTGTCCTAAGATTCCACGCTAGCTTCACATTTAAGAAATGTTTCATTCTGTATGTTAAGTACCATCCTCGCCTCAAAAATAAGCCTTTGACAGTTTTATACCCTCCTCTCCACCTAGCAAAGTGAAAAGATTGCAGAAAAAGAGTGACTTAAAAAAAAAATCATAGAGGTATCTCCGCCGCTGCCCCCTCCACACACACATCCTATCACTGGTGGTCAATTGTGGCTTGAATTGGTCCATAAATATAAGAATCCACTATTATTAGTTTTTATTTAAAAAAACAAAACACCACCACCCTTCCATCACTCTCTTTTTAATACAATAAAAATATCACAACTTAGCCTTCTTCTATTCCAGTCCCCCTGGTGAATTAAGAGCTCAGTCTCCCTTGATCTTCATGGAATAAAAGAAGCGCCAAACAAAAGTGTGAAAGACGTTCTCCCTCCCAGCTACCTTGTTCCTTAAACATCAATTTAGCAGCCTAGCCTTCGTAATCTCCTTTAGCTGCTGGTCAGGCAGCCTTAATCCCTCACAGTCAATGGAGATAAGAATTAATCAAAAACATTATTACACAACGGCCAAAAATGGGGAAAGAAAGGATTGTTTTAAAATAAAGGAACCTATGAAAACATAGCTGTGAACTTGGAGTAGTGATTTGATTTTATTCAAAATAGTAATTGAAGCCCTATGCGGGCATCACAATTAGGTGACTGTAAATATATTTTGGGGAGAATGTGGATGAACATATTGGCTCCATCCTTCCTCCATCACCATTTTCATTACTTTCCAATTCACGGCCAACCTTTTCTTTGTTCTCTTGGGCTATCCAGTCCAAGTCTAGTTTAAAGATTAAAAGCTCCTCAGAAGGAACAGCAGTGGTCTTGAAATTGGCCACCAACTCTGAGCATTGCTGGTGCCAAAATTACCTCATGGGCAAAATTGGGAAATCTAGGCAGGCCTGTTTAGGCCCATGGAGCAGAAGTTCCAAACCGCTGCTCTAATATGTTTATAAAGCACCATGATTTTTCACTCACGCAGTTAATCTCTCTACATCTCCAGACAACAAGAACAAAATGTGTGGGGTACTAGTCACCTTTTATAATTTATACACATATTAAAATATGTGGGGTTTTCAGCATGCAGGTGAAAGGACTTAAAACACTGAATTCTTTTCTGCACTATACAGGAAGAATAAAAAAGGAGTAGCAGCTGGTATGGTAATTAAATTGGTCTCATTAGTATCTTTTTTTTTATGAACCAGAGAATGATTCAAAAAAGAGCTTATCAGAATCTGAAAAGTGCTTCATGGAATAGCTTAAGAAATCATTTTTGATTGATCCTCTCTTGAATCACAGAGGATTTAGAAGTCAGAAAAGAGAATGAGAAAATGGGAGAGTTCTGTAATTATTGTCCAGCTTTGAGAGAGAGGGAATAAAGCATCTTCACGTAACTCGGAGAATTTCAAAATAATCCACTGAGCCAGACTCTGCCTGCACAAAAAGAGTGTGTTTCTGGGGGTGGGTACACACATAATATTAGTATCAGGATCATCACACAGGGATTAGCAAATCGCCACCACACTATTGGAAAATTCTCTTTCCTCTGAACCAGTGTTGACAATTTGCAACCATAAACTGACTTTTATTGACGTTTTATCTGCCTTATTTTATTTTATTGCATTTTTATACTATTTATATTTTTGCTGCTAGCTGCCTTGAGCATCATTTGGTGGAAAGGAAGGCTGCATAATAAATTAATAAACAAACAAGCAAATGTGAGGACAAATCTAACAAGATTCTGGATGTTCAGATTAACCTTCCTGATAAAGGTTAATCCTACAATTTTTTTGGTTTTGTATATTATTAGAAGGTTCTTTTATATAAAAAATATTCTGATTAACATTGGCAACATATTACTTATGCTTATATCAAGTAGAAAAAAATAATATTTTAAAAATGATGTGCCGGTACTCTTATATGGTGCTTACATCTGAGCACAAAACAACATACAAAACTAACTATATTGATTTGTAATGCTGGTGTAAGGGAAAACTTCAGGTTGTTGTTGGTTTTTTGTTGTTGTTGTTGTTGTTAGCAAACCTTGTTGCATACAATGAAAAAAATTATCAATCCTTTTTTCAGAAGAAAGAAAAGAGAGGTGCTGTGGATTTTTAAAAAATTAAAATGTTGCCCTCTGGCGGATAATGCTGGCATAGAAACACAGAGGGGGAGGAATTCTCATCATAGGCTTGTCATAAAGAATTTGCATGGATGGTCTTGAATATTATTCACTCTAAAGGACAAATTCTATATGTATTAGAAAAATTCATACTGCGAGGCCTGAAATGGTTTTGTAGCATTCCTTGCACAGGTGTGGGTTTTTTCCCTGAATGGCTACTATTCCTCATATTTTATGTTCTGTTCCTTCCTGAAAAATAGTTGTGGGGACGCTTTTAGTCTCCCAGTGTTGCTGAACTACCACTCCCATCATCCCTGGCAACTGGTTGTCCTTTGCTAGGGCTGATGGGAGTAGTTCAACAGCATCTGGAGGCCTGTCACAGGAGTGTGCCGTCAGTAAATCACATAGTTCAAAGATGGAGTTAAGTATTTACAGTGGTACCTAGGGCTAAGTACTTAATTCATTCTGGAGGTCCATTCTTAACCTGAAACTGTTCTTAACCTGAAGCACCACTTTAGCTCATGGGGCCTCCTGCTGCTGCTGCCGCGCCGCCGGAGCACGATTTCTGTTCTCATCCTGAAGCAAAGTTCTTAACCTGAAGCACTATTTCTGGGTTAGTGGAGTCTGTAACCTGAAGCGTATGTAACCTGAAGCGTATGTAACCTGAGGTACCACTGTACTGGCAAAGACCTCATCTTCCCCATCCCTGCTGTAGAGCGATAGCCACTCCCTTTTATTTCTATGTGTATGTGTTCCCTGGTTTGCACTTTGGAACATGTGCTCCTTCCTTTGTTCTTTCTGTTTGTTTTGAGTTTATTGATTGCTTTTTGTGAATGTAAAAATAACAATAACACAAACTGGCTGTAGCAGCAGAGAGCAGTGGATTCATAACGGTATCAGCGACACCTTGGTGATTCGGTACCCTGTGCAATGCCAACATTTCGCACGCACGCACCCAGCTCTCACACTGCCTTCCCAAAGCCAGGTAACGCGATAGGCTTTGGGAAGGAGACGCGAGGGTTTGGGCAGGGTCCTAGAGCTTGCTCTCATCCTTTCCAAAGCAAGCGCTAACTACCTAGGCTCTGGGAAGATGTCTGAAAGGTACACACTCGACTCGGTGCCCTTTGTGAGGGAACCGCCCACACTGCCCTAAATCCGCCTCTGCAATCAGCAAATGTGAGGGCAGAAGATGGTGGCAGTGATAATTCACCTTCCCCACACTCCCTGCACCAGGCTCTAGACTGGCAGAGCAGAGCAGGGGGTCCTAGATCAGACCTCTCACCCCAAATAGGCTGGTTTTCAAACACCACTGGTATTAGCATGTGCTGTACTGTGCTTTCAGTATGTGGGTTCCTTGGCAGTGAACCCCACCACCACTTACAGAGTGTGGCAGAGAGAAGTGTGCTACTTCCTCATCCCCACATGGCAGATCAGGGTTTGGGGGTTATTACTCAGTAAACTTAACAACTTATATATACCGTCTTTCCCCGAAAGTAAGACATCCCCCGAAAATAAGACCTATTTCCAGTTTTGCCTCTCACTGTAATATAAGGCATCCCTCAAAAATAAGACCACCCCGATAATAAGGCCTCCCCCAAACATAAGGCCTCGATGGAATATAAGGCCCCCGAAGCCATCGCAAGGCATCTGACTCCTCTGGACCGTAGCGGCGGGCGCCGCCGCGCAGCTCACTGATTGGCCACAATGCAGCCGGAGCTGTTCAGGCAGTGAGAGGTCTCTTTAAACCAGAGAGCCTGCACCGCCGCCAGAACAAGCTGCCGCCTACTGGTTGCTCTGCCCTAATGAAATCTGGCTGACTCACAATTAGACAATAAATGTGTACCGTATTCTTCTTCATTGGAAAAATAAGACATCCCCTGAAAATAAGACCTAGCGCATCTTTGGGAGCAAAAATTAATATAAGACACTGTCTTATTTTCGAGGAAACAGGGTGTTATGTACTGAAGTTCTCACCCTGGGCCAGCAGGGGGATACTGTAGATAGTTCAGGTCCACATATGCAAATAAAGGATCGAAAGTGACGCTCAGTGATTGGATAGTTACAGAAAATGATTACTGTTGCGTTCTAGTGGAGCTCTATATAAGCAGGCTGGCTGAGCCCTTCAGCTCAGTTCTGTTCTGGCCTGTGAATAAACAAGAGCTGTTTGAAGAATCGCTGTGTCGTCTGATATGTTCACCCACAACCTAACACAGGGTATATATTTTGAAAACTGTATGAGAAACAGCCATACTAGAAAAGTTAAATCTCCAGTTTGAAACTAGGACAGGGTCAAACAAAAGAGGACACCTTCACCCCAGTGTGGTTCCCCTTTATTACACACACAGCCCAACAAGATGACAACAAGAACCCACTGACAGTGTTTGAATTGATATGGCTAATTTGACCCAGCCACACCACCCCCTCACACACGCAAATAAAACTCACTGCAGTCAACTGAAGGCCCCCCAATCTCTCTCACCGCCAATGAAAACTAATAAATGAATAGAAGGAGAACCTACCCACGTGATGCTGACACAAAAACCTGTGCATATACTATGTAAAAGACTGAAAGTTTACTACCCCACTCTCTCCCCCTCAGCCTTATACTGTCTACAACATTAATGTCTCACATCGAATATAACCAAGCTGTAGAGAGGGATTTATGATCTGAAAGCAGAGGCACTGTATGTACTTTTGTAGCCCAAGAAAATCTTTAATAAAAACATTTTCTTTAAAAAAGAGCTTATGACTAATAAAGGAAACCATCGTTTCAGATGGGCTATTCATGCATAAATCTATATATAAAATCTAGGGTTTTGTATTAGTAAAATCATTTTGTTTCCTTCAAAAAGAAACGAAACATTTGAAACTGATATCTCTTTCCACCCTCTTTTGATTAGTCATGGAATCAACACAGCAAGAAAAGAAAAATGTAGCTGCACTTGGAATTGTGAATGCCAGAGTGCCATTTATTGGTGGGGTGGGCACTGCAACAGATACCCAAAACAGGTGCATTAAAATAGTGTTACTTAAACTGCAAAGAATGAATCATGGCTCATCATTTGGGGGGTCAACACCTGACTAGCATTTCAGTTTATCTCAACAGCTCCTAATGTGTTGTTCTCAGCTGTCTGCCGCAGAGTAGCATATATGTTATGTAGATCCTAAAATGGTGATCCCCCCCCCCCAAACAAAAGGTGTGGGGCAATAGGTTAGAGGCTGGCAGGATGGAAGTGAGTGCCTTTGACAAATCATTGGCTTGGAGTTGTGAAATTCAGTCAAACTATATGGATGGACTGCAGAATGCTAGGAGGTTTCACTGCCATGTCCCTGTGAATTGCCATGCATATCAATGCTATCAAATAATTCATAAACAACAATACTAAATAATAGCTATTCTCATGGAGTGGGAGGAGTTGAGTGCACGATAGTACTATATGGCTTTTAAAGTACATTTGAAAGCACGGGTGCACAATATGGGGAGTACGATGCAGTTCATTTGCAGGAACTGGCAGTCCACCAATGCAGTAGCTGTCCAGAAAAGATATGCTGCCAGTTTTCCAGGAATTCCTGAAGGGTAATGGAATCACACTTAAAACAACACTGCCCTCTCCACTCATCCACCTATTTCTTGGCTGAACAATCTGTTCAAAGTCTCATGAAAGTGGATTACAAGCTGTAAAGGCTTAAATGAGCACAATGAAAGAGAAACTAACTAAACAATTTCTCCGACAATTTCCTATGAAGACACACCCTCCTGCAACATCTGGTTTTAATTTGGAGCTCAGACCTATGTTTCTGACCATTTCCCTTTCAATATAACACAAGTGGGTCTTGTCTATATGGAGTTTAATGCTGTGTTGCTTGAAATTTAGTTTATGAAACGTGATGCAAGACCTTCTTGCATTCCACCCAGGCAAGAACACTTGGAGAGTTAGTGAGTTGTGTGTTCTGGGGAGAGGTTGTGGGGCTTGTTTTGAGTGCCAGGCCTAGAGGACTGCATGAAGCCCACAGGCCTCAGTTTCCCCACCATTGCCTCAAATAATTATAATTATAGTCAGAGTCAAAACTGAAAACTCTGGGAACGACAGCATTCTGATGACAGGCAACACTCTTTAAGACTTTTGTAATATAATCTAGAAAGAAAAGTACGTCTTGACAAAATCTAGTGCTCCTCACACCAAGGGTCCTTGAATTAATATTAAAGCCATTCTGGATTTTCCTGCATACGAAAGGAGCATAAATGCAAAACGAATTAGCTATTTACCCTTCTACCAGAAAATGTATTTTTAAACAAAGAAGATTACAACTAAGATAAGTTTTTTGTCACTTTGAGGAAGGAATGATTAATGACAAATATTATCATTCACATCCTAGGGTCAGTTGTGCCGTAGATCTGTGTAATTTAATTCCTGCAGAAAGTGGAGTCTGACATATGAAGTGATTGCTTCTGTCTTTCTTAAAACTACATCCACAGGAGTGTGTCATCAGGATAAGTTAGTCTTTCCTTAATAGATGTTTGCTACTAGTGAAACTGAAGCTGAGCCTCCAATACTTTGGCCACCTCATGAGAAGAGAAGACTCCCTGGAAAAGACCCTGAAGTTGGGAAAGATTGAGGGCACAAGGAGAAGGGGACAACAGAGGACAAGATGGTTGGACAGTGTTCTTGAAGCTACCGGCATGCGTTTGACCAAACTGCAGGAGGCAGTGGAGTACAGGAGTGCCTGACGTGCTCTGGTCCATGGGGTCACGAAGAGTCAGACCCGACTAAACGACTAAACAACAACTAGTGAATCACCACTAGCCCCTCTTTAGAGGTAGGCATGCTACTCTTTACTGGGTTTGTTTGTTTTTAACCACCTAATTTTTTCCTTTGATGGGTGTTTCAGGCCAACAATATCTGGCGGGGCTGTGGTTCCATACTCCTGATCAAGGGTTAAGAAGACATTAACCACACATCGGAGCCAGATGTGTGGTAAAATTATTATCCACATTCTTTCACAATACAGTGGTACCTCAGGTTACATACGCTTCAGGTTACAGACTCCACTAACCCAGAAATAGTGCTTCAGGTTAAGAACTTTGCTTCAGGATGAGAACAGAAATTGGGCTCCGGTGGCACGGCAGCAGCGGGAGGCCCATTAGCTAAAGTGGTGCTTCAGGTTAAGAACAGTTTCAGGTTAAGAACAAACCTCTGGAACAAATTAAGTTCTTAACCCGAGGTACCACTGTACAATATTTTCCCAAAAACAACCATTTCTCAGGACTGTTTGCCAGAAACTAGAAAATGTCAATCAGCTCCCTGGAGCCAAATTAATAAGAGGAAGAACAAGAGAGTTGTCTTTATTGGCAATTTACTCTCTTCCAGACAATATGAGAATGATTCTAGATTTCATTGCTTTCCAGACAGATCATAACACTTCTCATAACAAAAGCAAACAACAAAAACAAAACTTAAGCAGTAAAGAAATAAGGGATGATTAATGTAAAGAGGATAAAAATTCTCTTCGCTCACCCTTATCAAACGTAAACATTGGCAGGATCCATGTTTGGTAACAATCACCAGTATTATTCAGGAGTTCAGATCCACGTGGGGGTGAAGGTTGGGGTTAGGCATTTGCCCACCTCTGCATTGTCCACTAGTCCCTCCCTAACCCTGTCCACACAATGAGGGTAAGTCTTCATGGGGCAGCCTGCTGAAGACATGAAGGCTGTACCTGTGAGCAGACACCAGGAGGGATAGCCTATGTGCCTTCAGCAGTCTGAACCATGACAGATGACCTCCATGTATAGACAGCATTGGGAAAACACTACATGTGCAGGGATGGATGTGCAAGTACATGGCTCCTCTCCCCTCTCGCCCATCCCCATCTTTATTAGCATTAGCATTTAGTTGTGTTTCTCACACAAAGTGACCTGTTGCAGGAATTTATGTAAAGATTGGGGGGGTTGCCCCTCCAGCAGATATCATACACACACACACACACCGACTACCAAAATCAACACAGTCACTTCGGCAAATGTCCCCACAAAACACTTCATTACAGTTTTTCCTATCTCTATTCACAGGGCCTCTGCTGCACATTACAAAATGTAACAATTTGCTGATTAAAAGACGCCTGCTTCTTGGGAGAAAAGCAATGACAAACCTAGACAGATCTTGAAAAGCAGAGACATCACCTTGCCAACAAAGGTCCAAATAGTTAAAGCTATGTGTAGGGACACACCCTCCCCCACAGCAGAAGACAAGCCACAGCTTGTCTAGCCGCCATGTCCACTCTTGGACCTTTTGTCTCTTCAGCGGTGTTCCGTGCCCTGACCTTTACCTCCTTTGCAAAGGTATTTTCCCCTGCAATGGAAACATGATGTGGTAGAGCAAGTTGCGTAGATAACTAGGCAACACCCAGGGGGCTCAGGATTGGATAAGCGTAAAGGGCAAAGCCCTGAATGTATCTTGCTGGTTTTGCATATCTTGCTAATAAAAAGAGGCTCTGCGTAGCTCAAAGTTAGCTTGCTCAAGCACAGCTCACTTGCATTCAACTCCCATGTCATCTCCCTTATTTCTACACTATGGTTTTCCCAGTTGTGCTGTATGGAAGTGAGAGCTGGACCATAAAGAAGGCTGATCGCCAAGGAATTGATGCTTTTGAATTATGGGGCTGGAGGAGAATCTTGAGAGTCCCATGGACTGCAAGAAGAACAAACCTATCCATTCTTAAGGAAATCAGCCCTGAGTGCTCACTGGAAGGACAGATTCTGAAGCTGAGGCTCCAATACTTTGGCCACCTCATGAGAAGAGAAGACTCCCTGGAAAAGATTCTGATGTTGGGAAAGGAGAAGGGGGTGACAGAGGACGAGATGGTTAGACAGTGTTGTCTGAAGCTACGAACATGAGTTTGACTAAGCTGCAGGAGGCAGTGGAGTACAGGAGTGCCTGACGTGCTCTGGTCCAAGGTCATGAAGTGTCATGAAGTGTCATGAAGACTTCTGGTCATGAAGTGTCGGACACGACTAAACAACTAAACAACAACAACTACATACTGGCTCACTTGGAAAACTTTAGAAAGTCACATAAAATCACTCCAGAATGGATTTGTGCCATTCCAACTTTGTTCTGTTCAGGAAAGGAATGGCTACCAATGGGGGAGTCTGGGATGTGAGCAGCCATAATCCCTGAAACTGGGATCAGGTACACAGCAGCCTCTTGCACAAGAGATAATCACTGGCATCCTGGCAAATGGGTGCCAGACAGGCAGTCACCCCATGGACAATGGCAAACCATCCCGGAATGGATTAGGAACTGGGTTGGGGCGAAGAGGTGTGATTAACTTGGCCTGGGAAACCAGGAACTTGTAAATGTTTCTTTTGTCTCACTTGATGGGTGTGAGGTGGAGGTCAAGGGAAGGATGGGGACAAACCTGATGCTCAGGTTTCTTTCACCAGACCCTCCCAATTTGTGATCTGTGTGTGATGTATCCATGATGTAATTTTAGGGGCGCTGTGGGTATCTTTGTAAAACTAATAAAAGTGGGAGCCTTCCTGTGTTCTGGGCTTCTTCCTGCTTCTCCCATGCGGTGGGTGGAAGTCCTGTTGCAACAGTTTTTTTAAATAAAGACCAGACCTACTGGCTGCTGTTTGGGTCATCTATTCCTGGCTGGTGTCATTGTTTGGTAATCCAAGTGAGCCCAAGGATTTTCCTATAACAGACCCAACATTACTTAATAGATAATGCAAGCATTAAAAAGAGAGTATAAAAAACCAAGTCAAGGGCAAGAGGCTGAAAACATATCTATTCAAAGTAGAGCTAAGGAGGCTGTTCTGTCAGCGAAGCATTTATGTTTGCCCAATGGAACGATCTCTCCTCTCCTCCTTCCTCTCACCCCATTCTGGGTTCTCTCAAACCTCCAGAGCAGATTTGGGGAGACTTAAGGGGAAGCAAAGCAGGTGGGAAGTGCCATTGCACAGGCAGACCTCATTCTGCTCGCTTCTTAGTTGAATAATCCCATCTATGAGAAGCAGCACACGTTTCTGAATACTTGAATAGAGCGTAGGAAAAAGAGATGTTCCGTTGCCATTGCTCAGTGAGAAAACACACACACTTCTCACGTCCTCACATTTTCCTCATGAAGGGTGATCACGTACACAATGGAGGGCAGGGCTCTGACACCTTTCATAATTGCATAGAGGAAATAAAACTGGCCGCTGGCAGTGCAGCATGTGAAGCTGGAGGGAAAAGACTGGGGCCTGATGAAACACTGCTTTGCACTAGTATGAAAGGCAGATGGGTCCTATCCTGCTTTGCTTCTTATCATGGTGTACAACAGGGATGTACCTCCAGATGTTGCTGGACTCCAGCTCTCATCAGCCTGAGCCAGCATGACCAATGATCAGAGATGGTGGAAGCTGTAGACTCTGAGCATCTGAAAAGGTTTTCCGCATCCCAAGGGCACAAGCTTGATGCTTCCTTTTCTCCATAAAAGCAGGAAGTGCAGGGCTTGAGAGGAAGATGGTTTCCACAATAGAACTTGCTCCCTCTCCTAAGGCATTGCTTTCCTACAACTTTAATGGGAAGATCTCATCTTGTGGCTTCTGCCTTTAATTGCTTCCTGTTCAGCATAGTCACAACATTACTGGCAAATGCTATCAGTATCCAGTATGACATCTTCGGGAGTAAATTCCTTCTTTCCACAGAGTGTGTGCTTACTTACTGAGTTTCTTTCATTAATTTATGTGGGTGTGGACAAAATGGAACTGTTTCAAATAAACAACAACAATAACAACAATAGGAAACAAGGAAATTAATAGTCAACTCCCTGTAAGGAACAGGAATTGACCAATTAAGTGGCAACTGATCAGTTACGCCAGGGCCAGGGAATCAGAAAGTAATTAGAGACAGGAGCTGAAAGAAAGAATCTTCTAATAAGTCATAGCAGACCCAAAAATATCTGGTAGTTCTTTGCCAGTTCCCTTTGGATGAGTTGGCAGTGCAGTGCAGTTTATAGCAGGGGTGGGGTGTCAGAAATCAGACCTGGGGGCAAAGAAATGCTCAAAACATGGAGGGGGGAGGAATCTGGAATGAAAGAAGTTGGCAAGGATGGGAATGCCAGACAAAAACAGCGAGTGCGGAAGCAACACAGGAGAGCGCATGGGGACAAGAATAAGCCGCAAGTGGAAAAGGGCAACTGGATCTTGTCGAACAGGATCTTGTTACCCTTCTTCAGGGTTACACAGGTCTGTTCAAATTGTCCTGCCACCAAACCAAATGCAGTCCCAACAACCATTGTCCGGAACTATCAGGTGCCTGAAAACCCTGCTTTTGCAGTTCCAGGCAGGCAAGGAAACAGGAATTTGAGCTCTATATATGACTTGTGAGATGCCTTCAGCTCGGTTGGTCACCGGGAGTGAAAGCCTGAAGTAGACAGAGAATCCAATTCTTGCTCTGTGTTCCAGGTAAAATTATGCACTCTCATGTCATGAGCCTGCATGAGGGTGCGAAAGCCTGAAGTAGACAAAGAATCCAATTCTTGCTCTATGTTCCAGGTAAAGTTATGCACTCTCACATCATGAGATGCATCACAGGTTGCATGTGTGTGTGTGTGTGTGTGTGTGTGTGTGTGTGTGTGTAGAAAAAGCTTCATAGGTATGTACTGAGTTTTGTTTCTCTTCTCCTTCAGCCAGTGTGGTGTAGTGGTTAAGAGCAGTAGACTCCTAATCTGGTGAACTAGGTTCGCGTCTCCGCTCCTCCACATGCAGCTGCTGGGTGACACTTCTTTGAAGTCTCTCAGCCCCACTCACCTCACAGAGTGTTTGTTGTGGGGGAGGAAGGGAAAGGAGAATGTTAGCCGCTTTGAGACTCCTTAAAGGGAATGAAAGGCGGGATATCAAATCCAAACTCCTCTTCTTCTTCTTCTTCTTCTTCTTCTTCTTCTTCTTCTTCTTCTTCTTCTTCTTCTGGATGCTCACATAGAAGGCTTGTGCCATATCCCCATCCAGCCCTTTGCCATCACTTGGTGAAGTTACACTTGGTGAAGTTACCAAGCTTGTGTGCATGCACAGGAGGAAGGAAAGAAACAGAGGAGTGTGTTTGTGCAGAGGATGGCCTGCACTCATTGTGGCAAACTGCCACAATGCGAGGCTGCAACTACAAAAACAGTACAGCCATCTGTTAATGGCTGGACTTGGGTGAATGCATGAGTCTACATACTTTCACACTGAGCCTATGATGGCAAGTGCAGTTGTGTGTGTGATGGGAAGAATTCTCTGCTGGCAACGCTCACAGACCTGATCCTGTCAGGCTGTACACAGTGTTCATCTGGAAAAGGAATCATTTGCGGGTTGAGGGGGAGAGAGAAGAGGAGGGAGAAAGCCTCAAATGAAATTAGAACCAGCTGTATAGGAAGACAGACAAGGTGGGGGTGGTAGAAAATTGTCACCATGGCAGAGCAGGTGGTGATATTGTGGTCGCAGAATAAACACTGCCAGCTTTAACACAAAGGAAGGAGGAAAAAAGAGCCCCAGTCCATATAAATAATAATAGCAGCTAGCAGGTAGGGGCAGGTCTTACACCAAGGGAATTTGCAGATTGGCGTGCAGTGAAACAAAGAGCAATCAGCACATGGATTATATGCTTTTGAAATATCAGAGGTTACATTGCACTACAAACTGAAATTAAGTTTATTTTTACTTCTCTAGGGCTGGTGGTGGGAAAAGACACCAGGAAGAAGTCAAATGAGGAGAGTGTGATGGATGAAAAAGAACAGATTGTTTTATTTTCTCCGCAAGAAACAGTGTACTTTATACTCAAAGTCTAAAGAACGTTATGCAGGTGTGGGTGGCATAGTCGAGGTAATCTGTTCCTTCATGTTGTTCTTCCTTATGTACATTTTAGCACACAGATAATACATATTTCCTGAATGGAAATTAATTAGGGAAAGCTGAGGAAACTTCCAGCACAATTCAGCTTGAAGTTAAACATTTTTAAGCACCACTGATTTAGCGGGAAAGAGTTAAGCATACTTCTTAACTTTCTTCCTGAAATCAATGGGGCTGAAAAGTGAGTAGTTTGCACTAGATTGTGCCCATTCTATGCCGCAAAAAGTGACCCTGATATTGGCTCAGCTCAGAATAATGCTAAAACATTAGCAGCATTACACAAATGAGCAGGTGCAACTCTGCTCCCCTCCCCTTCCTTTTTCCTGTCCAAACACTGGAAACTGTGGTTTGTTCAAACCATACTTTAATCATACTATGCTCAAACTGCTATTTTGGATCTTGTTTTGTGAACCAGCTGCAAACAAACCACAGTTTTCCACATTCAGATATGAGAAACTGTGGTTTGTTCAAAACCACAAACAGAAGCTAAAAACTTATCTTCGTGGAAATGAGAGAGAAGAGGGAACAGACAAACCAGCCTGTTTCTAGGACATGCAGAATTCATATATCCACTCATCAGCCCATTCTGTTGCATTTCCACATTAATCTGCACTTTAAAAAGAAAGAAAAGGAAATCTGCCTGGAAATTTGCATTTAAGATATTTAGATTTATTTTTAAACATATTTTCTCTCAAATAACACTTTTTTAAAAATATTGATATGTTTTTAAAGCAAATAAATGTATCAGAGTATTCAGGAAATGCAAAAGCTGATGTTTAAAAAACAACAAATCTTGCTGATAAAATCTATCAAAATCGCCCTCTTCCCTTTCAACCCACTGCCAACTCACCATAAAGTTTAGAAGAGGCTGCCTTTCAATGCAACATTATAGGATAGGAAAGCCAGGACTGGAAATAAGTTACCATTGTCACCATTCTGCTCATGGAATGACTTTTGATCTAATTGAAGAATGAGCTAACATAAGGGGAAGGGAAACAATTATTTCAAATTTCCCCTTATTCTGCACCTTCTGCACCACCTTCCACATGGTTCTGACAAGAATCACCTCTCCTTCTCTTATGTTAGTGGACATCTCTGCTGGATCAGAAGGCATTGTGCAACTGGGAAGGCAGGACTGGATTTCACTTGGCAGGGTTAACCGAGGTTAACCAAACATTAGAAACCTTATACATATGGATGATTGCAAATTCACCACGCAAGGCTTTGCCCTGCAAATATATGAATCACTATACAAGCATATTTAACTGCTGTACAAACATGGTCATTTAAAAATATAGAGGAACATAGAATTCTGAATGAAATGTTTACTCAGATTTCATACACTCCACTGCAGCCCCACCCTCACACCCATATATCTCATGTCAACACTGACAATCAGATATCTGGTTAGCCATTAGGATGCTGGACTAGAGGGCCATCAGCCTGATTCACCAGGAACTTCTTAAATTCACATGTTCTTCATATGCATATCATCTTCCTCTACCCTGGAATGAGATCCTTGGCTAGCAAGCATGAGAACTGGTTCCAATCTTCTCCTGTCTACTTGCGCCATATAACAAAATCAGTTTTCTATTGCAAGGAGCCATAGACCAGTGATCAACAATTTGTTTCAGTATAAGACTATTCCACGTGTTCATATGCATTTATTCAAACAGTATATGGAAATGTGATTGCATTAAATGGCTAGGTGATAATGCCTCCATTCGTTAACACCAATACATTTGTTGTTGTTGTTTAGTCGTTTAGTTGTGTCCGACTCTTCGTACCCCATGGACCAGAGCACGCCAGGCACTCCTGTCTTCCACTGCTTCCTGCAGTTTGGGCAAACTCATGTTGGTAGCTTCGAGAACACTATCCAACCATCTCGTCCTCTGTCGTCCCCTTCTCCTTGTGCCCTCCATCTTTCCCAACATTAGGGTCTTTTCTAGGGAGTCTTCTCTTCTCATGTGGTGGCCAAAGTATTGGAGCCTCAGCTTCAGGATCACTCAGAGAGCACTCAGGGATCACTCAGTGAGCACTTCAGGATCACCTTCCAGTGAGCACTCAGGGCTGATTTCCTTCAGTATGGAGAGGTTTGATCTTCTTGCAGTCCATGGGACTCTAAAGAGTCTCCTCCAGCACCATAATTCAAAAGCATCAATTCTTCGGTGATCAGCCTTCTTTATGGTCCAGCTCTCACTTCCATACATCACTACTGGGAAAACCCTAGCTTTAACTATACAGACCTTTGTTGGCAAGGTGATGTCTCTGCTTTTTAAGATGCTGTCTAGGTTTGTCATTGCTTTTCTCCCAAGGAGCAGGCGTCTTTTAATTTCGTGGCTGCTGTCACCATCTGCAGTGATCATGGAGCCCAACAAAGTAAAATCTCTTACTGCCTCCATTTCTTCCCCTTCTATTTGCCAGGAGGTGATGGGACCAGTGGCCATGATCTTCGTTTTTTGATGTTGAGCTTCAAACCATATTTTGCGCTCTCCTCTTTCACCCTCATTAAAAGGTTCTTTAATTCCTCCTCACTTTCTGCCATCAATGTTGTGTCATCTGCATATTAATTTGATTTTAATTAATTTTTATAATGAAATATTTTGAATGTGTAACTATTTGATTGTTTGATTATTTGATTATTGTTGATTATTTGATTATTGTTAGCCGCCCTGAGCCCGGCTTCGGCTGGGGAGGGCGGGATATAAATAAAAATTATTATTATTATTATTATTATTATTATTATTATTATTATTATATCTGAGGTTGTTGTTCTGGCAATCTTAATTCCAGCTAGGGATTCATCCAGCCCAGCCTTTTGCATGATGAATTCTGCATATAAGTTAAATAAGCAGGGAGACAATATACAGCCTTGTCGTACTCCTTTCCCAATTTTGAACCAAGCAGTTGTTCCATATCCAGTTCTAACTGTAGCTTCTTGTTCCACATAGAAATTTCTCAGGAGACAGATGAGGTGATCAGGCACTCCCATTTCTTTAAGAACTTGCCATAGTTTGCTGTGGTCGACACAGTCAAAGGTTTTTGCATAGTCAATGAAGCAGAAGTAGATGTCTTTCTGGAACTAAATAATTTAAAACATGGTTTTCTTACTTGATCAATTTCTGTTGAAAATATTCAAGTTAATTTAAATAGTGCTAAAGCTAGTGCACTTCCGTTCTGGAGTAAGTTTCGATGTATATTTTAACAAAGGACTCATGGAGTGGGGAATCTAATTCTCTTTAGCGGTTTGGTTTAACAATTCATATGCAGCGCAATAAATAGATGATGGAGAATGCAGCTCTTAAAAGCTCCCACTTTGAACTCCAATTAATATAATTACGTTCTTTTAATCATCTCCATGGGTGTCTGATGGGAAAGAACACATACTGCACACATTTGTTCAGATCACTCTTGTTGCTTTGGACGTCTCAAGCAAAGCTATCTCAGCATTTCCTTTTTGTTAATAAATTGTGTCCTATTGGTTTTGAGATTAAAAGTTTTCACAATTCAAATAAATCTGGTTTGTGCAATATTCTTCACAGTTAATACTTTTGCAATAGCAAAGGGAGGTACCATTCTAAAACTGAAATTCAATGTATATTAGTATTATCTTTAAGCTGTAATAATGTAGCTTCTGAGTGACTGAAAAACTTTCTTAATGCACAATAAAAGCTAACCTAAAATAAAAGTAGCTAGAGTCTGTAAGCCTACATAAGGCACATACATATTTATCCTTAACATATGATGATGGCCACTGATTTAAGGTGCAATCCAAACTCCTGATCCATCAAGAGGTTTGGATGGGGTGATGATGGTCTCCCTCTGCACATCTCAGAACAGACTCTGCCTATGAAGCGATGCTAGCTTTATTCTGCTCGTGTGTATCTCTCTGTTCTGCTTCTTGAAAATACATATCCTCCAACATTTCTCCCGTGAAAATAGGATGTCCTGTTCAACAATAATAATAATAATAATAATAATAATAATAATAATAATAATATTTCTACCCCGCCGATCTAACTGATTTGCCCCAGCCACTCTGGGCTGCTTCCAGCTTATATAAAAACATAATAAAACATTGAACATTAAAACAAAACAAAGAAACCTTTCCTGTACAGGGCTGCCTTCAGATGTCTTCTAAAGATTGTATAGTTATGGTACTTATCACCTTGGCTGGGGGGGGGCGGTCACATAACTTCATACCCTCCAACATTTCTCCGATGAAAATAAGGACGTCCTAAGGAAAAGCGAGGCATTCTGGTATCAAATCAGAAACCGGGACGGCTTCTGTAAATCAGGAACTGTCCGTGGAAAATGGGGACATTTGGAGGGTTTGAAAATGAAATGGGTAGAAAACCCCAAGACGGGTTTTTCCAGGGGAATGGCTGAGCTGGCCCCAGGATCTGTTGGATCCCAAATGAGCCCTATTATCATCACTTGATGACATCGGTCCCAGTCTGTGTCTAATCACTATGCCACCTCCAGGCTACATGTTCATGAAGAATAAAGCTTTCAATGACTGCTAGTCTTGCTAGTACTTGATCTACAATCTCCACAGAGGCAACATGCCTTTGAATACCAATTTCTGGGAAACATGGGGGTGCGGAGGTATCTGCCACTACAGGATACAGGATACTGGATAGATAGGTCTTCTGCTGGTGTGGTAAAAACCTACTGAGTAAGCTCAGGAAGTTCATATTTTGCCCTTGCATCTGCTGGTGAGAGAAGTGAGAGCAAGTCATTGTGGCTCCAGTAGACAAGAGCGTTCTGGGCAAGACAACATACGGCATTTAGGAGAGGCAGATCCATGTAGAACTCCTAGTGGGGTGAGTTTGGAAGGTTGTTTCAGCAACAGATCATCCCCGACTGAGTCTAAAATAAGGTTTTCCTCTATCACATATACCACACAAGAAGTCCTATCCCCCACAACAGCATATTAAACAGGGGGGCCGCTAGGGGCGCCTTGGAAGATGGCAGATATTAACATCTATCCAGCTCACACGAGGTAATTAGAGGCTGATTATGGGGAGTATATCAGTCTCCCTTCATCTCTCCAGGGGGGAGAGATGCCGTTTTCACCCGCTGTTGCCATAAATCACCCTCGAGTTCGGAAGAAGGAGGGGGTGAGGCACTGGGTGCACAACCCTCGGCGGGCCTCGGAACTCCTCCAAAGCTGCTTCCAGGTGCGAAACTAGTTGCGTTACTTAAAAGGAAAAAATTGGGAAAGATAACGCACATGCTTCAAGAGAGGCAGGAGGTTTTTATCTGCTAACAATTTTACCACTGAAAGGAAGAAGACTGAGACGGACTGAGATGGAAGATTACATCAAAGCACTGCAAATATGGTATGTGGATTGGAATGCCGGAACTAGGGGGGGGGTTGAATTTTTATTTCTTTTGCTCTATGTGATTACTAATAACCCTCCCCCTGAAGATCTGTCACAGAAATGAATTGCAAATGGGACTAAAATGAATTGTGTGGGAATAATTATGAACTTAAAGGTTTTACTCTGTGAAGGATTTGGAAAGAAGAAGGGCTCTCTCTTGTGACGCAGTAAGAATGGAAACTTGATAAGAGAGCTGTGTTGCTGGAGTTGGTCTTGGGGAGGGCGAGCCGAAGATATATTATTTTCGAGGAGATTGCGAACTGGAAGGGGCAGCCCTCCTGGAAGAAGACTAATTTACGATGCAACAGGTCAGAAAAGCTAAAGAGCGAGTTTTTAGACTGTATTTCATCGGAACGACAAAAATGGTGATTACTCGCTCAAGCAGAAAGGACTGTTGGAGGAGAGTGATTTACGAGAGAGCAGCACAAAGCCCACACAGAAATACAAATAAGACTGTCTTTTTCAACCCACTTGTGGAGCATATCGGAAGAAAATGGAAAGGAAAATGAGTAATGACAAGTATTGAGAAGAGGAGACTGGAAACATCATTCTTAATATGGAAGCAGAACAAATATTCGAGGATTGGACTCCTGCCAATCAAGAAGCATAGGTACCCCACAAAAATTTATAATTTGGAAAACAATTGTATTATATGATATGTATTGTTATAATTTGGACTAACTGATTTGATGTGTTTAATTTGGAAATATGAAACTTAATAAAAATTATTTTTTTACAAAAACAGCATATTAAACAATATGGCTAGCCTGAGCCAACAACTCCCCACTCACACATACAAAACAAACTGCATTGCAAGCAGCTGAATGCAAACAACCAGGCTCTGGACCCCCTAATCTCTCACAATGCCAATAGGTACCCCTGCCCCTACAGGCCAGTCGTGTCTGACTCTAGGGTTGTGCGCCCATTTCACTTAAGAGGCCGGGGGCCAGCGCTGTCCGGAGACACTTCCGGGTCACATGGCCAGCATGATGAAGCTGCTCTGGCGAGCCTGCACCAGCGCAGCACACGGAAACGCTGTTTACCTTCCCGCTATAAAGTGGTACTTCTTTATCTACTTGCACTTAGGGGTGCTTTCGAACTGCTAGGTGGGCGGGAGCTGGGAGAGAAAGACGGGAGCTCACCCCACCGTGGGGATTCGAACCGCCGACCATATGATCGGCAAGTCCTAGGCACTGAGGTTTTACCCACAGCGCCACCCGCATCCCCAATAAAATGCCAATAAAAATAGATAAATGTACGAATAAAGGACCATGTGATACTGATAACAATACCCTAAACCAACGCTACGTAACAGAACGAAAGAACATTACCCTCCCATCTATCTCTCCATCCCTCTCTCTCCACCCACCCCAATATAGTGTCCCATACAAAATGTAAAGGAACTGTGAGAATGGCTCTATGAATAAAAAAATGGAGATGCTATATGTACTTTTTCATGTTTATTTGTTTGTTTTGTAATAAAAAGAAAAGAGGCACGGCATCCCCAGCTTGCACCTTTCTCTTCTGCAGCAGGAGGAGATCACTTTTGAAGGCCATTGCCGGGTCGTTGTGGGGATTAAATGAGTGGTAGAACCACGTGGAACCACCTTGAACTCCTTGGAGGAAAGGTAAAGGTAAAGGGACCCCTGACCATTAGGTCCAGTCGTGGCCGACTCTGGGGTTGCGGCGCTCATCTCGCTTTATTGGCCAAGGGAGCCGGTGTACAGCTTCCGGGTCACATGGCCAGCATGACTAAGCCACTTCTGGTGAACCAGAGCAGTGCATGGAAACACTGTTTACCTTTTCGCCAGAGATACCGATTTATCTACTTGCACTTTGACGTGCTTTCAAACTGCTAGGTTGGCAGGAGCGGGGACCAAACAACAGGAGCTCACCCCATCGCCCGGATTCGAACCACCAACCTTCTGATCGGCAAGTCCTAGGCTCTGTGGTTAACCCACAGTGCCACCCACGTCCCCCTTGGAGGAAAAGGTGGGCTATAAACAAACAAGCAGAGGTTGCTGGCACCAAACATCACTAGGGGGAAGAGTCCAGAAAAGATTAACAGTTATTGTTCATACTTTAAACAAAGGGATTAGCCCTGGCTGGTGGTAATTATGTTTTTCAGCAAAATAAGCAGTGTCCTTTTAAGGATCTGCGGAAAGAGAAAGAGAGAGAGAGGGAGAGGATATATATACACACATATACATGGATATAGATTCTCTTTCTCTCTCAGATATTTGTTTTTTGTTTCTGCTGGCATGTTATTAAAGATCCACATTAAAATGCTGATCTCTCATTTGAAAAACAAAATGCAATGCACTTTCAATAGGGGGAAAATGTCCCTTTTCTAGTTACTATAAATGCACCTCTAGGAATGCTGCCAGCAGCACAGGTGCGGAGGCACAAAGCTGCCTATGTTTCGCACTGCCCTACAGATGTTTACTTTGACGCAAACCATACCGTGTTCCAGGGGCTTGCTCTCAAGTAACTGAACAGAGGATCAGGCTGCCTGGCTCCCAATCCTAACCATACATTAGAGGAGACCTGCTGGACCGCACAAAATGGCCAACGACTCCAGCATCCACATTTGATGTGTCGAAATAATTGAAAGAGTAACACAAAGTTCGACAAAGACATTTTTTTCATACAAACTTTTTCAAGAACTGGATTGCACTTTAAGTGCCAAGGATTTCACATGGAGGAGGCATACTGAACACCATAATCCTTTTAGAACTAGCCTCAAATTATCATTTAATTTTAGCAAAGGAAAGGGGAGGGGGAAACACCCATGATCCCGTACCATTCTGTTCTTTTCATTAAGCTTCGCTTTTCTGTTGATTTACCAATAATTTGCCAAGAACATTCATTCATATCAAAGTGCAAAATGGGGGAAGGTGCATTAAGATAAGAGAATGAATTAGCTGAGGAACCGAATTTTATATGACAAAATGGAGTGGGGGGGATGAAACCTGTGGTTGTTTTGTTTGGCTAGGACTTTGGGATGTAGCTTTCTTACTGACATCCTATAAATGACATATTTTCACATGGTTAAAATGTTCTTCAATAATTGCTCCTAATGCATTAGGCACAAAATAGGTTTTGATTCAACAAGAGGTAGGCAGGATTACTTTGATCTTTCCCTACATCTGAAAATGTCAGCCTCTACTCTCAGATGGTCTTTATATTGACATTTCACTAATATTGCAAAGCTTAATTTGAAAAACTACTGGAAAGAAGAAAATCACCAACAACCTTTGAGGTCGGCGTCCAATCAGATCAATGTGCCCCCTGAGACTAGAAATCAGAGAAAGCTGCGGTCTGCCTCAGAAAAAACACAGAAGCACCACCAAGTAGGTAGACAGAAGAACAGGCACTACTGTAAAGGAGACAAACATACACCTGATCTATATTTATGCTGACATACATAGCAAAGAGGGACACGGGTGGCGCTGTGGGTTAAACCACAGAGCCTAGGACTTGAAGATCAGCAGGTCGGCGGTTCAAATCCCTGCGACGGAGTGAGCTCCCGTTGCTCGGTCCCTGCTCCTGCCAAGCTAGCAGTTCGAAAGCACATCAAAGTAGATAAATAAGTACTGCTCCGGCGGAAAGGTAAACATGCGCTGGCCACATGACCCGGAAGCTGTAGGCCAGCTCCCTCGGCCAATAAAGCGAGATGAGCGCTGCAACCCCAGAGTCGGTCATGACTGGACCTAATGGTCAAGGGTCCCTTTACCTTTACCTTTACATAGCAAAGAATTGGAAATGACTAAACATTAACAACATAGTTTAATGTGTGGTTTTCAGGTGTATGGAGAATCTGACTTGTAAACTTAGATTGCCATCTTGACCCATAAAGAAGAGTTTGGATTTGATATCCCGCCTTTCACTCCCTTTAAGGAGTCTCAAAGCGGCTAACATTCTCCTTTCCCTTCCTCCCCCACAACAAACACTCTGTGAGGTGAGTGGGGCTGAGAGACTTCAAGGAAGTGTGACTGGCCTAAGGTCACCCAGCAGCTGCATGTGGAGGAGCGGAGACGCGAACCCGGTTCCCCAGATTACGTTACTACCGCTCTTAACCACTACACCACACTGGCGTGTACACATAAAGCATGTCTAGTCCATCAGTTCTTACCCTTGCCCTTATTTTCTAGGTACCCTTTCACATCACTAGACCCATGATGCTTCCTCACCTCCACATGCCAAACCTGAAATCCAACTACGGTAAACATTACAGCTTTGAAGTATGAGACCAGGCAACCTGACCAAGAGCTATTATCCTCTCTTTGTGTCAACTCTCTGGATTGTTCCTCTCCCTCAATGTTATACATGTTGTTGGTTCCCATCTAAAACTCTCTAGTTCCTTGTATTGTGAGCAGTGGTCAAATTTCCAAGCAGCTCTCTGCCATGACTGGTTCCCCTCACTATGAAGTGATCACTGAGAGAGCTGTTCATTACCAAGCCAATCCTGAAATGAGTTAAGGGGTATTCAACCACACCATTAGTATTCACTGGCGCTGTCTCATGCTTGAAACCATATTATAATAGGTTTCACATACATAAGGCAGTCCATGTCCTGCCACTGCCCCTCTGCTTTGCATCCAGTCTCCCCAGTTTACATTGTGCCATGCCAGTGCAACCTCATAGACTACGATGTTTACAAGCCAATCCACCATGTTCTGATAGTGCTGCTTCACATGCAATGTAATCTTATTGCCCCAAAATGCTATGAGCTCCTTTTCAAGCATTTATGTAACAGCAATGAGTCTCATGGTTCGAACCTAAGGGAAATGGTTTTGACAGACACTGAAGTTGCATTGTGCAAAAAGTAAAGTGATTATGTGGTTTAAAAAAAAAACACCCAGAATGCAAGCATTTGTGTACATCCATGCCAATGCTGTCTGATGAAATTCTATTTCAGTTCCATTCACTATTTGATCTTGAGGGGCATCTTAAAAGGTAGAGGACCAAACAAGTAAGGCAAATGCTCCAGTACTTAATAGGTGGATGTTGAAGTGATATGATTGTGTCCAATTTGGAATAATAACAAAAGGATCAGAGGGGTGACATGCAGCACTCACACTGGTCCAGAATTCAACTGAAGCACCTGTTAATAATATAAATTTTAATAGCCAGTAAATATGGATTCTGGCAGCATCTATTTGAAAATAGACACTGGATGGTGATTCATCCAGCCTAAAATAACAATGTGGACAGAGGAAAGGAGGGGCAAAACATCATTTGACAGAGACATAGAGGCATAAAGAAAGAGAGGGACCATCTTGCTTTTTTTAAAGTTAATTACATACATTTTCTATCACTCAGCTCAGCAAATTACTAGTTTTAAAAGGTAAGGAGAAGAATGGTCCATGTCGGGCATACAATTACAATTGACATTTATGAGACTCCTGTTGATGGCAGCCATTTTCCTTGAGAAGGGAAAAAACCAGCGTCTTTTTTGTTGCTGCTAATGTTCCTTCTCTTTTTTTATGTAAATAAATTTTTATTAGTTTTTCACAGTTACGTTTTTACAAATAAAAACAAATACCTTTTCACAAGCCTTCTCTTTGAGATTCTTTAAATCTCTGGACTTCCCTTCATACCCTCTTCTGGTTCCTTATATTAACCAATTTCTTTTGCATATCCATTCTGAAACTTTTCCCATTAATATTTCCCTTAATTTTATCTAATTTTCTTCTAGTTGCAAGCATTTACTTAAAAGCCTGCCAATGTATCACCTTGTTTACAGTATTTTTTCACATTAACAATAAACGATTCCCACTCTTTTTAAAATTTCTCATTATTGTAGTCTCTGAGCTTTGCCGTTAATTTTGCCATTTCTGTGTAGTCCATGCTAATGTTCCTTCTCAATAGTTGTTAATTAGAACAGCTTCTCTTATGTCAGCAGGCCTTCTTGAGAGCAAAAAGTTTCATGCAGCAGCTTTACAAATTTCAATTAGAAGTAGGTTATATCGTCAGTCACAGAACTGAGATCAAATGAGCTGACACCTGAGGTCTTAATGCTTGTCTTCTAGTTGGGACCTAAAATGGCCCTGATTCTGAAGAGTCACATATCTGCAGTGGGACATTATTTATGAGCAACGTGAAACAATTCTGTCCCACAGTTGCAATACTACCAAATATTTTGGTGTTTAGATGGTCATCCTTGGTCATGCATCCATCACGGCTTATTTCTTCCACCCCAAATTCAGTGCTTTGAAATTTATTTGCATGATACTACTGTGTTGCATTTTGCCATGGTGGCTGTTCCTAGTCAGCAGCAGCATTCCATACTTCACAGCACCATAGGAAACAGGGTTATGATCAGCTACCCTAGCTGGGAATCACTTTTTTTGTTGGTAAGGGTAAAGGGACCCCTGACCATTAGGTCCAGTCATGGCCAACTCTGGGGTTGCAGCGCTCATCTCACTTTATTGGGCAAGGGAGCCGGCGTACAGCTTCCGGGTCATGTGTCCAGCATGACTAAGCCGCTTCTGGTGAACCAGAGCAGCGCACGGAAACGCTGTTTACCTTCCCGCCAGAGCAGTACCTATTTATCTACTTGAACTTTGATGTGCTTTTGAACTGCTAGGTTGGCAGGAGCAGGGACCGAACAACGGGAGCTCACCCCATCGCGGGGATTCGAACCACCAACCTTCCGATCGGCAAGTCCTCGGCTCTGTGGTTTAACCCACAGCGCCACCCACGTCCCTCTTTTTTGTTGGTACAATGTTCCAAATGCGTAGGAGGAGAACTCCAGTAAGAATTTGGTACCTTGTTCATTTTTTACCCTTAGCTCTGTAACCTAGGCCAATTTTGCAGGAAGCTTCTACAGGAGTCTGTTCTTGGATCTTTCCTGCTTTTCCCTCTTTGTCTCCCCTCCTCTCCCCCCTCCTCTAAGACAGCAACTTGAAATATTACAGCAGTTAGTGAAGCTCCCTGGTGGGTGATGGTGTCCTCAATTTCAAATTTTACAGTGTCTGGAGAAAATGGGTTGAACAAATACAACTAGAGCACTAAGGTCTTTTGAGCAATGCAGAAGCTATTGCCTAGTTCTCACAAGTGCTTCCAGAGCACAGGGCACAAACTGTTCTCAGGTTTAATATTGCAAAACTCAAATCAAAGTTACACGCATGGCTAAATGTTAGTACATCCATTCTGGTGGCCATTTCAGAAATCACAGGAGCTGTGTGTATATTTCCCACCCTGAGTTGAGATTGCTGCACCCTTGGGGTAACTATGATTCGATGTGAAATCAGTCTATGGCTGCAATCCTAAACATGTAATACCCCACTAAACTCAGTTTGAGTACACATGCAAAGAATGTTAAGTGTTAAGTTGTGGGTGAACATATCAGACGACACAGTGATTCTTCAAACAGCTCTTGTTTATTCACAGGCCAGAACTGAACTGAACTGAACTGAAGGGTTCAGCCAGCCTGCTTATATAGAGCTCCACTAGAACACAACAGTAACCATTTTCTGTAACTATCCAATCACTGAACGTCACTTTCAATCCCTTATTTGCATATGTGGACCTGAGTGAAAACTATCTACAGTATCCCCCTGCTGGCCCAGGGAGAGAACTTCAGTACATAACATTAAGATTCTTCTCTAAGACTCTGTTAAGTGTCATGGGTTCATCTAGCAAAATATGGAGCTTGTACAGAGTAGCCTTGGGAAAACAGATCCTCAAAATTCTAGGCGCCTTACAAAGAAAACATTGCAGTCCATGTTGCTAAGAAGGAAAAATATACCTCAGCACAGGGTGGAAAGCAATAGACTATTCTTGACACAGCAACTAAATGAGGTTTGAGATGGCCAGAGGATATTTTTGAAAGTACAGACTTTCTTCTTTACAATGGCTCTAGATTCAGGTAGGTAGCCATGTTGGTCTGACACAGTAGAAATATATTTTAAAAATTTAAAAAATTGTCCAGAAGCACCTTAGAGATCAACTAAGTTTGTTATTGGTGAGCTTTCATGTGCATGAACACTTCTTCAGATACTTTACAATGGCAAGTTATATGAGATGAGAAGATATATAATATAGGCTTCCCACAAAATGAATTAACATTATACTTGTTGCAGCTTTGACAGCAAGGTGTAAAATACTTAGAATCTGGGTTTAACTTGCATCCGATCTCCCCAAGCTTGCTTAAGCGTATACTGAAGTTCCAAGACTGGCTCAGCCACAATTAAGGAAGGGGACCTATCCGCTTGAAAACCATCATGAGGTTGCTGATCAAGACTCATTACACCCAAGGGAAAGCTGCAGACGTATCTAAGAGTCATATAACCAAACCATCAATACACAGCCCAGATCTTGGGGCTAGACAATAAGCATATTTTATTACTTCCCTTCTCCCCCCAGAGAAAAGCGACCTACGAGACCGCAAAGAACACTCATTGGAGCAGAACAAGATCCATTCCCTTCAGTTTACTTAGGACACGCTGTTGTTAACAAATGATTTTAGAGCTTGGAGTGTGGAAAGCAGGTGGGGAGAGAGAATGGGAAAAGACGAGACGGAAGAAAAGAACAATATAATAGAGGGGTTTTCATTCCCAAGGTCAACTCGTCATTATAACAAAACCATAATGAAGCATAAACGAGGCCTGGGACAAGCATTCTTCTGAACACAGTTCAAAATAGATCAATGCATAATTCACTGAAGTCAAAGCACATTAACAAGAAGATGGCACTAAGGAAGACAAAGCTGGCTGCCAGCATTGCCATATTATGTGAGAGACCAGGAGGGCAATCCATAGTTGGCAATCTATTTGTCTGCAGTCTCTGCCAAAAAGCCAGATGCTCCAGTTACACAAATGCACCCAGAACCTGGCATGCAAATTTTGCAGTTGCTATTTACAGTAGAAAATTAGGTGGCTAAATTCTAATTTAGGCAAAGTCATCTCAAACCCACATTGTTTGGATCAGTTTCAGTTTGGAGAAGAGAGTTTGTAAAATGCCTACCCTGTGCTTTACAGTTTGCAAAAATGGAATCGCAGAGGGGATTTGTGTAAGTTCTATGTAATGTTTGGTGATGTGAAAAAAATATAGATCAACGGGGCATGTAACTTGATTTTAGAAGCAAGCCATGCCACAGTCTGCACCTTTTAGACCTCACACAGCTTCCAGGGACATCTTTGGATTACGCTTATCTCTCACCCCAAAGTTGGGTGTCATGTTTATATATATATATATATATAATTATTAATGATATGCAAAGCAGCTTACAGCTAGGAAGCTAAATAACTCTTCTACATGATTGATAACTTTTTTGTAAAGACTATACAATGTCCAGACTCTTTATATTCAAAAATAACTTGCCTTTCATAAACATTTAACTGAGAAGAATATATCTAACTTTCGCACAGGTTTCTCCCTATTAACTTTTAGGGATCTTCCCTCTGTCTGTTTCACTTCAGACAGAACACAATGACATCCTCTCTCAGCAGCCATTCTCCCTCAGACACACACACACATACACACACACAGAGAGAGAGAGAGAATAGAAAGTAGTTAAAAACGATAGTTACTAGAATAACAGTCACAAGAGAGTGGAATGCCAATCACAGGAGAGCTACTGTCAAAGGGGGAAAAACACCGTGTTAAAAATACACAGTAATTTAACGTAAGTAAACATTCCCATTTCAGGCAATTAAACCATTATCCTTAAGATGAGGGACATGCAAAGGTAAGTTGGATGGAACTCACCCTGGTTTTCTGAGATTGCATTTTTTTAATCCATGTTAAGTTTTCAAAGCGGCTTTTAATGCTGTGTTTTAAAACTGCTATAACTCTCCCTTGGACCTTGGGGTGAAGCGTGAGGGGTGAAACAACTCCTCCTCCTTAAGAGCAGGAAAGGGGATGATTCCATAAACCAGAGGTGGGGAACCTAGGGTCATCCGGATAGGTAGGTTTCTACAATCAAGCAGCATATAACTTTTATGAAATAAATAAGAAAGATTCCTGCATTGCAGGGGGTTGGACTAGATGACCATTGGGTCCCTTCCAACTCTAAGATTCTATGATAAAGTGACAACACCTCTCATAATTCCTGACCACTGGCAATACTGGCCGGGGCTGATGGGAGCTGGGGGTGCAAGAATTCTCCTTCCTTGCACTTGATCATCAAAGTCAGCCTGAGCAACTGCAATACGATACGATATCTTTATTGTCATTGTCCCTTGCGGAACAATGAAATTGCACCTAGAAAAGGGTGCAAATAAGGGATTGAAAGTGAAGTTCAGCAATTGGATAGTTACAGAAAATGGTTACTGTTGTGTTGTAGTGGAGCTCTATATAAGCAGGCTGGCTGAACCCTGCAGTTCAGTTCTGTTCTGGCCTGTGAATAAACAAGAGCTGTTTGAAGAATCGCTGTGTTGTCTGATATGTTCACCCACAACTTAACAGTTGCCCTCATCTTGTTATCCTAATTGTGAATTGTCTGCGTTTGAAGCAGTGATGCTAACTGTTATTTTCAGGTTTGGAAGAGTTACTACTTCGATCAGCATCAGTTTCACAAGCCTCAGGAAGTTTTGAGTGTATTCCCGTTAAATGTTCTGCCATCTCCATCTGCAAAGCCACAGCCTGCTTATCACTGTCCCCCCTGAAGTCGAGATCTGTGTGGTCTGAGTCAGGGCTGTCAGGGAGAGGCAAATGGTGAAAGAGCTAAGGGGAGAGACCAGCACTTATAGAGAGCCGAAAGAGATAATTAGTAGTCTGTCGTCTGACGGCGAAGAGGAGGCAGGGAGGGGGGAGGCTGAGCCCGGAACTAGTTATTCTTTGAATAGAGGAAATCAGAGGCGGGGTTTCCGCCGACTTGCATGTTGGGCAAGAAAACGTAAAAAGAAACCAGACGAGGCATCTTTGCCAACAGGGTCAGACATGCTTTGAAGCTCTGGAAACGTTCTTTTGAACTTTGTAAATAAATCAAAAAGATTGCAACTGGCAGCAAGCCTGGAGTTTTATCTATGCCAGCTTTGGCAGCACACACCTCTCACAAGGGCTACCTCTTCACATACCAATCTCATTTCACCCAGCAGAAGATTCAACCAAATCAGCAAGTCAGAGCTGTTTGATGTCTTTTTTGGACACACAAAGAAAATAAAAGACAACCTGCTGTAATGTGGAAGTTAAAAATGGAGCTGAAGTCTTCTGTTGCCTGTTTCCCAAGCTGAGCCTGTGAATGGGTTTGGCCTTGAATGTGCTAAAAAACACTGTGATGATGGTGTGTATGTGAATATACCCTAGGCTTTGACTGAAAATCAATTGCTGAATTATACCTATGTTTGCAAGAAAGGATCAGCATTCTGAGGAAGAGCTAACCAGAGAATTAAGCCGTACTGCACTGAAAATATATATATACAGAGAGAGGGGTGGTACCTCCGGTTGCTCACAGGATCCGTTCCGAAGCTCTGGTAGGATCCCAAAGAATTCACAACCGGAGGTGCCTGTTCTGCGCATGTGCGCGGTATGTAGAATGCTTCTGCGCATGTGCATGTGGCAAAACCCAGAAAAATTCTTCTGGGTTTGCCGTGTGTGTAACCCGAAGGATGCGCAACCAGAGGTGTGTGTATCCAGAGGTACCACTGGGTGGGTGGGTGGGTGGGTGGGTGTGTATGAGAAAACCATGTGTCCAAGATACACAGGTGATGTTCAAGTGCCCTGATAACCCACAAATATTTGTTTCAGAAACTATATCACCCTTTGAAAACAAATAGCAGCTTCTGGAGATCTCTCTACTTATTAGGGCAACCAGCAGAACATAATGCATCCCCACACACATAGCTCAGGTGAGAGGCACTGACAGGGGTGGGCAGGGGCCAGCCCACCCATTTGGCAAGGTGAAGTGACTGGCAGGATGTGCCGAGGCGGCAAACCCTGATGCAGGTCTTTATTCCCCACTTCTTCCTGGTGTATGTCTTCACTCACCCCTTCTTCCCTGGTGGGGAGGAGAGCATAATTTTGTGGTTTGCCTCAGATGCCAAAATGTCTTGGGGCAGCCCTGGGGGTGGGAAACCTCTGGCATCCAGGCACTGTTGGATTCTAATTTCCATCAGCCTCTACCCAACTTGGTCCATGGTCAGGGATAATGGGAGTTGGAATCTGGAAACATCTGCAGGTGTGGATAGTAAAAACTCATGTCTGAAACCCTGGAGAGCACTTGCAACTATGTGGACAGTATTGAGCTATATGGGTCAATGGTACAACACAGTAAAAGGCAGCATCTTGTATTCCTAGGATGCACTGCTAACTTCCAGGCTGTGTTTGCATGGCATCTTTGCAGTACGTAGCTGCTAGTTTTCCAATGTTTTTGTCTCCATGTCAGTATTCAGTAACTGCATTCTGTTTAGGACACACAGTACAGTTCTGCTAATCTTTACACATCTCATGTTTCAAAGTTCAAGGAAAAACAGAACTGATGCCATATTGTGAAAAACTGGAAGGGATTTTCTAAATCTCTTTTCTGGTAAAGCATGAAGGGATTTTTGAAGGAAGTTAAATTAATTTCCGTTTAGATATTTGCAAACATTTTCACTGGGGTGGTAATGCAACTCTGAAGCAGCCACCAAGTTTGTGTCAGGAGCTTGTCCTACACTTGAGTAGGACCCTGGTAGAAACACATGCCCAACTGGCATGTTCTCTCCCTTCTGGTCATTCGTTCGGGAGCTTCAAAAGCTTTCTTCAGTCCAAACATCACAGCAACCGATGCCAACAGACACCGGCACACTTAGGGATCTGCAGAGTGTTCACATTTTGCACAACAGACCTCAGCAACTCAGCATTTTGGCTAATCTACTTTATTTACATATAAACACACACGGAGCACTGCAACATGGCTCCTTCTCTTTCTAGCATCAGACAGCAAAGAGAAAAAGAACAAAGGACAATATTCCCACTTCACGGAACACAGTAACACAAACATCCTGTCTCCGTCACTTCCCACACCGTGGAGTCAAAACATACACTGTCATGTGATAGACAAAAATCCCATGACTGCAGTCATGGAGCAGGAATTCTAACAGTTTGAGCTAAAGCAGGGTTCCATGCAAACTGGTACATCTCATCACGAGGAAGGGGTGGTCACTTGAGCACACTGCATATGTTGCATTTATGTTTGGAGGGGACAAGTGGGCTGTTCCTTCCAGCCCAGTCTTCAGTGTTGTACAAACCAATCCCATCCACCCAATGACTGCATGTTCAATGTCATTGTGAAGGGGTCCTGAGTGTGCATAGGAACTAATGTGTAAGACTTATTTGTCTGGTGCCCAAGGTGCAGCTGCAGAATGTGTTTGTGGATGGAACACGTGTTAGCATGCAGAGGATGTTTCTACCAGGCACGCTCCAAACTCCCACATTCAGTGAATGCTTAGAAGGGGTGTTCTGAGAATGCATCAAAGGAGTCGCAATTGTGTTTCAGATTTCCACCCAGGAAATTTCGAGTGAATTTAGAAGCTCCTGTTTTGACAAAGCAACCAATGAATTTTAGGGGGAAACTTAAGAGCAGGGAACTGTCTCAGAGAATTGTATTGACATACTAAAAATCTAACCATTTCCCCCACTCCAGGTCCAAAGATATGCTTAAATGTAAGAAATTGGAAATATTTGTCCACCTCTGCTAAACAAGATAAAGTTTATCTCTTAGGAAATACAAAGGTAAAATTGGTTAAGGCTGTAATCCAGCGCACAGCTAGATTGCTTAAATCCCATCAGAATTTATCTGTGTTCTGGATTGCTGCCTAAGTGATTTGCATTTCACAGGCGATAACCATGCAATCTAGTCCGCAATCGAAACCTCTAGTATTGATATGAAATGGTGGTAGTTTTAATCTCTGTACAGACCACGGCAGCAAGTAATCTCCCCACTAATGTCTGGAATTTCTTAATTGATGAAATAGACATCTGTAATGTCAGTGAAGCATTGCTTTAACCATGAGACTTTAAGCCTTCTCTATACTGATACACTTTTTTAAAAAGTCAACATAACCTGGATCAAATTTGATTATTCTACATTGGATGCAAACATTTGAAAGAGGAACATTTGGCAATGAGGATTTCCTAACATGGTATATTTTTCCTGAAAAGAGAAATGCAGGAAGCTTCCTTATTCCAAATCAGACTTTTTGTCTCTCCCAGTACTCTTCCCCCCACCCAATCATCGGCTGTTAGGAAGTGATATGACTCCTGTGTATATATAGTTATGATTTATTTATATGTGAATCACCTTCCACATATAATGTCCCAAGGCAATGTGCAAACATATCCATAGAAGCAGGTAAAAACATTTTAAAGACTATACAGGAAGCACCAACTGCAGGTTTCAAAACAAAACAAACTTCTCATTTAGCTGGAAAAAGCTTAGTGGTGCCTCGCAAGATGAAATTAATTCGTTCCGCAAGTTTTTTCTTCTTGCGAGTTTTTCGTCTTGCGAAGCACAGTTTCCCATAGGAATGCATTGAAAATCAATCAATGCATTCCTATGGAGACCGTCCGGGGCCAGAGGGGAAGCGCCACGCGCCTTCCCCTCTGTCCCCGGACCTGTTTTAAAGCAAGGGGCAGCGGGGAGAAGATTGCTTCTCCCCGTTGCCTGCCCCGCAATCTCCGGGGACAGAGGGGAAGGTGCGCACGCCTTCCCCTCTGTCCCCTCTTTTGAAGCAAGGGGCGGAGGGGAAAAGATCGCTTCTCCCCGTTGCCGCCCCTTGGTTCAAAAGAGGTCCGGGGACAGAGAGAAACCATTATATTAGGATAAATTGCTTGCAACAATGTGTACATTAGTAAAAAACAAAAACAAACAAAAAGGGAAAAAATGCATATACTGTACATGTGTTTGTTATGGAAACATTTGCCCTAGAATGCAAAAAAATTTTCATCAGGGTTTTTAAAAACATTTTTAGCAAAACACTGAAGAAATGTGGATAAGTGGATTTAAGACTGGATAAAGGAGAAATGGGGAGAACCAAAACTGACAGATCCTTCCTTTCCTAGTTCAAGACTGATAGTCAATGAATATTCCAATAAGTAGATTAAATAAAATAATTGGTCAGATATCCCTGGATCAGCCTAGATACCTCAGGTGGTTAGAGCATGGTGCTGATAACACTGAGGTTGCAGTTTCAATCCCTGTATGGCGCAACCACATATTCTCACATTGCAGGGAGTTAGACTAGATAGATAGATAATTTATTACAGTCGGGGACCAGCTTATAAAACACACTTGGGGGAACAGATGATCCTCAGGGTCCCTTCCAACTCTACAATTCTGTGATTCTATTCTATGCCCCTTTCCCTTTTCTAGTGTCTTCATCTGTTTGTGTCTTTGCAATAGACACCTGTGTTCTTCTAGTTCACTGATGATTCCGAGCAAGATTAATGGGTGTATTTAGAACGTAAACCTGGCCTTCATTTTCCAGTGACTCCAACACCTCTCTATTCCTACTTCTCAAACACATTCACCCGACCCCCACTAAACTAAACAAACTTCTACTGACTGCAAAATGTATCTTTGAATATTCAGCTTCTATTGCTGACACTGACTTTGGTTCTCATTCAAATCATTATAATAGCACCAATTTATCAAGCACTGCCAGAGATGCACACACCCCCTCAAAATAAAAGATGTTGATGTGTGTGCATGTGTGTGTTTGCACAATTTAGCATTTCAGTTTATATAATAACCATGTTCAATATTGCACCTGAATATTGTGCTGCGCTAATGAATTCCGTTTGCCTCAAATGTTTCCTTTTTATTTAAAATATTTATAAAGCTGGCTTTCTGGGCAATGTCCACCCATGGTGGCACAACAAGACCATAAAACATGGTATAACATATTATTAAGAAAAAGCCTTCTAAAAATGAAATGAAATGAAATTGCAGTTATATATATTGAAATATAAACCAGTAGAGAGGCCATTTACAACCTATGAACTTTTATTGCCCTGTTTAGCATTGCTACCATAAAATCCCTCACTTTAGTAGAACCTAACATTATTTTTCCATAGAGCAACATGGAGTACTATAAATAAAAAACAAGCAATAAACATTTAAACATTTAAACATTTAAAATTTACTAGCAGCAGAAGCAGATTTGAAAATTGCTATTCTCTTCACTCTGAATAACAATAGATATAATTGCATGAATACATAAGCAGCCTGTATAACATGCAAGTTTTCAAGAAAAAGTGGGAAATAGGTCTATGGCATGAAGGCATGTGAGAAAGAAACCTTGATGAAGCTAAGTTGGTCTGCACCTAGCCAGTGGTTGGATGGGAGATTGCCTGGGAAAGACTGCTATGTATGCTGTCTTCCGCTCCACAGTATTGATAGATATAAATGTAAAAAATAAAATGTTTATGGTAATAATACATAACCCACTTTTCCTTAAAGGTAAAGGGACCCCTGACCATTAGGTCCAGTCGTGACCGACTCTGAGGTTGCGGCGCTCATCTCGCTTTATTGGCCGAGGAAGCCGGCGTACAGCTTCCGGGTCATGTGGCCAACATGACTAAGCCGCATCTGGTGAACCAGAGCAGAACACGGAAACGCCATTTACCTTCCCGCTGGAGCAATACCTATTTATCTACTTGCACTTTGACGTCCTTTCGAACTGCTAGGTTGGTAGGAGCAGGGACCAAGCAACGGGAGCTCACTCCATTGCGGGGATTCGAACTGCCTACTTTCTGATCGGCAAGTCCTAGGCTCTGTGGTTTAACCCACAGCGCCACACGCCACTTTTCCTTAGCTTGCCCCAAATGAAAATATGGCATTCATTCTATTCATCAATATGGCTGACATCATTAAAGTGCTGGTGCTAAACATTTGCCCAGGACAGTCCAAATTTGCCTTGCAATATGTGATTGGTTGTCACCTTCTAATGGGTGGAGGCTTTGGCCTATACAAAGCAGAAGGCAGAGCATTAAACTTCATAGGGATGCAACAATGGAAGAAAGCTGCCCCTCGTGCAACTCCTATCCAGAAAAACATGGCAACCCTACATGTGGAACAGCAAAACACCCTTGGTCTTACCAAAGTGATTTTAACTTCCCTCAAAACTCCTAAAGATAATCAGGGTCTTGACTTCAGATCTTGCTTTTGGAGAAATCCAGTGCTACCTCTAGCTAATACTACAGTTAGAGGTATTGTGCTGATGAAATAGTTGGTGCATCCCAATATTAAACATTTATTTGGTGTTGCAGCGAATAAGGATTGGTGACAGAAAGGCTTTCCAAGGCAAAGGAACAGTAAAGAGTTACAAACGTAGCTCATAATTTAGGGTGGTATACAAATTTAATAAATAATAATAACTGATCATAGGGCCGAAGTAGATGTGATGAGGCCATCACAGGTATTTTATTTACTTATCTGCTACATTCACAGAGAAAGTAAGAGGTAGGCGGGTTCTACTTCTTCTATATGAAAAGGAACTTATGTGTGAGAGAGCTAAACCCTGAGGTTTTTCAACCAGTAAGCTATATTCTCCTAGGCCGCTAAGTATGAGCAAGGGGGGAAAAACTTATTTTCTTTTAGGTGAAAAAAGAAAGCTAGGGCTCTCACAATGCTAGACTTTGTGACAAATATAAAACCGCATGCTTGTGTGACGTGGTTATGCTGATTTTGAATAGGCCCAACCCTGTTCTTCATTGTTGAAAAATGTTGATTTACTACAGTGAGTTTGAAATGGAATAGTTGAGGCAATGGCTAGAAGCAGCTTAAGCCTGAAAACCGTTTCCTTTGAAAAAAAATGAATGTGTATATTTCTTTATTGATACCAGCATTAGCAAGAGAAACCACACATCCCACCTCAATGTGCACACAGGCTGCTGAGTGTACCACTCGATAGCTTGTTTTCGTAATTTCATTTTGTCTTTTGCCAATATTCCAAAGAATAATTCAAATGAATGCTGTGGGTTGGTGTGTGTTTTTTAATGTTCCTTATCATACCTAAACACCAGTTCATGTTAATCTGGCTTGAATAGCACTTGCCATCTATTAACCCATCTATTTAATTTATCTAAATCCCCCTGCAGCCTCTCACAATACATTGCGGTTCTTTATTTGCTGTTGGGACTAATCCAATAAAAATTTCCTTGGTGTGTTTTTAAGAAAGGGGTTTGTTCATTTCCTTTGTCAATATAATTAAAGTATAGCACAAAATGTTAAGAAGTAAGCAGCAATTTCTACGGTGTTTTGCATGAATCATACATCATCTTTCAGATTGGGAGTTTATTGAAGACCAGTTTTTCTTTCTGAATCGTAACAGATATTGAATGCCATAAATCAAACCTTCCTTCTCCTGGATAACTCATTTTTCCTATAGCAAAACTCTGCAAAACTCCAGTGAAATGCATTCTTGCATTCTGACAATAACGTACAGCATAACAACTAACAACATTTCCCTAACATCTCAGAAATCAGCATAAATAGACCCTGCTCATAGTTAAGCTGATTAGTTCCCATTTACTTCAGTTAAGATGTAAACAACCAAAGAGTATGCATGTTTCTACCCAGATGATTTCTGAATTTGATGTGTGTTATGGAGTCACAGACATTTTATTTATTTAAGACTTTTATATACTGCTTATATATTTGCATCTCTAAGAGGTGTATCATAGAGTTGGAAGGGAACCCAAGGATCATCTAGTCCAGGCTTCCTCAACCTCGGCCCTCCAGATGTTTTGAGACTACAAGTCCCATTATCCCTCACCACTGGTCCTGTTAGCTGGGGATCATGGGAGTTGCAGGCCAAAAACATCCCTACAATGCAGGAATATGCAGTTGTCCCACACAAGGATCGACTCTACAACCTTGACATTGTCAGCACCAGCTGAGCTACCCATATAAAAACAATACACAGAAAATGGGACAATAAAATGATAAGAATTTATCATAAAACCAAAGACTACCTGAAAACAGAACATGAAAGTCTTAAGTCATGCGCCTGAAGTTCAATAAGGAGAAAGCCTGTCTAATTTCAATTGGGAGTTCCATAAGCTTCAGTCCCTTACACTTCTAGCAGTTATGAGTCAGGCATCTGAACCAACAGAGACTCCTCCCAAGATCTCAGTGATTGACCCAGGATATAGGGGATCGGGTAGTCCTTAAGATATCCTGGACCCATGTTGTTAAAGGCCTTGTTAATTAATACAAGAACCTTGAACCTGGCGTGGGAGTGTATGGGCAGATTGTGCAAGCTTTTTAAGCACTGGAGTTGTGGGCTAGCAGTAGTCCGTCCCCATCAACAGTCTAGCTGCAGTGCTGTGTATCAGCTGCAGCTTTCAGATCAAGGGTAAGCCCCACATAGAGCACATTGCAAGAATTGAAGCTTGAGATTACCACTGCATGAATTGCCACAGCCAAGCTACCCTTTGTGCAAGAATGGACAATAGCTGTCAAATGAATAGTTGGCGAGAGGACCACAGGGTGGCAGTGACGCAATCTTCCACATCTGTTCTCTGGACATGGCCCTGCAGGTAGGAATGGAGCCACTGTAAAACACTGCCCTCAATACTCAACCCACAGAGCCAGTCCAGGAGGATACTGTGATCAACAGCATCAAAAGCCACGAGATGCTGATGCACGAGATGCAACAGCATCAAAAGCCACGAGAACCAAGCATTTTGGACAATATCAATATTCTGCATAAATGGAGGCTGCAGCAGCAAGCAGCAGGAAATTACATGTCAGAGTCTGAAAAATCACTAAAGCAATTGCAGTAGGATGCATAATGTGCTCCCCTTCCTGTCTCTCCTTACAATGTGCTCGGGACGACAAACTGTAACACATGGAGTGGAAATCTGGACCAATGTGCCACTCCACTTGTTGACTGTTTAAGCCTTGCATGAATCTGCTGGAGTACTAGTACAGTGGTACCTTGGTTTTAGAACAGCTTAGTTTATGAACAACTTGGAAATAAAACGCTGCAAACCTGGAAGTAGGTGTTCCGGTTTGTGAACTTTGCCTTGGAAGGTGAACATGCTCCGCTTCTTGTTGAGTGTGTTCCATTTGTAAATTGAGTCCCACACTGCTAATCAGAGGCTTCCTGTTGAGTCTGTCAGCTGTTGAGTCACAGAGGTGATATTTGGAGCTTTTGTTTTTGCTATTTTTTGCATTTTTGTTTGTGTGGCTTTTTCGTGTTTTTTTGACTGTGACTTGTTCTTCGTTTTATGGGACCGACTTGTGACTGAGGCTTGTGACTCCATTTTTGTGACTTGTTTTTGTGACTGTGTAGAACCCAGTTCAGCTACTGATTGACTGTGTGCCTGCAGAAATGAATAAAAGCCCCCCCATCCAAACAATGACTATCATCAGTGCAGGAAAGAAAAAATAATAATTTTAATTTCTATCATCTACAATACTGTCTTATTTATTGTATAGTACAGTACATTGATTATTGGTTTCATTTAATGGATCAATGGTCTCGTTAGATAGTAAAATGCATGTTAAATTGCTGTTTTAGGGGTTGCTTTTAAAAGTCTGGAACGGATTAATCCATTTTGCATTACTTTCTATGGGAAAGCACGCCTTGGTTTTAGAACGCTTTGGTTTTGAAACAGACTTCCAGAACGGATTAAGTTTCGGAACCAAGGTACCACTGTAATAAGTAGTATGCATCAGCAAAAAGGATGCATGCTAATTTATATGCATGGGGCAAAATTTTAAAAATAATTACTACTAGCAGGATTATATCCAGTGTTGCTCATGAATTCTAACAAACAGAAAAACAATGTGTTGTTAAAATCAGTGCAGTTTTTAAAGTTTCCTTCCACCTTTTTGGTCCAAGATGGCATCTAACTGTATCCAAACACAGATAAAAACCTGCTCCGTGATACCAGGAATCATCATGCAAAATTTGGTTACAGTATCTTAAGAGGTGCTCAAATGCATAGCAAAAAGAGACACAACTTTCCAAAATATATACTAGATATTATTAATTAGAACTCCACTACCTTTTGTCACAAATTTCACAACTGAACTGGTGGAATTGGTCCCACATCACCTCTCAGCTAAACAAAAGCAAGAGTTTTAAGCCTGATGATGACATTCTCTTATTTTTTTTGCTACTAACCTTTTGCATATTATTTTTAGATGTTACATGCATAATTTCCAAAGAGCAACCTGCCATTTTAATAGCACTCTGCAGGATAATTTATTCAAAAACTATTTTGCACCGGGCACTAAAACATAAAAGGTGGTTGTGATGAAAAGTATAAGGGTTGTAATATGTTTAGAGGACAACCTATCATAAAGGCTCATGATGTGTGTCTGTAATTCTGCATTAAAATGATGGTTTGTTCCCCTATTTCTGATTGGCTGAGCTCTAAATCTAGGCAAGAATCCATTGATCTATCCCAACTAGGGGCTTGTCTTATGCACTTATAAATATGTCAGAAAAGTTGCAAGTAGGACAGTGTAAGGGAAAATGGGTCTAGAAAAATCTTCATGGCTGAGTTTGCAATGGGTGTTGTAGAATGAAGCTTACTATTGCATAAAAGTCTTGCTGCTTCAGAAACTCAGAGTTCACTTTCAAAAACCACCAGTTTCAGGCATTTCATACAAAAATGTGCCGAGAGTGAATGTTATTTTTTCCCTCCACAAAGGGCACTGTATTTCTTTAACCTTTTGTCCTACTGACCTCCTTGTACAAACAGTATCTGGCTCATTGCCCCAGATCCCGGCACTGGAGCTATACTTGCCAACACTGCATGTTTTCTCAATTCATCTAAAATCCTGACAATACTATAGCTGTCAGCTTTTGCCTTCATCATGACTTCTACACTGAGAGAAAGAACAGTTGCCATAGCTGAGATACATGAAGAAAGGGCTTTCTTCGTTGGAATGGGGACCATTGGCAGAATGGATCCCCTGCCCTGGCCGCAGCCCCCCACATAATCTATACCAGAAGATTAGGTGACCAACCAGAATAGAGTTGTCCCAGGAGGAGGAAAGGAAAAAGAAGTCTGGCTGCTTGAGGCTGGATATCATTCATTGCTTCTTGCTTTGTTGTTGACATTTAGTCATTTAGTCATGTCCGACTCTTCGTGACCCCTTGGACCAGAGCACACCAGGCACTCCTGTCTTCCACTGCCTCCCGCAGTTTGGTCAAACTCATGCTGGTACCTTCGAGAACACTGTCCAACCATCTCATCCTCTGTCGTCCCCTTCTCCTTGTGCCCTCCATCTTTCCCAACATCAGGGTCTTTTCCAGGGAGTCTTCTCTTCTCATGAGGTGGCCAAAGTATCGGAGCCTCAGCTTCAGGATCTGTCCTTCCAGTGAGCGCTCAGGGCTGATTTCCTTCAGAATGGAGAGGTTTGATCTTCTTGCAGTCCATGGGACTCTCAAGAGTCTCCTCCAGCGCCATAATTTAAAAGCATCAATTCTTCGGCGATCAGCCTTCTTTATGGTCCAGCTCTCACTTCCATACATCACTACTGGGAAAACCAAAGCTTTTACTATACGGACCTTTGTTGGCAAGGTGATGTCTCTACTTTTTAAGATGCTGTCTAGGTTTTCATTGCTTTTCTCCCAAGAAGCAGGCATCTTTTAATTTCGTGATTGCTGTCACCATCTGCAGTGATCATGGAGCCCAAGAAAGTAAAATCTCTCACTGCCTCCATTTCTTCCCCTTCTATTTGCCAGGAGGTGATGGGACCAGTGGCCATGATCTTCGTTTTTTTGATGTTGAGCTTCAGACCATATTTTGCGCTCTCCTCTTTCACCCTCATTAAAAGGTTCTTTAATTCCTCCTCACTTTCTGCCATCAAGGTTGTGTCATCTGCATATCTGAGGTTGATATTTCTTCTGGCAATCTTAATTCCGGCTTCGAATTCATCCAGCCCAGCCTTTCGCATGATGAATTCTGCATATAAGTTAAATAAGCAGGGAGACAATATACAGCCTTGTCGTACTCCTTTCCCAATTTTGAACCAATCAGTTGTTCCATATCCAGTTCTAACTGTAGCTTCTTGTCCCATATAGAGATTTCTCAGGAGACAGATGAGGTGATCAGGCACTCCCATTTCTTTAAGAACTTGTCATAGTTTGCTGTGGTCGACACAGTCAAAGGCTTTTGCATAGTCAATGAAGCAGAAGTAGATGTCTTTCTGGAACTCTCTAGCTTTCTTCATAATCCAGCGCATGTTTGCAATTTGGTCTCTGGTTCCTCTGCCTCTTCTAAATCCAGCTTGCACTTCTGGGAGTTCTCGGTCCACAACACACACACACATACATTTAGGCTATGATCAGGTTGAACGCCTGTCTATAGCTAATATCCAGTGCGAAATGGGTCCAGGGTTATTGCCATAGTTTCCCTTGTCCATCAAGAAACAGATCATTTTAATATCATCTCCATTATTTGCTTTATCAGGCAACAGCACTCATAAGGTAAGAACACACCAACCTTAGGTAACTGAAAACTTTAATTGACTGACTGGCAGCCCTGCAGATTATTGTGCCAGAAAAGTAGCTGCTGCCTGAGTAGCTTATCTCTCAGCTACAGGCGAGTGGACTTGGCATGTTACATGTACAAATTGCAGACACAGACACACACACACACGATAAATGCAGATACAATGGAACTCGCTCTGCCCATCTCATGCTATCTTCCTTGTGGTGATCACACAGGGTCTCCAGATGTTTCACCGTCTATTGATCCCTGTGCCACCACTTTATTTCTCGCTGCCACCACCCAGGCCCTACCTGGTACAATACTAAGTCCAGTCAGGGTTAAATTGGAACATAAACTTCTGTTTATTTATTGCAGTTTAACAAGCATGTGGTTTCATAAACGGTATCGGTCCTTTACAATCATGGGTTGCCTACCCAGACCTATAACTTCCGCTACCTGCTCTCACTCACTAAACCACCTCTCAGATATTTACTTGTCTTCCTAGCCCCTAACTATTCCTGCCTCGGCTTATTTCGCTACACTAACTCAACCCACCCACAGACTCTATCCCAATTCACTTCCACTCCAACCAATCACCCAACTCCCAACGAACTCCTCCCCTCGCCCCTCCCAGAACTGGTTTTATAGTCCCTCTGACTCCACCCCCTGGGTTCTGATTGGGTAACCTGTTTAACTATTTCACCTCCAGCACTCTCATATGTTAATGTCACATTCCTGTTTATAACTGCCCCCCTGGACTTTCTTTTTGCCCCATGAAGGATAGCACAAAAGCAACTGCAGGGCAAGTATCCATTTTCCTCAACCATGGAGCAAACAGTTCCAAGGACAATTTGGACAGAGAATGTGATGGGGTTGGGGGAAGAGACAAAAAATACCTGCCTTCATGGCCACTGCTCTAATCAGAACTGAGGAGTTTACAATTTTCTTTAAAAATGCAGAGGATCTGACCACAGGTATGACTGTGTCATATATTTTGGCCTATAAAACAGACAACATATGCTAATTGACTAACTGGGGTATGAACAAGTGTTTGAATTATTTTACCCCCATAACCTTCAGAATAGCAGCTAGGGAGTCTGTAAGAAAAGGGAGGCAACCTGCTACTGCCAGTCCATCATTCAAGCATTGATATGACAGATACTGCAAAAGCTAATTCATAAAAATGTAAATTATCTCTCTCTCTAGCTCTTCAGTTTCAGCAATCCTGTTTTGGAAGAAGCAGCCTCAGTAGGTCCAGATAAAATCAAGGGCCCCTCCAGATGAGCACTGGTGATTATTTGTGCTTGTGATGGAATCAGGACAGTTATGCACAATCCTGCTTTCAATACGGTTTGTTCCTGCAAAGGTTTTGGGATAGACTTATTGCTTCATTTCCATTTGGTTCATGTCCCATAGCTTGCTGCGGAAATCTTGTACCTGTTCACACCACAAACATTCTGGTTTTGGTTTATTGCCTTAGGTTTGCTTTGCTACAATGAAGGCAGCAATAACGTTGTACGCTGGGGAAGTATTGCAGAACAATTTATTGATTCAATATGCTGTGAACCGCTTTGAGATTTTTATTAAAAATATAAAGCGGTATAGAAATTTTTAAAATAAATAAATAAAGTAATAAAGTAGAATGATGTTTGAACGTTCTATCAAAGATCCAGTACTAAAGCACTATTATTGTGTCAGTGGAATGTTGCAGATTATACCATAAAAAACCCACCAGATTCCCCCACCAGTAATGTTCTCTTCATAGTATTTCTTTAAGTAGTAAAAGATGCAATATAGATCAACTTTACAGGCAGCAGTGGGCATTTTGATGGGGTGGGCTGCTGCTGCCTACCGGGAGCGGGAGCGGGTAGTTAGGTTGGTGTAGTGCAAATGCATTGACAGAGCCAATCTGCTGCTCCTGCTGGTACATTTGCACTGCACCACCATCCCCTCTCCCCACTCACCGCACAAAGGAGACCCGCTCACCTGTGGGAAGGCCAGGTAAACACCTCCACCTGACCATGCCATCTGCTACTATTTGCAGGTTTTTGTAAGCGACATATCTGCTGTCTAGTTTACGTTCTCAATTTCTCTCCTCTTTCCTCATCTCGTGCTTCTTTCCTCCCATCTAGAAGCCTGCCTTCAGGCACATCTGGGAATACGGGCCACAAAAGCAACATTGCATTCAAACAATTATTGTCAATGGCTTTCTTGGAAGCCTTGCATTACTGTTCCAGAAACCACAATTCATTATTCAAAAGGTTAAAAATGTTTTATCGGATTCCATGGCAACAACTATGATTTATTTATTTTTATTCCAGAAACAGGCCTCCAAATTACATTTCTAACACCGCCCTATTTGGCATCCTATTTCGTTTACCAACCACTTAGAAAACGAAGCAAGCACAGCAATATTCCTCGCCACTTATGGTAGGACAGCAAATGTTATCATATTCCCCAGGGGCATGAAACACAAGCAACTAAAGGAGGACCAAAGAAGGGAAAGCTAAGCTCGTTTTTCTTTTTCTTTTGTTTTAGGAACGACTTTTTGTGTCCCGAGAATCAATGAACACATTAATATCATCCCCCCGCAATTGATCAGATCAATATTTCATATAAATACCTTTTTACAGACAGCATGCTCCTCCATAGTGGTGTTCTGCCCATAGCTGTTGTGAAGCCAACATGCAAATACAGTGGTACCTTGTGTTAAGTACTTAATACGTTCCGGAGGTCCGTTCTTAACCTGAAGCATGCTGGGCTATGTAAGCTATGCTGTGCATAAAAGGTAAAGGGACCCCTGACCATTAGGTCCAGTCATGGCCGACTCTGGGGTTGTGGCGCTCATCTCGCTTTATTGGCCGAGGGAGCCAGCGTACAGCTTCCGGGTCATGTGGCCAGCATGTGGCGAACCAGAGCAGCGCACGGAAACGCTGTTTACCTTCCCACCAGAGCGGAACCTATTTATCTACTTGACATGCTTCCGAACTGCTAGGTTGGCAGGAATGCTGTGCATAGCTAAGTGTAAATGTGTAAGCGTTCAGAACCCCCCTGGAAAGATCACATCTGCTTTGCTCCTCCTCTAGTCTTACTGGTGACTAAGCCACTTTTTCCCTTACTGCTAACGTCCAAATTTGATTTCATAGATTGACTCATTCCATGAGAGAACCATAAGCTGTAGCCAAGATCTGTTCTTGGTTGACTGCGATGGTTTGTCTGTGGAAAATAAACCACAAGTCCTGATTTGAACAGAACTCTCAACTAAACCACGTCTCAGTTCTGGGTAATGAGAAAGAAGATGCTATTTTTTCCTATGAGTACCCTCATGCTTCCATGTTCCTGCCTAGGCAAGGTTATGTACAAACTAGACAACAGTATGAAGAAGCATTGCCTTTTGTCTCTCCTGGATCTCCCAACAGTCAACTTCATTGGATGATCCAAAGCTCTAGTATTATGAGGCAATGAGGGTTAATTTCTCCCCATCTGCTTTCTCCAGTTGAGAACTTCCTCTCACTGACGGACATCCTCCCACATTGCTATATCTCCATCCCCTAAGTGTGGAGGCATCAAAACTGGTCTGATGCAATGTGGATCATGGTGTGCCATCGACTCCAGGAAGTGGAGTGCCTGAGCTACACCAGTCTAATCATATGTACAGCCGGGGGAAGACTTTGACTTTGACATCCAACTGCCAACTTCCATTATGAAGCTGTGACATAAACCAAAGCCACTCCTGAAAGCCCTGTTTAATTATGTACCAGCTGCTACTACTGCTAATATCCAGAAGTCATCAGAATAGAGAGAGCTAGAGAGGAGAAGGTCTCTGACCCTACCTGTCACAGTTTATTTGAGCTGTTGGTGTGATTTAGCAAGACATATGGGCGGAAGGAGTCAGTCACATTACTCCGGATAGACAAACCTGAAGTGACAGCAGAATGGAAAACCACATCCCACTTTGTGACTCCTTTTCATTGTCAAAACATCTAAAGCACCAGATCTCATCTCCCTTCCCTCCCACCCAATACGTAACACAGAGTTTCGGGGAACAGACGTCCTCAGTTTACCCACTAGCTTCTGACACATCACTGACACAGGGCACAACGAAGCCACTTTTCTGTCAACGTATCCCACGGAGCTACTGCAAAGGCCTTCCAGCACATAAACAGAAGCATTTGCATGACGCCTTTAACACATAATTGCTGCCATGAATGAGGGGTGTAGCCAGGGCTGGAGCAAGCAGGGAATGGGTAAGGAAGTACTCACAGGGTGATGGAGGATGGCGAGGGGATGGAGGCCAATGCCAGAGCATGAGGACCCATCAGAGCCAGAGGCGCCCCTGTCTCCACAAACACACCAGGCTCTGAGGCAAAGGGAGCACTAGGAGAGGCAAAGGTTCACAGCCCAGCAAACTAGCTGGCCAGGTGTGAGAGGTCTGTGATTCCTCAGCTGGAGGAGGCTTGGAACAGGTGAGGGTCACCTGCCTCATCAAGCCCAGATGCTGCAATCAACAGACAAAGCACAAAAGGAAAGCAGAGCTGCGATGCTGTGTCTGCTCAACTGTATATGACAGCAAAGTAAGAATCTAGGCAGGTAGCAAATTCTACAATACGTACAAACCTTGATTAAAGAATAAAAGATTCCCTAACTATTTTTAAAAGAGTAGAAGATTCCCTAACTATTTTTAAAGGCCTACAGAAATGTGGGCATTACAATTTTGCCATAAACCAAAACTAGAAGTGGAGAAAGGGGGGGGGGATATACCTTTTCTTAAAGTCAAGCATAAGTCTGCTGAGTCCTGGGTTGTTCTATTGGAGCAAGGAGAGCTATGGTAAAGTATGGGGTTTAAATAATAATCCTAGCTAATCCCTCCTAGTAGGGAAAGGAGGGGTTTAAGATGAGAGAACTCAGAGTTCCTGCCTATTTCTCACCTTGCCCATCCTAAAGAGAAAAGGACTGAAAACTGGCCACCCTGTTTGCTTAATGAAAGGGTGAAAGACTTGTGATAGTGAGTGGATTAACTGAATCAGGCCATCTCCTCCTGCTGCTGCTGCTGCTGCTGCTGCTGTTGTTTAGTCGTTTAGTCTTGTCCGACTCTTTGTGACCCCATGGACCAGAGCACACCAGGCACTCCTGTCTTCCACTGCCTCCTGCAGTTTGGTCAGACTCATGCTGGTAGCTTTGAGAACGCTATCCAACCATCTCGGCTTCTGTTGTCCCCTTCTCCTTGTGCCCTCCATCTTTCCCAACATCAGGGTCTTTTCCAGGGAATCTTCTCTTCTCATGAGGTGGCCAAAATATTGGAGCCTCAGCTGCAGGATCTGTCCTTCCAGTGAGTACTCAGGGCTGATTTCCTTCAGAATGGATAGGTTTGATCTTCTTGCAGTCCGTGGGACTCTCATGAGTCTCCTCCAGCACCATAATTCAAAAGCATCAATTCTTCGGTGATCTGCCTTCTTTATTGTCCAGCTCTCACTTCCATACATCACTACTGGGAAAACCATGGCTTTAAATATACGGACCTTTGTTGGCAAGGTGATGTCTCTGCTTTTTAAGATGCTGTGTAGGTTGGTCATTGCTTTTGTCCTCCTGCTATTTGCCCTCAAATCACCTTACCATTGTGTGGATGGCTCCTATTAAGGAGTTGAGTATCCTGTACTTAGCAACTAAATTTCCATGGGTTAATCTTTAGGTCTGATGTGGGTGAACTCAGGATATGCCTGAGTGGCTTTCAGGAGACTAGAAGTTCCAGGGTCACCAAAGTTCATCATGGAGGCCCTCCTGTCATATTGGGAGTTATGTCACTCTTACACTCATGCCACAATCTACAAAGGTAAACCATATCATAAGTTCAGATTCACACAGACCTCTTCACACATGCTGGATGCCTCATGCCAGAGTCATGTCATATATATATCAGACACACACACACTTGGGAAATGGTACTTACAAGAATAAAAAAAAAAATTCTGCCTTGCTTTCCTCAAGACACAACTGCTGCAATCTGTTTTATTATCGACAGATACCCTGCGTTTGAACTATAAGCCACCTTTTGGATTCATTTTCATTTAACCTTCCCAGGACCAGCATTAATCTCAAAGCAAAGATTAACTGAAAAAGTCTTCATTAAACTGAACAGCACAATAAGAAACAAAATGAGACTGTTTCCACGTACTGTAATAAGAATGAAAAATAAGATGGCAGTTTATCCTCAGTCAACATTAATATCATGCCCAAAACAACTCTACCTATAGCAGATTTCCAAACATGATAGAAGCAAGGACTAATATACAGTATGACTCAAAACTGACGTTAACTGTCTGTGTATATCACCATAATAATTCTTGATCCCCACCTGTATCAACCCTTTTTGTTTTTGTCTCACCGTAAAAATAAAGAATTTGTGACCCAGCAACCTGAATGCAGCTCACACTATTGTTTTTGCAGTCCTCAAAGTCATAAAACAAGGCAGTTTATTAATACATTGTTGGACCACTAAGCATGTCTGATGGTCTCAAGTTGGTGAGGCTGCCTAGTAAGAATAGCAGGTTTTATATAGGATAATCTTACCTGCCACTATTCAGATATGGTATTTGGCATCTTAATGACCCCACCTCCATGCTAATTCTTATGAAGGTGAATTGATCCCTTTATGGAGAATACTTGGTGCATGAAGCATTGCAGTTTGGGGAAAGCCATTTAAAAGCAGTTGATCCAAATTCTTCTTCTCTCACTGAACTCAGTAATTATTATGGTGGAAAAGTCAGTATCATTAAAACTTTAGGGAAGTTAGGCTCCAGATAAAATACTGATACTTTCAACTTCAGCTTATACAGAAAGTAGAAGGCATTGCAGCACACCAAGCAAAACAGGGAACATCAGCCTGATATTTTGCACACATATACACACCTCAGCAATATCTAACGGAGCAAGGGATATGCAACTCTATTTGCTTTCACTGTCATCAAGCCTTAAGTGAACCTGTGATGTCATCATATCCATTATGTGATCCCTGATTGGCTGGGGTCATTCGCGGTGAGATAACAGCAGTGTCAGCAAAAAAAAAAAGTCAATTCAGTGGCAGCAAACAGTTTCAAACATCCGCAAGAAAATGTAGAATTACACTTGGTTTCCATTGTGTTTAGCACCTGTCAAAAGCAGCTTCCTTGAAAGCAGCACTCTTGCACCGAAAATCTTCTTGAAATTGAAAATGCAGCACAGACCTAAGTCCGATGTGCATGACATTTTGGGTCCATGTATTCTATCTTTAGCAGCAGTGTTCTATGTGAGCACATTAAACATTTCTGTATGATGCAGCAGGCAAAAGTACTAATTTCTCTTTTTAAAAAGCATTCACATTATAGGGGTTTGTTATTATTGGACTTATTATTCTTAACAACGTTGCTGTTAAAATAAGTTGCTATTTCTTTTCCTATGAAATTTGCCAAGCACATTGCTGGAACGCATTTGTTACTAATGGCACTCTCTGTAACATTTGCTTTGACCTAATTGTGGTGTCTGGCCCGAAAAGTTGACACGTTACATGGAACCGGTACAAATATTCAGAGAGGATGTGATGTGAAAAAGCACCAGCGAACAGTCCCTAGTCCTTTGACAAATGAGAAGACTGCAGTTTTTCCTCTGTTCCCATGTTATTGAGCTATTTAAAAACTCTTAACCCTAACAACAGAATATGAGCAATTAAAACAGACAGCTGAAAATACTAACGTTGTGATCATGCCTTACAACTGTTTCAATTCACATCAAGTCTGAGGCTCTTGTGCAGCTCAGACTTACGCATGTTTGCTCACACTGTGCTCTGGATTCAACCCAATTTACTCCCTAGTAAGCAAGTGGAGGATTGCAGCCCAAGCAGACACCATGTTCTATAATCTAGTGTCAGAACTGAAGCCTTGATGCACAGTGGGCACTAAATAAGATTTACACAGAGAGGATGGAATTAAATCAAAGATTAGTATGACTAGGGCCTGTTTCATGCAATGTATACATGAAATCGGTGTGTGTGCGCGCGCGCAGGGAGTGGTGCCCACGGCATTCAGCATGGATGATGAAGTCCACACACAACATGTGGAGGGCACAAACTTCATGGCACTCAATAGTTGGTTCAGCACCCAAAACTGCCATGGACTCCAAAAAAGGGAAATGCAGTATTTAACAGTTCAGACCACAAACCAGAAAGACCCTTGGCAACCAGAAGAGGGTGTGAAATATGCTGACTGACTCCAGCTACAAAAGCTGAGGCTGCTGAAAAAGCCAGAGCCAATCTTGGCTGTGAGTCCTGGCAGGCCTTTCCCCACTAGTCCTGGAGGGCAGGGCCTTGACTGACTCCAGCTATAAAAGCTGAGGTGGCTGAAAGAACTCTTGGGCTGGGGTATGCTGGTGGGGGAGGGTTACTGCTGTTATTGATACTACTTTTGGGTAATTTTATTTTAGATCTTATTATGATTTATGTGGAAATTGTTCAGTTTGGTTGTGTACTTTTGATGCTTTATTTATTGTTCATGCTTTCATTATGTTTGTAATTATGTGTTTTTTCATGTTGTAAGCAGTCTTGAGCATGATTTTGGCTACAAAGAGGCAGCATTCAAATAAAACTATATATAGGACTTCCGGAGGCGGCGCGAACGGTAATGGCTGCCCTTTCCTAACCGGGAGAGGGAAGCTCCGCTGGAAAAGGGTCGTCCGCTACGGCGAAGCGGAGACCCATTTTGGAAAACCGCAGGCAGCGGAAGCCTGCGGTCTCGGGACCCGGCGGGCGCCAGGAGCAACCCCCGAAACGTTGAGGGAACCCCGTAAGGGGCTCCGGATCGCAGAGGGGGCAGCGGCGCTGTGGGTCTATGCGCATTCAGCGGAGCGAAGCCGCGCTGCTGTTGCCGGTGAGCGCCGACCTTTCTTCCTGCAACACAAGATTCTAAAACGCAACAACCCGTGAGTAACTGAGGACTTTACTAAATTTTGGGACTAAAAATACTGAAAACAAGCTGAAAGCGGAGTGACGAGGAAAAGGAAGTCCGTCTTCCGCAGCCATTGACTTTTAAAGCAAAGAGCAGGAGGAGTGGAGGCACAGAGAGAACTTTTGACAGCTCAGATTGAGCACCCGCAGAAATTACTTTCAATCCCCTTAAAGACTGTAAGCAACTGATTTTTGGACTTTTATCAGGACTTATATATCCTCTTCTTTGTGAATTACAACTTTACTAAAGAAGCCCAGGTGTCAGAACTGCCTGAGCAGTAGAACTGTCAGACTGCAAATTTGGATACATTGTGTTTAAACTTTGAGACAGTCTGAGGGAGTTCAGAATGGTTACGTTCTTGCACTATGGAACTCCAGTAAGCACAACTTGAAATATTGTGGCAAACTTAAAACCAACTCTGCTAAAACTACTTTTGTGAAGATCCCTAAGTATTGGTTCAGATTTTGTATGATTGGAATGGACTCTTCTTCTTAGGACATTTTATGCTCCCCCTAGAGGATTGAGGATTTATAACAAAAACATTGTTTTACTTTCTATTTCCCGGCCCTCTGTCTGACTGCTACCACCTGGGCCGTAGCTTTCTCATGGGAACAACTCAGCTTGACCTTGACTGCTAGATAACTTTGGAATGAGTGGCGCAAAAAGAAAGGGATTAAGAACTAGACAAACAACTCTGACAACCTTAACTGCAGCCTCACAAACACGCAGATCATCTGTGCCTACTCTGCCCTCGGAGGAAAAAGCTACCTCCCTGTCACAGGCAGGGGAGGGAGAAACTGAGGAATTACAACTGGAAGAGATGGCCTCAGGAGGATCTGGTTCTGTATTAGAGAGAATTCTTGAGAAATTGGAGTCTTTGGACAGGAAAGTTGACCAACAAACTGCGAAAATTGACCTTAATACAGAAACTTTAAACAAATTATCTGGGCAAGTTGCACAGAATGCACAAGCAATCGGACAACTGAAGGAGGCTGCAGGTGAAAATCAGAAACTGGCCGAAGAGACCAGCCAAAGAGTGGGAGAGTTGGAAAAAGAAGTAAGGCCGCTCAGCAAGCAGGTTGGGGAACACCAGACCTACCTCTCTATGTTGGAACTTCGGAACAGGGAGACTAACTTAAGGACAAGATCGATACCAGAAGTGGAAGAAGGCAATCTAGCTGAGTTTTTGACCAAAGAATTCTCCAAGTTCTGGGGTCTAGAGGAGGAAGACTTTAAAATTGTGTCAGCCTTCAGACTTGGAAGACTCATAAAGAGAGAGAAGCCCAGAGACTGTTTGATTACGTTGAGATCAAAGGAGGAAAGGGACAAGATTTTGGGCCTGCACTACGGAAGATCCCTGAACATTTCGGACAAAAGAATTGAGATTTTTAAGGACATTCCTAAACAGCTGTTGGACCTCAGATCTGAATATTTGGACTTAGTAAAACTGCTGAGAAGCAACTCAATCATCTTCAGGTGGGACTTTCCCCAAGGATTATCCTTTACCTTTAGAGGGAAGAAGATTAAAATTAGAACTTTGGAAGATAGGGATAAGTTTTTGACTGCCTACGGAGAGGACCTTCATAAAGGACTTGAACTACCCTCAGGGCCTGAACCACCACAGGTACCTGTACCACAGAACCCTGAAGACTCACAGAACAAAACACCATCCCAAGGAAATTAAACAGATCCATCCAGGATGTCTCTGCAACTTTTAAGCTGGAACATAAATGGCTGTAACAGCCCGGAAAAAAGGAAGAAAATCTTTCACATATTAAAAAAGGAGCAACTAGACATTACTTGTCTACAAGAAACACATGTGACTAGGCTCCACAGAAAAATATTGGTAAATAAAAGGTTAGGCCAAGAATTTATATCTTCGGATTCAGTTAAGAAGAGAGGAGTGGTGATATATGCAAAGGAGAGCCTCTCACCAAAATTTCTATTTAAAGATGAACATGGAAGAATTTTGGCAATTGAAATACAGCACCAAGGAGAGAAAATTTTGATATTAGGAATCTACGCTCCAAATGAAGGGAAATCAGAATTTTACAAGAAGTTGCATGAGATTATGCTGGACTATCTGGACTATGATAACATCATCATGATGGGAGATATGAATGGGATCGTTTCAACGAACATGGATAGGTCACAAAGCCAAAAGGTTACTAAAGATGGCAGACTACCAAAGACCTTTTTCGAAATGACAGACAACATGGACTGGATTGATATATGGAGGACAAAGAACCCCTTGGGGAAAGAAGGAACATTTTTCTCTGAAGCCCAACTGACTTGGACAAGAATTGACCAAATATGGATTTCTAGAGGTCTGGCTCCTAAGGTTAGGAAAGTGGAAATCTGCCCAAAGACCTGCTCCGATCATAACGCGTTGAAAATGGACATGACACTATTACCAACCGGCTCCTTTAGATGGAAGATGAATGACAACTTGTTTAGAGATCAGGAGATTATTAAGAAGGCCAAAAAAACAATAAAGGACTACTTTGAGATAAATTTGAACACTGCAGTGGAAAAAAGAACAATCTGGGACGCAAGCAAAGCTGTGATGAGAGGGTTCTTGATACAACAGAACGCCATAAAGAAAAGACTACAAAATGAGAAAAAGGATAAGATTTTGGGGAAAATCAAAGAGTTAGAGAAGAAACTAAGAGTAAACCCGAAGTCACAGCCGATCTTGAGAGAAATTAAACTCCATCAGGCACAATATTCCAAACTGATAAATCAGGAAATAGAATGGAAGATTAAATTAATGAAACAAAAAACATTTGAATCGGCTAATAAATGTGGGAAACTGCTGGCTTGGCAGTTGAAGAAGAGACAAAAGTTGAACATAGTAACAAATTTGGAAATAGAAGGAAGACATATTCAGAACCCGGTGGAAATTAGAAAATGTTTCCAGAAATATTTTAAGAAATTATACACTCAAGGGCCACAAAATGAGGAAGAGATTGCAAAATTTTTGGAGAAAAATGGACTTAAAAAACTATCACAAGAAAATAGATCACTCCTGAATAGTAAAATAACACGATTAGAGATAGAACATGCCATTCAGAATATGAAGCTGGGCAAGTCTCCAGGGCCAGATGGCTTGACCTCCAAGTACTATAAGACATTAAGTGACTATTTGATTCAACCACTGATGGAGGTCAGCAATGAAATTATGGAGGGAAAGAAGGCGCCTGAATCGTGGAAGGAAGCTTTCATCACATTGATACCAAAATCAGAAACTGAAAAGACACAACTTAAGAACTACCGTCCCATTTCCCTTTTAAATGTGGATTATAAAATATTTGCTGACGTTTTGGCAGGAAGACTCAAAAGAGTTTTAAATGAGATAATTCATAAAGACCAGGCAGGCTTTCTCCCAGGAAGACACTTGTTTGCTAATACAAGGAACATTATTGACATTTTGGAACTTTTGCAAACAAATATTAACACTAAAGCAGTTTTAATTTTTATAGACGCGGAGAAGGCCTTCGATAACATCTCTTGGAAATTTATGAAGGGGAATTTAAAAGAAATGGGAGTGGGGCGGGGTTTTGAAAATGGGATTGATGCGATTTACTCAGAACAAAAGGCAAAACTGATAGTTAACAATGTGGTTACAGAAGAGTTTAAGATTGAAAAAGGGACACGACAAGGCTGCCCGATTTCCCCCTTGTTGTTTATTTCTGTCCTGGAGGTGCTCTTGAACTTGATTAGAGGGGACCGGTTGGTGCAAGGGATTCAGATCGGAGCGAAACAATATAAACTTAAAGCTTTTGCAGATGACCTTGTTTTGACATTGCAAGAGCCAGAATCTAGCACAAAAAGAGTGTTACAATTGATTCAGGACTTTGGTCGGGTAGCGGGCTTCAAACTAAATAAACAGAAAACTAAGGTGTTGGGAAAAAACTTGACAGATGCAGAGTCAGAACGGTTTCAGAGAGAAACAGAACTAACTGTGGTTAAAAAAGTAAAGTACCTAGGGGTAAACATAACAGCAAAAAATCTGAGTCTATTTAAGGACAATTATGAAAAATGTTGGTCTGAAATTAAGAGAGACTTGGACAGTTGGTCAAAATTGAAGCTTTCTTTGCTAGGCCGAATTGCTGCTATTAAGATGAATGTATTGCCTAAGATGTTGTTTTTGTTTCAAACATTGCAAATTGTGGACAAGACGGAGTGTTTCAGGAAGTGGCAGAGAGATATTTCTAAATTTGTCTGGCAGGGCAAAAAGCCCAGAATTAAGTTTAAGATATTAACTGATGCGAAAGAAAGAGGGGGCTTTGCCCTGCCAGACTTAAGGTTGTACTATGAAGCCGCAGCTTTCTGCTGGCTAAAAGACTGGCTACTTCTAGAGGACACTGATGTTTTAGATCTGGAAGGTTTTAACAATGCATTTGGTTGGCATGCATACTTATGGTATGATAAAGTTAAGATCAATAAGGCCTTTAAGAATCATATTGTCAGGAAAGCAGTGTTTAATGTCTGGACAAAATACAAAGACCTATTGGAAAATAAAACTCCAAGATGGCTATCACCTCTGGAGGCCAAGGCCCGAAAAAGACCCAATATGGAGGCCAAATGGCCGAAATATTGGGAAATAATAGAGAAAGAGGGTAATAATTGGAAATTGCAGAGTTTGGAAAAAATGAAAGACAAAGTGCGAGACTGGTTACACTACGCTCAGATCCAAGAAATTTTTAAAAACGATAAAAAGTTAGGATTCCAGGTGGAGAAATCGAAGTTGGAAACAGAATTGTTAGAACCTAAGACCAAAGTACTCTCAAGAATGTATAACTTGCTGTTGAAATGGAATACACAAGATGAAATGGTTAAGTCGGCCATGATAAAGTGGGCACAGGATATTGGGCATAATATTATGTTTGAGGATTGGGAAAGGTTGTGGACCACGGGGATGAACTTCACGGCATGTAATGCTCTGAAGGAAAATGTAATGAAAATGATATATAGGTGGTACATGACCCCAGTTAAACTTGCCAAAATATGCCATGTGCCAGACAATAAATGTTGGAAATGTAAGGAAAATGAAGGAACATTCTTTCACCTCTGGTGGACTTGTCCCAGGGTGAAGGTCTTCTGGGAAATGATATATAATGAGCTGAAAAAGGTATTTAAGTATACCTTCCTTAAGAAACCAGAGGCCTTCCTCTTGGGCATTGTCGGCCAGATGGTGCCAAAGAAGGATCGAACATTCTTTTTGTACGCAACAGCAGCAGCAAGGATACTTATCGCTAAGAAGTGGAAAACTCAAGATCTACCCACGCTGGAAGAATGGCAGATGCAGCTGATGGACTATATGCAACTGGCTGAGATGACTGGCAGAATTCGAGATCTGGGAGAAGAGAGGGTTGAAGAAGATTGGAGGAAATTTAAGACTTATTTACAAAAATATTGTGATTTGGTGGAAAGTTAAGTAGGATGTTTGATCATAAATAATTGGCCACCACAAAATCGGATTGGAATGGGATGTAAAGTGAGATTAAGAGAAATAAATTTGCAGAGGACTATATTTAAATAAGCGGTTATAAAATTTGCAAACTAGATGATAAATTGCATGGAAAAAAAATTTATGATGATGAAAATGGCAGCGGGAGATGTGAGGAAGTCCAAAGAAGTTATGAAACTCTGTTGAGATAAAAGCAAGGTTGTTTATTGTCTTTGTACTCTATTCTGTAAAAACCCCTAATAAAAATTTTATTAAAAAAAAAACAAAACAAATAAAACTATATATATCTTTGCTCTCTCTCAGAACCTCTCTTTTGCACATCTTATGAAACCCATGTAACTAGCTAAGCTAGATTGACTTTTTGATTTCAAGCCTATGTGTGTGATTTTGTGCCTTCCCTTTTCTTCTCCCCTCCCCATACCCCAAACAAGCATCTCCTTTATACTTGGGCATTTGGTTTCCTTGCCTTAAAAGGGAAGCTGCCACAAAAGGCTGCATAGTTGTTAGAGCTACCCCTTTGTGTTCTAAGGATATTTCACAAGATTTTGTTACAATCTCTTTCTACTGATTTTTGGAAAATAAAATCCAAAGCTCATCTCTTTGGTTTTTTGCTAGAGCTGCGCTGAAGGGAAGTGTCCATGTAATAAAGCTGAGAAACTCCTCAAGCTGTGGGATAGACTATGGAGGGAGGGGAAACTTCCAGCTCACTGGCTATTTTTAGGCCTGCCAGGGTGTCCAATTTGGCTGGTGATGTTAGCTTTGGGCATGGACAGCACCCTGTTTCAAGCAGAAGGGTGATCTTGATTGGCTGAGATGCATGAGAAAGTTGTCTGCGAAGAGCTGTCTTGCACACACTGAACCTGCTCAGTTTCAAAAGGAAGGGAGGGGAAACATCCCTTTAGCAGTGCTTTGCTGCCTGCTACCAGTTTTGAACGGGACGCGGGTGGCACTGTGGGTTAAACCACTGAGCCTAGGACTTGCCGATCAGAAGGTCAGCGGTTCGAATCCCCGCAACGGGGTGAGCTCCCGTTGCTCGGTCCCTGCTCCTGCTAACTTAGCAGTTTGAAAGCATGTCAAAGTGCAAGTAGATAAATACTTGCTGGGAAGGTAAACAGCGTTTCCATGCGCTGCTCTGGTTCGCCAAGAAGTGGTTTAGTCATGCTGGCCACATGACCAGGAAGCTGTATGCCAGCTCCCTCGGCCAGTAAAGCGAGATGAGCACTGCAACCCCAGAGTCGGCCATGACTGGACCTAATGGTCAGGGGTCCCTTTACCTTTACCTTACCAGTTTTGAAGTCCCAACTTTGGGACTTCAAAGTACCAACCCCCCTAATGTCATTTGTGACATCAATTGATTGACAGGGTGGGTGGCCCTGCCCACCTGTCAAATTTGGCTTATGTGATAGATCCTTATAAGGATCTAGCTCATGAAGCTGAAAAGTTCCCCCACCCCTGGTATCAGGTGTATTAAGGTGTGCTTTCTAACAAGGGGCAGCCTATGGTAAGTCTTTTTTTGGGGGGGAACCCCTTATACAAAAGGCACCTTCCAACAGGAAAAGTCTCCTTCATTCTTGGTCCTACTTGCACTCCACCAATCTGCTTGATCTTATGCTGCCAGCTTACAAAAAAAGTGCCAATTGACCAGAAGAAAAAAGCCTACCATCTTCTCATGCTTGTGAAGGTGCAGAAATCAGCAAGTGAAGTTTTTCTTCATGGCCTATAAATAAACATCAGTCTCCAACAAAAAGCTATTCATTTTTTGCATTTATATTCCACCTCCCTCCAAGGAATTCAATATTATCTACATGGTTCTCCAACCATCCCTTAAACTCAGAACACCTTTCTCATCCAGTGAAATTCATGGTGGAGTCGGGATTTGAACATGGGTCTTACCAGTGCAAGTGTCTCACTCTAAACCAGCCTTCCACAACTTGGTGCCTTTCATATTTTTGGTCTACAAATCCAATCAGCCTCAACCAGTATGACCAATGGCCACAGATGATGGGAGTTGCAGCCAAAAACAAAAGGGGAACACCAGGTTGAAGAAGGTTGCTCTAACCACTACACCACACTAATTCACCAGCTAGATATGGACTGAAGGAGTCTCACATGGTCTCTAGCTATTTAGAAACTCATAAGAACCAGGACTCTTCTAATCAACCAGTCTTTATTACCTTAACCCTAAACATAGTGGGTCAACCAAAGTTCAATCATTGACTGTGCTAACCATATAACCATGCTCAAAGTCATTATTGTCACAATTGCCACAGTTGCCGAGTGGCGACAACCAGCTCAGTTTTTCTTCCTTTACCCACCTACATGGAGAACCTCCAAGATTCCCACAACTCTCTACTCATACAGGAACCCAATAGTAAAGGCTTCTAGCCCCATCATTTGCCAGCACCCACCAACAGTTCAGATGGCTACAGAGATGCCATGACCACATTTGAAGTCTACTGTGAACCTCTGTGAGCTGCTGGGACTTGCTTACCTGCACAAGTTTCTCCATCGTAGGTTTCACACACCCACTCATGACATTCGCAGAGGGGCCCATAGTATTTGCCTGGCTCAGTCACTTGGCAGATGCAGACCCCACAGTCACACTGGCCTCTGCCACTGCAAATTTTTCCACCAGGGATTCGACACCTGCGCTCTGACTCGGTCAGGGACAGTCGGCAAGGCGAGTTCCTTCCCCAACCATTCCTGCAAGGAATTAAGAAGACAACCAGTTGTAAAAACAAACAAAAAATCACACAAATGATGTAGAAACTTGTGCTGCTGGGTTGTGCTCATTCGGCAATCAGCCCACAGATTACCGTATTTTTCGCTCTATAAGACGCACCAGACCATAAGACGCACCTAGTTTTTGGAGGAGGAAAACAAAAGCAAAAGCAGCAATCCCTCTTGCTGTTCTGGCTTCTGGGATAGTTGCGCAGCCTGCATTCGCTCCATAAGATTCACACACATTTCCCCTTACTTTTTAGGAGGGGAAAAGTGAGTCTTATAGAGCAAAAAATATGGTATTTTGGAATTAAACTTGGGGGGGGGACCAATTTCTGGGTTTTAAGAAAACATTTATTTTGGGTTCTAAATAATAATGGGACTAAATAGCTAGATATTAAAATCTGTTAAGCCGTACACTAACATTGACTTGTGGCTCAAAAATTCACACCAGTATGGTAGATGTGCACTTTTTCTTGAAACAGAACCCAGTGCTATTTCAGCAATGCTTGCATTCAGGAACAACTTTGTTTCTGCATTTCGAATGAAGAAGAGAAACACTTTGTTAGATATAATTTATTTCTTGCATGTGCATGCTGGCCTTGCTCTAGGCACTTGGGAAAGGTTATCCTTAATTTGACCATGTAACAATCTTCTAAAGATAAATCCTCTAAAGGTAAAGGGACCCCTGACCATTAGGTCCAGTCGTGGCCGACCCTGGGGTTGCGGCGCTCATCTCGCTTTATTGGCTGAGGGAGCCGGCGTACAGCTTCCGGGTCATGTGGCCAACATGACTAAGCTGCTTCTGGCGAACCAGAGCAGCGCATGGAAACACCGTTTACCTTCCTGCCAGAGTGGTACCTATTTATCTACTTGCACTTTGACGTGCTTTCGAACTGCTAGGTTGGCAGGAGCAGGGACCGAGCAACGGGAGCTCACCCCGTTGCGGGGATTCAAACCATAGACCTTCTGATCGGCAAGTCCTAGGCTCTGTGGTTTAACCCACAGCGCCAGCTGCATCCCAACAATCCTCTAAGGAAGCATAAACTGAGACTGTCCCAAGATTACCCACAGCGAGCATCGTAACCGAGTGGGGATTCATCCACAATCTTATTTTATAGTTGCCAGGCAGGTTCACACTCCCCAAGCCCTCTATGCAAAGGTAACACCAGCTACATGAAGAAAAGCTAGTGTGAATCAAGATATTTGGGTGGGGAGTCAGCTGCTGTCTCTGTAATCCTGGAATACAGCAACAACAAGGAAATGGGTGCTGCCTTCCTATGATAGTAGCTTTGTTCATGCCCCTATTCTTTCCTTCGGCATTTGTGTGCAAGAAGGGTTGGGCAGCGTGAACTGTCCCTTGGGCAAATCACTATCAGCCACACACAACTTACACTTGAATTACTCTGTTTTCCCACTCCAACCACAAATAGGAATAACAGTACCTTTCCTCTTGGGGGTGCTGTGAAGATGCAAACAAGAGTTGGAAAGGCTAGTACTTGCACTGACTCATAGGAATGTGGTCTATATAACTGAATACAGAAGTAAACCTGAGAACTTAGCAAATACTTTCGTGCAGGTTGCCCAGCAAGGTGTCCTGTGTCATCTCTATTTTTGACAGTAAATTAATGTTCGGTATGGGAAGATGGTTTATTTTTTCCAGAAAAAGGTACTGAATCAGATTGGGGAGCTTATTATTTTAATTCATCCATTCCCTCCCCCTATTTGCCAACCTTCCCAATCAGAATGCCCAAAAATTATTGCTGCTGGGATTCTACCCAACGGGTGACATAACCCATATATATGCCCCATCAGAATGTTAGTATTTACTTTGTTCATTTGGAAAAATGTTAAAGACACATTGCAGACAGTTTACATAAAGGCATAAAACTGTTTCAGTAATGTAACATGGCACACATTTCTTTCCTTGTTAGTTTCCTTTTAAACCTCCGGATATCAAATTGCATAGAATGACCAACACTTTGCAATTAATACCTAATCTTTACAGTGGTACCTCGGGTTATAGATGCTTCAGGTTACAGACTCCGCTAACCCGAAAGTAGTACCTCGGGTTAAGAACTTTGCTTCAGGATGAGAACAGAAATCGCACGGCGGCAGCAATTAGCTAAAGTGGCCCCATTAGCTAAAGTGGTACCTCAGGTTAAAAACAGTTTCAGGTTAAGAACAGACCTCCAGAACGAATTAAGTTCTTAACCCAAGGTACCACTGTACTTGTTCCATTTTAAAGCAATAGCTCAACAGTATTTTATTTACTCAAGAAGGAGAGAAGAGCATCCAAATGGATGATTATTTTTTAAAGAAGTCTGGAGTTAAATATTTTATTTATTATGGCAAAGCATAGAATTGTAGAGTTGGAAGGGACCCCAAGGGTCATCTAGTCCAACCCCCTGCGATGCAGGAATCCTTTGCCCAAGGTAAGGCTTGAACCCACAACCCTGAGATTAAGAGTCTCATGCTCTACCAACTGAGCTATCTCGAATGAAGTCCAAAGTGGAATGCAGCAGGGCTCAAATACAAGCTGACAAGATGCAAATCCCAGGCAATGGAATTTGCAAGACTTTATACCCCTATTGCTATGCATCTTAATCTGAATTTATAGCCACTGTGGGAATTTACAGCCATTGTGCCTTTCCCCCTCCTTATTAGTTTTCCTAGGATACGACCAAAATTAGTCCAGGATGCTAGATCTAGATTCCCGCAAAGCTGTTTTTACCAAGATCATGAATAGAGGTGACACTGGGGTGCTACAAATTAACAGAGTTTGACCAGCAAATATATGAAGCCCAGAAAAAACAAAGTCAGTAAATTGCAGGAAGCTCTAACGTGTGCTCATCAGGGTAATGCTCAAAAGAGACAACACATTTTTGCCTAACCCATCTGATCTGGGATATCTTATGTATCTTCTGAAGTTCAAATGTGGATGTCAAAACGCAAATTACAGCTACATCTCTGCTTCTGCACTCAGATATGCTGTCGATCTTTTGCTCAAATTTTACAAAGAGTCGAGTGGCAGGTTGGAGGGGGGGGGAAAGGGAGGGGGAGGGAGAGAAATACCTCTTTAAGGCTTCTTCCTTGCAACTTGTTGCCTGGCCCCTAAAAGCTAATTGCTGGAAAAACAACAACAACAGAGCTTAAAATCCTAGCTTACCGCAGGGACAAGGAGAAACTTTGCGAAATAACAGGCAGCAGGACGAAGAGTGAAGACATGAATAGAAACGACACCAAGCTGAGAAGCCCCTGAGTATGCATGCTTAGATCCCAGGGAAGCGGTAAATGAAGAGTTCTCCAGCGGAGTCCGAAATACAGACAGACCCAGAAGGTTTGCAGAGTTCTGAGCTGGCCAGAACTGGCTCCTTCCTCCTGTGCTCCACCAAGTGCCTTTGATTAGCTGCCTGGAAGCTGGATTTGGGCAGCATTCTGGAAGGAAAGGCCAGTGCCAAACCCCAAAGTTTACAGTCTAGGCAGGGAAGTAATTAGAAACAGTTGTACGGCCAGATGGTTTATTTTGACATAATAAAGTATCCTGTTCACAGTTTTGAGCAAACGGTCTTGTTCTCGAAAGAGAGGCACCCTAAGTATTTGGGGAAAAAGTAAGCTTGAGTGAGCTTTGATTAATGGAAGTTTTTGAGATAATCACACCAAAAGTAACTGGGGAGAAGTGTGTGTTTGTCGGGCTTGGCAGAAAGCGCTCACATTATTTTCCGACTGTATCCAAGAGTGTAATGTTAGAGTTCAGGTGAATGCTTTAAATTCTTCAGGCTGGCTAGAAAGAAACAGGTCTGTTCCCTTCCCCCCTTCCTTATTAGTGTGCAAAAACTATGTTATAAGCAGAGCAGGGAGACTGTCAAGGTCATCAAACTGACAGCAACTCCACTGTCAAAACATTCATCCATCCACTCAAGGTTAAGGGAGTTCAGTAGGTTTTTTCACATTATGCAGCAACAAACCCACTTGACTGGGAACTGTAGGCAGTGATGTTTCTACGTATGGTGTGCTGATTTGCAAACGTGTGTTTGTTGCATTCATGTTTTACATTTTTTCCAAGGAAGGGGTTGAGCTGTAAAACAAAACAAAACAAATTTGAAGCGGAATGTGATCCAGATTGTGCATTTGCTGGTGTGGGAATGACTGTGAAACACTGAAGTCACTGTCAGATCAGGCAAGGCCAACAGCATGTCAGAGCTGAGAAGCAAACCAGATCATATGCCAAATACAGGACTTGCCAAACTATCATTTGAGCAGGCAAACCATGCTTTAGAGTTGCCTATCTGCTCTAATTATCCATCCTCTCACTATTAATTTTCATTAGTTCAATTAAATTTCCACAGGGCAGCAGTCTCTCCAGACAGAAAAATAGCTTCAACTTTGGCCTGTCAAGTCAGATATCACATTGAAACCATCATTTATTGAAGGTTTACAACAACACTATGGTTAACATAAACAATGGTTTGCAAACCTACTTCAAAGTTTTGTTTTTAATGTTTGATCACAAACTATGGCCTGCCAATTTAGACACCACACCAAAACATTATTAAAGTTCCTCATTAATCATACTTTGTAATGGTATCTGAATAAAGCCTAGCTCAGTTTGGACTTTGCAGCCTCAGATGCCAGCATTAGATAATCAAAATCTATTAATGCGACACCAAAACTGCATTGCCTAGAAGTATTAAGCAGTCTTTTAAAAATGTACCAGTCATTAAACAACAGCTGTCCATTACTAATATTATATGGCGGGTGAGAAAACATTACAGATGTTAGTCTTGGATCTGTTCCTCAGAGAGATGTAACACTTTCAGTATGTTTAAAAATAACTATATGCTGGATAGCAAACTTGGTGAACTCAGAGGGACAGCCTTTATAACCAGGATTATTGTTGTTGTTTAAAAAATGCTGATCACTACCAATGGCCATTTTAGAACTCTTGTTAATAAGAACATGAGAAGAGCTTGCAGGATCAGGCCGGTAGCCCATGTAGTTCAGCATCCTGTTCTTGCAGTGGCCAACCAGATGCCTATGGAAAACTCACAAGCAAAATTCAAGCACTAGAGCACTCTCCCCTCTAGTGGTTTCCAGAAACTGGTACTGCAGGAAGAAGTACTTTATCTTTTCCTGAACATTTGGCTTCATTGCATGTCAACAAGTTTTGGTGTTAGGAGAGAGTGAGGTAAGGGATTATTTACAAGTCTCCCCAAACAGCAAAAACAAAGAGGTAAAGGGTAAAGGGACCCCTGACCATTAGGTCCAGTCGTGACCGACTCTGGGGCTGCGGCACTCATCTTGCTTTACTGGCCGAGGGAGCCGGCGTACAGCTTCCGGGTCATGTGGCCAGCATGACAAAGCCACTTCTGGTGAACCAAAGCAGCGCACGGAAACGCCGTTTACCTTCTCGCTGGAGCGGTACCTATTTATCTACTTGCACTTGGACATGCTTTCGAACTGCTAGGTTGGCAGGAGCTGGGACTGAACAACGGGAGCTCATCCTGTCACGGGGATTCGAACCGCCAACCTTCTGATCGGCACGTCCTAGGCTCTGTGGTTTAACCCACAGCACCACCCACGTCCCGAAACAGCAAAAACAAAGAGGGGTACATGCAACATCATTTTCTTCCACACAATGGCTCCACCCCCATTGTTCAGCCCGAAAACTGATGTCCAGCTCTGAGGGCCTTCTAGCAGTTCCCTCACTGCAAGAAGTGAGGTTACAGGGAACCAAGAAAAGGGCCTTCTTTGTGGCAGCACCCACCTTGTGGAACACCCTCCCATCAGATGTCAAGGAAATAAACAACTATCATATCTGAAGGCAGCCCTGTTTAAGGAAGTTTTTAATGTTTGATGTTTTAAAAAGGTAAAGGTAAAGGTACCCCTGCCCGTACGGGCCAGTCTTGACAGACTCTGGGGTTGTGCGCCCATCTCACTTAAGAGGCCAGGGGCCAGCGCTGTCCGGAGACACTTCCGGGTCACGTGGCCAGCGTGACATCGCTGCTCTGGCGAGCCAGAGCCGCACACGGAAACGCCGTTTACCTTCCCGCTGGTAAGCGGTCCCTATTTATCTACTTGCACCCGGAGGTGCTTTCGAACTGCTAGGTTGGCAGGGGCTGGGACCGAGCAGCGGGAGCGCACCCCGCCGCAGGGATTCGAACCGCCGACCTTTCGATCGGCAAGTCCTAGGCGCTGAGGCTTTAACCCACAGCGCCACCTGCATCCCCCTGTTTGATGTTTTACTGTGTTTTAAATATTCTGTTGGGAGCCACCCAGAGTGGCTGGGGAAACCCAGCCAGATGGGTGGGGTATAAATAAACAATGATAATTATTATTATTATAAAAAGTTTATTGCACTCATATCTTTGGGGAACGACTGCAGCTCAGCCGTAGAGCATCTGCTATGCATGCAGGTCCCAGGTTCAATTTCTAGGATGTCCAGGTGGAGATTGGAAATATTCCTTGATTGAAACTCTGGAGAACCACGGCCAGTCAGAGGAGACAAGACTGATCTCTAGAATGGATCAATGGTCTGACTCAGTATAAGACAGCTTCCTATGTTCCTATCTTATGAAGGGTTTGAAATATACTCAGAGTCGAGAGTGGATTTCATACTCTTTATTCAGCTCATAGTGGTGAGGAGGAATGGAAGTCCTCTCAAAGTATCAGCTTTATATACATTATTTACACAATGGGCTGCACATGATTGGCTAATTCTGGAATTATCCTGTAGGCCAATCAGGTTGTGATTCACTTCCATCTGGAGTGGCTCCTGCAGACCAATCATATTGCTGCATTGTTCTAGGACCAATCAGACTGCTGCATTCTGAATCCTATTGTTCTAGGACCAATCAGACTGCTGCATTCTGAATCCTATTGTTCTAGGACCAATCAGACTGCTGCCTTTTGGATCCTATTCAACTCAGTACATAACAGAGAGGTTCCACCCCCACTCCACCCCACACACACTTTCTCATAATATGAAAAACCAAGGTCATCCAGGGAAACAGAACAGTAGAAAATTCTGCCCCATTATGTGCTGATATAGCTCAGTTGGTAGAGCGTCAGACTCTTAATCTCAGGGTTGTGGGTTTGGATTGAGCCCCACAGATCTAGGGCATGATCCAGTCAAAGCGAAACACTCTTCAATCCCACTGATGTAAATGACAGATGCTTGTGCACTTTGATCCCAAAGCAAGACCAGATGCAAATGAATACATATCGTCACCTGCTTTGAATTGTAATGGTCACTGAGTTCCCAGTGTAAGGGGGATATATATATATATATCTCTCAAAATAAATACAGCTCTTGTTAAGTGCAAATATTCCTCTTTGCGATTATGAATTATGTTAGCTGATGTAATATTGTGTAAATTAACACTTTTCATCACTATGACTATTATTATTCCTCCTCCTTGAAGCCAGTGTCACTTCAGCTGTGGCCTTGCACAAACTCGCATTGACTGGTATAGAATTAAGATTTTGCTGTTGAGTCTCACTATCCAGCTGTCAGTTCTCATAAGGAGATGGTCTTGCCCACAGCATAATTCTGCCTAGTAGCAACATATTCCTAGGAATAAAATATAATGGAGACGGATGAACTGCACTGCAAGAAAAAAATGTATCCAGCTGCTTGTCAGTAAATATCTTTTTTCTGCCAATATTTTTGGAGGCATTAATAGGTTACTTAATGTCATGGTCTTCCTAAGACCTTCAAACTTCAGCCTAATCGGTAAACTGGTTAGGAGCACAATATCTAACAGCCAAGGAAAGGCAAGCCCTGCTGCCATCAGGCAAGAGATTAATCTTGTCCAGCATCTCACTATGGCCAACCAAACACAACAACAACATTTATACCCCACTCATCTGACTGGGTTGTCCCAGCCACTCTGGGAGGCTTCCAACATAGTAAAAAACATAGCGAAGCTGCAAAGTGGATATTCAGAGACTTATTGCTTCCAACACTGAAGGTGGTACATAAACATCATGGCTTTCTCCTCCATGAGTTTGTCTACACCTCTCACCCAATGTGGTGTATGCCCTTTTCCAAGAGTGGAGTTTCCCCAGCCCTTTGTTTGTTTTGGTCGCCATTTTCTGAACTTTTTTCCAGCTCTGCTATGTCCTGGTGAGGTTACTATAACTGCTCAGAGTATTCTAAGTGGTCTAGTTAACTCTCGCTTGTACTACTGCAATGTGCTCTACGTGGGGCTACTTTGAAGGTGACCCGGAAACTACAATTAATCCAGAACGAGGCAGCTAGACTGATGACTGGGAGTGCTGAGACCACCATGGGGGTCCCACCATGGATTTGTATAACAGAATTCTTATAATGGGCTCTTTATTTTTAATCCCTTTCCTAGTTATTCTTAACATTGATTTTGTCTTTCTCACAGCTGAGTTGACATCTTCACTGAGCTGCCCACCTTGACCCCAAGGTACGACTCAGTTTCGGAACCCCATAAATGTATAAACTCTGACAACTGGGAAACACTGGCCTGTGAGCACTCCAATTGGAGAATAAAGGTTAAGGTAAAGGTAAATGGACCCCTGACCATTAAGTCCAGTCGTGACCAACCCTGGGGTTGCAACGCTCATCTCGCTTTATTAGCCAAGGGAGCTGGTGTACAGCTTCCGGGTCATGTGGCCAGCATAACTAAGCCACTGAATAGCCTCTACCAAAGGCGTTATGGACTTTGCAGAACCATGAACTTAGGACGAAAGGGAGAAACAAGCTAAGAAGAAGGCATATTTGGCAAATCCTGGCCATGATCAACTCCCACCTGGAAACCTATGTCCCACTGTGGAAGGACATGTGGATCCAGAACTGGCCTCCACAGTCACTTAGGGACACACAGTTAAGAGCATATTCACGGAAGACAATCTTATTTGGCTACAAGTGATCACTGAAGAACATGCATATGGGAAATTACCACACACACATGTGTATAACTTTATATTTACCTATGCTGAATCACATTTCCCATTTTAGTGCCTATTCATCCAGTCTGTAGAGCTAAAATGGAATAAGCTTAATTCAGTTTAGGCAAGAATGTCCTTTTAAATGACTATTACTGAGAACATTTAGGTCTGCATGTTGCTTACTTTCCTTGCATGAATACTGCTTTTTGTAGGTTTACAAAAGATTCTTTCTTCTACTCAAATACTGAAGCGACAGAAACCCTACATACCATGTGTCTGCACACATGGGTGCAGTTAATAAAGAATGTACACCCCATGTATGCTGTCAGGGTGTTTATGTGAAAATGTTCTGTTTTGCTATGTGAACATGCCATGTGTACCTGTGTGACAAAAAACATGCCATAATGATCCCCTGTGAAAAAGAACTAATTTGCTGTGTGCAAACATGCTTCCAGAACTCATTGCTAGCATGTGTCTATGTGGCAAAAATAGAGAAGTGTCTAAAATTGACACAAGCCTTTGTATATTTTCACCATCTAAATCAGGTTCTGTTGAACACAAGGGACATTTTTTTAACACATCCACTACACTAATGACTTGTATACAGTATGGTTGTTTTGTGGTTTATGCAACTGTATAAACTAAGAATGTTCTATGACCACAGTGAAAGGCCGGCTTCAGAATCAATGAAACCCACGTTAGTGAAATGCCATGCATGAAATGACCTTTATGTACCTCCCAGATTTTTGCAGGTGAGAACAGGGACACATATTCTAATTCTCCCCTCCACTACACAATATTACGCCTTGCTGAAGGCTTGATTCCACTAGCTACATACTACAGTTGTTTATGATATTGGGGCATTTGTTTAGAGGGTGAAGAGGCAAGTGGGGGGGCTACATAAAATTATGCATGGTGACAAATTGGAGAGTGAAATATACCCGGAATTGAGAGTGGATTTCATGCTCTTTATTCAGCTCATAGTGGTGAGGAGGAACGGAAGTTCCCCCAGAATGTCTGCCTTATATCCATTATTTACACAATGGGCCCCATGTGATTGGCTAATTCCAGGATTTTCCTGTAGGCCAATCAGGTTGTGGATTCCCTTCCATCTAGAGCTGGATTGGGTGGCTCCTGTGGGCTGTGCATTCTGGATCCTATTGTTCTACGACCAATCAGAATGCTGCATTCTAAATCCTATTGTTCTAGGACCAATCAGACTGCTGCATTCTGAATCCTATTGTTCTAGGACCAATCAGACTGCTGCCTTTTGGATCCTATTCAACTCAGTACATAACAGAGAGGTTCCACCCCCACTCCACCCCACCCCACACACACTTTCTCATAATATGAAAAACCAAGGTCATCCAGGGAAACAGAACAGTAGAAAATTCTGCCCCATTATGTGCTGATATAGCTCAGTTGGTAGAGCGTCAGACTCTTAATCTCAGGGTTGTGGGTTTGGATTGAGCCCCACGTTGGGCAAAAGAGTCCTGCCATAGCTGTCAACTTTTCTCTTTTCTTGCGAGGAATCCTATTCGGAATAAGGGAATTTCCCTTTAAAAAAAGGAAAACATTGACAGCTATGATTCCTGCATTGTAGGGGGCTGGAGTAGGTGACCCCAGAGGTCTCTTCCATCTCTACAATTCTGTGATTCTAAGAACCTCCATCTTCCTGCAGCACCTTGCCATCTGCTTTCTCACTTACAATCGACCTAGTGTTCTGATCAGTTTCCTCTGACCAGAGAACCAAACTAAAATGGGTTGGCTCTGCCTGACCCCCTTTTGGCCTCCAGACTTTCCACCCAACCACTTCCACCGGGCTCCAGCCACACGTTGGGCCACCAAGAGAGGGCAAAGCCAGTGTAAGCGGCACCTGTTCCGTTTCTTCCTCCCGACAAAGTTCAGTCGGTAGAGCATGAGACTTCAGCATCATGGGAATGGGCATAGCCAGGGCGATAGGAGGGTAGCTCTCCTCCCCAATCAAGTAAATCAATAAAAACGGTAGAAATAATCAGAATATTTTAATTGAAATGCTCGCTAAGGTCACTTGGATGTTGTGGCGCATTCTGGCAACACAACTGGCAACCCGACGGAGGCAGGCATGGCTTCTGCAAATTGACCCATTGCTTGGTTCTGGACATAAGAGCCAACTCCTAGCGGCATTGCCATTCAAATGGTGTGCATGTCCCAAAATCATGTGCTTTATTATGCAGGGTGAGGCTGACCTGGGACCCCCATTATTTTATTCAAGTTGGCACCACTGGTTCTGCAACAGGACAGGTGGGTGCCCTGCCGTCCCTAACATCCATGGTCGTGGGTTCGAGTCCCACACTGGGTTGGACTAAGTGCCCCTCGTGGTCCTTTCCAACTCTACAATTCCTCCTCCTCGCGTGGTGCTGCACCTTCTTTCTCTGGCGGAAAGGAGGATCTGGGGCCACTGCGCGCCATCCAAAGCGCGGTGGGGTGAGGGCGCGTGACGCAGCGAGGAGGCGGAGGAGGATTGGTCTCAACGGGAGGGGAAGGCGAAGGGAATTCGGGACACCCACCCCCACCCCCAGCGAAAGGCATGCTACCGATGCCTCCCAGCCCACCTGGCGCCGGCCCTCTCCCCGCTCGTAGCAGGAGGCGCCGTGCGCGCGTGTCGCCCTCCTCTCCGGCTGCGCCGGCGGATGCTCGCGGGGAACAGCTGTTGCTGGGCGACTGCAAGGCTGCAGCGCCAGCCAGCAAGAAGGAACCTGCTCGCACCGTTTCGCCCTTATCTCCTCGCTGCCGGGCGCCACCACCGCCTATTCTTCCTCCTCCTCCTCCTCCTCCCCACCATCCCCGACCCCTCCCGGGTCACGCCCTCTCTGCGCACCGGCGACGCGGGGCGGACAACTCCAAACCCCCGAGAACCATCACCAAAATCAGCTCGGGGGGGAGGGTGGCCAGAGCATCCCGCTCCAATCACGCCATGAAGGGAGAGGCAGGCGGTAGGTTGCCAGCGGCGGTCGGGTTGCTTCTCTGTATGGTATGATGCTGCTTCTTCCCCCTCCCCCTTTTTATCAATAATGCTACCGATAATAATTATACCGTGTGGCGGCGGCGGCTGCTCCTTTCCTGCTGACGGGCTTTGCAGTTCTTGGCGGGTGCGGGGAAAGCAGGAGAAGGCAAGGCTGGCGCAGCTGCACCGGAGGAGGAGGAGGAGGAGGCCTCCTGGGCTTGTTTTCGGTCAGGGCTTCACCTGGGCGCGGGAAGGAGGCAGCTGCTCTCCACCTTCCGGTGAGGAGGGGAGGGCTGGGGAGGCCTTTGTCGCCCTCAGAGGAAAAGGAGCCCAGAACTGGCTGGAAACCTTTGCCCTTCAAAGGGGGTGGGAGGGAAGGCTTGCAAAGCCACATTGACAGCATAGGAAAGGGTGTTGGGGAAGAAAGAGCCCACTGGCCCCCCCTTTTTTTTTGCACAGGTGCCCTCCTCCCAAAAGATAGGCCTGGTCTGTTTCTGTAGGGAGATCCACAGGCTTTCCTGGGCCTTCTTGCCTCTGCAACAGTCTTCTAAGATGGCCTTCTCCCTTTGGCATCATTGGTGATGTCAGCCAAAGATCTGGGGGAAGCAGTTGACCGCTCTGGGGGGCAAGCATGTAAAACTACAAACCGTTGTTGGGTCCATGCGGTATTCTAACTCAATAAGAAGCTAGGCCCCCCATAAATGATATGAGGCACTCAACACATTGATTCTCAGCCCCCAGCTCAATTATGTGACCATTAAAAAAAAAAAAAATTAAGTAGGTGTGCGCAAGTACAGTGGTACCTCGGGTTACATACGCTTCAGGTTACATATGCTTCAGGTTACACACTCCACTAAGCCAGAAATAGTGCTTCAGGTTAAGAACTTTGCTTCAGGATAAGAACAGAAATCGGGCTCCAGCGGCGCGGCGGCTGCAGGAGGCCCCATTAGCTAAAGTGGTGCTTCAGGTTAAGAACCGTTTCAGGTTAAGAACAGACCTCAGGAACAAATTAAGTACTTAACCTGAGGTACCACTGTATATAATCTTTTGAGGGGAAATAAAATTGCAAAAAATAAAATGAAAGTTAGGTTTTCTAAATATTGGGGGGACGGGGTTAGTTAAACTAACATGGGTAAACAGGTTAAATACTGAGACGGTAACACAAGTCAAAGGTTAAAGGCTGATATGCCAAGGTAATACCTCGAATAGGCTGCCCCCCATTTTTAAAAAAAGCTCTGTAGGTTACCGTACATCCCCAGATGCCACCCTTGTTAGGGAGCCCCAGAAGCCATAGGGACCTAAAGCTCTTGAACGAAGTATCCCCAGTATCCATTCTCCAGCCCCAGTTAAAAATTCCAAATTTCCTTGAGTTAAGCATGAGGAGAATCTGTGCCCAAAGAGCATTTTCATGCAAGGCTGAAATACCTATGAGCTTCTCCCCTATTATTTTTACACGAAGTTCAATATTAACCCAGGTGGGGAGGGCGGGATCAGGAAAACCCAGTTCCAAATGTATATTCTAGTCAACGGGTGGTGCGTTTGCATTTCAGACATGGTGTTAAGCCTTTTGTTTAAAAACACCCTGTAAGTACATATGTCCAACTTCAAATTAATATTAATTTCATACCAGTTTTAGTGTCAGAGCTTTTTCAAAAAAAAACCAAAAACTAAAAAACACCTGGAAATTTGTGGTTTAGGAAGAATGCTGAGAGCAGAGATTCCTAGACCTTCCCGCAGAACTGAAGTTCCCATGGTTCGCTAGAGAAAGGGAATGTTTTTTACACCTAGGGTTCCCCTAGCCTTGTCTGACACTCAAGTAGGCCCTGTTCATATGCATATTCATCACTATGTTCTTATGCGTCAGCAGCAACTATCCTTATGAGGAATTGTTGATGCAATTGGGTACCTTTAGCTTGGTAAAGAGGAGATTTGATAGCTATCTTCAAATATCAAAAGGGCTGACACATGGAAGATGGAGAAAGCTTGTTTCCTTCTGCTTCTGAGGCTAGGATCTGAACCAATGGATTCAAGTTAAAAGAACATCAGGAATAACTTTCTGACAGTAAGTGCTGTTTGTCAGTGGAACAGACTCCCACAAGAGGTGGCGGACTCTCTCCTTCTTTGGAGTCTTTTAAGCATAGGTTTGATGGCTATCTGTCATGGATGTTTTATTTTAGATTCCTGCAAATTCAAGGGGTTGGACTAGATTACCCTTGAGGTCCCTTCTGACTCTACAATGATATGATTCTATGATTCTAATCACTACACTGCAGTTAGCTTTACTGTGCTCTCTCTGTGGAGACCTAGTCCAAAGTGTTTACATATGCCCCTATGGTCTGTCCTTTCACAATACAGTACTGCTTAGTTCTGCTATACTATTTTTAGTGTTCATTGACTGAGTGGAGTGCATTTCAGCAGGGTGGCTAAATTATAATACATGGGTTTCTTTATTTTTTTTTAAAAAAAGAATCACAATACCATTATTATTATTATTATTATTATTATTATTATTATTATTATTATATTTATATGCCACCCATCTGATTCCTTTCCCCAGCCACTCTGGGCGGCTTCCAGCAAAATATAAAAACGCAATAAAACTTTAAATATTAAAAACTTCCTTATAAGGACTGCCTCTTCCCTTTGCACTTCAACCTTTATATGCTACATTCAAACTATGCAGAGTCAGAAAACCAAGCCACGTAACTGTGTATGTGCTTATTTCAGGTTTTCTGGTAGAGAGAATTGAGTTACGTTGCCATATGGTCCTCCACTCCTCAGCAGTATTCTCGCTGGGTTAAAATGAGATTTGCAGAAGGACCCAAAGGCAGCACATGCCCTTTTGGTATAATTAGCTTTTATTTGCTCATTACCTTATATTGCTATCTTCAGAATTGTTCAGTTATAAAATATTCTTATTCAAAAAAACAACAACCATGGTTGCTGATTAGGGGTAGTTTTGAATATGTACCTAATATCTTCCTATCATTTTTATTTCCCCTTCCTTCCTTTCTCTCCTGCCCCCCACTCCCCAGTTTGTTTTTTAAGCTGCCATGGGAACTGACTGCCAGCAGCAAATTGTCACATCCTTTCCTGCAGAGTCAAAAGCACAATTTTCACATGACTTAGAAACAATCTTAATAGGATCTTGGTAGAAGTAGAAGAACAGAATTGTAGAATTGGAAAGGACTCTAGGGATCATCTAGTCCAGGCACGTCCAACAGGTAGATCACTGGACGTCTATGATAGATCACTGGTAGATCACTGGCTTCCCCCAAAGCAGCTCAACAAGTTTGGGGCTCCCCTAAAAAAGCTCACCAACTTTGACCTGAACCCCTAAAAAATGGACTTTCCTCCTCCCCCAAAAAAGCTCACCAACTTTGATGTGAACTGCAAGAAAACAGGGCTTTCCTCCTCTAAAAAAAGCTGAACAACTTTGACCTGAACCCCCCCAAAATGGGGTAGATCACTGTCAGTTGTTAACTCTGTAAGTAGATCGCAGTCTCTTGGGAGTTGGCTGCCTCTGATCTAGCCCAATCCCCCTGCAATGCAGGAATATGCAGCTGTCCCATACTGGGATTGAACCTGCAACCGTGGCATTATCAGCACCAGTTCAGCTATCCATGCAGAAATCCTTGCTGAAGCCACTAGATCTCGGTTGTGAAAACCGAGCAGTGGGGTGGGGAGTTGAATTGGGAATTTCCTCATGCATACCCTTCAACATTTCTCTGATGAAAATAGGGATGTCCTAAGAAAAAGGGGGACATACTGGGGTGAAACAAGAAACCGGGCGACTTCTGTAAATCCGGGACTGTCCCTGGAAAATAGGGACACTTGGAAGGTCTGCTTGTCTAAACCAAGGATTTAGCTCAGAGAGCAATGTGGAACTGTGTCTCCTGTTGTGGAAAACCTTTCAGGCACATAATGTCTTGGGGTTCATGCGAGCATGCTGCTCTACCCTTTGCCCAGGTATTGTGTTTTATCATTCCTCCTCTCTCAAGTTCTCAGTTCTTCAGCAGATGCTTAGGCTCAATTGGCTGCTGAGCATGCTCAGGTGACATATACTCAGAGTTGAGAGTGCTCTTTATTCAGCTCATAGTGGTGAGGAGGAATGAATGTTTCCCCAAAGTATTTGCTTTATATACATTATTTACACAATGGGCTGCATGTGATTGGCTAATTCCGGAATTCTCCTGTAGGCCAATCAGGTTGTGTATTCACTTCCATCTGGAGCTGGATTTGGTGTCTCCTGCAGACCAATCATACTGCTGCATTGTTCTAGGACCAATCAGACTGCTGCATTCTGAATCCTATTGTTCTAGGACCAATCAGACTGCTGCATTTTGGATCCTATTGTTCTAGGACCAATCAGACTGCTGCATTTTGGATTCTATTCAACTCAATACATAACATCAGGGTTCCCATGTCCCTGAGGGTTCTTTTGTGCTTCTGCAAAGCCTGGTGTCCCCCCAAGCCTGTTGATAAGGACTGGCACTCAAAGAACCAAAGCTGCAATCCTAACCCTACTTACTTCAAAGTAAGCTCCACTGAATTCAGTAAGACTGAAGAGATGGTGAGAATGGCACTGTTGCCTGTTTGCACACACAATGACAGGGCCTATAATTAAGGTATATCTTTGGTGGCCAAAAAAGAAATTAAAAAAAGAGGTAGCTTTATCTGGAAGGAGAAAGAAACAGTATGGCTGATAATAATATGAAGAAAAGGGGGTGGCTCTTCCGCTTGAGCGGATGGAGCTAATATTTTTTGAAAGGAAGGCTGGGTGACATAGTTATTTGTGTTATTTCTAGTCATTGCCTTGGCCTTCTTCAGAGTGTGTCTTTCCTCTCAATGAGCTGACTTATATTGCTCTGACTTAAATTCCCAATGCATTTATCCCCCTTTAAAAGCTTTTGAAAATCTTCATTGAATTTTTTATTGGGGGGGGGGCGGTCAGGTATTTTTCTTTGTCATCGTCTTCTCTTGCTTCTAAAAATAAGTTGAAAGAGTGTTATTCTGATTTGCACATTAACAAAAATGAGGCTGCATTCCTACATATTAAGCAATGGCAGTGTGCCCAAATTAATGTTTATTTCTGATTCTTGCTGTGCAGAGAAAATGCCTCTGCTGACAGAGAAAGCAAATTGGCATGGCCTTTTTATAGTCCCCCTCCCCACTTTTTTTTTTTAAGTATGCATGATCTAGCTTCATGTATTCTTGATACAGAAGTTGATTCTGGAAAAAAGGGACCCCAAAGGCATATTGCAAATAGCCCACACATACATTTTCTATTTACCTTTCATAGATAGTATAATGTTGCAGTGATTATTTGAAATGTAGAGTGCTAAAATGTGAGTGTGGACAGTTCCAGACAACTTTTACGAATGTTAGAAAATGTAGGGAAATCTGGGGCAGTTGACCACCTAAATGTGATTTGTAGCATTTATTTGTTATGCCCCAAAATAAGGAAGTGATCCTTAAGAGTATTTATATGCTGTTCTTCAAAACACATTCTTGTGTTTTGCAATAAGATATTAAATGCAATAATACAAAAACATAAATCTATATAAAAAACAGCAACAAATAAAAGAACAGCACCTATGTTTTTGTGGTGCTCATGGAACTCCTCAGAGATATTAATAAGCCACATTTAAGTTTCACAAATTAAGTTTAGAAGATTGCATCCAACTGAGTCTTAGACTCATGGAAACGAATTGACTTGGGATAGTTTGTTGTTGTTATTTATTAGATTTATACCTCACCTCTTCCTCAAAAGGAGCTCAGAGTAGCTGAGATAGTCACAACTAAGTTGAGATTGTCACGACTAATTTATGTCTTGTGTCAGGGAACTGCCATCAGAACAGGGGCAGGAAACAAAGGGGTAGTTGTGTTGCAGGGAGCCTCCGAAAATCTTGCGAAGCAGTTCCTCTTCCAGTGATGAGGAAAACCCCACCTCCAGTGGGGAAGATGTGAAAGGACCAGAGGATGCTGGTGGGAGCATCAGGACCACTTCTGGCAAAGCTGACCAGAAGGGAAGCACGCCCCTCCGTCCCCCACCCTGCGCAGAAGTCTAAAGCGCAAAGAGGGAAGGAAGAGGCTGGGCGTAACGAGGCTTTTATGCTGGAGGAGATCTAGGAAACAGGCACCCTTCTGCTAGCGATTGAGGCAGACATGAACTTTGGGGTTCTGCACTGTAAATAAAGGTAAAGGAACCCCTGACCGTTAGGTCCAGTTGTGACCGACTCTGGGGTTGCGGCGCTCATCTCACTTTATTGGCCGAGGGAGCCTGCGTACAGCTTCCAGGTCATGTAGCCAGCATGACTAAGCCGCTTCTGGCGAACCAGGGCAGTGCACGGAAACACCGTTTACCTTCCCACAGGAGCAGTCCCTATTTATCTACTTGCACTTTGACGTGCTTTCGAACTGCTAGGTTGGCAGGAGCAGGGACCGAGCAATGGGAGCTCACCCCTTTGCGGGGATTCAAACCGCCAACCTTCTGATCAGCAAGTCCTAGGCTCTGTGGTTTAATCCACAGCGCCACCCGCGTCCCTTGTGCACTGTAAATAGTTTGCACCAAAATAAAACCTGTAAAAGACAGGTTGGAGTCCTGCCTGGTTACTCGTCAGCAACCACCCTTGCCATCTAACATCTTGATTTCAACCTGAGGTTGTAGTTTTGCCCTTTCCATTCTAATCACAAGCTGTGACCAATAATAACGAAGGAAGCACTGCCAGAGGGTTCTTCTTTTGCAGCAAGGAGCAGAAATGTGAGGTTCCAGGGTGGGGCTCTGGCGGCCCAGGATCTATTGGATCACAAGTTGACCCCGCTACTGTCACACAATTCCATTGGGCCCAATTGGGGCCTGCCCCCTCACCTTCTGCCCCAGCTGACACACTCAGTAGTGGTTTGGATGTGCTCCTGTTGTTCCATTAAGCCCCAGTGGGCAGCAACCATGGTTAGGATTTCATCCATATAGGTGAACAACTATTTCCTCTCACTGTGTGCAAGTATTTGGTTTCTACCTAATAGCCTGATTGCTAGCCAGTGTATCTATTCAGCGCTCTTTCCTGGTTGAGAACCAGAATCTCGCAGCTTTGCCAGCTTCCTTAATTTTTAAAGAAAACATGTTGGGAGTGTGATGTTTTATGGTGATACAAAAGAGCAAACGTATTCTGCCAGAATATGAAAAAAAGTATCTTTCTGCAGTGTTGCAGAAAAAAGTATCTTGACCTTCAACTTAATATGTAAACCAAGTATATCTATCTTTCCTCTTACATAATACTTTGCAGGGTGTAGCTCTCATCTTGTGTCTGAGTTCATATAGAAACGTGGGCAAGCATTTGACTGATTATGTCTCAGGGGTGTGCAAAAGGAAAAATGAACGTAGGAGAATAGAATAATGGGCAAAAATCTAAAATTAGCACCTTTGATTTGTTAGGTTTGTCTCTTAAAAAAAAACACAACCTCTTATATTGTGGTTTTGCTTCAGTAAACATATGAGAAAAAAGTATGTTGAAAAGATGGTCCTTGCTAATTTAATAAAGGACGTCTCATTATATTAATAAATCCATGACTGTGTGCTGACCTGCTATGCTTTAAAAAAACAGAAGATATAGACAGCATTCATTCTAAATGTAAGCTACAGATGGAGAATTGGCTTTAACTAGATTTGCTTATCTCCCCCAGAAACTAGAAATGTAGGGTTTTTGTTTTTAATTGCCCTTTGTAAAAAAATAAAATTATATATTATTTATTGATTTTTCACACAAAATACTATACACACACGCACACACGCACACAAAAATGTATTTAAATTTTCAGATTTACAAACAATCATCAAGCAAACAAAACAATTTCCATAAGTTCCCTTTGACTTCCCTCCTCCCCTTTAGTGGGTCCTTATGTTAACTTATTCTCCTGAATCTTCCCTGTTAGTCCAATTCTATTAAATCTTCGATAAAACCATAGTCCAACTTTTAACTACAAGTGTCATTCCAACCCTACTAATAATTTTAATTTACTAATAATTTTAATTTACAATGGTGGCTTTTTTAGGGAAATTGTATATTTTCCCCATTCCGCGTTGAGATTTTAGTCTTCCTGATTCCTAATTCTTACGGTCAGTTTTGTCATTTCTGCATAGTCCATCAGTTTAATCTGCCATTCTTCTCTGGTAGGGACTGCACCCTCTTTCCATCTCTGGGCTAGTAGTGTCCGGGCAGCAGTAGCTGCATACATGAAAAGTGTCATCTGGTCACTTGGAATTTCAACACTTACAATTCCTAAAAGAAAAGCTTCTGGTTTTTTAGAAAAGGTTATTTTAAACTTTTTTTTTTTAATTCAAATTTTAACATAGATCATAAATTACTTTATCCATTGACTTCTCATCCTCCCCATCCATGGTTTCCATATACATCCTCGAATGCTGTATATTTCACACAAACTATTCAATACAGCCAATACATATACTAGTCAATGCATTTTAAGTTACTTGTCTTAATAATTAACGCTGTTGCTCATATTTGTAAGTGGTCTGGGTCTTTTGATTATATCAAAAACCCATTTGAACTTTTCAGCAACTGAGATATGCTAAGCAATTCCTAATTTCTTGGAGGCTAGATTAAGGGAGCAGGAGGAAAGTCATAGAATCAAAGAATCATAGAGTTGGAAGAGACCACAAGGGCCATCGAGTCCAACCCCCTGCCAAGCAGGAAGCACCATCAGAGCACTCCTGCCATATGGTTGTCAAGCCTCTGCTTAAAGACCTCCAAAGAAGGAGACTCCACCACACTCCTTGGCAGCAAATTAGCAAATTCCACTGTCGAACAGCTCTTACTGTCAGGAAGTTCTTCCTAATGTTTAGGTGGAATCTTCTTTCTTGTAGTTTGGATCCATTGCTCCGTGTCCGCTTCTCTGGAGCAGCAGAAAACAACCTTTCTCCCTCCTCTATGTGACATCCTTTTATATATTTGAACATGGCTATCATATCACCCCTTAACCTCCTCTTCTCCAAGCTAAACATGCCGTTCCTCATAAGGCATCATTTCCAGGACTTTGACAATTTTGGTTGCCCTCCTCTGGACACGTTCCAGTTTGTCAGTGTCCTTCTTGAACTGTGGTGCCCAGAACTGGACACAGTACTCCAGGTGAGGTCTGACCAGAGCAGAATACAGTGGCACTATTACTTCCCTTGATCTAGATGCTATACTCCTATTGATGCAGCCCAGAATTGCATTGGCTTTTTTAGCTGCCGCGTCACACTGTTGGCTCATGTCAAGTTTGTGGTCAACCAAGACTCCTAGATCCTTTTCACATGTACTGCTCTCAAGCCAGGTGTCACCCATCTTGTATTTGTGCCTCTCATTTTTTTTGCCCAAGTGCAATACTTTACATTTCTCCCTGTTAAAATTCATCTTGTTTGTTTTGGCCCAGTTCTCTAATCTGTCAAGGTCGTTTTGAAGTGTGATCCTGTCCTCTGGAGTGTTAGCCACCCCTCCCAGTTTGGTGTCATCTGCAAATTTGATCAGGATACCCTTGAGTCCATCATCCAAGTCGTTGATAAAGATGTTGAATAAGACCGGGCCCAAGACAGAACCCTGTGGCACCCCACTAGTCACTCTTCTCCAGGATGAAGAGGAACCATTGATGAGCACCCTTTGGGTTCGGTCAGTCAGCCAGTTACAAATCCACTGAGTGGTAGCATAGTCAAGACCGCATTTTACCAGCTTCTTTACAAGAATATCATGGGGCACCTTGTCAAATGCCTTGCTGAAATCAAGGTAGGCTACATCCACTGCGTTCCCTTCATCTACCAGGCTTGCAATTCTGTCAAAAAACGAGATCAGGTTAGTCAAGTGAAGTGAAGCTGACCAGAACGTCCTGTCTTGTTTGTGCAGGGCATTAATTTATTCTTTAAGATGGTCAAGCAGTTTTTATTTGTTTCTTGACATGATGATGTTCTTTTCTTTTGCAGGGAATTTCACAGTTTTAGATAACCACAGCTAATTTAAGTATGCTTAAAAGAAAACAGAGCTCAAGGGTAGAGGCCCAGCCAGTGACGGATTTTGGTCCTGATGAATCCCTGTCAGACAACGCTGATATCCTGTGGATTAACAAACCAGTAAGTTTTTTAAAAAACATTTTAAAGTCTCAACCCTTTATATAAGAGCCTGATTAAGCCATAGTCCTGTTAATTCCCATTGACTTTAATATAAGAGATTAAAATACGTGCTCATTGAATTCAAGGGGTTGCTAAATTGCTCTCACCAGAATATGTGTGTATGTGTGTGTCTTACAGATGCTTGAAAATTTTCTGTGGCATAAATTTGACTGCCTTTGGACTTAAAGGATTCCAGAGTCTTGGATGGATAAATGAGTGAACGTATGAAAAACTGTGGAAAAGGAGTGTGACGGGGAATTAGGCCATGTCCCGGTTGATCTCAAAGAGAGTAGCTAAAGACTCAACCCTGCTTTTCTTCTCCACAGAACGTTGATAAGGAAATCTGGCCATAGCTGTCAACTTTTCCCTTTTCTTGCGAGGAATCCTATCCGGAATAAGGGAATTTCCCTTAAAAAAAGCAAAACGTTGACAGCTGTGAATCAGACTGAACTCATGCATATCTACATGGAGTGGCATACGTTTCAGTAGATATGTACAGACTTGCCCTGTTAGAAACAGATTTTATTAAATATCATGAGATAAAGCAGTTATCAAATGCTGAAGTTAGAAATGTCGAAATGTTGCTGAATAATATTTTCCCACATTTTCTATATTTTCAAGTTCTGAGAGTGTGGGACTAGCACTTTTTATAATTATTTATTCCTGAATACGTTGGACTGTGTTCACTGTCAGTCCTTCTAGACCCAATGAAAATAATGGCTATGACTAATGTAAGCACATTCCTTTCAGTGAATCTACTCTTGAGTATATCTTAGTTGGATGTCTTAAGGCAGGCTTCCTCAAACTCGGCCCTCCAGATGATTTGAGACTACAATTCCCATCATCCCTGACCACTGGTCCTGCTAGCTAGGGATCATGGGAGTTGTAGGTCAAAAACATCTGGAGGGCCAAGTTTGAGGAAGCCTGCCTTAAGGTTTGGATACCTTAAGCCTTCCTGAAAAAAAACTGGCAGGAATGTGAGACAATAACAGATAAAGTATAGACTCTGAAAGTTACACATGTTTTCTTTGTTTGAAAATAGTTTCTAATCTCCAGCAGCGATGGTGGTAAGACAGGCAGAAAGAAATGGTACAGCACAGAGCAAGGAGAATCTGAATGATTCGCACAGCTGATTTAATTGCAAAAGAGAAATAAACTGCTTTCTTCTCTCCCTCTTTGAGTGGAAAAGTTTGCTCCAAGCTGTAGGTCAAGAGATCTCATTAAAAAGAATAGTTAAATGTCATATATTTGTACTGTTAAAGAAGGTGCTGAAAGCCTTGTTACTGCTTCTTGTTTTTCAGTGGGTGCACTCTTTACTACGCATCTGTGCAATCATCAGTGTTATTTCGGTCTGCATGAACACCCCAAAGACCTTTGAACATTATCCTCCTCTTCAATATGTGACCTTTGCTCTAGATACACTACTGATGTTTCTCTACACAGCAGAGATGATAGCAAAGATGCACATCCGTGGCATAGTCAAGGTGAGCTTTTCAAACACTTTTTAACGTGTGTGTTTTTTATTTTTTTAAAAAAAGATGAGAAATAGTACATTAGGTCCTGATCCTAAACAAATTAGCTGGAGGAAAGCATCACGGATCTGAGGGAAGCCTATGTTGGATCACGTTGGGCAATATCTTGCTAAGTAATACCTGGAATAGACCCATTAAAATCAATGGAAAGAAGACCAAGGAGGAGTGGCAGACTAAATTAATGGTCTATGCTGAAATGGCAAAACATACTGGAGCAATAAGAGAACCAGAAGAAAGAAATTTAATCAAGGAATGGGGAAAATTTGTGGAATATTTGAAAACCTTTTGTATACAGTTAAATTGAATAGCAGGATTAACATAAAACAAGCAGTTAAATTTCTAAAACTGAAAACTGAACAATTATTTTAACAATTAGTTAAGTTCTTTGACTTCAGTGGGTCTCCTCTGAGAATGACTAAGATTCGATGTTGTCCTGTAAACTCCAGTCCTGAGCATATTTATTTGACAAATATTATTTATTTAATTAAATAATAAAGTTTAGGATCAGGATACTAGGCCATTCTATTATTTTACTGTATTTTACCATTCCCCCTCCCATCATTTTATGTGTGTGTGTATGTGTTTCATGTTGGTGTTTATAAAAGAGGGACTGTGTGTGTGTGCATAAGAAGTCATATAAAAAGATAGGATAATATGCCAACTTTCAGTCAGAATATTGTATATTAATCTTTTGAGACACTGTTTAAAAGGTTACTGAATATATAGATCAACAAAAAGGCCTTGTAGTACCTTAGTCTACAACAACAAACTCCACAGTTTGGGCTGTAGTCTTTCAGTTCTTTGGAAAGCCTTTTCTTGAAATCCATCTGGCGCCAACATTGATTGATTTGGGTGGCAGCCAGCACTGTGGTCTAAACCACTGAGCCTATGGCTTGCCAATCAGAAGGTTGGCGGTTCGAATCCCTGTGACAGAGTGAGCTCCCATTGCTCGATCCCAGCTCCTGCCAACCTAGCAGTTCGAAAGCACGTCAAAGTGCAAGTAGATAAATAGGTACCACTCCGGCGGGAAGGTAAAAGGCATTTCTGTGTGCTTCTCTGGTTTTGCCAGAAGCGACTTAGTCAGGCTGGCCACATGACCCGGAAAACTGTCTGTGGACAAACATTGGCTCCCTTGGCCAGTAAGGCAAGATGAGCACCGCAACCCCAGAGTCGTTCGCAACTGGACTTAACTGTCAAGGGTCCTTTACCTTTACCTATTAAAAACCTATCTCTTTAGCTAGGCTTTTAATTATGTGGATTCTTAATGTATTAGGCTTCTGACTTTCGTAGTAAGGAGAAGTTGTGTTATGTTTGTTATGTTATGTTATGTTATGTTATGTTATGTTATGTTATGTTATGTTGTTATGTTATGTTATGTTCATATTGTTCTAATGCACTTGAATAATTGTTTCGTTAGTTTGATTTTATATTTGACGCATCCCACACTGGGATCACTTGAAGGGTGTGTTAAAAATAAAATTCAATTAATAAGAGAAATGAATATATATTTAATTATCAGAGCTGCTTCAGCTTAGTACTCCCCACCCCCCAAAAAAAAGGTTCTGTATCACGATTTCCCAAATTATGCCTCAAGAGAGTTTGACTTGATAAAATCATGCACATTTAAGTAAATTTCTAGCTCGTCTTTTTATCTTTACCTAGACCAAGATGGCATGTTGTAGTGCTCTTGTGGTGGAGCTCCATACATGTGTTTGCAGGTGGTTCAAACTGGATACAGCAGACAGGTTAGCAGTCAGAGTTTTGCCAAATTCAGGTTCTGAGTAATTTCTAAGAGGGAAATCCGTGTGAATCTACATTTCAAAGTGACTACGGGGGGGGGACGGGACATAACCTTTCGCTGGTAGTAAGAATTGGCCACACTAACCCTCCCAAAGTGGACATCTTAAACAAGCTTTGGGAGATCACAAGTGGGCATAATAAAATTACTCATCCGGGTAGAATAGGCTTTCCAAAACGAAACAAAAGGCTTTTAGCAGGTATCAAAAACAATACAGCAAAGGCGTTTGCCCGATATTAATAGCCAGGAAGTTTCAGAGCATGGGTGCTGCCACACTAAAAGATCAATTCCTTGCAAGTATAGACCAAATATTACATGGAGCTTGTAAAAGTACAAGTTCCATGGATCAAAGTGGGCATTTATGGGGTAAGGCAATCCTTCAAATATGATAGTGTCAAGCTGTTGAGGGCTTCATGTAACAATAGTAGCCAATAGAATGGTATGAGTCATTCATAAAAGTGCTCTTGACTAGTTCTACTTGTTCTTAAAAGGAGTCCACATTCTGTCCTCTCTCTCTTAGCCAAACCACATTTTGCATTAAATGTGTGCTTTTTAAAAACTTTAAGTGAGGGTCATGGAGGGGAAATCAGGGCTGAGACTGTGGCACACAGGAAGGGGGATTTAGATCAGCAACCCCGCCCCCCAGCAGTGGTCCAAATGAAATCTACTCCCAGCTGCTTCTCTCCAATGCCAAACAGCTGCTTTGGGGGGGTTAATTTTTGTCTGGATCATTTCATGGAGGGAAAGGGTAAAAATGATTCATTCCCACTCATTGTAGACACAAGCCTGGTTGTGATTACGTAGCTGTTATTTTAAGTTTTAAAAGCAAGCACGTATTGTGATGCTAGTTACGCTTTGGCTCCCAGTGTGCATATGAATGGGGGGAGGTTGCATTTTTAGACCAATGCCAGCGGGAGCATCCTCTGCCTGCTAAGGCTATTTGAGCACGGAAGGCAATCTTCATTGGGGTCGTGGCTTGGGAGGAAAGAGTTGGACCTCCCTTGCCCATGTGCTTTGGTCAAAATGAAAACCAGCACCACCAGCTTAGTATTTAAATGGGGGGGGGGACAACGACACGCTGAAGGTGCAAGCTATGCATTTGTGAGTTGCATGTCTGCTTGTGGGTGAGGAGTAGATGTAGGCTAGGCAAATGTGTCAAAATCCAGATATTATTGAACTAATACAATATGTCTACCTTGCCATCTGTGCGGAATAGGAGCATCTTTTATTAATGGGTGTCTGCTTCCCTTGGCAAGCCTTGTACCCCAACACTGTGCCTGGAATTCGCAGGAGGCTAACCTTATATCAAGTCATTGGTCCATCTGGCTCAGAACTGTGTGCTCTGACTGGCAACAGCTCTCCAGGGTTTCAAATGAGTCTTCTGGAGGTGCCAGGGAACCATCTGCTTGCAAAGTTATGCCACTGGGCTGTGGCCCTTCCCCTGTGTTGCACTTCTAGATAGCAGTAGTAGCTTGAAGCCCTTTTTGTCAACTCTACCCTGCAGTCTGAAATGAGTCATAGAATGGTAGAGTTGGAAGGGACCACAAGGGTCATCTAGCCCAGCCCCTCAATGCAGGAATCTTTTGCCCAATGTGCAGTTTGAGCCCATGAGCCTGAGATTAAGGGTCTCATGCTCTACCACCTCAGTTCTTTAGTACCTTTTGTAATCCACTAGACCAGCGGTTTTCAACCCGTGGGTCCCCAGATGTTGTTGGACTACAACTCCCATCATCCCTGAGCTCTGACCTTGCTAGCTAGGGATGATGGGAGTTGTAGTACAGCAACATCTGGGGACCCACAGGTTGAGAACCGCTGCGCTAGACTAAGGCTGCCCACAAGAGATTGTCTAGAGGCATCGGCTGGTATAAAATGTGGTGGTCCATCCTGGGTGGGATAATGGAAGCGTATTAGAAAGAGCTTTGCACTGGTTCTCCAAAATCTTCCAGCTGCTTTGTTGTTTTACTTTCACCTTTTATCCTTGCGGCAAATATTTTAATGACTTTTGCACATTCTGCTATCTCACTCCCCGTGAATTCAGGGTTTCATGTGCATGACTTCACCACAGCAGAATGTTCTGTAAGAACGATTTGTGAGATGGGTTTGCAGGTGCCTGCTCATCTAATCAATCAAGCGATATTGCGGCACTGCTTAAGTGCAGTTGCTGGGGCACACCAGAAACTCTGCAATAAGCCTGAAGTATATGGGCATCTCTTTGCTTTTGCTGGAGGGGTCGATCCGTTGCACGTGCTCAAAAGGGATCAGTGTTCTGCATCCAAGTGAATGCATGTGAAACAACTGCAGGTTCCCATAGGGCCCTTCCCAAGGGCCCACCCCACCTATCTGGGGCAGAGAAAGGGGCAGCCAGAAGTCATGGTGGATGCGCCAGTTGAATAGTCTTTCCTACTGAGGAGGCACTCCTCTGTTTTGTTAACTGGCAATAAGTGTTTTTGTGTGTGTTTTTAAGAAAGGTTACAAAACTTTTACTAGGTGGGTGGTGCTGTGGGTTAAACCACAGAGTCTAGGACTTGCCAATCAGAAGGTTGGCGGTTCGAATCCCCCTGACAGGGTGAGCTCCCGTTGCTCGGCCCTTGCTCCTGCAAACCTAGCAGTTCGAAAGCACGTTAAAGTGCAAGTAGATAAATAGGTACCGCTCCGGTGGGAAGGTAAACGGCGTTTCCGTGCATTGCTCTGGCTCGCCAGAAGCAGCTTAGTCATGCTGGCCACATGACCCGGAAGCTGTACGCTGGCTCCCTCAGCCAATAAAGTGAGATGAGCACCGCAACCCCAGAGTCGGTCATGACTGGACCTAATGGCCTTTACCTTTACCTGTCAACAAGCTTCCAGCATAAGCTGGAAATACCACTCAATATTTTCATAGATGAAAACAGGGGCACTTTCTTTTGCATGAGTGGGTGGGACTAGGGGCAAACCGTTGTTGTCTTGATGGGCGATGGTGGGCCAGCACAATCCACCCTCCAAACTAGACAGCAGGACCTGAAAGAACATGCCATGCAGGATGGCTCTAGATGACAAAAGTAGTGAAGCAAGCCACCTGCTACACAGAAAGTCAAATACATAAAGCAGTATTCGCATATACAGTGGTACCTTGGTTCTCAAACTTAATTCGTTCTAGACGTCTGTTCCAAAACCAAAGCGTTCCAAAACCAAGGCACACTTTACCATAGAAAGTAATGCAAAACGGATTAATCCGTTCCAGACTTTTAAAAACAACCCCTAAAACAGCAATTTAACTATCTAACGAGACCATTGATCCATAAAATGAAAGCAATAATCAATGTACTGTACTATACAATAAATAAGACAGTATTGTAGATGTTGAAAATTAAAATTATTATTTTTTCTTCCCTGCACTGATGATAGTCATTGTTTGGATGGGGGGCTTTTATCCATTTCCGCAGTCACACAATCAGTCAATCAATCAGTAGCGAACAGGGTTCCACACAGTCACAAAAACAAATTAACCAAAAAAAAGCCTCAGAAACAAAAACGCAAAATAAATAGCAAAAACAAAAGCACCAAACTTAAATCCGTTCCGAAAGTCCATTTGACTTCCGAAATGTTTGAAAACCAAGGTCAGCTTCTGATTGGTGCAGGCGCCCCAGAAACAATAGCTGACAGCTGCATCGTACATTCAGCTTCTGAGAAACCGGAACACTTACTTCTGGGTTTTTGGCGTTTGGGAACCAAGGTACCACTGTATACTGTTCTGCATTTATAGAGAGGACATTGGTCCCATTTTACAGCTGGGAAACAGAGAACTGCAGCAACACGTCTCTAGTCTAAGAGCAGTTAGTATGTTTGTGGCCAGAGCGCTTAAGTCAGAGTACCTCAATAAATACATTGAATGAGCATATGAGAATTGTTTTCCCATAATCTCTGTACAATTACAGGATTCTACTTCCCCATCAAAACTCTGCTCCAGCACATGCTGGCAGATACTTTTCAATATGGTATCTGTGGCAAATGGATGATTAGTTTCGAGAGAAAACAGGCAATAAGAAGATTTGTATTCCCTACTGCCTCCATGGATGCCTCACCTTAAGTTTGTGTCACAGGAACATTTCTCATGTTTTAGCTTTCCAGTCTTTTCTACTCTAAATCGGGGGCGAGAAATTTTAATATATATTTTTTTCCAACCTGAGGGCTTCATTCCCTTCTAGGAAGTTGCTCAGGTGCCGTGTGCCAGTCATGGGAATGGCCAGATGTAAAAGTGGACAGAGCAAATAATTCAGTTTTCTTTCCTATGTATGAAAGGCAACTCTGTACACACACTGACACACCCCTCTCTGTCCAGAAGAGGCTTTTTCATAGTTCAAGGACACATTCTAGACATGCAAAACCAATTGGACTACTGCAATCCGCTCTACATGGGGCTACCTTTGAATGTGACTGGGAAGCTACAACTAATCCAGAATGCAGCAGCTAGACTGGTGACTAGGAATGGCTGTGGGGACCATATAACATGCCTCCTACACTGGCTCCCAGCATGTTTCTGAGCACGATTCAAGGTCTTGGTGCTGATCTTTAAAGCCCTAAGCAATCTTGGCTCTGTATACCCAAAGGAGCATCTCCACCCATATCTTTCAGCCTGGACACTGAGGTCCAGCTTTGACGGCCTTCTGGCAGTTCCCTCACTGCGAGAAGTGAGGTTACAGGTAACCAGGCAGAGGGCCTTCTCGGTGGTGGTGCCCACCCTGTGGAATGCCCTCCCACCAGGTGTCAAGGAAATAAAGAACTACACAACTTTTAGAAGACACCTGAAAGCAACACTGTATTGGGAAGTTTTTAATGTTATGGTTTTATATGTGTTAGAAGCCGCCCAGAGCCCCAGCCAGCTGGGCTTGATATATATATAATAAAAAAAATATTTTTATTGTTGTTAGTATTTTTATTTAGGAGCAGTGAAGGGTGTGGCTTGTGGAGAGTTCTGGGGAGACACTATCCCTACTCTAATGCCTGGTGTTTTGTTTGTTGGCAAACACTCATTGACCAGAACCTTAATTTGGCTTTTATACCGTCCGCAACATCAAGTGGCTCCTGGATGGGGAGAGTTTTAGTAAGGTGGGGGAATGATATCTTCTTCACCATAATTGCTTGGTAATGTGCCAAGGCACATGCTGGCAGGGCTGGGTGAGCAAGGAAGAAGAGTTTAGTTACACCATATGGGGATCTCCCTGCATATGGGCATGGGTTGGGTCATTTATCGCTCAAACATCTGTGTTGTATTTCCAAACTCATTCAATCTGTATGAGGCTGGCTGAGGATAAAAATGGGAATCTGGCCAAGAGAGAGGTGTGCCTCTAGCATGGCTGGAGACCCTGCCCTTACAGAAACAAAAGCATATGTATATGCCGTGCGGCCTGCACACACCCCAGGCCCTCAACGGATGCCCAGGTATCACTTGGCAAGTATTGATTTGTGGGGAATTGGACAGATTAAGCTTAATGCACTCACCCAGTTCCTGTTCCCAAAGCAATTGTTGGCAGCTCTGTTTGGCTCTGATGCCTGACATCCCTCTCAGCTGAGTCTGTTTTCTGAATGCATTTTCTCTCTTCACTTGCTTGCTCTGTGCCCATTTGTTCCAGCTTCAGAAGTGACCTCTTCACAAACCCCATTTCCATAGGCTGCTACTTCATCCCTGCTCCCTCTTTCTGCCTCTGTGCTGCTAACTGGGGAGGGCACCAGTTGCTGAACCCTGCACCTGGTCTTTGATAGCTAGACATTTCTGTTGAACTCCCTTAAGGAAGGAGGATGGGGCAGGGGAGGCCATCCACATTTGCTGAAGAATTTTGCTGCTTAAAAACAAAACAAGTACAATGGCAGGATTGAGCCAAAGAGCTGATGGAATAACTGCAGAGCCAGCAAAAATAAATAAATAATGCTTTAAAATAGCGTTGGATACTATGGTGAATAGTTACACACCAGGGGAAAAAGTGTCCTAGACAATTTCACAACCTGGAAATAGCCTCTCTCCAATTTGCCGTTCCCCCAAGAAGAGTCTTTCCAGCTTCACCATCTGCTAAATGTGAATTCCTTTAGAATAAGAGCATACCTTCCCGCTCACTTCCTTACAAGTTGGTTCACCTGCAGTGCTCAGATTCTTCCTTTGCTTCTTCCTGATTGGGGGAGGGTATAAATACTATAAAGGGGAAAAGGGGGGGAAGGTATAGTTTAGCAAAAATGCAGATTATTCAGACCATTCTTGCCAGTCCCGGAGGTGCTGCATTGGAAAATACGTTACAAAAGAGGGGTGGGGCGCTTGCGGCCCCTTCAGATGTGCTAGTTACTGGGGTGTAAGGAACTCTTCATCCAGACCCTCAGGCCTTCCTATCTGGAAAAGGTTTCCAGGTTAGTTTGGGGGATCAGCCTACCATTCTGTGTGACCAACGTGTTTGGTTTATCATGTGATGTGCAAACCAAGCATGCTTCTCCAGAAAGCCAGGAGATAGGAACATTATCCCACGTTGGCACACGGAAATCAATTTACATAAATATCCACAAGCAAGTCCTGCTGTTTACAGTTTAGTCTCCATTTGTTCCCATGTTAATGAGCTTTCCGCTTAGGTTGAACCACTGGGTCGGGGCAAAATATCCCCTTTCTTCTCTGTTTGGGTCTTGGCTTAGCCAACTGAGTCCTGGTTCTCAGAAGCTGCTAATAAGAAGATGTAATGAGACCCTGTTGCCATCTTTAGGCAGAATGGCTAAAGAGGCAGGGATAAGACTTAACCATGGTTTGCTCAATATAGTTGTAACACTTAACCATGGTTAATGCAAACCATGGTTTGTGAATCCACTGCAAAGCCATAATTTTATATTCTGTCCTCCAGCCAGTCCTTCCCTATGAGTTAGGAGTAAATAAGTAATGCTTACCATGGTCAGGAAAAACACAATTGTTAAGCATTTTGTGCACAGAGGAAGCTTGGGCAGGGAGTAAAAGCTGTTTAGTTTGCAGTTTGTTGAAGGCTTGAGGCAAGTAGAGGAATGATGTGGAATTATATAACCCAACTTTGGGCGCACACAGTGTTACTGGTATCCCTACTATGAAAATAAAATATGCAAACAAGAGGTGAGGAAGAAGGGCTTTTTAAAATCTTTTGTTGTTTGATTGGAACAAGAAAATTAGAGAGGGGAATAATAGCCTTCAAGAGTAACTAATTGACCTTTGTACATCGATTCACTCATTTACTGTGCAGGCAAACTTGGTATCAGTAGATGCAGCTCAGGTGTGACTCATTCTTCTCCACACAATAAAGTTATAGAATACTCCTTTCTTAGCATCTGCTTAACACAGGGCAAGGTATACATATATATTCCACCAAATTTATTCCTGTATTTGTGCTAAGCAAACTTCATTTAGTCTCTAGCGGAAGGAAGGCCACAAAACAGTTCAAAATTCCAAGCAGAATTTTTAAATTAGTTTTCAGCAGAGGTTTCTCCCTTAATGTTCTAACTTGAATTTTTGGATCTTTGTATTCAACTGCAGGGGGATTTTCTTTTATTCCTGTCAAATGCTTGAATGGTAATTTCAGAGCCTCTTGTGTCTTTCACCATGGAAGTGATTGACAGTCTCTTACTGCGATGCCTTTCATAGCAAATATGATTGATAACCTTAGCCAAATTACATGCTTACCCTTCGGTTCTTAACTTCCAGCCCCCTTCTCCCTTTCTTAATTGCTTCAGCTAACCCCCTTCTCCCCTTCCTTTTGTCTTCTCCCATTTTGCTAATCCTACATCTCTGTGGTGCCTGATACACTAGAATATTCTTGCTGATTACTGGAGTTATATTGGCAAGACTTTGCGCTCGTAGGTGTAAAATTACCGGATTTTGCACAGTGGGGCCATTGCAAGTTCTGGGTGTACTCCACAGAAAAATAAAATGCATTTGAATTATTCTGTGTGCCTCTTATTTGGCTCATATTGTTCCTTTTATGAACTTTGGGAATTATTATTATTTTATTTGCTAATTGGTTTTATTTAGAGAATAAAATATTTTTGCTTCCTAATCCTTTGTACCAACAGGCCTTTAAAATGTGCTTTTAATATATTTCACTTTATTTTAAAAAAAAAATAGAAGCCAGGTTTTGTGTGTGTATGTGTGTCTTGTATTATATTGCATAGACTGACATATGTTTCATATTATATTGTGTTGGAATAACACATCTCTGGAGATGGTTAAAAATAGTTTTGTGTTTTTATGCAGTTCACCATCCCATTTTAGAAAATGCCTTCTTAGGAGCTGCTTAGGAGTGTTTCCAATTACTGTCAGGGTATTGTTTTTTCAGGCAAATTACTATATTTTGAGTGGTATTAGTATGAAGGTCTGGGACCAGGATGTAAAGAGGAGGCCTGGGGAACCACAGCAGGCATGCAAGCAATGGACCAGAAAGGAATTCAGGACAAATTACATATTAAGTGATGGAAATTCTGTGGTTTTCACCTGTCCCTGCCAACATAACCAGATGATGGGAGTTGTAGTCCAACAATGTCTGGGTGGGCACAGGCTCTCAATCCCTTGAGAAACAGGCTTAAAGACTAGCAGAAGGAAGGCAGAGGAAAGAAAAATACAGGTGCAAATTAAGAACACACAAGAGTATTGAGTGGAGATGAATCTCAGCTTAGTAGCTCCCAGCATGAGCTGTTGACCAGCCTGTCAACAAACCTTTCATGATTTGTGAGCAGCTACGGCCAAAGACAAGCTGGGAGCAAATTACTCCCAGGTGAATTTGGCTAAAAGTCAATAGAGAAGACTGACGAGTGCTTTGTAGCAAAGGCCAGCTGTTTTCAGATGGCAGGCATTGGTTGGGTAATCATCTATATTTTCCTCTTCTGGGAACTTAACATAAATGTTGCCACTGAACTATGATATCTTCTAGACTGAGCCTTCTTCCAGTTTTTTTAGGGACTGAGTTAGGGTTTTGGTACTTGTCATTATTTTAGTTTCGATTCTCTTCCTTTGTTTTTAGGACCTTGCAATCTGCCTTTGAGCCAATAGATGGATATACACACTTGCACATACGAGGGGAGGGAGGAAATAAGAAACTCTACACTGCAGTTATAGAAGATGCTACACTAGTGCTCAGAGTTGTGGAAACCTTTTGGAGAAAGTTTATTTCCAAGGTTTAATGGCTCATAACACTTTTTTTGGAGTAATACATAAAATTATATATCAATGGGAAAATAATTTACCGTACCTTTCTGTGTATTAGATGAGGGGTTTTTACTTCGGCAGTTTGGCTTACCCCGCTTGTGATTGTTAGCATTTGCCAGTTGGGTGAGTGATATTCATTTTGGCATCCCCCCCAAAAAAAGCTCAACAACTCCCCAGTTTTCCTAAATTTGAGCCTCCCAAAATAGGGAGTGTCTTATATATGGGGGCATCTTATAGACGGAAAAGTACGGTAATGAAGAATGTAACGCAACAAGGTTTGTTCAATTATCTGTATTGTGTCAAAAGTTCCATTTATATATTATTTTATGGTATTACTCCAAAAAAAGTGGTGTTATGAGCCATCATTGCCAAAACAAGATGACACCTGATTGGCTCTCTAAACACTCCTTTTTCTGTTTATTTGGCTATAACATTTGATAGAATACAGATAACTGAACAAACCTTGTTGCATTATATTCTTCATTAAATTATCTTTCCATTGATGTATAATTTTGTGGTATTACTCCAAAAGAAGTGGTGTTATGAGTCATCAAACCTTGGAAATAACAGTACACTTTCTCCACAAGGTTTCCACAATTTTGGCCACTAGTGTACCTCTTGTGGTGCAATTCTCATTTTAATTGTGAGCTGAATTATATGTTGCAGGAGTTAGGATTCCGTCGCTAGTACCCCCGTGTCAGATTCTCCCATCCATTCTTATGTTGCGGTGATCTGCATTTCCCTACCTTGACTTCCTATCTTTACCTCAAAGAAACATGGGACATCACAGTGTTAGGGTGCAAGACGTTTGTTGCTGCATGTTTACTGACAAGGAATGAGAAGACCATACCCAGCAGAACTCTCATAGAGCTCACAATCAGGAGTTCGACCTGAAACCTGACTGATTTCATTTACTGTGCTGTTCTCATACTAAGCGGCATGCAAGCATCTTGGGCCACGGAAATACCATCCACCATGGTGGCTACGAATGGTGTTAATTACCATGATGGTCTTTGGCTGTTTAAAAGATCTCATCAAGAGTTAGCATGAATTTTGCACCAACAGCATTATAACTGATCACATATGGGTCCTTGGTCATGAAATTACATTGCCCATAGATTATTAATTCACTCATTCATAAAACTTTTTAACTGTTTATCTGTGTTTGGCCAGTATCCAGTTTTGGCATTCAAGTGTTGCTGGCCATTCCAGAGGCAGGAGCCTTGATCTTAGCATCCCACAACAATCTGATTCAATTTCTTTTCCCCCGCTTGCAATTAACATTGTGCAGCCATTATTCTTATTATACTCGGTGACTATTAAGCTTGTGTGCTACCGCTTATGTTTTAAAAGGTGTTATCAGTTCAGTAGGCAGTTGATTTGTGTTCAGTTCAGGGGTGCCAACTTGAATAAAATATTGTGGGGGCAGGTGGACCCCACCCCACATAATCGATCACCACATGACATGGTGTGCACACACCATTTGAATGGCAGTACCCTTCAACTTGGGATGCGGGTGGCACTGTGGGTTAAACCACAGAGCCTGGGACTTGCTGATCAGAAGGTCGGAGGTTCGAATCCCCGCAAAGGGGTGAGCTCCCATTGCTTGGTCCCTGCTCCTGCTAACCTAGCAGTTCAAAAGCACGTCAAAGTGCAAGTAGATAAATAGGTACCACTCCAGTGGGAAGGTAAACAGTGTTTCCGTGCGCTGCTCTGGTTCGCCAGAAGTGGCTTAGTCATGCTGGCCACATGACCCGGAAGCTGTACACCGGCTCCCTCGGCCAATAAAGCGAGATGAGCGCCGCAACCCCAGAGTTGGCCACGACTGAACCTAATGGTCAGGGGTCCCTTTACCTTTACCCATCAACTTGGGGGGGGGCGGGCAGTTCCTTCAAATATTTTATTGGGGGAGCTAAAGGGACCTCGGCCCCTAGGAGTTGGCTCCTGTGGTTCAGTTCATAATTTTGAATTCAGATACTCAAAATTCATCACTGGGAGGTGCATTTGTAGACGAGGCCTCATCCTCTGGCATGTAGGCAGCAGTGCCTCTTCTGAAATCGTGCTTGCTTGGATTCATGGATGCATCCTTTAAAGACAATGGGTTTTTCCCCCTTCAGAAGTATTGTGTTATTTCTGCAAGTTCATATGATTTTTTAAAAGTGCTTTTCTCCTACTCCACAGCTGGAGGGGGGGACCTCCCAGAGTGGCTTACAAAGATCAGTAATAACGTGGCCTCTGCTGCCAGGCTGACCATCTAAAAGACGTGACACATGATCTCTGGCTATGCAGCCCAAAAGCACTTAGTCTTGCACATTTTTGTTAAGACACTTTGTGCACAGGAAAAGACACTGAGCAAGATCTCTTATTTGAAGACCACACAATCCAGTTTAATGAGTTAGATTTTGAGCTGAAAGCCCAGAACTTTCTACATGAGATGAGATGTTGGGTGGGAGGGATGTCCATGCTGGTCATCTATTTCAATCTTCCTAATTTGCTGCAAAAATACATGACCTAATATATCATATTTATATAATATTTGATCTCAGAAGCCATATAGTACCCCTCCCCCTTTTATATCAGAACATGGAAGTTTTAGATGAAACGATAGTTGGCCACATGGTGCAGTAGAAATTGGAAATTGAGATTTTAACATAGTAGGCAGACATTCTTAATTTGAGAACCAGATGTTTGCATTTGGATGAAATAGCAAACACTGGTTTGCCACCAGCTAGAAATTGAAGCTTCAAATGCAAAAAACAGAAGGTGTTTGTTCCTAATTGATTTATATATTTAACAGAATTCACATACTGCTTAATCATCAAACATCATGGTGGTTTACATAAAATATACACTAATATTACTGGTAAAATCAGATGATAAAAAGGTAACCTAAAATTTATCAAGATAAAACCAGTGGTTTAAAAATACACATTATAAAATAAATTTGGAACTATATGTGTCTTGGTTACACACAACAGTTTTTTTAACAGATGCCAGAAACACTACAGCAAAGGCACCTGCCTGATCCATGCTTTGGGAGATGACCTGAATTCAGCCACACAGTCCCTTCTGTGATTCTCAAAACATTTCCAAACTCTTACACAGCACCCAGGTTACAGATGTGAGTACTTTTGGCAATAGGCTTGAAGCAGTCATAAGTGTGTCTGAATTAAAAAGAATGCCTGGCTCAAAAGTTAAAAATCTGAACTTTCTGCTTGCATTTCATCACATTACTATATTATCATTGCATTTGTATATGTTGCATCTATACCAAGGTGAATAAATTAAAATTGGGTATTTTAAAGGTTTTAGTTATATTAATGGGTTCTTGTTCTTGATTTTGATTTTGTTTTAAAAAACCTAGTTTTAAAATGAAATCTGATCTAATAAACATATAATAAACATATGCAAATTCTCCCTTCCTTGTGTTTGAAGGAGGATGAAAGGGATGGGTGGAATGTGTGAGCCCAAGGTTTGCTGTTGATTGTTCTTCCAATGGCAAACCATAGTTTGCTGTTACTTCTGAACAGAGCCTATGACTCAGAACTGCAAATCATGCAGGATTTGAATGGGGAATTCTTGTATGTATGCCATTAGACAATTAACTTTTTAAAGACCAACGAAAAATTGCATTTATACTAACGCTGTTTAGTAGCATTTACTGAGTAGGACACATTTTTATATATTGCCATTTCATTGTGGCTTTATTTATTTACCCATAAATATCTATGCCGCTAAATCAAGGGGGGAAATAATCTCAGAGCGGTATATATAAAATCAAAAGTAAAAACATAAAAAAACACTGATCAGATGAACATAAAACTGGGTCACATGGCAGGGTACGCTCATGTAAATTATTTGGCATCTTAAACTCGATTGGAGGGGCACATTAGGTGTAACCTCCTTTTGTCTGGACAATTCATGGTCAGGGCCTACCCTTTGAGCTATGGAACCTTCTCCAGAAGTGACATAATGTGCCCTGGCCCATGATCTCAGAAGCCATTTCTCCACATTCCTCTCCACATGGCTATAATTGCGCGGAGGGCAAGAGTAAGGCTGGCAACTACTAGCACCACACAAAAGGGAAAGCAGCTGTGTGCCCATAGGCGCTCCTTGATTTTGAACCCTGCTAAATTGGGTTCTCTGGGGCACTGTGGGATAATCACAATGGCAACAACTTCCTAGCACTGGCACCGTAAGCCTGTGGTCAAGGGACCAGATGGGAAGGAGATCTAAACAGCAACAATGGAGAATGGCTGGAGGGCTTGGCTCTGACAGCTAACTCAGATAACCGTGGGCCAGAGGTAGCACAACATAACATCAAAGGGCACGGGCCCCGTTTGGGATATTTGAGGGTACTTGGAGGCAACAGAAGGAAAAAAGCTTGAATGTGCTATAAGAAAATGGGGGGGGGTTCCTCTTGGCTTGGCAATGTCACCCACTTTCACTTTGCAATGTGTTATTAAAGCTGAAGTGAGGTTTAGCGCCTACAGACCACATATATCATGGCATGAGACTCTCTCTCTCTCTCTTGCGTTGGTACATTGACAGATAATGCTGCTAATGTGCAAAGCTCATGAATGGAGGTAATCTCCTTTTTTCTGTAGATGGAGTTGGGAAAAGGTTGGAGGTTAACCACACCACAGCCATTTCAGATGTTCAAGGTAAGATGGAACAAGTTCACCTTACTTGGGGATATTTTCCCTTATGAGAGTTAAAGCCAGAATATGCTTGTCGGTCAAAGCCAAAGGGGAGTTTTATAACAAAAGTTTATGGGGGCTAAAACAGATTGTATGTTATTACACAGTTCCATGCCATAAACATTAGCCCTTTTTAACCCTCCCCTCATCCCCTCATTGTGGATATACAGTTTTGATTTCTTTCTCATGGGTACTTAAATCCAGCACCTGGCCTCCTATGAAGGATATGAAATGCATATTCCATGATAATTTTTCAAAATACCAATGCATTTGAAATCATAATTGTTTAGGAATGTAAGCTTGTGCGTATTGCTCTATATGTCAGTATGAGAGACTGAACAAGGAGCTGTTTCACAAAGGCAGCAGCAGTTACTATCCCAGTTTATTGTGGGGAAATTGTGGTTAATTTTTGAAAAATTAACCATAGAGCGGGCTGCGTCTGTTCTGCACACAAATCCACAGACCACCAAAATCAGGATCCATTTTGGAAGTTGAGGCCATTTGCTGAGCTTGGCATAATTCACTTTGCTTCCATGATTCAGGCTTTTGACTACTTTTGCAATTTGATGCTGGTGGGCAGTGCATAGGTAGTTCCGACCATGGCAGTGAGTGCTTGGCACCAAATGGGCCACAATTGCATGAAAGAAGTCCAGATTATCTTTATTAAAAAGAAGAAGAAGAAGTGTTGAAACTGTGGGGCAGGCAGGCAGGAACTGAATGGGAGCAGTGGCAACACCAGGAAAAAAATATTCTGTGGGGCACACAGAGTATTTCTAGGTGGGCAAGTTGTGTCTCACATGTTAAGATCTCTGAAAGAAAAATAACAATATATGCTAAAGACAGGAGTCTAGCAATGGTGGAACAAGTGAGGGACAAGCTCCTTGTTTGGGGGACTGCTGACCTTCCTGGACCCTCCCTCTGCCACTGTCCACAAAGAGGAGGAAAAGGAGCCCAAGGGCTGCTGACCAATATATTCAAGGGAACATCAAGCAGAAGAAGGCAATGGAGGAGATTTAAAGGAAGTTAAAGAAAATTCACTGCAGCCCCTCTGTTCTTAACCCCTTTTCAGGCCTTTCTAACAGATTTCTGAGCTTCACACACTGAAGTCATTCAAGCCAGAAGCAGTCTTTAAAGAAAAATATAAAGTTGACAGCAGAATGTCGTCTAAAGCTGAATCTTGCCTCAGATACTAGATTGCAAGTCTACACAGTGAACTGCATATAAGCAAACAGTGCACAGTTCAGGTTTTGCCTTCCTTGCTTGGCCTTCATTATCTCCGCTAATGATCCTTCCATGTTCCAGTTCCATAATTAGAAGCAAAATAATAATAAGTAATGCCGGAAGAGGATGGAGACTTGAAAAAATCCCTCAGCAAATGTTATATGAGGATTCCTGCATTGTGCTGCTCCACCTTGCATGAATTTCTAAGACTGTTCCATTATTATTCATGGGCTCCAATTCTGTGAAGGTCAGAGCTCTTGTGTAAAACATTTACAAATCAGATGGGACGCTTCACACACAGTAAAAAACGGTGGGGTGTCCTCTTGCACAGACAGAACCTTTTTTATTTTGGATATAGTTTGTTGCTTCAGGGCAGAAATGACATATCTAAAGAATTCAGGCAACCAAGAGAGAAGGAGCCATCAGTCTTCATTAAACTGGTACCATCAAATGATTTAGCTCAGCTGTTAAGACTTCTGCTTCCCCAGAGGCCCTGCGCATTGTAAGAAAATAGGATGCTAGTTGCTGAACGCTATGAAAAATCTGCTAAAGGCACCTTAAATTTGCCAGGCAGTGTAACACAGAGAACTTATACTATGCTTGAATTTAGGAAGCTTTCTTGAAAAGTTAACCACATATTTGTGAAATAAGAGGTGGTTTTATTTTATTTTGTGACTTTCCAAAACTATGTGGATCTATCTTTGTGCAGAATAATTCCCCTCCCTTTCAGATTAGTACAAACCCACACACAGTTTGCTATAGCCATTTGCTCATAACTAAAGGCTGCTGTGACAACTCATAATGAGCCAGAAGGGCATTGCTAATTTGTGTATCTTATTTATGCATCATTAACATTTTCCACAGACTGTGACATCAGGTCGTATCGAACAGATGAGTAGTACTTCTGTGCTGCCACTTACACAGTCTCCAGTGTGAACCTGAAAACCAATTCAGATCTTACCTTTTTGTAGACATAGGAATTATTTGAATGTTTTCATAAGCAGGAAAGTGTATTGTGTAAATGAGTAGTACTATGCGTTTTATGGTAAGTCTATTCAGTTGCTGCTTGTAGGTAAGTTAATCATTTCTGTGTGGTTGGTCCTTGGGTTCAGAAGCACACGCAGTATTGTAGCTTCTAAATTCTGCATGGGAGGAGGATAGATTAGTCCTTTCCAGGACTGTGAAGGAGGTACAGAAACCAAGCACCCATGTGAAAAGGAAAGCAATTTCATTCCAAGGACCCAGGGGTGACTTTTTTCTTTAAAGACCCTTTGTTACTTGGGACCTTAGTTTATAAATGGTTGAACAGTGGAAATGTTTGCTCAAAAATTCACATACTGGGGAAAAAGAGGTTATGGTGCACAGTATTTCACTTTTAGGATAGAATCAGATATGAAGGCATACCTCTCTCCAATGCAGTTACAATGCAGCTGTGATGACCCAAGATTCTAGTTTCTGTTGATTTCCAGGGTTCAAAACCAGGTTTTGGTGCCAAAACAAAATAATTTTGACTGTAACATTTGAAGATATAATTATGTTCTTTGTGCTTTGTTTGTTTGTTTGTTTGTTTGTTTAATTGACCTCTGGGTTATTTTAAAATAGTGAGCCATATTTGTCACATTTTCTTATTTTTGCTTGCAGTCATTATGACTAGAAACATACTCTTTTTAAAAAAAGAAGTCTCAAATTCAGTCATAAACCTCTGGGCTATGTGTCTCACCACCACCATTGTTGAAGTAATATATTGTTTCTGTTAAAAAATTGAAATAGCCCAAGAGCATATGTAAACCATGGTTAAGTGATCAGTAACATGCCATAGATCTGTTCTCCCCTCCCCTCCCTTCATCTTTGTGAATTCCTGAATCTTACTCGTTCAGTGTTAACTATGGTGCTATCTTACATTCGTGATGGGGCTAGCTATGGCTAATTCTCATCATGTTGAACTGTTAATTGAATATTTGAAGATAGGGATAGAATGAAGCTGGTTTGCACACCCTGGTTAAAGCCTAGGCATTGCACCGTTAGACTTAAACCTCTGCCATCTATCGATCGATCTATCAATCTATCGACCTATTTATTTATAAACCCATTCTAGCCAGGGAATTTCTACACATGAGAGGAAGTGAACCTATGAGCCTGGAGCATTCTCCCAACTTCCTATCCATGGTTAGGCCATTGCTAGCATTATGTATCCAGCAGGCATAGACTCTGTTTGCTAAGCCAAAACATAGCTTAGTGCAAATGTGCAGGTTTTGGGAGGGGAGATTGTGGCTGCTTTGCTCCTGCACCGGTCATGTTGTGAGCTATACTGACTGGAGCAAGGCAAACCACAAGCCCTGGTTTGGATGACACGCAGTGCAGCGACAACAGCAGAATCAAGGTAGGAGCAAAAGAGCTGTGATACCTCTGGGAAATCTGCAAACTTGCACGTCTACGCTAAGCCATAGTTAGGCTTTGTGTTATGTGCAAACTGGGCCGTGTGTTATCTCATGGTTTCCCTCTTTGCCCCCATTATCCTATTGGCTGAAGGAATTTGCTATCGCCCTGTATTATAAATGTCTTTAAAGACCTCTGCTTAATCCTGTAATTTTCACAGTGCCCATAAAGCAAGTTGCTTTGGCCTCTGTTGTATGGCAAGGCAACCAGATTTGATGTCCTGGATGTTGACTTTAAGGTACTTTAGAAAGATACCCTTGAGGAAAAAGGCTCCCATAGCAACTATTTCCAGTACTTGCAGATGATCAGTCTTTTCTTGATCAACAGAAAAGGCAACTCAATGAGGGTTCAACTGCATCCATTTTCTGAAGTGTATAGGTATATGTAGTTTTATGCCCAACAAAGGAGAAAAGCTACCAGGAGATGAGAATTGGGGGAAAGGGTGGTCAACTGAGCACCATAATGAGCAAATTCAGTTATGCTCATAGCCAGAGCTGTGCCTGAAAAACATTTTGTCAGGTGGACTGCAGGTGGCTATATAAAGCATCAGGAAAAAGCAAGATGAAGCCTGCCTTATTTCTCTTCATTTTGCTTTACCCAAAGCATTCCTCTTATTCCAAATGCACTGGTTGCAAACCAATTCTGTTCAGTACAAGAAACAGGAGGCACAACTTATAAATACTGACCATTGACACCTGTGATAAATGATTACAGGTTGTTTTGAACACCTGTCAGACAAAAAACCCATTTATTCTATAAATGGAGTGTGCTTTGTAAAGCTGTTCTTTGTGAGAAGACCGAAAGGAGATCCTTCAAAGGCTGCTAATCTTGCAGCTTTCTCTATTGGATAGAATCAGCAACTATTGACATAGAATTTCAGATGCTAGGATGTTGCTTTTGCTTCACTGTGTTAGAAATATTCTGTTTTAAAAACGTGAAATAACAGAAATAATTTAAAAACACGAAATAACACAACTCGTATAATTCCATTTACATTTTTCTTCTTCTTAGGGGGATACTTCCTATGTGAAGGACCGCTGGTGTGTGTTTGATGGATTCATGGTATTTTGTCTTTGGGTGTCATTAGTTTTACAGGTAAATTATGTTGCATTACAATAAGTGCAGAAATACAGCCTTGATCTCTGGCCAAGCCCTCACCTCAGCTTAAGTGAAAAAATAAAAACACTCTTGAAGGCCACACTTCTGGTAACAACCAAAACCTTCTGCAGTAGAGTTGGTCCCGTTCCTCAGAGCTAAACCAAACAGGAAGATTATCTTCAGGTCCAGTGTTTGGGGCAGTGGTTTTTCTGCAGCTTTCCACGCCAGACCCCATGGTTACCTCCATAATAATCAGCTGAGTACAAAATGAAAATAATAGCTTGCATCCTAAAGTAAGTTAATAGAAAGACACTCACAGAAGGAAGACTTCCTTTCCTTCAACCTACTTCAGCTATCCATGTCCTTTGAAAAACCTCTCCAGCTTATCAGAGGTGCCTTGTCAATAGCCCTAGGCCTGGGTAAAGAGGAATGTTTTTGCCTGGTGCCTAAAGACATGTAGTGATGGCACCTGGTGAGTCTCCCTGGGAAGAACATTCCACAACCAGGAAGCCACCACAGGGGAAAAAATCATACAGTACTCAAATGCTTACATCAGGAGTGGTGCACATACTTTATTACAAACTTTGATAAATCAATGGATTGCAATTTTTAAATTGGCTGGGGAAACCCAGCCAGATGGGCAGGGTAGAAATTATAAATTATTATTAAATATTCTAAGGGCACAATCTCTCCTGCTTCTGCTCAATAGATCCTTCCCCTACTTGGCTTGTATGAAGTGCTGCATACTAGCTATGGCTAGAATAGGAAGCCTGAACACTTCCTGTTTTCCCCACCCAGTTCTCTCTCTCCAACCCAGACCTGGTCTGGAAGAGGTCCTATAGGAATCCCACCAGAGGGTTTGTGTTCTCTGTTTGAGTGTTTCAGCTTAATATGCATTTTTTCTTTGCCCCTGGTAGATTATTTCAATCCTCCCTCCCTTTTAGTTTCACCTTCATGAATGAGATAATTGACATTTGGTGATCTGGGATAAGTCACTTGAATTATAAAATCAGTTGCCGAAAGCGTCTTGTTTCAGAAAACAGTGTTAAACTGGGAGCAAGCGCTGAAAGAAGATTGCCATTGAAAATACATTGCCCTGGAAATATTTATGCAAAACAATGCAAACTTTAGAAAACAGCACAAAGAACAGTAGTATGCTCAGGAAAAAAAAATCAGAGGGAAAAAGACGTTCTTTTGTTCCTAGGTGTTTGAAATTGCTGATATAGTTGATCAAATGTCACCTTGGGGCATGTTGAGGATCCCACGGCCGCTTATTATGATTCGAGCATTCCGGATCTATTTCCGCTTTGAGTTGCCAAGAACCAGGATAACCAACATTTTAAAGTAAGTTGTTTGCTAAATCTAGACACAATGGTATATGAATACTTGGGATGGGGAGGCAGTGGCATTGTTTGGGATTATTTTAAACATGCAATCATATGCTTCTTAATTTCTATTAGATATATAATACAAACTGAATTTTTGGGGAAATGTCATAGGATGCTTAAGAAATTCCAGCCCCTATATTAAATAAAAATTACATATATAAAAAAGAAGTTCCAGCCCCATCTTTCTGTCTTCCAATTTTTCAAACATTTTTAAAGATTTCATAAAGTTTGATAAATATTATTTTAATCCAATTTCTCCCATCAATTCTGGGCTGCTATGAATGTTGGGATAATGAAAGCCCTGTATTAGAAGTTGGCCCAAGCTTCTATTTAAAGTTCTTTTCCTTTGACCTCTTCACAGACCACAATTTTCAGGTGAACACTTGAAGCTGAAGTTGGCATCCATCTGTCTCAGGAGACAGTGGAGGAAGGCACCACTTAAGATTTAATGGTACCATTCAGTTGTATGGGGTGCACTCATCAGAGAGCCCTGAAAATTTGGGGTTGCTGTAGGCCTAACTACACATGAGGTAGAAGTTCCACAAGACATGTTGGATGAGGGTTAGGGGATCTGTTTTTACCTGCAAAACAGGTGCTTGGGGGGAAGGGATATTGAACACTCTCTACACTCACTGCTAACCTCTCTTCAGCCAGAGCCAGCTGTACCATTTGATAATAAGATAGCCACCTCAGAGCAGCAGCTGCTAAGGGGCAGGTAGTGGTTATGAGGTGTTGGAGGGTAAAGTGATGAGTGCCATTGTGGCCTGTCTTGCACCCCTTTAGCATCCTTAGGTACGGTGGTTGATGATACCCTGTCATCAGTGTTGGAGACAGATTGGATTGTCCTTACAGGTATATATATATTATTGGGATGTGTGTATGTGTGCCATCTTGTCCTTGACTTGGACAAGTTCTGCTTTCAGCCTAGGTAAGCATGGAGAGGAGAAAGGCACTTGAGAAAGTATAGAGAAGTAAGAAACCAGTGAGGAAAGAGGTCTGCAATTCCTCACGTGGACACTCTTATTTGCTATTAAAAAATCGGACATGCATCCCTCCTTTCTATGCAATTCCCAAGACATGCCCTGCCATTTTTCAGATTATTCCACCCCCTCCCAACCCAGTTTATCTTCCCTTTAAGACTGCTTGCCTCCTTTAATCTAGCCATGCATTTCAAAGGGCTAAACCACAGTATGGATATCCCCTGTGCAACAAAGCTATTCTCCACTCATCTACCACATATGGATGGGATATTGCGCTACTGGCATTGAACTTGTGCAGATTACTTGCGTGTAATGCATATCACTTTCCTTTTTCGTTAGGCGCTCAGGTGAACAAATTTGGAGTGTTTCAATATTCCTTCTGTTCTTTCTGCTTCTGTATGGAATTCTGGGGGTTCAGATGTTCGGACCTTTCACGTATCATTGTGTAACAAATGATACAAAGCCAGGGTAAGTCTAAATGATGATTTTTTAAAAACTTTGTATCAGTGACCTTCTGTCTGGAGCTGAACTAGAAACGGAGAAATCACAAGGAAAGAGTTCCTCTAGCAAGACACTGAACCGCAAACAAATTCTGCTAAAAATAGGATCCGGCTTGGAATTTGGGGTTCCTGTGAGTCAGTGACTCAATTTGCACACAATACTCAGTCAATCTTTGCTCAGTGATCTTTGCTCTGGGAACACAGACCAGTACTAACCCCTCCCCAGTTCAGTTAATGTAATTACATCTTGCATGCTTGAAAGGCTGGTGGTTTTATTTGTGCAGCCCACTCTATTGCTTTATTTATTTATTTATTTATTTATTTATTTATTTATGCAATATATCTTTATTGTTTTACAATAGATATATTTATGCAAGGTAAGCAATCAAACCAGCCAAAAAACATGCATACAATCAAATAAACAAACTATAAATTGACAAACAGACAGTAGCAATGTATGAAACCACACAATTCTTATAACTAACATCATTTATACTGTACTCCCAATGGTGTGAACAATTGTAAAACTTGTAAAACAAGAAATTAAAAATGACTTCCAATTAGCCTCGCTGTACTTTATCTGTTGATTATCTTATACCGCACATTTACATATTTCTTATAAGTTTCTGTTAACTTCCCTACAAACTTATATTTATACAATGCAAGGTTCAGTCTAATTCTGCCAAGAAGTTTCCTTTTATACCATAATTTTTAAAGTATTCTTTAAAAATTCTCCAATCCTTATAGACTATTTGTTTTGTTTGGCCTCTTATCCTTCCTGTTGTCTTTGCTAGCTGCAGGTATTCTACCATTAGGATTTGCCAATCCGCCATGTTAGGTATTGCTGCATTTTCCCAGTTTCTTGCTACTAAGATTCTGGCCACTGTTATCCCATACATGAACAATGTTCTTTTCGATTTCCCTATTTCTTTTGGCTATTTTATTTTTTTGAATTATAAACTTCATTGTATTTGTTACAGAGTATTTGCTTGCTCCTCGAAGCCAAACACAGCCTGCCCACCATGATTTGTGGCCTACACTTGCTTGGCGACTCCTTGTTTTGCAGGAGGAGCCGGGTGGGTTGGAGTTTATTGACACTTTCCCTTGTACATTGCTATAAGGTTTGTTGAGAAACAAGGGTGTGGAGGCCTGGCTGATAGACAAACAGCCTTTACTTCAGCTTTTGGCAAGTATATTCTCTTGTTCTAAGTATCCTTTTGGATGCAGGCTCTCTTCACTGTGACCTAAAAGTGACTGTGCTGAGATAAGGCCATACCAGCAACGACTGCTGGACATATGAAAAAGAGAAAGTGCTCTGTTCCTCCCCCAGCTTGAAAGCAAGAACATTTTGATTTTAAAACAAACATAAATCGGCTATGTGAAAATCTGAATCTTTATGTCAGTAAGATAGAAGAATTGAACCAACTGTTCAGCTGCTAACAAGATATATTTTTTCTATTAAAAAAAACAAACAACATTGAGTGCTGCATTTTCTAGTTGTTTCTGCTTGTCCTAATTTTCACTGCCAGGTCCCCTCCCCTTTCCCTTGAGAGGATTCTGAATCTCTTTCTTGCTAAGCATTCTTCACACTCATTATCCTGTTGCTATAATTACTTATCTAACTCCATTTCTTCTGAGGCAGATACTATTTCGCCCTTTGTTACACTGGCCTCCACCACCCCCCACAACTATTTTGTTGTTTAGTAGGCTTCCTTGATGCAAAATAAAAAACCCCCGTCTCTTCTTCATATTTATGTAATGGGGAAAAAACCATTTCGTAGATTCTGCCCTTGGTGGTTTTGGATGCGGGGGGAAGGTCTAAATCCCAACTTGTTTGGAAGTAGCCCCCTACATCCAAAACTGCCAGGTGCAGAATTTCCTAAAGTGAAATTCAGACAAAATATATATAAATAAAAATGGTTTTCCTGGGGTTTGCTTCCTGATTAGTTTACCTAAGACTACAACCACAGGTACAGTATGGTGATTAAAACAAAACAAAAAATCCATGATGCTGATTGCTAGGACATTCGTTCCCACATTTCTCCAAGGTGCTCAGGGAAACAAGGTGCTCCAAGGTGCTCTGTTGTATTTGCACTGCATTGTATTTGTAAGGTAGTGAATAGCTCAAGGTCACACTAAGAACTTCATTGCCAAGTAGGGATTTGAAACTGGGTTTCTTCAGTATTAGTCTCCTGCACTGCACCGATTCTCTTACATGCAAAGCAGGATATGTTCCTATATCCTAAACAGTTAGGAACCCAGGAAGCTGCCTGAAACCAATTCAGGCCATTGGTCCATCTAGCCCAGGGAGCAGTCTTCCCCAGCCCTACCTGGCCCTGCCAGGGATTGAACCAGAGACCATTTGCCACTGAGCTTGGTTGGTTAGAGCATAGTGCTGATAACACCAAGGTTGCAGGTTCAGTCCCCATATGGGATAGCTGCACATTCTTGCATTGCTGGGGGTTCGACTCTACAACTCTATGATTCTTCTACTGCCCTCCCCCTATAATAGTTTATGAGAAGAAACGTAACCAGGTACAGCATCAAATTTCCTCTTTTGCACTGAAGCCTCGTCATCTGTATCAGTAGGCACTTTACTACATGGCCTTGGTTGGGTCATCATTGCTTTCAGACTCCCTTAAACAGGGTTGTTGTTGTTGTTGTTTAGTTGTTTAGTCGTGTCCGACTCTTCGTGACCCCATGGACCAGAGCACGCCAGGCACTGCTGTCTTCCACTGCCTCCTGCAGTTTAGTCAAACTCATGCTGGTAGCTTCGAGAACACTATCCAACCATCTCGTCCTCTGTCGTCCCCTTCTCCTTGTGCCCTCCATCTTTCCCAACATCAGGGTCTTTTCCAGGGAGTCTTCTCTTCTCATGAGGTGGCCAAAGTATTGGAGCCTCAGCTTCACAATCTGTCCTTCCAGTGAGCACTCAGGGCTGATTTCCTTAAGAATGAGAGGTTTGATCTTCTTGCAGTCCATGGGACTCTCAAGAGTCTCCTCCAGCACCATAATTCAAAAGCATCAATTCTTTGGCGATCAGCCTTCTTTATGGTCCAGCTCTCACTTCCATACATCACTACTGGGAAAACCATAGCTTTTACTATACGGACCTACTAAACAGGGTTACTTTGATGCTAAAACAGTGGTTCTCAAACTTCTTCCTCTGGACCACACTGAATGTTTCTTAATGATAAGAAGTACGCTGGAAAGCAAAAAGAAACTACTCGTACCTGTGCTTTATAACAGGGTTGTCCAACAGGTCGATCGTGGGATTAGAAAAAAGCTCAACAACCTTGATGAAGCATTAAGCAGTCCCCAACAACTCTGGTCAATCCAATGGGTAGATAACTGCCAGGTTTTTTATAGTGGTAGTAGATCGCAGTCTCTTGGAAGTTGGACAGCCCTGATTTATAATATATCGCACAGCTGTGGGACATCCATAAAATATAAAACAATGCAGATGCATAAGGACATGAATCATTCCCAAAATATAATTATAAACGAGCCTCTTACATATGCACCTTAAGTATGTATGCAAACTCAGTGAGAGGTGTGAACTTCGTTTTGCCAGGAAATCTCGTTTATATTAGAAGCCTTTCTCTTTTTGATCCTTCATATTTGTCAGAGTTGGAAATCCCCAGTCACAACAATATGTTGTGGAGAACTAAAAAAATAGCTAATCCTCCTGAAGAAAGGCATAAATACTTTTTCAGGTTGTATGTATTTTGTATTTTGATACTATGTACTCTACTACACTAAACATGTCCTCGAATCTTCCCACTACACTTCCCAATGTGGCATCCCACACCTTTTGAGAACCACTGTGCTAAAATGTTCCTGCTCCTCCTTTGGATGGAGAGGAACATATGAAAGCAGAAACAGAAATAGGATCGTCCCAGCCCAGTATTACTTGTCTCTTCTTGTTTTTTGTTTCAGTACTACTACTGCCTGAATAGCTGACTCATGTTAATAGCTTTACTTCCTCTCATTCTCCTTCAGCGTATTGCCCTACATTAAATCTCAATTTGCTGAGGGATAACTTCTTCTGATCATTCCAGAGCTTCTCTCTATTCTCTTGAGCCATTGCTCCTTTCAGAGGATGGTGATGTGTGAATTTGATAACGCAGAGTGCACATTGTTCCCAGGTTCTTAATGAAAACAGAGAGCCTAGCTCCCAGAGCTAATTCCTTAGAGAACGGGATCAGACTGCTCCTCGCTTGGGAGCTGTACAGCTCACCATTATTTCTCATTTATAACCTGTCAGCTAATCTTTATGCTTGCTGTGATATTTCTGTGTGGGCCAGTGATGTGCATATTTAAGAAAATGAAGGCCAGAACTACAAGGATGGTATTGAAGAGGGAGGATCCAGCATCAGATTAGCATAAGAAACTCACTGCAATCTACCCCACATCAACTAGATACAACAGAGTTCTGCCAGACAGCTAAAATATAAAGTTATCAGAACTCCAGGAGCATTTGAGGTGTGCAAGTTTCACCCCTGTCACAGTATCAGAGCTACCATTAAATAGGCAGCTAGAGATGAGTAGTCATGATCTTAGCTGATGAATACATTATGCACTCCTTTGTATCAGGGACCATTTTGTTGTGTAACTTTGGGTCACTTCTGCCTATTTTAGCTTCAAAACGCAAATATCTGCACTTTCAAAATCTGAATTGCAGGGTTTACAAAGAATTTCAGCATCTGGGAAATTATCTTTGTTCATATGAAGTATCGTACTAGACTTGTACAAGACAGGTGCCAATTTCTTATGAAGAAAACTCTAGTGTTTATTTAAGACATTGTTTTCCAACGTGTTTTGTCAGTATCCTTATGCAAAATTTTGTACTTGTTAAATAAATTGCTTATTATCTGATTTTGCTTTTGTGAGATTGTGGGGGAGGCAGAGGGCGTTGGGGTTCTGCCAGATACCGAAACATGTTACAGGGGTTCCTGGAAACACTGATTTAGAATATTTTAACACAAGAGCCTCACTGCAGTGACTCCAGCCACCATCTTGACAAATCCTTTCAAAGATTCTCTTTCCCACATTGTACTAGCAGACAGATGTCCCCTACCGCCAGATATTAACTCTCCATTCTAAGACAGTGCTGTTGCATATTTTTTTACCACAAATGTAAATTTATTTGGGGAGAACAGTTACCACTGCTGTTTTAACTGTTCGTGTTTCTCAGGTTGCGCTAACACGTTCTCTTTTTATGTCAACAGAAACATAACCTGGAATAATCTAGCAATTCCGGATACACACTGTTCGAAACCATCTGAAGAAGGTTACCAGTGCCCCCCAGGATTTGAATGCTTGGACCTTGAAGAACTAGGGTTAAGCAGGCAAGAGCTGGGCTACAGTGGCTTTAATGAGATAGGTCTGTTTATCTGATTAAAATCTATTATCAAAGCCTATTTTTAGATTATTGTAAATCATCTAGGAGGAACTTGCAGTAGACAGTTTGTGAATGTGTAGGGCGAAGGGCTGTTGATGTGGTGACTGTCCTTGTCTTTAATAGATCTTTTGCACTCTTCCTCCAGTTGGAGATTGCTTTAGGAGCATTGTCTCTGCAATCCATCTAATGCTATTCATGTCCTGATATGCTAAGGGTGACACCCTCTGTGACCTCAGTCGCATGCAGTTTTCTCTGAGAAAGTGCAGCAATTTGTTCAAGTCTGGAAGGGGGCTGGCTTCTTAACATTTTCTCCTCAAGTCCATTTCTACTAAAGCCACTCCTATCCTCCCAGCTACTTCCTTGCCCTGAAAGTAGGAAAGATACAGAGCTGTAGCTTGGGGATGTCACGTTATGGTTTGGCCCTTTAATTAAAAAGGTTTGACTTGCTTGTGTTACTTTCGCAAGCATGAATGTTCAGCAATGAAAAGATGGTACGAGAAATTACCCTTAAAGCGCACGTAAGCACAAATTCATGTGCATAAACAAAAGTCCATATGGTTAGAACATTCACATGCAGATGCCAGTAGGTTGGTGGGGAAACACACAGTGTAAAAAAGACACACCTGCCCCTCTCCTGGCACTTCCGGAGTGTTAGTCTTTCATGCAAATTTTTCATACATTCAGGTAGATGCTGGTAGGTGCCTTTTGTGCAGTAGGGTTGCACCTTCATAACCAAAGGCAAAGGAAGCAGGTACACTGCAAAACAATAATAATATGACTACAGTGGAACCTCGGGTTGCGGACGTAATACGTGATCGAGGCACGTCCGTAACCCGCAGCGTTCATAACCTGCAGCGCTGTATCTGCACACGTGCGTGACGCAATTTAGCGCATCTGCGCATACGCGAACTGTGAAACCCGGAAGTTACCCTTTCTGGTCCTTCCGGGTTTCCCGCAGTCCGCAACCTGAAAACGCGTAACCCGAAGCGTTTGTAACCCGAGGTACCACTGTATAGCAAAACAGGATGCAGCAAATCTTTTAAAAAAAACAGACACTGCGCTAAAAAAAAAAGTGACAGAAAACTACCGTGGGAAATGCAGCATAACAACCATTTGACAGTGACATTGTATAACCTCAGCAATTTTTTGAAAACAAATCGAGATGATTGCTCAGTATGCACTTCATATAGAAGCAGCCTTTTTGTTTGCTTGCATGTGTGTGGTTTGGATAATCAGACTTGGGGTATGTAAAGTTCTTACTTTTTTTGCTTTGGTTTTTGATCTAAGCTCCTTTTCCCTTTGAAAAGTCTTGCGTTTTCTACAGAGAGTCTCTTTAATAAACGAATAACTGACATGTGACAGGTGCCCTAATATTTCAGATCGTGTTTCATCTCATCTCCCTTCCCTTCTCTGCCCTTTGGTGTATTATTATCGAGTCTAGTTTAGCTCAATAATTTTGATGACTGCATGCATTATGGAGCTAACTCCTCAGAAAGATGCCCTCGTACATTAACTATGTGACTGCATTTGCATAGATTTCAGAGTTTTCAGCAGGTGATTCAAAGACCAGTATATTACAGAGGACATGAAAAGCAACTCAGACAGGAAAGAAAAAGGATAGGTCAGGTGAGCATGACCATGTGATTACATTTTCAATGTAGCTACATACTGGTTCGAATATAGCGCTCAGTGAAACTTAAGCTTTACATGAATGGAGAAACATTCTGCTGCATGTTTAGAAAATCATGGCAGCTTTGCTCCTCCTCTGCTCTTGCTTTACTACTAGGAGCCTAACCATGTTTTGGCATCACATGGGAACTTGGGCTCATGGCTTTATTCACTCCAACCAAACGGCCAAGCTGTGATCAAGAATATTCTCAGTTTACCATATATGGTTTGTTTGGGAGAAACAAAGCGTGAGCCTGGGTTTGCACCTAACACTAAGCCATGCTTTGGCAGAGTAACAGGAGCAGGGAGGAGTGAAATGGCCACAACTGTCTAGCAGGACATGTGCTCATTTACACTTAGCCGTGGTTTGGCTTAGCATTGTGGGGAGATGAAGTCTGTACAACTGCAGAGCTGGGTTTAGCTAATACAAGTAATCACAACCCAGTGGACTATATTCCTTAATACTGTATTTGCTGATTTCTTTTTGAAGCCTGTTTTCCTCAGATATATCACAGAACATAATTCAGCATATGTAGATTTGGCAGAATTGTGGGACTGTTAAAGTAGCTTTCCTCCCTAAAGGTTTACTGACAAAGGCACTCAGAGCGTTTGGTGTTAGATTCTGAAGAACGTTTCTGGTGTTGTTCCCCCCCCCCTTTACAGATGCACACATCTGTACATTCAGATGAGCTGCAGTGTGTCTTCTCTGACTGCAAGGCCTTGAGGTGTTAGAGGTTGACGTGTTCCCACCAAGTGATATTTAAACTTATTATTTGCTCATAATATTTGACGATGCTTTTCTGACAACATTGGGGGGGGGGAGGGTTGAAAAATAAGTATTTTATCTAATTTCATGAGAGACAAATTATTCATGTTCCTTTACATCAAATTGTACTAGGGCTCAATAGTACCCCAGCCAGATAGTGGGGTATAAATGACAAGAAGAAGAAGAAGAAGAAGAAGAAGAAGAAGAAGAAGAAGAAGAAGAAGAAGAAGAAGAAGAAGAAGAAGAACTACTACTACTACTATTATTATTATTATTATTATTATTATTATTATTATTATTACCACCCCACAGGTTTATAATATTCCTTTATAAACCAGAATTTTCAAAACATTTTTTGTGCCCTAGCAGAACTATCCTCTCCCACCCCTGCCCCTTTGTAGCTATCATTTTGTGCAAAGCGTACCAGTTCAGCTTTTGGGGTCACTCTTTTTGCAAGCAGCCTGCACCCTCAACCTTGGCCGGTGGCCAGATTTCAAAGTAAAAAAGGACTTTTGTATTTTCCTCCGTTCATAGAAAGATATTTGCAAAATGTGCTGCTATGCCCTCAACACTTCTGGGGCATAGTGTCACTGGCCTTCAGAAGATTCTGATCTGATGATCCTCTTCAGCACTGAAGAGGAAGACAAGCTCGCCCGCTTTGCAACTTGTGTGTGATATGTTTACTAAGACCTTTTCATAATGCTTCATGGAAAAAAAAATGTTACAACTGATGGCTGATTATTCATAGGAAGATGTCCAACTAGGCAGTATGCACCTCAAAGTATGGCATAACATTTCGGCTGTGTAAAGATTCCAAAGCATGTTTATGATACAAACTCAAATGAGAGGGAAGGAAGGCTCTATATCTCGGCCAGACGCTACTTGAGAAATCAGTGACAGACAAAGAAACTTTCCCGTCTGCTCCCTGTGCCCCTCCAAATCAGCTCCGGAGAGCCCCCCAACCCTATGAGGATGCATGGGGAAGATGCAGAGGAAGGAAAAAGGAACAGTTTGTTTTCTCCTGCTCTTGAGGGTAGGACTCAAACCAACGCCTTCAAGTTAAAAGAAAGGAGATTCTGACTAAACACCCGGAAAAAACTTTCTGACGCTAAGAGCTAAGAAGAGAAACTCTGTTGCGCAAGTGGAATGGCAGCATGGGATACAACCCTTGTTTCCTGACCACTGAATCAGATTCACCAACTATAAATATTCCTGAGTCTGACGCAGTAAAGATAAAGGTGGTGAGATGGTGTGGGAGCATCACACAAGTTTGTGCTTTTTCTCTTCGTATTCCACGGCATTAATTTAAGGCCTAAATGTCTTCATGTCTATACTGCACTTCAACTCAGCCAACCCCATGCTGATTTATTTAATCACTTGTTTGCGGCCTGTAAAGTGTGTCATTCAGATTGATGAATCCAGCATGGGCTTGTTTTTTTTTTTTTTTGTTTCATTTGTGACTGGAAAATGTCTGAAGGTTTGGGACTTTGATTTACACTGGGGATAAGATAAAGAACTATTCATATAATCCTGTCACAGCTTTAATATCTCCTGTTTTACAAGTGAATACCTCTGTTTTGCCTCGACTATCTGTCTTTAATTTTTCTTCTCTTATATTCTACCCTGTGGTGTATTTTATTACATTGATACAGTCTCTTAATTATACTTAATTTATTACATCCCCCTTCATTTTCTAGACTAACTAAAATAGAGTCAGTTTCAAGGACACCAGTAGTCTCTTAAGGGTTGCTTGCTTGTATTATGACGTGACAAATTCTTTTATGTGGCTGCTTGTTCTTAAATATGTTCTTCCTCAGTGTGGTTCAGAAGAGGCCCCTTGGTCACGCCTCCTTGGTCACGCCTTATATCACATATAGATAATGTCTAAATTTAAACATCACTTGAGGTCCTTGTGATACTTTGTGCAGCTTATACTGCTGTAGAAAGTGCGCCATTGAATCAGCATTTGGGACATTACTGAGCTGAATTAGCATAGATAATGTGGGCCACAGGTACAGCAATGGAAATGCAATAATCTGGGACTCAAATAACTGAACACATGCCTCCCCCTTTTTCAGCTTTCTAAGATCCTCAGGTCCAGAGGGGAGTCTCCTCTCAGTGCCCTATCACAGGAGAAAATTCATCAGGAGGTCACATGGGATAGAGCCTTATCTGTGATGGCACCCTGATAGCGGAGTGCCCTGAAAACATGACTGTCCCCAACATTTTTGGCATTTTAGCCCCAGAATCCTTTTAGCTAGTCATAAACTACAAACATCCTTTTAAAAAAAATTATTGAGAATACTAATTTGCATGTATGATTTTTGAAAAAAAATCCCCATAAGTACAAATATATGCCTAGCATATATTTTCTCTCCTGATGTTGAACCAAAGTACCTTCCTTCCCTGACTTCCTGTGGATTACTGAATTAATTACGGAAATACTGTTCATCAGCTTCCACAGACATTCTGGAAGAACACTACCTATGACAACTTAAAATCATTGCTGCAAATTCTGCGGAGGAACAGTTGAAACACCCAGTTTTGTCACTATCTTTCAGATGCGTTAGGAAGGATGGGAGTAGTGGGCATAGTTACTTGAAACAGGTGCTTTGAAATGTGTGTTTTCATAGAGAGTCTGTAAGGTATAATGGACAGAGGCAAATACAAAACACAAGATAGTGTCCAGAGGAAGGCAGCCAGGGTGGTGAAGGGTTTGGGAATCAAGTTCTATGCAGAACGGATTGAAATAGCTAAAGTATGTTTCACCTGGACAAGAGATGATTGAGAAGAACTGCCATCTTCAAAAATTTGAAGGCTTGTTGCATGGAGGATGGAGCAGAATGATTCTGTGTTGCTCCAGAAGGCAGGACTAGAACCAATGGTAGATAGGGAAGCAGATTTCAGAAAAGAGAAGCTTCCTAACAGAAAGAGCTGTCTGACAGCTTACAAAGCCTGTGGGCTCTTCTTTGCTAGAGGTGCCTAAGTAGAAGCTGGACTTCTGCCAGGGATGCTATAGTTGCATCCTGCATTGAGCAAGATGTTGGCTAGATGACTTCCAATATCTCTTCTAGCTCTTTAATTCTGTGATAGAGCCAGGAAGGTGTGATGCCAGTGTGTTGGTGTTGACCCATGAAAACTTGAATTTGATTCCTTCTTAGCAGTCTTCCTGCTCAGAAATTCTTTGCACTGATGATATATACATAATGGGATTGATAATCAAATTTTCATTGACATGGTTGATTTAAATAATATTATCTGAGGTGGGAAGGACTAATACAAATGCTATCCCGGGTTAGATTGAACTTGGAGGTGTGGGCAAAGTTCTGTGCAGCCATGGAACCTGCTTAGTGGCTTTTGGAGAAGACACAACAATTTCACAGAATTGTTTGAGTGTAAAATGAGATGTTCCTATGTACTGTTTGAGGGAAAGAAGCCAATTCAGTGCTGAAATAATGTGGTACATTGGGCTTGTTTCTGATTCTCTGCTGCTTGGATATGTATCAGAAGACTAGGGTAATGTTTAGAAGTCCATTCCATTTGTTCCCTAGCACTTCTAATGTATCAGAACCTGCACCAACTCCAGCACAGGTTTTACTTAACACTCTTTTTCCGTACACATGGCTGATTAAGCAGCCACAAAAGATTTTCTTTGGCCTCCCTTGTAGGAACTCCCTGATACTAAAGTTATTTTAGCAAAACTGTACTCTTTCTTCTCTGCATTTTCCTGGGTCCCTGGAGAATCATTCACTGATGTCTTCAAGAAGCAGCTCTCTGTTCCCCCCCACACACACCCTCAAAAACCCTCCCGTTCATTGGCCCATTTTTATAACAGACAAAATTAATCCAGAACAGCATCCACGTTCCCCATCCTTCCATTTTAAATGATTATAACCAAGCATTAAAGCTTCTAAGTACATAATTTAATTCAATAGAGATGTTCTCACTCTATAGAGCACCTTAGTTTTGGCACAGCAGCTGTAACAGCTATCCATTCTTTTATTTTATTTTAAGTTGAGTACTTAGTGAGCAAGCGTAGGTTTTTTAAAATTATTATTAAAAGGTAATTTTTGTAAACAGGCTTATTGTACTGTATGAAGGGGTACTACCCCAAATAAAGCAAAATGTTTCAGCAAATATGAAAATTTGGGGAGTTGGGAAAGTTGAGAAATTTCAGAGCATACCCCAGAATTTTAATTGATTGCCATGCTGATCCCAAATTAGCTGATGCCTACATTAAACAAGGCAGTCAGGTGAAACTAATGTGAATGGATTAGTACAGCTGCCTTGTAGTGACAGTCAAAAGAAAACTCTACAGCTGTTAAACAGGATTCAGTGGAACAGAAATTCCATTGGCATTCCAGACCATTTGGTATTGAATCTCACCAGATAAATAATAGAATCTCAGCTGGAATATGCTGCTTTCCAAGTTTGTCTTATTTCCTGTCTCCTTGTTTGTAATCAGACCTTTAATATGGGGAAGTCTGGTCATGAAAGGACTTTGATCATAAAATTAAGGTTGCCAGGTTGCATACTAGAGGTTAGTTTGCTTAGTTTTAAATTGACCAATGAACGAGGAGATGAAGCAGCCCCACCATCTTTTGTCTGTTCCTCTTTTGCCCTTCTACCCTGTTTTACTCTTCCTACACCTGGATTTCAGAAGGGATGGAGTGCAGGTGAGAAACTAGCTACTTTGTTTTCCCACTTCCTTCCATCCATCGATTTAAAGATAGAGAGCGGATCTCCTGTTTGCAGCCAAGCAGCAGAATTCTGCATGAATGTTTATTTCAGTGTAAATGATTGGGAAATAATAGGCGTGTGCAGAGAATGAATTTCGCAACACAGATGAAATTTTGAAAAATGCATTACTCTGGATTAATGGTTCCAAAGACCTATTCTTAATCCAGAGTAATGCACAACCATACATTGTACAGAGCCATATTTAGAAACATCTATTCCAACATACACCAATGAAATAAATGTTTTACACGCACTGTAATAGCTCTGCCGCGTCTAATAGACTTGTCTGAAGGCTTGATTGAGTACATTTAATCCAAAGAATGCTGAGACAAGCCATTTCTGTTTGCTGTATTGTCTGAGCTGTGTAACTCAGCCCCTTCTGCAGATGAGCACAAACAAAAATGCTGATTGTATATCCTGATTTTTTTGTGGTTTGTTGTTGTTTTTTTAATTTAAAAAGTTACCTTCCTTTGTCACTGCTCATAAAATAAATGACTCCTTGTCAGAACACCTTGGTGAGGTATTTATAGCTATCTATTTATTAAGCCAGCAGTGTCACAACTGGAATTAGGTATTGCACAAATCAAAAATACTCATCACAGAAGCCAGATGGGGGCAGGTTACAAATTATTATTATTATTATTATTATTATTATTATTATTATTATTATTATTTAAAAAGGTGCCCAGGTGCAAATGAGGAGTCTGTGCATCCTAATCTGCTCAGAGGTGGACTTATCACAGTTAGTCTGGGTGATTTTTTAAAATCACATCATCATCATCATCATGTAATTTGTATGCCACTTTTCCATAGTTAATCATACTCAAAAAGGCTTATAACATTAAAAGGCTTACCTAATTACATACATAACAAAAGTATCCAAAAGCAATAAATACAACAAATCAAAAAGCACACAACCATAATGGAACAATTTCCACGTTGACCAGTATAAGATCTAAAAATGAAGATGCAAAAAAGTAATATCAATAACAGCAGCAGCTTTCCCCCTTGCCCAGCAATGCCGCAGCCTGTTCAGCAGCCTCAGCTTTTGTAGCTGGAGTCAGTCAGGGCCCCTCCCTTGTAGGGCAGGTGGAAAAGGCCAGCAAGGTAGAATGCAGATCTTCCAGGACTGACAGCCTCATCCCTAATTTCCCAGATGAAAAGAGGAACAGGGAATACATTCAGTCATCGCTATTCTGCAAAAGAATGTATTTTAGCCAGTGATATGATGGCTTAGTTGTTAACAGTACTTAAATGTGAGAGATAATTAGTTTCTCCCAGGAAGAAATATAAGCTGTTCAGCCAGTCTAATGATAATCTGCAGTCTGGATTTCCACTGCCCTTTGCAACATTTCGTAGAAACATAAGAAACTGTCTTGTACCAAGTCAGTTCATAGGTCCATCTTGATCGGTATATTCATTTATGCAAAGTGTTGCCGCATATATTTGTGAAAATGACATACAAAAATGCATTCTGTCGGGGGAAGTTGCTTTGCAAAAATGTTTATATTAAGGGAAATTTCATACACACATGTGTACATTAACAGAACTTCATGCTAAAATGCTGGTCGATTTTTGTAAGAGCTTTTAAAAAACATCACAAACTGATGTGGAGAACTGAACTTAAGATTGGAAAAATGAGAAACAACCTCCCCCCGCCCAACCCTGTCTGTCTCAGGTTTAGGACATCTTTCTGAAACACATTCTTTTCTCAATTACATTTAACCCTTTGACACTGTAATGTCTGTTGTTTTTCCTGTGTTGGACACAGCCCATCTAGGTCTCTTTTATGATGTACCCCTGGGAAGTCCATAGTTAGAGCAGCAACAAGTTTTTGTCTAATTTCTTTGGAAAGGTGAGACAAGTATATGCTTGGCAGTGACCATATCTGCTTCCTGGTACTCCAGAAAGCTCATCAGGAGAGCAGACAACTTTTTAAAGAGGGTAAATTGCCACAATCAGGGGGAAAACATACAAGCAGGCACACAAACGAGAAGAAATGGAAGCTCATTAGAGCCATCAGCCTTAATGAAGATGAAGAGAGAGAATGCCTGGAAAATGCTGCTCTGGACAAAAAACAAAACAAACAAAATTGCCCCATAATCAGGAAATTAATTAAGAGTTATGTGTTTGTGAGCGCTGCATTTGCTGTGCCTTGACTGGATTATAGGTTCTGGAACAAAGGGGTGCTTCCTGGGATATGAATGACTAAATGTGCAGGTCATGTGGTTAAGACTGCCATTTTAATTTTCCATACATCCCCTCTTCCTGTTTTCCAGATCAGGGTTGGACAAAACAGATTTTATGATCATTAGTACTAAAAATCTCACAGAGGTCCGAATATGCTAGTGGAATTTAGAACTCTGAATGATAAATTAATGAACCTAAGAATACTGCCAATTCAAGAAACATTGCATAAGGGCCTCCCTCGTTCTCTTAGAGTGGCAATGGCACCCACCTGAGAGGAGTTCTGGCTGGAAAAAAAGCCCTGAGCCCAGACATGATATAGTAATCATAAATAAACATTAAATAAAACAAGAAAACAGCAGGATGAAAGTCAATTCAAGCAAAAAAACATTTCCACAAGAAGGGTGGTAAACTTTTATAATTCCTTTCTCAGAGAAGAATTAGTAGGAAAGTGTGTGCAATCAGTTACATGTATAGTTATCATAGGCAGGCAATGAAAAGGAAAGACTTATAGTTTGTCAGCTTTTTTATTTATTTATTAAAGCCACAAGCTGAGTTGTGACACATCTGTTTTATCTAGATTCACTGACTCTTGGATGCCTTTTGTTAGTAACTATCCTATACCAGAGGGACGTGGGTGGTGCTGTGGGTTAAACCACAGAGCCTAGGACTTGCCGATCAGAAGGTCGGTGGTTCGAATCCCCACAACAGGGTGAGCTCCTGTTGCTCGGTCCCTGCTCCTGCCAACCTAGCAGTTCGAAAGCACGTCAACGTGCAAGTAGATAAATAGGTACTGCTCCGGCGGGAAGGTAAACGGCGTTTCCGTGCGCTGGTTAGTCATGCTGGCCACATGACCCAGAAGCTGTACGCCGGCTCCCTCGGCCAATAAAGCGAGATGAGCGCCGCAACCCCAGAGTCGGTCACGACTGGACCTAATAGTCAGGGGTCCCTTTACCTTTCCCTTATCCTATACCAGCGGAGAAGTAAAAGTATTTTTCAAGTTTCTCCACATGCATTGTTGCCCCTGCTTTTGCTTTGTAAATAGTATAATAATAATAATAATAATAATAATAATAATAATAATAATAATTAATTTGCCAGCACTCAGGATAGGAAAGAGCGCAGTGATCGGATGGGAAGGGCATACACAGTTTGTCTCAACCATGCAGTAAATATAAGAATATAAACTGGGGCAGAGCCTCTTGGTCAGCAGTCGTCAGGTCTAAGGTTTTTTAAAAATATATATTTTACAAATGTGTCTGTATTTTCACCTCTGGTGTGTGGGAGGATATGCTCCCTTTGTGCTATGTAGAACCTATACATCGGGGCTTGTATGAACCAGCAGGCTGGACTTCCTTTGCAGTGCCAGCCTTTATGAAGCTAACGGACGTGCTTGGAAAGTGATCCGGTCTGGAGTGTTTGTTACATTTCCATTTCCTCAAGGATCACCCCCAGAATAGAAATCTTGTCTCCAAATTCCCTGTTAGGTAGACATTGTTGTTGTTTAGTCATTTAGTCGTGTCCGACTCTTTGTGACCCCATGGACCAGAGCACGCCAGGCACTCCTGTCTTCCACTGCCTCCCACAGTTTGGTCAAACTCACATTCGTAGCTTCGAGAACACTATCCAACCATCTTGTCCTCTGTCGTCCCCTTCTCCTTGTGACCTCCATCTTTCCCAACATCAGGGTTTTTTCCAGGGAGTCTTCTCTTCACATGAGGTGACCAAAATATTGGAGTCTCAGCTTCAGGATCTGTCCTTCCAGTCAGCACTCAGGGCTGATTTCCTTAAGAATGGATAGGTTTGATCTTCTTGCAGTCCACAGGTCTCTCAAGAGTCTCCTCTAGCACCATAATTCAAAAGCATCAATTCTTCGGCGATCAGCCTTCTTTATGGTCCGGCTCTCACTTCCATACATCACTACTGGGAAAACCATAGCTTTAACTATACGGACCTTTGTTGGCAAGGTGATGTCTCTGCTTTTTAAGATATCAGCATGGAAAACAGGATTGGGGGACTTCATATATTGTTAGATTCCAGCTCCCAGGGTTAGGGATGATGGATGTTGTTGCCCAACAACATCTGGAGGTCCAGAGGTTCCCCATCCTTGGAAGAGGCTGGGCATCTACCCTTTAGAACATGAGCTACAATGCGGACCGGTGTTCCATTTCATATGTTCTACAGTTGATTCCTGCTGTTCGAAATGGGTTAGCTATGGTTCCAACTAAGCCCTAGAAGCCACAGAACTCTGGCAGGGATGCCCTCAGACTCTCAACCTTTGTTACAGCAAGCCCCTCTGATGTCTCTGCCCTATGTTTATCTTCCAGATTCCTATTTTCAGTACTAGTGAATGAGACTCTTTGTGGAAATTGTGGGTTTACCTTGATTAATTGAAGTTTTTCAGTCTATTAAGGCTCCAGCTGGGCAAGTGCATAAAGCTATTAGCTGTAATTTAAAGAGAGAAAGAGAGAGAGACTGAAATAAAGCATGAACACAGTTTGATGTCTCCTATACATGCAGGTTGCTTATTGATGATCTTTCAGGAGTTCACTTTGATTTTTATTATAACTATTTTTGCTCTTAAGAGTCATCAGCTGTTTCTCAAAAACCAGGGCTGTGAACTTTTAGGGGAGGCTCCATTGATTTTGAGACACATTTTCACACTCCTTTTTATCAACAAGCAGATATTTTCCTGTAGATAAAAAGCCAAGTAATCAATATTAGAGTCTTAAGTGAGCGGATTTATTTTGAGACATTCTGAATGGTAGTTTGAGGAAACTTGTTTTCCATACTGACTAAAAACGTAATTCAGATATATTTATATGCAACAGCTTTTTATTAAGCCGTGGTGACATATTGAACTGTTTGATTCCTTACCCAAGAAATTTTTCTTTAAAGGCATAGATGAAGAAACATAAAAGGTCAGAAGTTGATGCTAACTTTTCAAATGCTGAAATTGCATCCAAGAACAGTCAGAGTTCAGATTTGACTGGAGTAGATATGGGAAAATTCCTCTCCTGGGTGTGCTGAAATATTTTGCATTTCTGAAAGATCAAAAGTGTTCCTACTGAAAGGAGACAAGCTTAAATGCGAGGTTTAAATCAGGAATGTTGGGACTTGGAATGCTCTTCCCATTTTATCTGGCAGATTTAAAGAAACCACTTGCCAAAGGCATTGGCTTTTCTCTTTTAAGAAACAGCCAACTGGTAAATCTATCAGTTCTGGTCTTTACAAAATTGTTTTGATAACCTATATATAACTGAGCATAAGAAACATTCTTACAAGAGTGGGAAGAAACTGATGTTCTATGATTTAGCAGCTAAAGCTCTAAAAAGTTATTTTCACAAGAAACAAATCTGCTCATTTTAGCCAAACACTAGAGACCCAAGATCCCCACATTTAAAATATATAAGCCTTGAGAAGACCTGTATAGAGAAGTTTTTAAATGTTTGGTGTTTTACTGTGTTTGAAGGGCAACCCAGTCAGATGGGTGGCATATAAATAATAAATTATTATTATCATTATTAGTATTGGTATTATTAATGGTTGGGGGTGTTTTGGCAAAGTTTCCTCTCTCTAAAATTGGAGAAGTAAGAATTCTCTTGGGAAAGTGACAATTAATGGAAAAAATGCATGGTTTGCACCAAATGACTGCTATTTAAAAATAGTAATGGACATAATGGGTCACACTTTAAAACTTTCACATTAATGTAGTGTGTTTTGGGTGTTTGTCAGCAACTTGGCAGATTATTGGAGGAGATGCTTGAATATTTGTTGCTTCTTACAGGACCTCAGTGTGTAATTTTTAAAACTGATATCCCTTAAGCAAAATGCTCATACTTTATATGAGACTATGAACTACTTAAAAAAGTTTATCTGCATATGTTTCAATTATTTGTGCCGCCATTCCATTTGTAGTGAAGGTTGTTACTATTTTATTTATTTATGTATGTGTGTCTATCTTGCAGTCAGAGAGTTTGACAGAAACAGTATATGTTGACTAACTTCCTTCTTTTCTTTTTCTTTTTTTTGCAAACTATCTGCATACCTAGCATAAATGCTCTTTTTTTATTTACAACGGGTGACATCACCTTAGCTCTGTCAGACATGTAAAATAGTTAGGCTGTAGTCAGTGAATCTCTTTGACTGACAGATATATAAAAAAACAGTGAATTACGTGAATTTTCCCAAAGCTCTGTATATGCATTTAGGTTTTCTGTTTGACAGTGACATCCATCACTACACCCATTGATTTTAAGTTCAACATATTTTTCCAATATTTTAGTATTGCTCTAATTTAAGAGCAGAAATGTCTCCAGATTAAACACTTCTCACATTTGCTTGCTTAAAACAACACACTGTTGGTTTCTTCTTCTTTACTTTTGAAAGAAATGAATTCCTACTGCCTTTTCTTATTGTTGTTGTTTTGTTTCTAAATTAATAATAATAATAATAAATTTTATTTATATCCCGCCCTCCCCAGCCGAAGCCGGGCTCAGGGCAGCTAACAACAATACAACAGTACAACAGTACAACACAACACTCTAAAGTCATTATAAAATTAATTCAAAACAAACCACTGGCAACCATTGGGCCAGAGCTCCGCGAAGATTACCGAAGGAGGGAGTCAGGCTGTGCCCTCCCCAAAGGCCTGGTGGAACAGCTCTATCTTGCAGGCCCTGTGGAAAGATGTCAAGTCCCGCAGGGCCCTAGTCTCTTGCGACAGAGTGTTCCACCAGATCGGAGCCACAGCCGAAAAAGCCCTGGCTCTAGTTGAGGCCAGCCTAACCTCTCTGTGCCTGGGACCTTCAAGATGTTTTTATTTGAAGACCATAAGTTTCTCTGTGGGACATACCTGGAGAGGCGGTCCCGTAGGTACGAGGGTCCTAGGCCATATAGGGCTTTAAAGGTTAAAACCAGCACCTTAAACCTGATCCTGTACTCCACCGGGAGCCAGTGCAGCTGGTATAGCACCGAGTGAATGTGATCTCGCAGCGAAGACCCCGTTAGGAGTCTCGCTGCAGCATTCTGCACCCGCTGGAGTTTCTGGGTCAGTCTCAAGGGCAGCCCCACATAGAGCGAGTTACAATAATCCAGTCTGGAGGTGACCGTCGCGTGGATCACAGTGGCTAGGTCAGGGCGAGAGAGGTAAGGAGCCAACTGCTTAGCTTAGCGGAGATGAAAAAAATGCCGCCTTTGTTATAGCTGCAATCTGCGCCTCCATAGAAAGGGAGGTGTCGAAGATTACACCCAAACTCTTAACGGATGGTGCTGGCACTAATTGCACCCCCGCAAGAGATGGGAGTTGCCCCCCCAATCCCATATCGTCCCGTCCCAGCCACAGGACCTCTGTCTTTGAAGGATTTAGCTTCAACCGGCTCCCACGTAACCATCCAGCCACAGCTTCCAAACATCTGGTCAGTGTGTCTGGGGCTGAGTCAGGATGGCCATCCATCAACAGATAGAGTTGGGTGTCATCAGCATACTGATGGCAACCCAGCCCAAAACTCCGGACAAGCTGGGCGAGGGGGCGCATAAAGATGTTGAAAAGCATCGGGGAGAGTATCGCACCCTGAGGCACTCCACACACCAAGGAGTGGCGCGATGACATTCATTTATTAGGACTAGCTAATGGTTTCATTCTAGCTCTGCTTACACACAACACAACATGAGGATGGCTGCATATCTACATAGACATTTCCATACGCTTCAGCAACATGCGGAATCTTCTGCATCGCAATGGGCGCGGATGTGTGTTGTTAATATAAAATGCGTTAACACTTTCAAAATGTTAAGCAGGGCTTTTCGTTGGTACAAAGTGAAAAGATGTCTTCTCGTCCCCGTCGAAAGGCCATACTTGACTCTACCTTCTAAAAGATATAATCCAAATGTATTTATCACAGACCCTTCTGTTAAAACTAGATGTCAACTAATCAAATGAGAAATACGCGCTCCTGAGACTTGGTTAGCGTAAACAAATGGGATTCTGATGAATCTTCAGATATAGTTTATCGCCTGTGACCTTGTTTTTGGAGAGCTAGTTGCCTAGGCAACTCAGGTCTCCCTCTGCCCATCTCACCACGGAAAGGGCACTTCCTTCCATCCCTCCCGAGTACCATTCCCATGCATATGATTGCCAGTAATCGCATGTTGCTTTTCCGTAACCTTTAAAGTCCTAAATGGCCTTGACTGTAGTTACCTCTGTAAATGTCTCCCCTGTTATCAGACTGCTGCACACAAAGATTCTCAGAGGAAGCTCTGCTCAGAACCCTTTCAGCATCTGAGGTCAAATCGGTGGCGACAAGGGATAGGGAACACTCCATATTTGGATTTTCTTCCCCAGAGGCTTTCTAAGCCAGTTCTAGAAACTGGCAAGCACATTTTTATTTCAGTTAGTGTTAGGAGACTGAGATGGAGAGCTATCTATTGCTGTTTTAAGGCTATGTGTATGTGTGTGGGTTTTAAAAAAAGATATAGTGTGCTAGTTTGTTGTTTGTGTTGTCATGAGCTGACCTGAGGGTCCGAGGGTCCCATGTTGGCGGGAAATATAAGACCTAATGCAGGAGTAACAAACCTCCTCTCCCTGTCCCAAGAGTCACGTTCCTTTGTGCAAAGGTCTGAATGAGGCCTCTAGGCATGTAGAAGCTTCCTTCAGAAATTTCCTGTCAACACAGAATGATTGTGGGTGAAGCAGATGTGCCCAGTGTGCAGGGCTGCCATGTTGTGGTATGTATCTTTTCCTTATGTTGTATATATCTTTTCCTTACGTGTTCAGGCTCAGTTCCTGAAGATCACTCATGAAATGTGCACATATGAGTGCATGTCTATTTCACCAGATCATAAGCCTGAATAATGTAATTTTTCCCCCAGGCGAGGCTAAAATGATGTGACTTGCATGAATATATCCATTACTCTAAAGGAATAGTTATACCTAGGACATTCTACAGAGTTGTGGTTTTGTAGAATGAATTCACTTGTACAGTGTACATAAACCCTGCCCAGCATTTCAGTAACCTGTTAAAATGTACCTATGATTTATTTAGCTATTACATAGTGAGGACAATGTGGTTAAACCTACATTGTAGGCGGGCTCCATGTCAGTGTGCTCAATTAAAAATAAGTGGGTATATGTATAATTTAGCTTGCACCTGAGGTTTTTCTCCAGAGAGACTATGCAGGACATTTTTACTTGAGCAATTCCACCAAGAATTGGATCTTGAACAATCTCATTGTAATGAATGGGATTCGTGCAAGAGCAGTGCCAGTTTCAGATTAGAGGGGCTCTTGGACCTCCTTAATCTATTGCACAACATGGAAAGAGAAATCACTCATTGTTTTTGACATTTTTTGGTACTCCTTGGAATGTGGAAGTGATTACACTGTTGAAGTGGTCAGCTATCCTTGGGATCCTGGTAAACATTCTCAAACTTGACACCCACCCCCTGGACTGGGCAATAGGAATGGCACCGCTTATTTTTCAGTATGATTTACAGAGTAGAAGTTCCTCTTGACTACAATCCTAAAAACAATTTCCTGGGGGTGAACCCCATTGAACACAGCAGACTTCCCTTTTGAGTAAAAACACCTAGGATTCTACTAAAAGTGACTTAAATTACTTTTGATTGGGCCACCCCCCATTTGTTTATTCTATTAATCACTTGGTTCCCACGTCTTATATTTAAATAAATAAATCGGTCTCTCACAAGGTCTTTAAATGATTAATAATAATAATAATAACAACCCCAGAAAAGAAACACTTCCATTGTCATCAATTCTAAATTGGATATATTGTGCTAAAAGATTTTACTTTTGAATACAATGAGTAATATAACTGCAATAGCTTATGCAGACATTCAAATATGATTAGATAATTAGTACATTAATCATGGCATATATGTACACACACACCAGACAAATTTCTTCCACGGCCTAAGGGTCACCAGTAAATCTATATAATATGATGGTGATTACAAAGCTAGAGATTTTTTAAAAAACTGGCGTGCTCTCCGATATCAGATCTTAAGGACACTGCTATATTGAAATATGATCTGATCTGTCGTCAGGGGCCCAGGGGGTTAATCAAAGCAAACCTGTTGAATAAATGGTAATTGAAAAGACTTTTAATATATATATATATATATATATTCAGGAACCTTTAAAAATAACAGCAAGCACTGTTATTCTCCTGGGTAATTAGGTTCATGAGATCATAGCTATCGCCAATAGCAATTATGAAGAATTGTTAAGCAAGGATACTTGTCAGGGAAAAAAGAAAGTTTCTAGCAGAGTCCTCTGCTTCTTCTTAGATGTGTGAAAAAGAGCCAGCACTGTATTGTTCTAGGCATAATTAGCTTGGTTGGGGGAGGGCCAGAAATCATGAAGAACCATAATATCGGTGACATGGAAATGTGAAACAAGTGCACTTTTTATATTCGAGCTCTTAATTAACTTTGCTGTTGAAATGGTGAATGTATTAGCATTGTAAATTATCCTGGGTCCTTTGTGCAAAGTGGAGGAAAATTACGAAACCTCAAACTTCCATAGTATATCTTTTGGAGATGGAGTGCTGTGATAGACACGGCTTGCCTTTAAGAAACAACAACAACCAGCCAACAAATAACAAGCATATTTTACTCTCCCCAAGGAAAGTAGAAAATCAGGTCCAAAACATCTGGGGTGCACCAGTTCCCCAAAGGCTGATTTAAATAATCTGTCCTAGGTGGATTTCTCCCTGCATGGACTGCTGCAAGTCCCTCCTCGTCCCCTCAGCAGCCCTTTAGCTGTGTTTATAGCCCCCCCCCCAAAAAAAAAAAATGGCTAGAAGCTGATGAGCTTCCTCATGTTCTTCTGCTGTGGCAGACCAGCAGTAGGTTTGCTTTCTTTTCTGGGTTTTATCTTCTTGCCTTCATCTCCTCCCTCCTTCTCCCACTTGACAGAACCCTTTATTGCAAGCACTTTGGTGTAGTCGTCTTATCCTGCTCCGTTCCCCTCTCCCTTTTTTAATCCTTCCTCCCAAGTAGCAGGTGGTACAAAATAAGCAATTTATGGACTGAAGCCTTTTCTCTCCATCTACCTAGCATATGCGCTCTGCACAGTATTTAGAGGGAAAATGCCCTCATATTTTGCATTCCTTGCTATTCTGTGCGAACGATCCAGATGGTGCAGCATGAAAGGTGTGAACAATTCTTCAGTTCACTGAATCCTTTTCTTTTCTAAACTGCCAGTGGATGCATGAGGGGATATTAGCACCAGGGAAAGGGGGGGGGAGTGTATTGACTATTTACCCACACAAGAACCTCCCCCATCAACTGCCATAATACTTTCCAGTCGCTTTTTTACTTTGGGATTATTTGCGAGCTGCCTGACAAAATAACAATTTCTTTTAAAAAGAATGCTCGCTGAAGCAAGATGGCCAAAAATATCACTGCGAATAAAAAAGCCCTGGAGATGGGACTGCTGTAAAATATAAGCGGACACAGAGATTGAAGCATGGAAAACATTTGCAAGTAATTCTTGGTAACGGTACAAAAACTGTTTCCGGTCACAGACATTGCCTAAGCGTGGCCCCAGTTGTGCTTGCCCCACAGTTCAGAAAAGGGGTGTTGGTATGTTGGAAAGTTTCAGAGGAGACCATAGCACAGAGGTCCTCCAACCTGCCGATGGAGGCTTCCAGTGGTGTCCCTGGGTAGCTGCCTCAGTCTCCAAGCTTTCGTTTCTTTTATTTAAAAAAGCAAGTCTCTAGTCCTCCTAGAAATAAAGCTGTGGAGCAAAATATGGAGATGCCTTATAAGAGATTTGTGTGAAATGACAGTTGTGCATATATTTTTCTGGTACTGAGGAAAGTTTCCTATTGTTATTAGTCAGTTAATAGCATAACTGTGCATCTGTATTCAAGAGAGAGAGAGAGAGATCCATAATAAGGGCCAACAGGACATAAGGATGGTTGTTTCTCTAATGTTGTGCTATGCCATACTCCTTCATAGCAGCCATTTTGTGTTATGGCATGCCTCTTATGCGGCAGCCATTTTGTGAGTGGTACCCAGCACCATCCCTGTGCCCACCTGTCCAAAAATGTTGGTGACCCCTGCACTAGGATGTTCAAATGAGGAAAGTTTTGTATAGCTAGGGTGAAGTCATCTCCTGTTCTATCTATCTATTCATTCATTTTTCAAAAGTAGTTGGTGGGGAGGCTAATTTAAACTGCTGCCACAGTATGTGGGATAATTTAACTGTTTCCGTTTGTGCTGATTCTCCTATACAAATTGTCCACTTTGGATAGGAAATAAATAACATACATATATGTCTGTATAGCCTGCCTTTCACCAAGGTGTCCCAGCCAGGGTACATTACACAAAGCTCAGGACAACGAATAAAACTCTGTCGAGTTTAGCATCGCAAAGCCAAGAATCAAAACCAATTATAAATAACAACCACTGCCAGCAAATTCAGTACGGCAAGGGAACTTCAGATCTCATCCTCTACTCCCAAAAGTCTTTTGTGACCCACAAAAGCATGTGTTGAAACCCGCTGTTGAAAAGCAGGGGGCCAGATGTACTTTGACTTGGAGAGCATTCCACGATTTGGGGGCCACCACAAGAAAGCCCTCTCTTGCACTCCCACCCTGCAGTGTTCTCATGGAGGAAGAACTGCCAGCAAGGCCTTATCTGCGCATTTGAACACTCGGGCAGATCTATATAAGATAAAGCAGCCATCCAGACATTTGGGCCTCTAGTGAAGAGGGCAGTGCCCCTGCCCACACCCATCAAAATCTTGGACCATAGGGCATCTGGGAGAAAAACATCCTGATCTGTTTGAGAAGGTGGGGGAGCTGTTTTGAGCTGTGAGGTCTCATTTTGTAAAATAACATATGGCTTTCAAAGAATGGAAAAGCTATGGAGAACTGAAGAAATTTGTAGGAATAGAAAAGTTATGGAAAGCTTAAGAAAACAAAATGTCCCCAGTGGTGATAACGAAATGTGCTCTTCTGAAAAGTGATAAAGAGAAGAAACATCTATTTTCTTCTCTTCCCTCATCCCAGACAGTGCAAGGAATCATTGCATACTATGAGACAGTTTATTTATATACTGATTTTTGGCCCCAAACCCCACAAAGCAACAGTACGTATTAGGGATGCATTGGGAACCAGCAAGAGTCCTGCCAATAGCAGAAATGGCTGCTGCAAACATCCCTCAGCCCTGTTTCCTTAGGCAGTGGTGATTACTCTCAGTATTAGGCCTGGCAGAAACTTCGCTCATCCTGAACAATTTTCGTATCTTCTCTTGCTAGCACTCAAGCGACATAAATGTCTTATCAGAACTATGGTGGCTGTGTGTATTGCCAGCCTATCTCTAAAAGACCTTTTTACCATATATAGTAGTAGAACATGGTGGTTGTTCTCAAGGCAATGCTGTTTATTATTTGTTATGTGAAAATGTTTAGTGATTGTAAGAGATTTCATGCAATGCTGCTTCACCACCCACCACGCCCATGGTAGAACATGGTTCAGCATGCTGTGGGCGATTCAATATTTCCAAAAAAACAAAACCCACATTGAGGGATTTTTTTAAAAATAGGAAAACTTTTCTAAATAATGTTGTAGTTCATAAGGAGAGATCTGGCATCAGTCCCAAACACCAAAAGAATAATGATTAACCCCATTCCATTTATCTTGAAACACTGGCATGGATTCTGTTTTGTGCATAAAGAACGTGATCGCCACCTAGTGGCACTCAAGAAGTTTTAAAAGCTATGTTTTGAGAAGAGCGGCATTTTATTTTATTTCTCTAGAGAGCCATATGTCCTTTGACAACAGCGTTTGAGCTGTTATGTGCTGGCCTAAGATTAAACCTTGTGGAATATATCTTATTATGTTTTAATTTTCTGTTGTAATTAAATATAACATTCAGCTCTGCAGAATATACTTAATATGAGAGAGAGAGAGAGAGAGAGAGAGAGAGAGCGCCTGCCCCTCATACAAAATATTTTAGGATGATGTACAACAAAAAATAAACAGGGCTTTTCTTCAGCTGGAACTCTCTGGAACTCAGTTCTCGCCCCTCTCAGGTGGGCGCCATTGCCATTATAGCAGAATAAGTGGGGTGGTCAGGCTGAGTTCTGGAACCTCTTTTTCTAGAAAAATAGCTCTGAATATAAATGCACCCATCATAAGCTTTGCAGATTCCACAGAAAAAAGCAACCCCAGTCAATTTGTATGGGATTTGAATAAATGCTGCTGCCCATATATCAATTCACTGCAGTACTTCAAAATTCAATAGCCCTTTTTTAGAATGGGCCAAACATTGTATTGTTGTGTGACTTGGGAGTGACACCAGGCCGACTCACCCTGCCCTCAATGTGGCACATGGCGGCTTGCCCCACTCCCTGTTGTCCATGCCTGCAGCTTTGTCACCCCTGGTTGCATGGAAGCATTCACATGTACTGCTGTACCCATAGAACTATAAAATTGTAGATTTCGAAGCGACCCTGAGGATCCTCTAGTCCACCCCTCTGCAATGCAGTTGTTCCATACAGGGATCAAACGTGCAACCTTGGCATTATCAGCACCGTGCTCTAAGCAACTGTCAGGCTTCAGGGAGTCAGCTTCCTCCCCCGTGGCCATAAATGAGCAGATCAAACAAAAGGAAATTCTTACCAGTAGGTTTCTTTAATAAACACAGCGAAGAACAAAAGAAAGTGTCTAACCAGAATGGCGGTGCTCCCAATTAAGGTCACTCCCCCTTCCGTCCCTATTATCACTCCTGTGTCTTGTAATCTGAGATTGTAGCCTCTGTGACTTTGGGGAAGTGGGGTGGATACTATCCAGAGACTGTGAATCTGTTAACTCTCTTCTAGAGTTTCTTCTGCTAGTTGTTCCCCATCCAGTATTTCCCAGCTACTGCCTTCTGAACTGTGTCCCTCTGCAAACCACTGTTCCAAATCTATACTGTCCTCCTGCTCCTGGGAAGATTCAGGATCAGGAGAAGGGGGTGGCTCCCCAAATCTTCCTCATTGCAGCCCTTGTGGCGATCACACAGGGTCCCCAGACGTTTGACGGTCTATTGATCCCTGTGCCACCACTGTGATTGCTTTCCCGCTGCCACCAACCCATTTCTCTCGGGTACACATGGAGTCCAGACAGTTAACATTAACAAATAATCAAGTTTATTTTTATAAGCATGAACAAGTTTAAGGTTTCAGTTAATTTTTCTTGGCAGTTTCTTAATCTTAGTTTCTTTACTGACCTATACGTTCCTAACAACTTCAAACTGATTATCCCAACTATCTATCTGACTCCACCTAACAGTTCCTCTCACTCTCTCACAACACAACTAGACCAACCCACAGACTTATCCTCCCTCTTCCTTCTCCAACTCCCAACTAACTTCCACACAACTCTAACTCTAACTCTAACTCCTCCCCTTGGGTTCCCACTGGCCAATCACATCACACTCATTTAACCCTTTCCTTATGATCCACCTAGGAGGCAAACGCCACAGCCCTCTTCAGCATGGACCCTGACAGCAACTGAACTATTCAGGGGGTCAGGACATGCTGGCATGTGAAACACCAAGGACAGGATTAGTTGGCCTGGGCCCAGGCACATGTTGATGCAGCTTTCAAGTGGTTCTTTAGAAGGGGCCTAGGTATAGAACATATGATCTATAATGTTTACATTTACACAGGCTACTAATGAGCTGTGGTGGAGTGGCGGGGGGAGGTAATACTGATCTGATGGCACCTTTAATGAATGAAAAGGTTGGACCAGCTTGCTCAACAGAACCATCTGCTCTGATAGGCTGAGGCTCTCTAGGCCTTAAAGGGGGGGGTGTATTTGCCATACCTGCTAGCTAGGAATTTTTTTAAGGGGAAATGCCAAGGACCAAACCCATAGCCTCTTGCATGCAAGTCACGTGCTCTACTGTTGGGCTGTGACTCCTTGATCTAATGATGAATAAGATCGAGGCTGTCAACCACATTGCACGTCAGAATATGCTGCATGTATTTTAATAACAATTGGGTCTATTCACCGCAGTACAGTTCCATTTTTGCAAGCGTTTGGTGATATTTGCTAGACAATCAGGCAGTAAGTGGAGTTTGCAGATATTCCCTCAGCTGGTGCTATTATCTGTTTCAAGAGGAGCGGAACCCAAGCATTAAACATTTTCTCAGCTTTCAAATAGCGTGGGATTTGTATCTAGCCTCGTTACTGCAACCCAGCACTATGAAATTAGTGTAAGAGAAATACAGAAAGAAGCAGCTGGAACTTAAGTACCAACTAGAGGTGCCTTGAAAAACACAGGTCTGGTTGCAGAGTTATAAAGCAGAGAGGAGAGGGATAATTTGACAGGCAAAAATGGGGTGCTGGAGGCTTCTGGTCCTCTGATGCGTTTGCATTACCCATCCATGTTTCTCTTCAGTGGCAGGACCTTGGGGTCTCAAACCAATGAAGTGTGATGGAGTGAGGGGGGGCAAGGTAATACTTTGGTGTCCTGTGCAAGACCAAAATTTGGTGGCCTCCCCCTTGCCTTTCATTCTGCCTCATAGTTGCAGCATCCCCTGTGATCTCCCTGAAGCCCCTCACCCAGTGCAGCAGAACTAGTCATGCTCCCCTAAATCTACTTCTGTTTTCCTATCTGGAATCACTCTTAGCCAGACGAAATCCAGCTTCAGGGATGGCTTGCAGAGGGGGAAATGGTAGGAGGGGATAGGTTCATTAGCTATTTCTCCTCCACTTTAAGTCCTGTTTCACAGCTGTATGGCAGATTAGCATTCCCAAAAGTAGGAGTGGTGAGTAGACCTTTTGGAATGAAAGGGACGCGGGTGGTGCTGTGGGTTAAACCCCAGAGCCTAGGACTTGCCAATCAGAAGGTTGGCGGTTTGAATCCCCGCGACGGTGTGAGCTCCCGTTGCTCGGTCCCTGCTCCTGCCAAACTAGCAGTTTGAAAGCATGTCAAAGTGCAAGTAGATAAATAGGTACCGCTCCAGCGGGAAGGTAAACAGCGTTTCCGTGAACTGCTCTGGTTCGCCAGAAGCGGTTTAGTCATGCTGGTCACGTGACCCAGAAGCTGTACGCCAGCTCCCTCGGCCAATAAAACAAGATGAGCGCCGCAACCCCAGAGTCGGCCACGACTGGACCTAATGGTCAGGGGTCCTTTTACCTTTACCTTTACCTTTACCTTTATTGGAATCAAAGGGCCTAACTTAGTCATGTTCAGTTGGTGTACTGCAAGTGAAACTTGGTTGAATATCAATACCCTGGGTCTACAATGTCAAGTCTAGTTAGTAGATAATGCTTGGCCCCTTTACTTTTCAATTAGATTATTAAGGGAGAGCAAATAATGCATTTGGGTCTAGCAGTTTCAGTTGTAATAATCTTTAATTTATTTATTTTAACAAAATTATATCCCACCCATCTGGCTGAGTTTCCCCAACCACCCTGGGCGGCTTACAACGTTATATAAAAACACAACAAAACATCAAACATTAAAAAAGCAAAATATCTAGCAACTTGAGCAGGGGTAGCGTCCTTGGTGACTGGCTTTCTCTTTTCATCATTCCTAATTACTTAAGCCACATTAATTCCTGGGTTTCTCCTTTCCCAAATAATTGCCAAAATGGGCAGCTATATAAGTCCAGTCTCTTCTATTTTCACCTCTGAAAAGGAATCCTATAAATAAGAGATCCCACTACTCCCCTTTAGGAACTTAAATCTAAGACGATGCCAGTATACTTGAGACTCTAAGTCCTGGTCATTGGTTTGTTTGTTGTTCTTCTTCTGAAATTAAGTTTCCTACTTCAGAGATAGTTCCCACCTCTACCCCTTTTGATGGAAAATACATTTGTGAAATTTCAACCTCCATTTTGTCATGTGCAACGCAGGGAAGGCCTAAAATGTCTGTCAAGAGAGGAAGTCTCAGCATTCTCACTTTGGAAGGAAATTAAATATAACTCTGTCACCTTCCCCAGGATATAACCTCAAAGCAGTTATTATCCCCAAGGTTATCCTGTGCGCTAGGAAGGAAAGAGTACAAGACAAAGCGATAACAATTTACTGGAAAGAAAATAGTGGGGATGGCAGGAAGAGAGGGAGGGAAAGCTGTGGTGGTTCAGTATTCTCAGACAGGAATCTTCCCATTTATTTAGACTCATTCTGTTCATTGGTGTGGTCATTCAAGCTAGATAAAAAAGTATGTGTCTTAAGTGTTCGTTTTGTATTGTTCTTTTGTTTTTGATTGCTAATACTACTACTACTACTACTAATAATAATAATAATAATAATAATACTGCCTTTAATAATGTTGCATTTTGACATAACACCAAGCCATGATTTGGTCTCTGAGAAGGCATGTGAGCCCAGTACTCATTCTTTCTCCCCTTGCCCACCCTCTCCCTCTTCCCCTTGTATACCGAGATAAAAAACTTTTGTTGCCTCTTTGTGGCAAGCCACAGTTCGCCATTTATCTAAATAGGCAAAATATGTTTGTAGTTCCCTACAAACCATGATTACAGAGCTTGGTTTGTGATCCTGGTTTATAAGTGATCACAAACCAAGGTGTGGTGTAGTGGTTAAGAGCGGTAGTCTCGTAATCTGGTGAACCAGGTTCACGTCTCCGCTCCTCCACATGCAGCTGCTGGGTGACCTTGGGCTAGTCACACTTCTCTGAAGTCTCTCAGCCCCACTCACCTCACAGAGTGTTTGTTGTGGAGAATGTTAGCCGCTTTGAGACTCCTGAAGGGGAGTGAAAGGCGGTATATCAAATCCAAACTCCTCTTCTTCTTCTTCTTCTTCTTCTTCTTCTTCTTCTTCTAGATGAAACAACAAACTTTAGGCACAAACTGGTCCTGGAAATTTCTAATCTTTGTTTGCCAGGGAAGGAGAGGGGATGAAACTCAGAGCTCCTTTTCGTAATACAGAATCACGGCTTAAATGTTTGTTGTGGAAAATGTTTCGTGCGGATTGGTGTGTGGTAAATGTCTGTTCACTATTTTTCATCAACGCTGATGAACCCTAGTGAGTAGAAAAAAGTTGTAAAAGCACAAGATGTGAGTGAGGAATTATTAAACCAAACACTCCTGAAGATGTACATGATTCAAAACCAATTATTTTGTATAACACATTACAAACCGTGAATAATTCCATTGTGTCCTGTTCCCCCATAACCATCTATCCACTATTTTTCTACTCATATCGCTTCCTGAGTTAAATAGCAATCTTGCTTTAATAGTGGGTGTGAAAGAACACATCCAAAGGGTATGAATATTTGTATTCTAAAGAAATCTAGCATGTGTGCACATTTGGTTTTCATTTTATACTTTTCTGTGGTGCACTTGATCTATGTCAGGATGCAGAGAAAATAATCTGACCCTCTTTCCCCCCGCAGCTAGCAAAAACCAAGTGAAATTTTCTGCTTTTATTATATTCATTTTTCTTATAGGAGGAAACCATGTTAAATCATTTGCTTCTTCATATCCTTTGAGGCTAATGTGGGTTTTATTGAGGGAATCGGGTCCCCCTATTTTACCCTGGGCAGTTATTGAATGTCCTTTTCATTAAAAAGGCTTTGTAGCTTTGTTTTCCTCTGGACTGAGCACAAATTTGCAGTTGCTTTAGAATAGTTTCTCCCACAGAATATGAACCATGTGAGAAATGAAAGTACCGTACATTGAAAAGACTATGCCCCCCTGTGTTGCTTGCTGCCCAGTGGCGTAGCGTGGGGGGTGCAGGGGGGGCCGGCCGCACCGGGCGCAACATCTGGGGGTTAGGGTTAGGGGGCGCAAATCCATGGGTTAGGAGGCGCAAATCCATGGGTTAGGAGGCGCAAATCCACGGGTTAGGGGGTGCAAATTACTTGCCTTGCCCCGGGTGCTGACAACCCACGCTACGCCACTGTTGCTGCCATCTCCCAGTGCTTTTCCACACACATTGAGGAGTCAGCATGGAGTCTTTCTTAATGTACCACCTTTATTTCTAATTAGAATGGCTTTATCAGATTTTCAGTTTTCCTTTGCAGGTGGGAGGGCCGTATCAGTGCTGCCACATCAAATCTAGAAATCATTGCCAACATGTCCTCATTGCCAACATGTATGCAATGATTGCCATCATCTCCAGGGCAGTCCCGAAACTGGGATGTGTGTATTCCAGGGTGCACGCCTGGCCGAGTCATGTGACCTGCACAAGGTCATGGTCCCCAAAATGAGCTTTTTTTCAGGGCCGTGGTCTTGCATGAGAGCATGGCACCCAAAAACACATGTTTGGGGAACAAAGCAAGTTTGCCACTTCAGAAAAAGTGCTTTTGTCAGGGCGAGATCACACACACAAAATGGGATGTCCTGGTTTTCCAAGGACAGTTATGGGGTTATCAGGTTGGAAAGTTTGGGTGGGTCTGTTCATTTATATGGGCAGTTAGAAAAACAAAAGCAAGCAGGCTTTTAGTTGCTAGGTATTTATTTTGATATCTTGGCCAATATGTTTTGTTTTGCTTCTTTAAAGGTTTAACTTGGTGCACTGGGAGCAGATCCCTAATTTATGTCGCAGTCAGGTTTGCAGCAGATGCAGTTTTACACAGCTGTTTCAGACCTCCCAGAGGCTTATTTGGCACAGTCAATAGCTGGGGAGGAGAAGAATGATCACGCCCATTAAACCATAGCTTATATTAAACAATGGTTTATCATTGTGTGTAAACTGGGCCAAAGTATGAATGACAGACATGCATCTAAAACACTCAGGCGCACATTGGGAGGTCTTGCCTAATCAAGACTCTTAGATGTGTGTGCATATAAGTGTTCTTGAATGTACAGTAGCTGCAGAAAATATAGAAGTGCTCTACAGGCAACCATTGCTAACCTTTTTATGAGTTCTTACTGTTCCTTTGACACCCGCCAGTACACTTAAAAATTTACAAGCAAAGTTGTCCATGTCACAGAGGTAACCTGAAACAAGAAGTTTTAAGAACTCTCTATTATATAGTTTCTGCTGTTAAGGGCACCAGGAAGAGGTCAGCACTGAAGTTCACAAACCTGCTGAAATAGTTAGATGTTTATGATTGATTTGGGGAGAGAGGGATTTAATGGTGGCCTTCGCAAGTTTCTCTGTAATATTTTTGTAATATCCGAAGGTGCTAAGGGATCTTGCGATAGAAGCAGTAGCAGTGATGAGCTACTGTTATGTACCTGAGCACAACTTTCATTCCAGTATTTAAAATCTATGCAGTTTGTCATCGTATGTTGCTTTAATTAAAATGTGGGAAAGCCCAAGCCTCGATTTCTCTCTCCCTTGCTCACTCTCTCTCGTGTGTTTGAATGTCCAAGCTTTCCAATTTTGCATTTGTTTTTCTGTAACTCTATAACAGCTGTTGAACTTCATCTGAGAGGAGAAGGAGGAGGATTGCAGGGCTCAGTAAAAATCCCTAGTGATTTCTTTGACACCATAATTAAGAGTAATTAAAACCTTGAAGCTTCAAAGTCTGCCTACATATCCAGAAATAAAACCTCCCATATTTAATTATGCTCAAACAATATGATGAGCTTGGGGGTGAGAGATTTTCATCCCTTCCCCAGGATACAGGAGTAGAACTGATGGACAGGTTGTAATAGATGGGTACCATTACAGGGATGCTTCACCTTCACAATAGATGTTTGTCATATATTTTTTCCCCTTTAGTCAGACAGCTTCCTTAAGTAGATGCAAGAACATCATGAGAATGAAAAGAAGCAAGGCCTGAGTAGGAGATATTGAAAACATAATAACTCCTGTTCTAAAATGGCAGGCACTGTTTTTCAAATGTCATCATTAAAGAAAATATTTTCAAGAATGTCGGAATACTTGCAGAGGGTTTTTGATTTGGCATTCTGACGCACAACTATTCAGCCACTTTATGGCATGCTTTTAACGCTCCACCAGTCCCAAATCACATCCTCCATCCTGAAGTCATACTTCATATCACAAATGTCAATTTGGGACCATTTATTTTAATTGCTCTCGACAGAAACATTAAGAGGCTGTTGCCACAAGAGGAAAGATTAACTTTAAGATTGCATAGGGGGGGTTGCGGCGGGGGGCGGGGAGGGGAATGTAAGTGAAAATGATGTGATTTAAAAAGAAACATGGGAGAAGAGAAAGGGGGGAAAATATGATTTATAGGTTTTAAAATCCGGATGTAATTTGAAAAGTGCATAACCTTTGTTGGGCTGGTGGCTGAATTCCCTGTTGGCCAACGTTAACAAGGACTACAGGCAATGGTGGGTGCAGCCAAAGAAAAAGTTGGGGTGATCAAAGTGGTCCGCTTTCACTCAGACTCTTGTGTACATACACATCCAGTAAGAAAAGCATACCGGGCACACACATACACACACACACACACACACACACACACACGTATGTAGATCACACATACATACAGATGCACAGAGATATGCAGATGGTCTCTGTTCAGTGGTGGTCAGTGCTTGGTGGTACATGTTGTTGGCCCCAACGCATGCCAGACGTTTTGTTTCTGGTGTGGACCTCCCCTGAGCTGAAAGCAGAGAGGAAGAATGATACAACTGCCCCCGCCTTTCCTTTCCCCAGTGCAGCCATTGACAACAGAATGGGAGAACTTCCAAAAGAGGAAGGACTCCTCTCAACCTTTTCCTAGTGCTGGAAATGGCTTCGGATCCATCATAGCAGATCAGAGTGTTTCTTCCAGTTTCTGGAGCACTCTTGATCTGTCCTCAGTGGCGGCGGCAGAGAGACAAGAGGCGCTTCATTCAGTGCTGCCAAAGAGGTGCTTAGCTTTCCATGGTGTTGACAGAGAGAGGAAAGAAGAGAAACATAAGAAAACAGTGTGTGTGTGTGTGTGTGTGTGTGTGTGTGTGTGTGTGTGTATAAATCAGCCACTGCCAAATTGTTGGAGGCCTTGGGGAGTCATCAGTAATTGCCTTGGGGCCAGATAGGGGAGCCCACAGACCATGTTTTAGCCACTGCAATATAAGCCAGTAGAGATGTTGCTCTTTATTTAAAAAAGAAACTAAATAGATCCCCTTTTTTGGCTCAATGGTACACAGGGGAGACACATCAGGGCCTAAGATTTTGTTTTCTTTTTGATTCTGAAATGTATAGGAAAAGATGCAACATTAAATTAAATAATTAAATTAAATTAAGGCAATTAGATGAAATATCTAATTGATTAAATGCAGTTGAGGAAAAGGAAGGTTAGTGTTCTGACATAATACTAAACTCTAATATCTGATAGAGTAAGGAGAGTGTTTGAGACCCTTTGGGATTGCCTCTCCCACCAGTAGGAGGCAAGGGCATCTTGCAGGTTGACTCCTTGTAGTAGAAGAAGCCCAGATCCTATACCAGTTCTGCCACAGGTCAGGAAGCAGGGCCTGGGTTGGTCTCTACAGAGTCCTAAACAGTTTCTCCAGTTGCAAATGTGTCCATGTGGCCAAAAAGTATGATGGACTTAAAGTATGAGTGGAGTATAATTTTGCTAATCAAATCTAAGACATATAGATTTGTGACATTTCTGTGAAGATGGGATAAACTTTGTAGGATTTGTAGGATTATCTTTGCCTCTTTCACGCTGTTTCTTCTTTCTCAATATTGTGTCATGCAACTCTCTTGCATCTGGGTGGGAGAGTAACTGTTCTCTTGGTAAACTGCAAAAAAATCCACATTTCTCCATTGGTGAAATGCCCTGAATTCGGTTTTGACACAGCAGTGATATTAACACAAGCATATCCATAACTGATGTTGCATTATTGATGTAACTGGTTCTTAACAAGGACTTTTCTGGCAACTTAGCTGATAAAGTTGGACCATTAGACAAGCAAATAAAATAATGCATGTACATTATCTAGTTCATTATATGTGCCTTAGTTTTGCAGTTACTAGAAAATTCTAGCAGTTGTAAAAGAAAGTTTGTGCTGCATTTTGGGGTAGTGGCAAACAACTGCATGTGTGCCACAAAGTGTAAAATTGCTCTTACATTAATTGCATATTATGCTCAAGCACACACACACACACAAAGATACCACTGACTTAGGAAGAAGGGCATATTCTGGTCATGGCTATTTATGCGCTTTGAACACACCCACACATACATGCATATGTCTTCAGGGATCAAATGTTTTGCTTTGTAATATTGCAACGGCTGAAAGCTAATCATAAAAATAATAGAAAACTCTGCTGGCTCTCTTTTTTGTGTAGAGGCTTGTTTAATGGCAAGAAAGGAAAATGAAGGAAAGGAGTGTTGACTGCTGATATTTGAAAATGCTCCTTTTAATTTGCACTGCATATGTATTTTATTTTCCATTTACAGGTACAAGCATCTTTACTGTTTACGAAGCTGCTTCTCAAGAAGGCTGGGTCTTCCTGATGTACCGAGCAATCGACAGCTTCCCCCGATGGCGCTCTTACTTCTATTTCATCACCTTAATTTTCTTCCTTGCTTGGCTTGTTAAGGTACTGTAGACCTGATCAGACACACACCCGATCAGAATATAAAGCATGTTTGAGTGGGACTCCCCCACCGACCCACTGCTTCCACCTCTGCGCTTCACTGTAAAATTTTGTTTTTAAATATATATATATTATTCTTTTTGTAGAATGTATTTATTGCTGTCATCATTGAGACATTTGCTGAAATCCGAGTGCAGTTCCAACAGATGTGGGGATCCAGGAGCAGTACAACTTCGACAGCTACGACACAGGTAGATGTTGCTAATTTTTAAAATTCGCTTTGAGGTGTGTGAATTCTTGCTTAGTCCTACTGTGTGCTTACCAATGTATTGAAACACTTAGGTGTAGGATGCAAATGAAGCATTTGAATTCAAAGCCTGTGCGGTTCATTGCTTGTAATGAGAGAGGCAGTGTGGTGTGGTGGATAAGAGCGGTAGACTCGTAATCTGGTGAACCGGGTTCGATTCCCTGCTCCTCCACATGCAGCTGCTGGGTGACCTTGGGCCAGTCACACTTCTTTGAAGTCTCTCAGCCCCACTCACCTCACAGAGCGTTTGTTGTGGAGAATGTTAGCCGCTTTGAGACTCCTTCGGGTAGTGATAAAGCGGGATATCAAATCCAAACTCTTCTATAAGCCAATCCCTGTTAATTCACTAAAACAGCATTTACAATTTGGCAATCCAAAGCTCTCCGGAGATAGATGTTGGTGGCAGACAAAATCCTGTTGCTTTCCTTCCTGAATCCCTTGAGGCATTGCTTTTTTGTAATTATCTGGAAGTGAAATTAAAACAGAGTTTCCACACAGCAGAACACGTAACATAGTGCAGTGTTATCTAAAAATGATCTTCACTTTGGCGAAGATTCTTCCATAACATTTACTCGCAAGAAAGTCTCATTCAATAAAGGTCCTTTTCCAGTGTTAATTAAGAGTTTCCTGTTCGTAGCTCCTGCTAATAGTATTGCTTCCTGTTGGTTGCAGCAGGAGGACTTTTGGCAAGTAAACTTTTAATTGTACCCTGAGCAGCTGCTCTTAGTTTCCCTGATGTTAGTTTCTATTCCTACAATGGCGGGAACTTTAATTATTGATTTCTTATTAATTCTTTCCTTTCATTGTTGCTATTGCAATTTCTTTCTTTTTAAAAAATAAATAAATTAAAAGGGGTAAAATAAAAATGTCAACTTTACAATATCAGTCAGTATCTCAAAACACTACCAAATAAGCCAAAAATTCAGAAGCTAGGAGGAGAGGTTTTAACCAGTCAGGAATGCCTTCCTGGGAAGGAAATTCTATAATTACAGTATGAAAGCAATGGAATCTCAGTTGCATTCCCTGCAATAGGAATAGCTTTCTTTCAAAGGAGTGCTAGTTGAAATGCAAGACTAGGCACAATAGAGTTAAAGCCCAAACATATCACTAGTTTTGTTTGTATATATGAGCACGTAAATCGCTTCTGACAAGTGCTTTCTGACAAGTGTTTCCCCCCCTCCAGATGTTTCATGAAGATGCTACAGGAGGATGGCAGCTAGTAGATGTTGATGTGAATAAGCCTCAGGGCAGAGCGCCAGCATGTTTGCAGGTAGGGCAATGCTGATGATTCTTTTTTAAAAAAACAAAGATACCAGTGCAACAAACCAAGTGGGAATGTTTCTTTTCAAATATAGACAGCAAGTGGGAAAATGACCACAACGGAAACTCAGAAACAGCTCTAAATTTAGTATTTACTTGCCAGATTTGTTGTACCTTTCATATGTCTGTGCATGTTAGGTGTAATGTGAAATGAATGGCTCATGTGCACAACAGTTAGTCCAATTATACATTCACCTTGCCTAAGCAGAATGTGCACGCAATCTGTTATGTATTGAAGTTCTCACCCTGGGCCAGCAGGGGGATACTGTAGATAGTTCAGGTCCACATATGCAAATAAGGGATCGAAAGTGACGTTCAGTGATTGGATAGTTACAGAAAGTTGTTACAGTTACGTTGCACTGAAGCTCTATATAAGCAGGCTAGCTGAACCCTTCAGTTCAGGTCTGTTCTGGCCTGTGAATAAATAAGAGCTGTTTGAAGAATTGCTGTGTTGTCTGATATGTTCACCCACAACTTAACACAATCCATTTGTGAAGAGGGAATACCTTTTGTCAAAAGAGGCTTGTGGAATGTTCACGTTTTAAAGGGTTTTGTGCGCACTCTGTGCACTTTCCATAATTTCTAATAGGTCTTAGGAAAGGAGTGTATCTTTGTATATTCTCCAGATAATATGCATAGTCTCCCAGATTATATGTTTATCTTGGCAGAATTGTGCACACTGTCCAGCGGGCTCATTCTTCAATCAATAAGCGTAGCATCCAAGAAATATGTCTCTGCTTATGATCAAGATGCATAATCTCCTAAGAAACACATCCTTGGCTGTTTTTCCTTCGTGGGTGGGTCCAGGCCTGAATGTAGGCCAGTCAAGAACCTTTCCAGCTAGGAACACAAATTTCCAAAGTGATGTCAGCAAATACAAATTCATATTGCAATCAATGCAGGTACATATCTGAAATACCCCAGACCTCCATTTCAAAATGGGGGAAAAAAATGGGCCAAATAGTAAAGCTTTATTTTCGTAAAGACGTAACCAAAACTATAACAAACAACTGCAAAACTTGGCGGGGGGGGGGGTGTTCCGGACATTTGTGGTGATGAGGACATTTCTTAAGGTACCATTTCAAATTTGATACAGGATAATAAAATACCTGATAATTCTTGTGAATTGTTCCAGCATGCAGCTGTAAATGTATTACTGAGCATATAGGAAAAAAATTACTCAGTGTAGACCCACTGAAATTAATGGAGCTAACTTCATCTTTTCCATTTCAGTTGGTCTGCTCTCAGTAAAACCTATCTGAAAACCGCCCAGTTTTGGAAATACTGTACTCAATAAAACCTTATTCTTAAAGCAGGGGTAGGAAACAGCATGAGAGCATCTGTGGCATGGAGATTAAGAATTCTAGAGAGCTTCTTTGCCTCCTGGGTAAGATATGTTCTCCTCTTCAGATTGTTCCTGCCTACAATGCTCCAAATTCCAACCAACCATATTTTTAATTTTTCCCTAATGCCCTTAATATAGCATCATTCTGGGAAATGGTGATAACTTAAAAGGGTAGACCCCACTAGAATTAAAATGATGGATCCCCAAGGGCATGATTCTGTGCAGTAGGTATCGCGGTAAATTAAAATGGTGGCTGCTTAACACTGCCACTTGCCTCCATAAGATCAGAGCTGTAGCTGAAAATGCACCATCAACATAGCAGTGGGCATTCCTGTTGTGTTGTAGACCCAGTAGTTGCCAGTGGATAAGACATGGTGATACCAGGCCTGTGCGGTGCGTTACAGCGAGCAGGGAAAGGAAGGAACATTGCACCTGTGTCAGCTGCAATTTCCTTTCTATCAAGGACTGTGTGGTTACGAAGATTTCTGGGTGTCTCTAGAGCACCTGCAGGTTAGATGCACATTATAACGGCCTCAAATTGCCTCAGATGCTAGAAAACTGTCAGAGACAAGGCCGAAGTCTTAACTAATGCACGCTGACAATGTTTTTCTAGTGTTTGCTTTTGCATGATTTCTTTGCTCAAGCCATATACAAACACAAATCAGAGATAAACAGTGCGTACGTGCAGGAAACTTTGCTTACAGAAGCGAATGCATTCACAGCCTGACGAAGCCGGGTTCTGCTTTTATTTGCATGGTAGGGAATAGTGGTCACTGATGAAACAGGGGCACCTCAAAGCACAAACCCAGCAGGATTACAGTATTCTAATAACCTGCTACGTGTTTTCTTGGAAATAGCCTTGATAATCATTGGTTCAGCTTTTGTTCTACAGGTGGTAGCCAAGGTAATACAGTACCGGTGGGGAGGGGGTGGGTGGGAAAGAAGGGGGAATGAAATTGCACGAAAGTGAAAAAGCAGCTGGGAGATTTGGCCTGAGAGCTCTTCAATAAGTTATTTATGTGTTTGTTTAAAAGCATCAGTAAGCCACATAATATTTTTAAACTCTCTAAGCAATGTACAATATCAAAGCAAACCGTACCATTACAAGAAAAATACAACCAGAAACCAATAAAACACCAGCGTTAAAGCACGTAAAGACAAATAAAAGCAAATAAAACAGGAATTGGGGGGGGGGTTCAAATAAATAAAGCAGGGTCCAATCTGTGCAAAAGGTTAGCCTTTACAGGACATCCGAAGCAACTGATGGTTGCTGCTTCACATTTGACAGGGGGCTAGGCATTCCATAATACAAGGGCAATAGCAGATAATTCCAATTTTTGTGTCTCTGCTCTGTTGGAGGTAGGACCCTATATATACTAATGGGTGGTTTCATGAACTTTAACTTTCTCGCGGGCCAAATCTTCACATTTCTCCCCCACCCCCAAACTGTTTTAAATCTAGAGGAGTTTGTGGAGCAGACTGGGAATTTTGCACATGCAACTATTGAGAGGAAATATCTTCAGGGAGGGGGGCATCCTGGGTACTAGTGAGGGTGGACACTTTCTTTCTGTCCCTCAGAGTCATGTCTCTGTTAAAACAGTCCCCAGCATAACCCTAGCATGTCTGAGAAAGCTGCTTGGAGTCGCTTTGAGACTGAGTAAAACCTGCCCCTCACTAGTCGCGAGAGCCATCAGAGGCAGGAAGCAGACTTTGCCCCTACCCACATCCCTTGGCTCTCTTCTGTATACATGAGTGGTTGACACTGACTTCTGAAGAACAATTGGGTCAAACGTGCCCTGCACATAGGAGCTAGGACTCCCTTTCTTATGTCTCACCCTCCAGGGGCCCTTGCACAACTCAGGCCCTCTATCCACATGCATCTATCCACCATAACGAGGCAGCTTTATTTAGTTAATTAAAACGATCATTTGTTTCCCCTGAAAACTTCAGTCAGCTGCACAAATATATTTCATGTTTCATTCTAAAGATGGGTCTTTTTCCTTAGAATGCATCATGGAAAATGTGATTGCAGGTAATTAATATTTTCAGGGCGGGTCGCAAGCTGTCGCTGAATCTGACTATATTCCTAAGACTACAGTGGTACCTCGGGTTAAGTACCTAATTCGTTCCGGAGGTCCGTTCTTAACCTGAAACTGTTCTTAACCTGAAGCACCACTTTAGCTAATGGGGCCTCCTGTTGCTGCTGCGCCGCCGGAGCACGCTGTTCTCATCCTGAAACAAAGTTCTTAACCCAAGGTACTATTTCTGGGTTAGCGGAGTCTGTAAGCTGAAGCGTATGTAACCTGAAGCATATGTAACCCAAGGTACCACTTTATGTTCTTGTTGCCTATGGCATCCAGGAGGTTTGCGAGTGTGCAAGCTAATTCTTAATTAATTATGTGCTTTCTTCCTATTAGGGAACTTGCCTGGATAAGTTATTTGCTCTTGCTCTTGTCGCTGGTATAGCGTATTTTAACTTCTGGTTTCTTCCTGCGTACCATAAATTGCTCCTGCTGTTACACTGTGTGCAGTTCTCTGTCTCATGGAAACAGTTAGCCTAAGTGCCAGGTTTCAGAGGCTTTCTTTCCCAACTCTGCAGGAAATAGCACATTCTTTTAATCCTGTGCAAAAGGCATGCTTTCTGTTTCATTGTTTCTACTCTTGTTAAGAGTCCAAAATAACAGGGGGGTATTCATTATTACTTTTCTCCCCCCCCCTTTTTTTTTTGTTTCTTTTGCTGAATATACATTCTTTTTTTATAACATGTGTAGAATATGCATGGCATGATAAAGACATGGAGAAAGGCATTGAGCAGCCTTTCCAGGGAGTTTTGTATCAGTCTTGTAACAGCTAGTAATTTTACTTATCACCTGGATTAGTGCCAGTGTCTGCATGGCTTCCTTGCCCAGCCATTTATCTCCAGAAATGCCATATGAATTACGATGGGAATGAATAGTCTTGAACTGAATTTTGGGTTTAAAGGGTTTGTAGGAGAGTTATGTTCATCGTTTTCGGCTCTTTGTGTGTTGATTTGTGAAATGTGGTGGCACCTAAGGGCTTAAATCGTTTTGAAATGACTTGGTTTATTTATAGCTCGAGTATTTTAGGGTAAAGGTGAAATTTGGGCAGAGCCTAAATTTCCACGAGTTTCACGTTTTGCATCAAAACTTGTCGTTTGACAACAACAAAAATTGGCAGGGTACTCATTAAAAAAACACCTCATGCTTTTCATAATGGAAGTAACATAACAGTAGAGAAGATGTTGTGATTTTGACTGACTGAATTACAGTGTGTACACTTTGCATATATGACAAGGAATACTGTGTTGAGGTAAAAAGTTGCAGTATGCTAGCATAGGATTCCAGAAGCTGGGCAGCACAACATGCTCAGCACAGCTGGAAAAGATTCAGCTACGTTGTGATAGACTGAAGGAGTGAGAGGTGAGTCCTCAGTTTGAGGAGAGAGCGTAAGGACCAGATAACATTCTATTTTCTTCAGAATTCTATTATGGCAGAAGTAGAGGGGAGACTGAAATTACTCTTCCCCTTTCACAACAAATAACAGTTCTGAAATTCATTGGGCTTGCTCTGATTCCAATCTTTTTCACCTGTGCTATGTCTGTGCCACTATAGTTAGATTAAGCTGATGTTCAGTAGTAATGGGCTCTGTAAGACAGAATCTACCAACTTGTTTATTGGTGTTTTTTTATGGAATTTTTCCAGAGAAGTAACATGGGGCCAACTTGCCTCATTTTTATTGTGTTCCAGAAACTTCCAATATACCTTAACAGTTCCCCTGGCAATCTCTGCCCACTAATATAAAATGATTTCACCCAGGGTCTGGATAAATAAAAAAATACACATTGTCTGAAGTTCAACAGACCCCATTCCACCCGAAGATTGCAGACTACTCTATGAATCTGTGCAGAATAAAATGAAAGTAGTATATACCACAAGCCTAAAAATAATAAACAGGGAGTTTCTTTCAAATCACCTGTGTAGTCCTTTGAAAACAACAGCTTTCACCTAATGATAGAGAAGAGGGAATGCTAACTAGCTTACTAACATCATCTCCATACTGTGCTTATTTATTGTGTTTGGATTGAACTATATTTGCCATTTCTTACACATCAGAATAGTGTTCCATGATTTATTGGGGGGGGGGCTACAAAATTCCTATTGTGCGACAGGAAGGTTGATTTTCTCCATACAAAGACAAAGCAACTCTCAGTTTCTCAAGTTTCCTGACCTAGAGTACAATCAGATCTTAAATACTCTAATTGTACAACTTAACATCTATAATTGCTTTTCAAACTGCGTTCTAGGGATCTCTCTAGCTCTCCCATGGGCAGCATGAACACTAGAGAGCTAGGGTTTGACATCACTTCCTTCCAACATCTCCCACTCAGCACTAAGAGATTTCTGTAGAGAGGTGCCTGGTGTCCTGAACATGCAGGGTTCTCCACTTATAGGCTCAGCTCTGCAAAATGCCTCCCCTACATGTGAATGGTGATTGGCCTATCTGCTTCCCTTAATTCTTAATCATGTAAGTGGGGGAATTCCCAAACAGGGCATGCATAGTTGGGAAAGAATAGCCTTCAGGCCTGTCAGAGATCCTGTAATTCCACCCAAGCAGTTCAAAATATGGTGTAAGTTCATACATGAAAGGAAAGGGGCACAGCTGGGCTCTAGAATTATATATGGGATTGCCTATGGTAGTGGTTTTGGAATAGCTAGACTGGTGACTGGGAGTGGCCACCGAGACCATAAAACACTAGCCCTGAAAACCATACATTGGCTCCCAGTATGTTTCCGAGCACAATTCAAAGTGTTGGTGCAGACCTTTAAAGCCCTAAACGGCCTCGGCCCAGTATACCTGAAGGAGTGTCTCCACCCCCATCGTTCAGCCCAGACACTGAGGTCCAGCTCCAAGGGCCTTCTGGCGGTTCCATCACTGTGAGAAGTGCAGTTACAGGGAACCAGACAGAGGGCCTTCTCGGTAGTGGCGCCCGCCCTGTGGAAAGCCCTCCCTTCCAATGTCAAGGAAATAAACGACTACAGTCATACTTGGAACAGAAGTCTGTTCGACTTCCGAAACGTTTGGAAACCAAGAGGCGGCTTCTGGTTGGTTTCTGATTGCGCAGGCGTGCTAGAAACGATAGTGGAAGCCGCACCGGGCATTTGGCTTCCAAAAAAACATTCGAAAAACAGAACACCCGCTTCTGGTTTTCGATCTTTCGGGAGCTGAAATGTTCGACTCCAAAGGTATTCGGGAGCCGAGGTACTATAGCTGACTTTTAGAAGACATCTGAAGGCAACCCTGTTTAGGGAAGTTATTATATTATATTAATCACATGTTCATTCTTATCATAACGCTGTCCAGTCGAAATGCCTGATGTCTCTGATCCATAAACAAAACAGAAAAGCATGAGTGGAAATGGAACTCTCTTTTGTACTTCCATCTGCTATTTAATGCAATAGGCCTCCAGTGGTGCAACGGGTCTGTGCGTCTGACTGTTAACCAGAGGGTTGGTGGTTCAAGCCTACCTAGGGACTGCTATGGGCAGAATTCCTGCATTGGAAGGGGTTGGACTAAGATGACCCTGGGGTCCCTTCTTTGTTTTTATTATTTTTGGCTTCCTTAATCTGGTCTTGCAAACTGAAAGGAATGAAAGCTTTTGCTTTCTGGAAATTATGATGTTGTGCTTTTGACTGTGCTGGTATTGCCTCACTGTTCTATAACTTACATAGTTTAACCACCTTTCATCCCTCTCTCTCCCCCCTCCCCACCTTTTTAGTTGGTTGCGCTATATGGTTGTGGCTGTGGGAAGAGGTTACTGCCCTTGCCAACTCCTAGGGTTGGGAAGAATCCGCGCTCTTATAATTTTGCATCGGAAGAATTCAACTTAAATAATCAAGTAATGAGGAGCTGAGGAAACTTAAAAGCGATTTTCCAAGGCCGTATGGCAAGTCTTGTAGAAAAGATACTAAAGAGCATCTAGAATTAGCTCCTGTTTTCCTCGGGGTTGCATCCGACTCTGAATTCTGTGTTTTTACAGCACTAACAGGCTGATGTTTACAACCTCTGGGCATATTTTTATTGTGGCCTTTGTTGTTGTTTAGTCGTTTAGTCGTGTCCGACTCTTCGTGACCCCATGGACCAGAGCACGCCAGGCACTTCTGTCTTCCATTGCCAGGGAGTCTTCTCTTCTCATGAGGTGGCCTCAGCTTCATGATCTGTCCTTCCAGTGAGCACTCAGGGCTGATTTCCGTAAGAATGGATAGGTTGGATCTTCTTGCAGTCCATGGGACTCTCAAGAGTCTCCTCCAGCACCATAATTCAAAAGAATTGTGGCCTTTAGTTGCTAATTATGTTCTAAGCTGCGTAATTGGTTCTTTAGCCCCAGTTTGAGCAGTTTTGCACTATGGTGAACTGTTGTGTTTTTTCCTTGACTTTTAACAGTCTTTTCATATAATACTGTCCAAAATTATTTGGTTGTTTTAAACAGTGTTAAACTGAATTGTATTGTGTAACTTGTGAATTGCCTTGGGAAGAATGGGGTTTTCCATTGAAATGAAGTATACAAATTTGTTAAATGATTGATTGATTGGATGGATGGATGGATGGATGGATGGATGGATAGATGGATGGAGCAATCAATAAATGATACTGGGTTGCTGGCATCACAGTCCTATACATAATCAGAAATAAGGCTCATTTAAGTATCACCATAGCTGTCTTCCTTTTTAAAGAAAGTATTAGCAACTTCCCAATTTTACTCTGTGCCTCCTCGGCTTTCCATTTCATCCAAATCTGTCATCAGTTGTGTCTCACTGAGCCGATCATTTTAGTCAGCAGTGTGCTTTGATTGCTATAATTGTGCTACAGAGAGAGAGAGAAACCTACATGGCAATTTAAATGCCTGTTTGATGGGGTTTGAAATACTGGACCTAGTTAACCCTACAGATCAAGCTTTGTAGAAGAAATTAAAATTATACATTAATGTTAATAGTTCTATTGAATACTCCTATGGCCCATGACATCAGTTTAGCTGCAAAGATAGCTTGCAAATGACTGCCAGCAGAACCAGTGAATTAATCCACCAGTGAAAAGAATTCTAAAACTAAGAATGCACATTCCAATTGGTACACCTCATTGGTACACCTCATCTTGGTTTCCTACAGAACTGCAATCATGCTCAGTGTTCAGGTTTCTGAGAAACTCAGTTTTCTAAAGAGTATGGAATCAAAGAGTAGTATGAAACAGGTGTTCTTTCTCTTTGGCATATTGTTCTCCTTGTTGCTCTCTTAGACCTTGAGCTCTACTGAAGACGGTGTGTACTTTAATTCAAGGAGAGACGGGAGGTCTGTTCAACCTGGCATCTCCGCGCCAATAACAAAGTGTGGGTCCTTATCTGAGAGATGTTGTTTGCAGGTGATGCAGCCTTTACAGTGCACTCCGAGGAAGCTCTATAGAGTCTCATCAACCATTTTGCCCAAGCCTGCTGGGAATTCAGTCTTACCATCAGCCTGACAAAGACCAACATCCTGGGTCAGGACTGTTGGGATACTGCCAGGGAGTCCAAGGCATCAGGCAGCCATCCATGTTGTCTCCAGACAATCTCCCGGTCTCCCATTGGAACAGTATCAGTCAATTAGTGACACGAGCCTCAGACACCTTCCAGGACTCATGCAAGCCCTTTCTGCAGAGTTTCCACAATGGAAGATTCACCCAGAAGAGCATATTTACACCTTTATTCAACGTTGGTCAGAACAAAGGAAAAACATGACTGCTTGCGCTCATGTCGAGGAAACAGCCAGAAACAAAAGCTATATACAAAACGGAAACTCCCTGTGAGCAGGAAGTACGCAGGCTTGTGACACACAACAGCCTGTTCCCTTTTTAAGGAGGAATGGAAATATCCTAACAAGGACATCATCAGCACTCCACACATCAGCATTGGTGACCACCCTCTTGAGGGGGTAGATGCTTTTGTGTACCTGGGATCCGCCATAACTAGCAACCTCTCCATCAATGCTGAGCTAGACAAGCATATAGGCAAGGCAGCTACAGCAATAGCTCACTTCTCCAAAAGAGTATGGGAAAATGTGATGTTAACAACCAATACCAAGATGAAGGTCTACCAGGCTTGCATGCTGAGCACACTGCTTTATGGAAGTGAGTCGTGGATAACTTACAACTGTCAGGAGCAATGCCTCAACGCCTCCCACATGTGCTGCATCAGGGAGATTTTAGGCATCACATGGCAGGACAGAATCTCAAACAAAGGTATGCTCTCCCAAGCCCATATTCTCTCTCCTGTCTCAGCAGCATCTATGGTGGCTTGGTCATGTCCACAGAATGGAGGGTGGAAGGGTCTCTGAGGACACGCTGTACGGGGAGCTGGCTTCAGGCACTAGGCCCATTGGCAGACCAACTATGCATTGCAAAAATGTCTGCAAACGTGGCATGAAGATCAGTGCATTGCCTGGAGACAGTCACATTGTGCATCCATAGCAGTGAGCAGAGGGGGAAAGACCGCCAGGAAGAGAAGAAACGCCATGGTGCATCTGCAGCGGTGCAACCGAACACCTTTATCTGCCCCAGCTATTGCAAAGCATGTCTCTCTCATATCAGTCTCTACAGCACAACAGGTGCTGAAACCTTCCAACAGTTTGACTTCACCCGCAAAGGCACACTTCTCCGTTGTCTCTCGGGTCAGACAGATGTCAACCACGGGTGGAATTCAGTTTTGTACTATTATGAACTTTGAGTTAGCATAAGCATTGCAGTTTGTCAGATGGAACAATCTCCCTTTATCTTGCTGAGCTGTTCAGGGAGTTCTCCAGATCCCCCAGTGCCAATTTCGGGAGTGCAGTGGGAGGGTGGAGGGTGGAAGCCCCATTGTGTAAGTGGGGGTCCTTGCCCAGGGCATCTGCTGATGGGGTCTGTTGGACGAATCTCGCCCCATGTTTCCAGTACTCACAATTATGGGAAACAGTTTAAAAAGTTGAAGCTGCACCACAGGGAAAACGAAGCAGGTGCTCTTCCATTGAGCTTCAGCCCTTCCCAAAGCAGTTTCTCCCAAAGGAGTTCCTCCAATGGCCCAGCACAACTTGGCAGGCCAGGGGAGGACCATGGCAGGCTGGACATGGTTTGCAAAAGCCTCATTGTGCAGGTGCACCAATGAGAGCAGAAGATCAGATCCACCAGTGCTTCACAGCTCTGATATCACCGCCCCCACACCACCCCAATAAGCAGCACTGATGTCTCTGTAGGGAGGGTGCTGGCTGCAACTGAGATGGAAGTTCCAGGCCAGTCCACTCCCTTGTGTGCTACTTTTCTGCTTGCAGGGTTTTTTAAACATAACAACAACGATGATGATGATGCAGGGATGTGGTCAAAAATACTATGTTTCCCCTACCTACAGACTGAAGTCCCGGGAACTCCATTCTGCCACTGTGGATCACCACAACCCTATTCCCCCAGTCTACCTGAGGCCACCCATCAAATGTACAGCAATGAAGTATAGAGGCTTAAGTGTAAGATGCACATTCTAGACATAATCATACATTCTGAAATTCTTTAATGCATAGTTCTCCTAATAGATGTGTAATTTATGTCTTCAAAGCTTTTTGAGAATTGGGAGTATAGTTGTTCCACCACCACTGCCCCACCAAAGTAGGAAATCCTTCAGTTTTCTGCAGCTGTATAAAACTGCGTTTGATTACTTTGTGTATATAAACTGTGTTCAGCATTATAAAGTAAAACTGTCAGATTTGGGGAATCATTATGCATCCTCCCCCCCCCCATTCCCCATCTACATATCTCCTTTCTGCTTTATTTATTTTTCCCCCCAGTAGAGGAGGTAGCAAAATTGCCTTGATTTCTTTGAAATGGCATTCTTTTAAATGTGGGCTTGTTTTTATTTCAGTACAATACTAAGAATTTTCTATAGAAAAGAGATGTGAGTATTTGAAAATGACACCATAGCAACAAGGCTCAGATTACATTCCAGAATTGCGTTTTGACATTAAAGTGGTGGTTGTGGGGTGATGGGCTGAGTTTTTTAATCGGGGGAAATTCAGATCATTTCCCCAAGACAATCCAAGGCTTTGAAAAATGCACACACACACTCATTCTACCAGAGGAAATTGTATTAAGGGGGGGGCGGGAGGTGGAATATGGGCCGACATTTTTATGGCAGACATAATGTCACAAAAAAACTGGGTATCTATCCCACACCTGTCCCTCCATAGTGTCAGAACTCACTCAGTTTCAGATGAGTGAGGCCTGTAAGGGGAGAGGGAAATGTCGTCCTTATAAACCCAGTATTCCCCAACCTGTTGTTGTTCAACTATCGTTTGACTACAGCTCCCATCTAGGGATATATCAACAATGCCTCACTCTTCCGACATTCATTTGCACTTTCATGAACTATTTTATGTTCCACTGCAGTAGGGAGTTTTTTGTTGTTATTTTTTACAAGTCTTTCTCTGTTTCATTTCCCATTGATGCAGATATATATATATATATATATATATATATATATATATATATATATATATATATGCAGGTTTTGGTGTCCTCGGGTGTCTTCCCGTGTAAAAGTTGGGGTGTCTAGGCGACGTTTCGACGAGGTCTCACTCGTCATCTTCAGGCTGGTGCTTTCGGCTTCTTGTTACTGGAACAGAGCGGGATCTCAATGTTTGAGTTCCTATAAATACTGTAGAGGGGGTGTGGTGTCTAGCCTCCAATGTTCTGGGCAGAGAGGAAGTTCCCAGGCTAGTGTGCCTTTTCTTCTTTTGTTCCTTAATTACTTGAGAGATACCTTGAGTGATTTCTTGAGTGATATCCTGAGTACCACTTAGGTGGGTCATTAGGTGTGGATTAGTTGCTAAAGTCTTTGTGTCTTGACCTCTTGAACTTTGTGAAGAGTTTTCCTGAGAAGATGGCTGTATTGCACTTAGTTGTGCTTTGGCTTGGCTTCGTGTATAGGGGCGAGCTGTGGTTTTGTGGCTTGTGTCAGCCAGATCTGTGTAGGGATTGCAGGGGGGTGCAGCATCCGGAGGTGCCACCATGGATTGGCTACTGGATGGTGTCAGTAATTCATCTGTGGAGAGGGTCTGGGTTTGGGTCTGGTGTGGTTGATTGGTGTTGGCGTTCTGTGTGCCTCTGGATCTGGTGTCAGTTTTTGTGGGGAGGGCTAATTTCCAGATGTCTGGCAAGCGGGATGTGTCGTCACGCTTGTTCATGTTGTGAGGGTGTTTCTCTATCTCGATGGCTTCCATGATTATTCTCTTGTGGTGATGTTCCGTGTTAAAGAGCAATTTGGAATCTGCAAAATTAATTTCGTGTCCTGTTTCTTTCATGTGTTGGAAAAGAGAGGAAGTTTTTTCTTCTTTTTTGACGGCATTCTTGTGTTCTGCGATACGTGCATTTATTCGTCTGTTTGTTTGTCCAATGTACGTGGCTGGGCAGACTTTGCAGGGTATTTCATAGATCCCTTGGTTTTCCAACTGGATTTTATCCTGAATGAATTACTGACACAATGAATTACTGACACCATCCAGTAGCCAATCCATGGTGGCACCTCCGGATGCTGCACCCCCCTGCAATCCCTACACAGATCTGGCTGACACAAGCCACAAAACCACAGCTCGCCCCTATACACGAAGCCAAGCCAAAGCACAACTAAGTGCAATACAGCCATCTTCTCAGGAAAACTCTTCACAAAGTTCAAGAGGTCAAGACACAAAGACTTTAGCAACTAATCCACACCTAATGACCCACCTAAGTGGTACTCAGGATATCACTCAAGAAATCACTCAAGGTATCTCTCAAGTAATTAAGGAACAAAAGAAGAAAAGGCACACTAGCCTGGGAACTTCCTCTCTGCCCAGAACATTGGAGGCTAGACACCACACCCCCTCTACAGTATTTATAGGAACTCAAACATTGAGATCCCGCTCTGTTCCAGTAACAAGAAGCCGAAAGCACCAGCCTGAAGATGACGAGTGAGACCTCGTCGAAACGTCGCCTAGACACCCCAACTTTTACACGGGAAGACACCCGAGGACACCAAAACCTGCATTCCTGTACCCGTGAAAATCTACGAAAGCATATATATATATATATATATATATATATATATATATATATATATATATATATATTCATGTGTCTCATAGCACACTGTAAAGACACATACAATTTGTTGTTTAGTCGTTTAGTTGTGTCCGACTCTTCATGACCCCATGGACCAGAGCATGCCAGGCATTCCTGTCTTCCACTGCCTCCCACAGTTGGTAGCTTCGAGAACACTGTCCAACCATCTTGTCCTCTGTCGTCCCCTTCTCCTTGTGCCCTCATGGAACAGGGTTTTGTAGCAGCAGCAGCAGCTCCCCCCTCCCAAAGAAAAACCTCTCTGAGTCTGTTTCATATCACTATATCATGCAGTATGCCCCAAAATTCTCCCAAGAGATCTTTCTGATTCTTTCGGGAATTTGCAATTAATAATTTTCACATCACAAATGCAGAACAGAGCTGTCTGAAGAGCTTTACTTTGTGGCCTGAAAAGTATGTTTGATGCTGATATTATTATTATTATTTACCCCCCAAAATCCTTTGAAGTTAGCTTCAATAGAAACATTTACCAGAAAGGAGGAAAAAAATCTTAAGTATGATCCCAGCGCAGTGATTTTAATTATTTTGATAAAGTAGCTGATTTTAATCTCGTTGACCTCAGTGGAACTAAAATGACTGAAATCAAAGAACTTTGACATTAACTAGGCTGTGGATTATGTTTGCTAATTTCACTATTTTATTAAAATAAGTATAATTAAAATTTCATTATAAGACTTTTCTCTCTGGTCATTCAATGCTCTGTATAGTAAATGTTCAAATTAAACTTTAAAATGTAATTACAGGCAAATGGTATGGCATATTCATTTAACCATAGCTAAGAGGTCTAGATCAGGTTTTAAGATCCTCTTTAAAAAAAAACCAAACATGGAGAACCTGTGGCCTTCCAGATGTTGTTCCAACTCCCATCAGCTCCAGCCAGCATGATCAATGGTCAGGGATAGCGAGAGTTATAGTCCAACAACATTTAGCTTAAAATACTTAAATCTCACCTTTGAACTTTAGGTCCCAAGGCAGTTCATGTGCTCTCTTCTCCCATTCCAATCACTGATTGCATGCAAATTAACCCCTCCCTGTCTTTCTGTGACTATGACTTAAGTTATATTAGCACCAGTGTTAACAATATTGAATCATAAACAGTTTCTCTCTGAACCAGGATTTATTAGTGTCAGTGTGCAGGCAAGTAGGGTCTGTTTTGGTGGGAAAGAGAGCGGTCTCGTGGCTCACTCCTAATCTAGTTTCAACCAGTATTAAGAGATTGATAGTGTTGTTTCTACACCAGCCATATGTGTTTATGTTGTAGGCTTCATGGGGCTTTATTTTACACCCCCCCCCAACCCTCAAAGCTTTTAATCAATAATCACATTTGGCATAATATGATCAGCCCTGAGTGCTCACTGGAAGGACAGATCCTGAAGCTGAGACTCCAATACTTTGGCCACCTCATGAGAAGAGAAGACTCCCAGGAAAAGACCCTGATGCTGGGAAAGATGGAGGGCACAAGGAGAAGGGGACGACAGAGGACAAGTTGGTTGGATAGTGTTCTCAAAGCTATGAACATGAGTTTGATCAAGCTGCGGGAGGCAGTGGAAGACAGGAGTGCCTGGCGTGCTCTGGTCCATGGGGTCACGAAGAGTCGGACACAACTAAATGACTAAACAACAACAAACAAATAATATGATCTGATTAGAATGTTTCATCTAGCATCATCATTTTCAAACAGTGCTCTTGGAGCTGGGTGACAGATGAAAATTAGCCCAATAAACCTTATTAGAGGGAATAATTTTGCCACAGTCCTGAAGTATTCCTGCACTCCAGCATTTATATAAATTTCCTGTTATTGCACAGGAAATAGATGGAACAGCCTTTGCTTACCTTCATGTAATACCCGAGCTCCTAGAACTAGAAAAAAAGGAGGGGACTAAAATTTGTCTTGAATTAGACCAAGCAAGACAAACTAAACTTTATACAATAATAATAATAATAATAATAATAATAATAATAATAATAATAATAATAATAATAATAATAATATATCTATGACAGAGAAAGGAAATGCATATACACAGAGTGGGGGATATCTAATATTTAATATGATAAACTTGATTGAGATTTTTAATGGATGTAAGTTTATTTGCCAAATAAATAAATAAAAATGAGAGGCATGTATATAATAGGCAGGTAGTTGTGCAAGGTATTTACCTCCAGCTATCTGACATGGGAAAGTACAGCCAGTGGCGTAGCGTGGGTTGTCAGCACCCGGGGCAGGGCAAGTAATTTGCACCCCCTAACCCGTGGATTTGCGCACCCTAACCCTAACCCCCAGATGTTGCGCCCCCTAACCCTAACCCCCAGATGTTGCGCCCGGTGTGGCCGGCCCCCCCTGCACCCGCCACACTACGCCACTGAGTACAGCCCCAAACCCATTTTAGGATTCTGACCATTCTACTTCCCTGTGCCACTAGTATAGGCAACTGAGTCTCAGCAAAGTGCAAATATTATCTGGGAGCCAGATATTATGTTGTAGTATACTGCCCATTTCCTTCTTCCTGGTTTGTTCTGAAGCTTGTGTACATCCTTCTCAGTTTATATGTAACAGGCAACTTTAGTACATAGGTGCTGGGCCCCTGGGATCGCTTGGTGCCGGAGCACCCACAGAATTGCCCATGAAGGGGCCAGGCACCCACAAATTTAAGTGCCAGGGCCATGCACGCTGCTTGGCACCCCTGCTTAGGTAAATATACCCATGTGGGCCACGGATTGGCAGAGCTCGCAAGTTGAATTATAATGCACTTCTCAGGTTAATAAACCAAGATATATTACATCCAGATCAGAACAGTGAGGTTGCTAATCTTTCAGCTAAGCACTCATTTGATTACATCAAAACACAACCAGCTTAATTTTCAGTCCACATTTACATGTATATGAATCATTACTCTCAACATACATACGGAACGCAGATATAGTTTGACAATGTTTCCTTATTTACTTTATATAGTTTTTCCTACCAGAATGTTGCTGAGAGCTGAAATACCAACTCAGAAGTTTGTAGATGAAACCAATTGTATTTCAGTTTTGCACATATCCTAACTTTGTGGCTCAGGGGACATCAAATGATGCTAACACAAATCACAAGCTGTATATGGTCCTGCAGGGCTCCATGATGTGACAATACTGACTTCATAAAATCTGAGAATAGGTGAGCAATGTCTTAGGAGAAGGACCATTGCAACCACAGTGTCCATAGACTGTGTATTTGGGCTCCATAATCTTTTTAAAATGACAACTCTTATTTTGGGTCAGATCCATAGCCCAACCTGCTTAGCCAAGACAACATTATGCAAAGCGATGTTCTGCTACTGTGATAGAAAAAATACTAAATTAAGAGCATAATTTACTAGGTGTGTTTGCTTAGAAGTAAGTTGTGTTAACCCTTCTTCCAGGAAAGTAGTTATAGGATTGTAGCTTAAAGGTACTTTCTAGAAAATTTATGATTATATTTAAAATCATATAATGTTCTTAAAAAGAGACAGAGAGGTAGAACTGCAATATTATGAATTTGGATCCTGACATTTTACATTGATTGTACAATTTACCGTCTAGTACAATCGATTTTGCAATGTGCTCTATCGTTTTTATTTATAAGGAGTCACTTCTTATCTCAGTGGTGGATGAGATTTTGTTCAGTGTGGTCCTGCCTGTGTATGGATTACCCTTTCCCCTGTGTTCAGTTTTTAAACACCCACCCTAGTATCATAACAATGGTTAGTTCTGTATATTTTAGAAGAGTCTTCTTTCATTTATGGAGAGATCTATCCACTGCTGTTCATACCAGATTCCAGCAGTTGCATGGAGATTCAGGCATTTGTCATCTTCAGCCTATTTATTTCCACAGCAGCTGTTCTGCTAGAGATTAGGCTGTGAATCTAACCCCCCCCCCCCCGAATCTTCATTAATACAAATTAATCATCTGATCATTTTCTTCCTACCGGAGCATTTGATTATCTCAAAGCACCCTCTACTTTTATATGCAAATTTTGTCCTAAGCTTTGCAAAAAAAAAAAAAAGGCATAGCAATTAAGCAAAGCAAGAAAAGGTGAGGGATTTCTGATTCAAATCCTTTGCAGTTGATAACAGTAACAAAAATTTTGGTAACTTCATTAATATTCTTTTCACTGCACACACACAATTGATTTTCAAACAATCAAAATACTCCCATGTTGCTCAATAACTTGATGGATATTAATATTACATATCTTTTAGTCAATGTGTCTATTTAAAAAGTCAGTCGAATAGGTGGTTATATCTATTAATGGTATAATATAGGTAGTTCCACATACCTGGATTCACATTTTAGATTCACCTGAATGAATCGCAGCGATCATATTTAAACAGGTATGCCTGTATTTATGGTAACATTGACTTGTTACTTTCTCCTCCATAGGAATGTGTACAAGTTCTAACCTGAGGACATTTGTGTACAAGACATTCAGGAGCGCTGCTATATGAATGAATTAGCCTAGAGGCCTTCCATAAAACATCATTATACATAGGTCCCAAAGCTTATCCAAAAGTTTGTGCCTCCAACTGTTGACCTATGTTGACACCTGTGCATATATGATGTAAGATTCATTTTTATGGGGGAAGATGCTGGCAGCATTCTTACAGTTCCCCCCAACCATGGTTTAGAGAGTTGGACTCAGCAATGAGCTCAAGCATTTCACACATGTTGTCTATTCAGATCATTGTTTCCAAAATGCCTGAACAGCAAACTGGCTTGAGTGGGTGGCTTTCAACTCATTTTTACTCAGAGGGAGCGACATTGAAATTAATGAACATGAGTTAGCTAAGTCTATTAATTTTGATGGGTCCACTCTTGAGTGAAACCTAGTTGAATACCACCCAATGAGCCCTCCAAACCAGGATGGTTCAGTCAGGAACATAGGAAGCTAGCCCGGTCCACCTAGCTCAGCACTGTCTACACCATGGGTGGGGAATTGGCCCACCCCACTCACCAAGGGTTTGAGACCCATCAGCTATCTTCACCTGGTTTAGCCAATTTGTCAAAACTGTTCCCAGGGTGCAGCTGCTTTCTCATGCTGACAGCTTCTCTCACTACAGGTGAGAGCTGAATGTAGAGTAGGAATGCAGTCTTAGATCCTCTGAATTTCCATAATACATTTCCACAGGAGAGGTAGGAGTGCTTTATGCGTTCTAAAGTTACCATTCCATCACAGATACTATGGCTGCTTTCATGACCATCCTCCAAACTGTGGTTTGGGGAAGTGAGCATTCCCGTCTTCCTTCCTATGTCCTCCTTGACTCTTACTTGCCACACAGCCCAGGCACAGCCTTACCACTTCAGCAAAAAGTAGGGACCGCTATGCCCCTTAAAAAATGAGGTCCAGTCCAAGTGGTAGTGATGGTAAGGGACCATTTAGATTTTTCACTTGGGTGACTACTACGATAACATACAAATAAGGGAAGCAGTGAATAAATTATGTGTTTCCTATATTATGAACATTGTGATTCACCTGATCCTGAGATGGGAGCAGGTGTGAGTATTAAAAAGGAATTTAAATTAGGAAATATTAGTTGCTTGAGGAAAGTACCAGCTGAGAAATGCTTCTCAAGACAGAGTGTACATTTTGTCCAGATTCACCAGCAAGGCCATTGAGACGGAAGACAGTTTTGTCAGAGCACTGTAGCCATTTTGGGGAAGAAGAAGAAGAAGAAAACAGATCAGTCGCTTCTCATTGTTTGTCTACGTACTCTACCTTCGCCTCTGGCAAACAGGTTTTGCAAATCCTTTGTGTTATTTCCAGGACAAAAGAAAACAAAATTCTGCAAAAGTACAAAAGAAATGTAACTATACAGTGTTCTCTAGTGGGTACATATGCTTGGATGCTAACTAAGCACCTTCAGATTGAAGGACTTAATCTGTGTTAGTTTCTGTTTCTGCCGCTATGCAGTGCTTGGAGTCACAAGACTCTGTTTTGCATTCCAGACTTTCCACACTGTTGGAAGTCTCACGGGAGACGGATGTGATGTTTTCTGGTTTCCTGTTCCTTTGTGTTTCATTTGCTCTCTGTTCTCACAGAGAAAGGATGTTTCTTTTCTGTCTTTTATTAGGAATAAAACTCTTTAGCCATGTAGCTCATACTGTCTCGTCCTTCCGCATGCTGCTGTATACTCTGCGTAATGGGGGAACGTGCTTGGAGCCTTATCAAAGGCTCAGGTCGTTAATCATCATCGGATGAGCTTTATCAGCTCAGTAACGGAACGCAAGTCTGACATTCTGATCTCACTGGCACAATGGAAGAGATATATACACAAATATTTAGAATGTTTATGTGTTTTTTACTTTTTTGCTGGTTTTAATTTTGTGGTCGTTTTTACCAATAATCTTACTGTTTTATTGTTTTTGTAAACCTCTTTTGAGGGTTTCTACAATCAAGCGGTATACAAATTTTATGAAATACGTAAAAAATAAAAATAAAGCAGGGAAGATATCCAAAACGGACATATAATTATAAAAAGGGCAACATGATTGGCAGCTGTCAAACCAGAGGCCCAATCTGGTCCCCAGCAAGGCTGCTGAATCCAGTGGGGCTCTTCTTTCTGTATGCTGTGCTTTCTGAGACACAAAGGCAAAAACATTCTAAACACTAAAGTTTTGCACCCACTGCCTCTCACACCCCATTCTTCAGCATTGTTTTGTTGCCTCCTGCAATCTGGCACCCAGTGGGCACACCACCCTAAAACCACCTCTGTCCTGAACCTCCCACAGAGGCAAAAGAGGTTCTTCCAGAGATCTTTCCATATTACACACCCTGTCTGCTCACTCCTTGTGTGAATGCCAAGGTTCAGACAATATAGGAATCAAAGGAGCATCAGCGTGGGGAATTTTGCCAAAGCCTCAGCTGCTGTTCACTTTGAGAAGAATGGGAATCTAATGGTGTCTAATTCTTCTGATAGAGAATAGCCCATGTTTCAGACTCTTCATCATCCTGTGCTCAGTTCAGCGCAGTGACCCTGATAAAACCTAGTTGTGCACTAGAATTACAGTGTATTCAAATGCTATTTGATGATAGCCATTTAAGCATTCTTGATAAACCGTATTGGGGACAATGGCTACAATGAACTGGACAAAGCCAGAAAACAAGCCTACCTTTCATACATTCACACCAGGAGAGTACTTAACCTGCATTATTTGTACTCTTTTTGTGTAGGAATAATTTTCGTTCTGAAGTGCTAAATGTGGTTGCTAAGCAAAAGAGGAAAGCAGTCAATCGATAATTTAACTTACTCAAGTTTTACTTTGTAATTTCGACAAAGTACAGAAAAGTTTGTATTCTGAAGGTGACGATTGGTCAGCAATCTTAAGGCTTGAATGGATAATCATCTAAATGTGTTGCTGTTGTGAAATCTCTGTTGTATTTTTAGGTTTCCTTTATCATATACCTGTCACTCTAGATTTCTTGGAACCAAATTATGGTTGTTGAAAGGCTGGGAACTTTATTGTCCTAGAGACAATGATGTGACGTCGATCTTCTTGCTTGTTTACAAGCTGACATTTGGTTTAAAATGCGATCTTGGTATCTGGGCAATTTTGAGTATTTACCTATAAATACCTACCAAGAAAAGGTATTAGTTTCTAGTGCTCTCGCTCTCGCTCTCTTTTTGCAGCTGACAATGAAAGAGCACTTTCTTACCTTTTTGCAGCTCAGTCAATGTTGGTATTTTGCATCAAGACCTTCTGCTTTAAAGAATCAATTCTTTCTGACTTAAAGGAAGAATTAGTGAGAGCCAGGGCAGCAATAGCCAATGTGGCACTCTCTAGATGGTGCTAGCATCAAAGGATGATGAGAGTTGTAGTCCAACAAGATCTGGAGGGTACCATGTTGAATGCATCCGCTATAGAGTGATATCCAGGAGTCAAACATAGAGGAGGCCAATTGAAATAAATTGACCTAAGTCAGGCCTGCTCAGCAGATCGATCGCGACCTACTGGTCGATCGCAGGATGCATCTGGTCGATCCTGATCGATCTTTGTACCCCCCAACAAAAAGAAAAAAGCTCAACAACTTTGGCTCCAGTGACAGTGAGTAGATCACTGCCAGTTTTTTGTTTTTTTAAAATAATATTTATTAAAGTTTCAAAAAAAAATTACAAGACTAAAAACAGAGAAAAGAAAAAGAAACAAAAAATACAAAATACAAAAAAACTAAAAACAATTAAAAACAAGTCAACTTTTCCATGTCTTAACTTTCATTTACTTGTTTCCCTGACCTCCTCACACCTCCCTGTACGCCGGCTCCCTCGGCCAATAAAGCGAGATGAGCGCTGCAACCCCAAAGTCAGTCACGACTGGACCTAATGGTCAGGGGTCCGTTTACCTAATATCCGGTGGCATATGAATGTACCGGTACTTCCATTTGCACAAGGAGACTTACCCTTCCTCTCTTCACCCCTGTTCTGCCCCCAGATCTGTTCTAAAGGGTTAAGAGATCCTTTGGAGCAGATTTTGGGAGCCTTCAAAGAGGAGGGGAGGAAAGGGAAGTCCTGTTGGGCAAGTGTGTTGCACAGTTGGGTGGAAATTATTGGGATGTCACCCACAGATAATGGCATTGTGGGAAAGATATAGAAATTCATATATCCATGAACAAATTATTGATGGATGCAATCAAATCACGGAAGGCAGGAAAGCAAGAATTCACATTGCAAATATGTCTTGTTAACACTAAACAAGAGACAAATCTTCATCTTCATCTTTCTAATAATTGCTCACCCAGACCTGCTATATGTATTAGAAATATCAATGTGTATCAAAATCTGTTTGAAAACAAAGGTCAAAAGAAAATATGTGATGCAATATAAGAAATAGAACACAGAGGGTAAGGCATAAAGAGTTTATAGACTTTTAGACACAATTTGATGTCCTGAGCATAGATTAAAAAACACACAGAGGGTGTAATAAGCTGGTCTTGTTTCAAGACAAAATGGGGGGGGGCGGAGACATAATGATGACGCAGATTTTGGAAGCCTAAGTAAATGGTACCATTCTTCAAGGTAGACTAAGGCAGTGATGTAAATGCCTTGTTAATACAGACCTGGAAGGAACTGTTGAAGATATTGTCCTACCCCTTCCGAAAGCTGGAAGGAGACTGAGCAATTTAGAAGGTAGTAGATGACGAACCACATGGAACTCCATGATTAGAAGCATTGTGCTTTGATTTGGGTTCTGACCCATATTACTCCAAGCATGTTTAGAAAGTGGGAAATGTCAATTCTCAAGATTTCTAATTAATTTTAGTAAGAAGACTCACCCACTCACAGAATGTTCTGTTGTATTTTAGATTCATGGGGTTCTTTTAGATTGTCAACTTGTGGGTAGGGTCTGTCTTGTTTTGGTTCTATGGCTGAAGAGTGGAGTACAAATACTCAAAACAAAATAAAATTAAAATGAAATGAAATGAAACCCACCTCTTATTCCCAGAATCTACATGACATTCTGGATTATAGTGGATCTGTTTTACTCCAGCTTGTTTTAAGCCGATTCAAGCTTTATTTCCCTGGGGCGGTTTTCATTTGCTCCATAGAAGATGGAGCACTCAGGAACAGGGTTTTGATCCAACTTCCTCACCACCTTCTAGCTGTGCTTAAAATTGAGGTCATGGTTCTCCAAATATTCGTGCCCTATTTCAGTTGCAGTCCCTGCCTAAATTAAACAAACCTTTGGCAGACTGTCTCCCCTTCTAAGAATTTCTAGTTTGGTCACATTGTAGATGCCCTTATTTATTTCTCAAAGCATTCGGGTTATTAAAAGTGGCTTATTACAGGTTGACATATACTTTTGGGGATATTGCACATTTAATCATCTGCCGCATGTCCTCCAGACAGGGAACAATGTCACCCTGCTTTTCGCATTAATAAATGACGTGCCATAGTATCAGAAAACTTGTTATTTGATACTTCAGGCTACAATTCTAACTCTGTTTATCTCAGAGCACTCCCCATTGAATTCAACAGAACTTACTTCTGAGTAAGTCTCTGTCCATTGCACTGACACTATACAAATATGTGCGCCTCTAATTATAACCTTATTTACGTGGATGAGGGCTCAGGGAAGGTAATCTGTGGTTCAGTATTGATACTGTACAGTTTTTTCCCCCCTATCATATAGATTCCTGGCACTTACACCAGAGCATTGCTTTCATCTCCTCCCCATATTGTTTAAGAGGCTCTTTGAAGCACTAGAAAAATTCAGTAATTTCAGAATGAACAACACCTGGCAAAACACCTCTTTTCTCAAGTTTTTACAATAGCTTCCCACAGTGCGTGCTCTGATAAGCTCTGAAATCCAAGTGGCACACAGCTGATCAGACAACTGTTCAAAATATTGTTTGATTCCATTCTGTGCAAAGAACAAACTCTGTTCACACATTCCACTTGGGTGGCATAGTACTGATGTGAGAGCAAAATTGGCTCAGGGGTTTCGAAATGAGTGACTTTTTTCCCCAACCAATGAATGCATTTAAAAATTGTATAGTACAAAAAGTTCAAAATGGAACAAATGTAGGCCTTAGAATACTGCATGTGGCTGGGCCAGAATTCAAATAAATATGCTGATTTCTTTTCCCCCATGGGAATTGTTCGTGGCGAAGCAGGGGGTAGGGGGAGAGGTGGAAACAAAATGTATTTCTCCAATGTTTTTAATGTCTGTTCACAGCCAGCTAGGTTTTCCTGTCTGCTGCTTCTCCAGGGTTGTTTTCATTTTCCTTACAGCATGATTCCAGCCAGGGATGATGTAGTGAGCAAAACATTATCAGTGCGATGTAGCCAGTCCAATTTGGCTACAGCGCTAGACTAGACTGTAATCAAAGTGTGTACCCAACATGCATTTGACTGAGATTTATGGCTACTCCTAAAAATATCTGTTCTGTAATCTGGAGTGAATTACAATATAAAGATGCAAAATGCATAATAAAAATAAAAACAAGAACAACCCAATAACCCCACCCCCTCCCCAACACGTTTTAAAAGGGCATCAGATGTCAATCAAGGGCATCAGATGTCAATCATCCAAAGGTCTGGTTAAAGAGGAATATTTTGCCTGACGCATAAGGGTGTATAATGAAGGCTCCAGGCGAACCTCGCCGGGGAGACCATTCCACAATCCCGGAGGCCACTGCGGAAAAGGCCAGTTCTTGCGTTGCTACCCTCTGGACCTCTCATGGAGGAGGCATTCGAAGAAGGGCCTCGGAGGATGAACTCGGGGTGTGGGAAGGTTCATATTGGCTAAACCTATTTGGTGTTTCGCAACTTTCTGACTAGTTGCAGGACCTTAGCCAGATCTAGCAGAGTACACGCAGAATCCACGGAAGCAATTGGCAACTTGGCTGCAGACAGGATAGACAAAGCAGGAACCAGGAACTTGTAGTTAGGTGTTTATTATATACAGTGGACTATTTACAGGAACAGATCACGGATCTTTTGCTAGCTCTCTCTGACACGAGTCACAACTCCTACACTGACACAGAACTACTGAACTCACAAACTCTAAACTAACAGTTAGTAGGCCATTAATTATCACTCCCTTGAGAGAGCTTGACCAATCAGGGAGCGCTCTCCATGTCTCTGTTATCTCCAGGCAGACTTACTCCTTCAGATTGCCTTCTGGCTGTCTGCCAAACCTTAATTGACTCTGTGTGAGTAGCTGCACGTACACAGTTTCCCAACAATGGAGAGATGCTCAAACCACCTTGCCCCAGGGAGCAACCTGGCCACTGAATTCCGCGCTAGCTGAAGTTCCCAAACCACCTTCAGAAGAAGCCCTACGTTTAATGCATTGCAAGAATCGTATTTAATGTGGGAGTTACTCCATCCCCTTGATCATTCTGGAGATGCCAGAGACTGAACCTAGGACATTCTGCATGAGGAGCATGTGATGTTCCTTGGGCCTGTGGCACCCTGGAGGTTATAGTTAAAGAAATTTCATGGTGATTTCTAGGTTCAGTACTCCTAGTTTCTGCATCTGTCAGTGTGGATAATCATAATTTTTGCATGTGATTAAAAAGTTTTTATTTTCCTAAAGAAGAGAATCCACATGGTTTTTTTGCTTTGTTTTTCTACAGAGAATGATGAGGTCCTCAGTTTTCCATATGTTTATCCTGAGCATGGTGGCAGTAGATGTCATTGTTGCGGCTAGCAATTATTACAAGGGAGAGACTTTTAAGAGCCAATACGATGAATTCTACCTTGCAGAGGTGAGTGCCTTGAAATTGCCACAGATTTTCCTCAATAATAAAAAGGTAAGTGAGCCCAGGCGAATGTCAACCAATTTTGAAAGTGTGCCATTTTGTATTATTATTATTATTACTCTTAAAGCGCAGTTAGAATCCTTTACTGATTTGTTCTTTTCTTTTTTTTCTTTCATCAACTGACAAGTTTGCCCCACACTTTTCTGAAAGAACATTTCCTCACACAAAATCACAGTAATAATTAGCTCAGACAGGAGGGTACCATCAGCAGGCCATACCCATATTTTATTTAATTTTTTCATAACAGGAGTATAGTAAACGTAGGGGTTGGGTAAAATCATACCTTGGTTCTTTTCTTAAAAGGAAAAAAAAATTAATAATGTCACACCACAAACATAGCTAAGCTAATTTCAGGAAACCGCTTTTGTGCGGGAAAATATTTATTGCTTCAAAATGTACTTCACTTATTCCTTAATCGTGGCCTATGTAATTCCCCTGCACCAATATCACCTAAGTCAGTAGCAATATTTAACAGATCTTTCATGTTCTCATGATGTAAATGCACAGCCTAGGTACTTTCTGCATATGTGGAATTTTCCCCTTATCCCAGAAGAAGACGGACCACTCGTAGTTATTTAATTACTAGACAAATGCCCTTCATTACGACAGTGAAGATGTATGTATGTGGACTCTGGTGTCAAGGATGGAAAATAGGTTCTGTTCTTGGAGCATCTTTGCGGTCAGTACACACAGTACTTTCATTGTAAGAGGGAACGACGCCAAGTAACACACCAGAGAAATCCTCATCGTTGCACATTGTCCCGATCCAAATGCTCATTTGCAGAATATGATAATTTGCTAGTTGCTAGCGGACCAATTCTACTGCCACCCTTCCCTCTCATTCACACAAACGCTCCTGTTGACACCCTTGGTATTCCATGGGTCCTGACTATACGCCTTCGTCAGACAATGTTTTGTTTTGCTTTATTAATTGCCCATTTCAGTGCACTTTGCATAACTGCATTCCTAGCAAGCTCCCAGAGAATACAGAGGCCGCTGCTTTGTTCCAGGTACTCCCAGTTTGCTTTGTGGGACACAGCATTAAAAAAAGCTGTAGCGATAATAATATATATGTTACAGTACAGAGTCTTACGCACTGCCATTTTTCAAACAGAAAAAGAAAATGGCACATCAAACACTACCCTGCTCAAACATGAACAATTTGGAGTGCATAGGGTGATTGTCTCCTAGAGCGTTCTTGTAGGCTGGGTGGAAAATGTGCTTCTGGGTGACATCCCACACACTCCGCTTCCACAATCCCCTCCCCACCTTTTATAGTTCCTGAGAGGCATAGCTATTCTGGCACAAAAAGAGGTGACAGCATGCTGAACTGCAATTGTTCGAGTTACCACTTCACCACTCTCTGCTGTGTCAAGGTCTCCTTTATTACATGGCTAACAAGAACTACTGAAACACTCACCAGGGGTGCCAACTTGGATTCAGAGTCTTCTCTTGTAAATAATGGTACTCCTATCTCTAGTCTTTTTTAAAATAAAAAAAAGTCAGGTGTTTTTCAATTTAACAAAATGTTATGCAAACCTTTAGTGGTTTTGAGCTCCTTTGACAAGCATATAAAATGCAAATCATCCAGCCCACACAATTTTGGAACACACTGAAATAGGTTTAAGTCTGTAATTGTTAACATTCTCATAATGGAACAGGGAAAAGTGTCACCGTTCTAGAACACACTTTCACCATGATAGGTAACAATTGGAGAGCTTATGTGGGAGGAAGGGGTTGACAAAAATGTCCACGTTTCTTTGGGTTTTGTTTTACATGGATATATTTTTGATGTATAGCGTTCATGTTTCAAGTGACTGCTTTGCGGAAATTGTTTTGCTTGTCATATTTTTACCCTGCTTTTCAAATACAACTATTGTATCCAAAAGCAGCTTACAAACTAAAAAGACAAAGAGGGAAGAGGTAGAGGAGAGAGATCAGTAAAACCATGACAAAAATGAAGTGGTGATTGTAAACAGGCTCTTATATCTAGTTGGAGGAAACCACCTAGATGTTCCCTTGCTGATGTGTCACAGTATGTTTCTCATACATACATACATTCTCACACTGCAGTTGCAAAAGAAACCCTTAGTAGTTTGTGTAAACCTTGATGTGTGAAATCACCCATGTATACCTGTATTTTTGCGTGAAGCGTGACAGATACTGGACAGAAATATGAATCAAATTACTTGAGATAAAGGTCTGTATAAAAAAACCACCTTTGTTTACTTTAAATATTGACAGGATAACAAGATTTGATATGAGAGCAAAGGCCGTATAAATGAAACACAAAACAAAACCCCACAACAGCAGTAGCTGTAATAAGCAAAAACATATTTCAAAAGCTTTCTAAGGAGCTAAATTTTCTTTAAAATGCTTTGCGTGTGAAGACCCCAAGACATCCCAAAGAAAGACACAGTTGACACCAATATTAGTTTAAGGTTATTGGCATAATTTTTGCCACAACTTTATTGATTACAGAATGTGAGTTGGTTTGCTTAGGCATTGGTTCGACTAGCTACACCGACACCTCTGGCAGGGCAGCACTGACAACTGGACACTGGCAGAAGTCAGGAAGGGTAAACAGACTGGGGGAGCATTAGTCTTACCACAGACGCAACCTCACCCCAAAATGCTCCCAGCCGCTCTGGTGTGGCCCTAACCCCTGGAAGGGGATTGGACAAAAGCATGGCGAGCACCTGGATTCCTTTAACGGAATACCCTATTGCACATTGGGAGGGGCAGGTGTGACAACCTTCCCTCCACCACACCTTGAACCAATGCCTAACCACCACACCTTACAAAGTTGTGACGATTTGCTACACGGCAGGCGAAGCCCAAGTGGCACCAGCCAATCAGCCAAATGGGAAAATTCCTACCGGGCCCCTGCCCCAACAGCAGACAACCCACAACGGCATAGCAAGGTCAAAGCAAGACCCTAAATATAGGGAGGGTGAGAGGGTGATCTGATACACGAGGTGCTAAGAGGAAGCTTGATGCAACATGGTCCCTTGGCTGCAAATTCTATCAACCCCATTAGCCAGAATTGCCCCACCAACCGAGGGACCCAATCGGGTTGTTGTGGCTATCCAATGATCCCACCCACACAAACAAGTGAGGTCAATCTTAGTGATCTCACCGCAACTCGGTGATGAGGACACGATTTACCCATCTGATCGCTCTGAACTTGCCCAAGGGAAATAGAAGAAGCGTTTCTGGGAGATCTCTGAATGCCTGATCCGAAGACTTCACCCCCTTCTTATATGTTCCCCCAGGTTGCATTTACGGTCCTGTTTGATCTGGAAGCTCTTCTGAAGATCTGGTGCCTGGGATTTACTGGCTACATCAGTTCATCTCTACACAAATTTGAGCTGCTGCTGGTTATTGGAACTACTCTTCATATTTATCCAGACCTCTACCATTCACAATTTACATATTTTCAGGTACAGTTTATAAGGGAAAGATGTGATTTGAAATCATACATATGATTAGGTAGGAGTAAGTTCCATTGATGTTTCAGGTTCATTGGAAAATAGCCAGTTTGCCTACTTTATAAAGGTAAAATTAGATTGTATGTGTAGTGTGTGGCTGCCGTTGATAGCAGAGTCTCCTCTCTCTTTCTGCCCCTCAGTGCTAGTGATCTTAAATGTATGGCAGGATGCGAGTGCTTTTTGAGTTTCCTTGGCCTGCAAATGGCTGACATGGAATGGGAATGGGCTTGAGGTTGGGGAAACTCACAGCAGCACCATGTTGTCATATCAGATAGTTTAGCTGGCCAGATGTTATGAAGGATAGAAGTGGAGGAAATATAAATCTGTTTGCTTTCAGCAGAAGCCCATACATTAGGGCTGCCATACATCTGGAATTTCTCGGACGTACCCTGGATTTGTCAATCAAAAACAGCGCATGGGTGCAACTTTTGAAAATTGGTTAAAATGTCCAGGAAAACTTGGGCATATGGCAGCCCATATCGGAAGTGTTGGGGTGGGGTTTTTTTGGCAAATTTTGTAAAAAAAAAAAAGCTTAAAAACTTCATTTGTTTTGGAGATTTTGCAAAAGAAGCTCAACAACTTTTGTGTCTGGATTTTCACTTTATGAAAAATGGCAACCCTGCCATACATTACTCACATCTAATTGGGTGCCACAAGAGCTTTCCAAAGCTCCAGAGAATATCACTGCCACAGTGCTAAGCCCTGTAAACAAGGGCCCCTCCAACTGTCATTTTTATTGTGCATTCAAAATTATTTGTGCTCATGATGGTATCGGAACTATTATATATCGGAACTATTATACTGTTTGTACTGCAAAGGTTTTGGAGTGGACATACTGCTTTGATTACAGTAGATGCATGACTTGGAGCAGGGGTCAGCAAACTTTTTAAGCAGGGGGCCAGTCCAATGTCCCTCAGACCTTGTGGGGGGCCAGACTATATTTTGGGGAAAAAATAAATGAACGAATTCCTATGCCCCATAAATAACCCAGAGATGCATTTTAAATAAAAGGACACATTCTACTAATGTAAAAACATGCTGATTCCCGGACCATCCGTGGGCCAGATTTAGAAAGCGATTGGGCCAGATCTGGCCCCCGGGCCTTGGTTTGCCTACCCATGACTTGGAGCTTTCTGCTGAAATCTTGTAACTTTTCATGTTCGAGTGGAAGAGGGAAGGAACCCCACTTCTGTTGCACTATAATGCAAGTGTACTACTCAAAATGGCAATTGGGGCAGCATCACAGAACAACTCATAAAGTGGAATGATGTTTGTACGGTCCAATATAAATCCACCACTACTGCACTGATGACATGTTGCAGAATACACCCACAAAGTAACACTAGTTTGGAGAGGTTCTAGCTCTCCTGTCTGCCTGAAAATCAAATACATCTTCAGTAGTAGTATATGTGCTGCCGAAGCGAGCACAATACATCTTCAGATTGTTGGTGCGCATTGAACATAACACTACAAAGTCAGTCACTTTAAAGTCCCAATGATTAAAATGGGCGAGTTAAGCATGCGTTTAAATATTTTCTACTCAAGTCAGTGGACTTTTTTTAATATAAAAAAAAACCTATTTTGGCTGCATTGTGTTCCAGTACTTTTTTATTTGAAGGTCATGAAGATAAAAAAATCTAACTGAAACTCTTTTGTATATGTATATTCTTCAGACTGAAGGTTTTGTGCAGAAAGTAGGCCAGCATATGACACAGAAAGCCCCTACATTTGACTTCTATTGGCAATGGGAAAGCTTATTTAGCATAACCTATGAGCCTGTGTGATTCCTACATTGTTCCTGGAATATATTCTCAGAGCAAAGGAGAATCTATATTGAATTGTGCTTGTGAAGGTGAAATCTCTTACACTGATTAGCTGAGCTGGTACAATGGCTCAGAATTTTAAGCTGCATTGCACATAACATGGGAGTTGCATGACCAGACTCATTTTTCTCTACGTAAACCAAGTGTTGGTGATCCTAATTTGGATCGGTGATGGAAGAGAGGGGGAACCTAACATTTTGCCCCATGTCACAGCTATGTGCTAAACTAGAAAGCATGGAGACTGAGGGAGGACAATGTAGTAGTAGGCAGTGGACTGGGGCATGACTGAGAATGATAAACCTGAAGGAAGTATAGGCAGATACTGAGACTTGAGGGAAAGATCTGGGGAGGCAGGAAACTGAGACAAGAGGGAGCTAGCAAAGAAGTGGCTCTGAAGAAACTTCACAGCACTTAAATTAAAAATGGACTAGGAATTCCAGTCAGCAGAAAGGTGACCAAAGGATGTGGGGTGACATAGGCAATGATCTGAGAAGCAGAAAACTGAGGAAACGATTCGTGGTTGAGTTGGTGCTTGGAAACAGAATGAACTGTGAACTATTGGTAGAAAATGGGCAAGCAAGGGAGGGAGCCCTTCGTTTCTTTGAATTAACAAGGCAATTCTTTGGTGAGGAGCTTTCAGTCCTCAAGTACTGCACAATCAACACTTGCTACCAAATTTTTTTGTTTTTGCTTGTTCGTTTGCCAGCTAAGGCAGCTGCAACCCTTTTGCAGGTTCGGCAGGCACTTGGCATGAGAAAAATATCATTCAGAGAATATGGTTTCAGTGAGCTAAGCCAAAACAATGATTTCTGGAGATAGAAAATTGCAGTTTTCAACCATAGCCAATGAGGCGGCAAATTTCCCTTTTCAAAAATGAAAAAAAAAACTCAACTCACCCTCATGCATTATTGATAAACAAATTGAAATGAATGGCAAGTGATTAATAATACATAGAGGGTAAATAATGAATAGTGCGGATAAATCTTTTTAAAACTGTGAACGGGGTCCAGTCAACTGAAAAGAGTCATGTATTCCGAAATTATGGAAATCTGAACAGCTTTCCCCTATTCACTTGGTGATGATCTGCAAAATCCATCCAGAAAATATGTGCTAGCATCAAAACATCCTTGGAAAATATAAGGATTCTTTATTTCAACAAATGAGAATTTCCGGAGCTGATTGCAGTCAGAAGCATCAGGCTAAACTACTTGTGTGGCAAGCTAGATTTCTCAAGCATAAAACAATAAATCTTTGTTGCAGATCTCCTGTTTCAATAGGGCCTGAGCAAATAAAACATCAACCCAGCTTCCCCTTGCATTGTGTCCCAACTGTTCCTTTACTGGAAATTGTTATAGAATCATAGAATTGTAGAGTTGGAAGGGATTTTGAGAGTCATCTAGTCCAACCCCCTGCAATGTAGGAATCTTTTGCCCAACATGGGGCTCCAACCCATGAACCTGAGATTAAGAGTCTCATGCTTTACCGACTGAGCTATGGATAAAGATTAAAAATAAATAGGTATTTCCTTGCCTGTGAAATATTTAGGTTGCCCTGGTGAGCTTTCAGACTCATTTACTAAGTGTATACACACACACACACACACACACACACACACACCTTAATTATGAATGCATTTAACTTGGAAACAAAAATGGATTCTTAGCATCACTTTGCCATTCATTTCTTCAACCCATGTTATTGTCATTTGCTTACTTTTTGCCTATGGTGAATGCAAGTGATCATTCAAAGGAGACTTCTTTCCTGGACTTCCTTCATTGTGGATTAGAGATGATAGATAGATAGATAGATAGATAGATAGATAGATAGATAGATAGATGATAGATAGATAGATGATAGATAGATAGATAGATGATAGATAGATAGATAGATGATAGATGATAGATAGATAGATGATAGATAGATAGATAGATAGATAGATAGATAGATAGATAGATAGATAGATGGATGGATGGATGATAGATAGATAGATGATGATGATAGATGATAGATAGATAGATAGATAGATAGATAGATAGATAGATAGATGATAGATAGATAGATAGATGATAGATAAATGATAGATAGATAGATAGATAGATAGATAGATAGATAGATAGATAGATAGATAGATGATAGATAGATATAGATCAGTGATTTTCAACCACTGTTCCGCGGCACACTAGTGTGCCGCGAGATGTTGCCTGGTGTGCTGTGGGAAAAATTGAAAAATTCGAAAGATTTAAAAATAAAGTATTTTATAATTTTTCATATTTCTGTTTACTTACTATTTCATAATAAAGTAATTATAAAATACTTTCTTTGTGTTTATTTGATTCCTATTCAAGAGAATTACTTTATATATAGTCAATATAGGCACAGAGTTAATTTTTTTAACATTTTCTAATGGTGGTGTGCCTCGTGATTTTTTTCATGAAACAAGTGTGCCTTTGCCCAAAAAAGGTTGAAAAACACTGATATAGATGATAGATAGATAGATGATAGATAGATATAGATAGATAGATGATAGATAGATGATAGATGATAGATAGATAGATAGATAGATAGATAGATAGATAGATAGATAGATATAGATAGATGATAGATAGATAGATAGATAGATAGATAGATAGATAGATAGATGATAGATAGATAGATAGATAGATAGATAGATAGATAGATAGATGATAGATAGATAGATATTGCTTTGCAATATCCAGGTAAACACAGCTGTGTTTGGATCCAGCATGGGGATTGCACTGATGGTAGCATCCTGCCCAGCTAAATACAGCAGGGGCCTTTCCTATCCTAACCCCCTGCAGCAGTAAAGATCAGGAAGTTAGTACTGCGTGGCTAATCTCCCCAGATGCTCCAGTGGTTAGGCAAATCCTCGTAGTAAATTCTAAGCCAGGCACTGTTGGCTTTTCCTTTAACCACAGACATGCTCCGAGTCCTTCAAAACAACTGTGACCATTTTATTTGATATTTGGAAGAAGAAGAAAAAAAAGGACACCTGTCTGAAAGTGCTTTAGGAATGATTCTTCAGTCAGTCAGCATCGCAGATATCCTGGCACACCATTAAATAAAAAATGCTCTTGTTATCAAAACTGTTCTTACAGCCAGCTTCTTCATTAAATTTACTGTGTAAAGATAAAGATGCAAACAGGAGCATCTGCCACACTGAAAGATTTAGGTCACCTTCTGCAATCCAAGTCTCCTACCGGCAAATGACAGGGGAGGTTGCAAAATGCATTACCATTTGTGCCAGTGTGACAGTTAGAAATCCACCGTATCCATGAGCAATCAAATTCCTAGGGAGTGATGTAACACATCTCTAAGTCAACTGGCTCAAAAGATTATGTTCACCTAGATACTTCCGGTGGCTAGGCAAATCCTCCAACATTCTAATATTTATGGTGACAGGTCTACAATATCCCCAGCCAAGCAGCAAAGAGGTAGTTGGGAAAGGAATTCCCATGTTAAACACACCCTGATTTATCTGCCAGACCTACTTTTCACCTTCCTATGCTTCCACGCTGCGCACCAGAGACTGCAATATTTATTAGCTTTTGCTTTGTTTTCAATGCATCAGTCACTCTTGCTTACAACTAGGGCTGCCATTCACCTTGCAAACCGCAAAGAGGTAATCTTTTTTTTACAACACAATTTGTGTGCTCTTGTGTACAAAATGGAAAAGCAGGGGGGAAATCTAGTATTCCTACTCCACACTGGGGGTTTTTATGTATTCCTGCATGGCACGACGCAGCCAAAATGTGCTTAGTTCTTCCCACTGAAATAAAAGGATTTAAAGGTGCTTAAACTTGCTTGAATTGCGCCCTGCATTACTGTGATTTGAAGTTGGAAGCTGGCATGGCCTAGTGCTGAATCATCCCAGCAATGAAAGATAGGTTTGGGTTAGCTGTGCATTCTGTGGCATTTGGACCCAGCCATTTTGGGGGGTCAGGGGAACACTGCCAGAAATGGGGGTGGGGAATCCTGCAGGCTGAAAATGCAGAAGTACCGTATTTTTCGCTCCATAAGATGCGCTTTTTTCTTCCTAAAAAGTGAGGGAAAATGTCTGTGTGTCTTATGGAGCGAATGCGTGGTCCCTGGAGCCGAATTGCCCAGGGGCAAAAAGCAGATCATGCTTTAAAGGGGGGGGGGAGTGGGTGTGGAAACAAAGCCACTAATCAGCAAGCGATCGGGGAGGGAGATAAGGGATGCTAGCAATAAAGGAGGCTGCCTGGGAGGGGGGAGGTAAAGACAGCAAACTTGCAAAGGGGGGAAACAGGAAGACTAAATCAATGAGGAGAGAAATTAGAAGAAAAGGAGGAGCAAAAAACTGTTCCATCTAAGGAAAAGACAGTAAGGCAAACAAGAGGGAAGGGAGTGTTGAAAGGAAGCAGCTGATCGGTGGGATCGGGAGAGAGATAAGGGACGCTAGCAGAGGCTGCCTGGGAGGGGGGAGGTAAAAGCCCATGGATCCTCAGGATTTTTACATTGGGTCACTCCAAATTCACCATCAGATCACATAGCATGTCCATGGCTACAGCCTGCACCCAAAAAAATCATACATCCACTGTTTTGTTCAAAATATTTTTTCTTGTTTTCCTCCTCTAAAAACGATGTGTGTCTTATGGAGCGAAAAATACAGTAGTATTGCTCTGGATGGATAACAGTAAGATCCAGATTGCGCTAAAAGGACATTCCACCCAACTGCTCATTCATTTCCAAATAGATTCTTTTGTAAGTCAGTTACTATGGACTATCCTGCCCAGAACAAATACCTCTAAGCATTTCTGGAAAACGGAGACCATATAGGCTGATGTATTTGAGAATGGGGAAAATAGGTGCTGTCCTGAGTTCATTGGAGAATTGGTAGGGCAAAACAATACAAAGTTAAAAATTGCAGTGAATATCACAAAGTCATATCCTGCAATGAAACGATCATTCATTCCATGGATGATCTTTAGCATCGTGAACAGTGTTGCTGTACATTTTCCCCCAACAAGGTATAAATGTTCAAGATTTAAAGCCACGACAGCCAATGCACCAATTAAAAAAGAAAAGAAAAAAGTGTAAGCCAATCCTCACACTACCTTAATGATGCAAGCTTCACTGAACTGCACAGGACTCAAAATGCCTCCATCAGATGTTCAGAGCCATATGCACATGAGTAAATGTAGGGACTGGTGGAAGTAAAGAACTTTGAAGATTGCCCTGCCCTTTTCTCTCTTAATGAAAACAAATGGACTAGCAGAATAGTTCCTGGAAAGATTAATGTACTACTTAAATGTCAATTAAGGCAATTTAAGAGGGGGCAGGGGCACCTGTACCAGAACAGTTAAGTGGAAAACTGCTCAAAATCTAAAACAAAAACAAAACTTTTTTAACACCTAAGGAGGATCTGCAAGAGCAGTTTCACTCCATGTTCCACCTATTCCATTTAATATTTGTAAGCAATTATTGCTGTGTGATTATTTTATATGTCCCAGGAAGGGCCATAGGTAGAGCAAATGCTTTTCATGCAGAAGCTCCTGGTTCAATCCTGGGTATCTCAAGGTAGGACTGGAAAGGTCTTGTATGAATTGCTGGAGAGCTGCTGGCAGTCACTGTTGACAAGACCAACCAATGGTCTTGCTCCGAACAAGGCACTTTCCTATGTATTTGTCCTACAATCTCAATTCTGCATAACTGCAGGGCGATGTTCCAGTGATGTTCCTTCTGTTCTGCTGGCCCCAAAAACAGCAACAAGAGGATTCTATAGTTTTCCGGAACACTCGTAAACATGCAAGATGTAACCAGTAGGTGTAAAAATTGGGATTTTGTATCCTGGACTGAGAGAGGAAGAATGAAAGAAGGAAGAAGGCGTGCTAAAGGGAAAACTAAGCATGTGTTCCTGAAAGTTCATAGAATTATAGAGTTGGAAGAGACCCCAAGGAAGGGACTCCAAGATAGCTGTACCCCTCTCCTTTCCCGCCCCCCCCCCCACTTTACTCTAAATAGTTGTCATGGATCAGGAGGCTTGAACTGGATCAGGACCTTGGCATTGACCCTTTGTGCTACTGTCTCAGTGAGCTGCTCCGATGGAAACTTCCGTCTCAAGCCAAACAACTGCTGGTGGGCGGGGGACGTTATATAATTAAACACACAAGGACACTCTAGAATTTCGACACAATAGTTCTATGTCTAGGAAATAGTTATTTCTGAAATATTGCCAAAATGTTTAAACCCTGAGGCACTGTCCGCTTCTCAGAGGAGCCGAGGCTGATTTTTTAAAATAAATACTTGCATTTAAACTGAAGATACATTTGCAAAAAAGAAAACTCATGTGCTCGCAGTGCAGTAACATAATCATTCTCTTTTGTACAAGTTGCTTACTGTGCATTTTGTTTCAGTTTAAATTTTAAGGAATGACTAATATTGATCATTTTGACCACGTCAATGCTTCTGTTTGTTTTAAGGTGCAGTGTTTTTCAAATACATTGTGTGTGTGTGTGTGTGTGTGTGTGTGTGTGTGTGTGTGTGTGTGAAAAAGCTTTATATTTTTAAGTAATTGCACTAGCCATGATTAACCAGAGTATTGTGTTTTGGGGTGAAGATGGGACATTTAGGATAATATTATATGAGCCTAAAACCACATGAAACCTTGTACACACTCCCCTTGTCATAGGCAAACTCAGCCCTCCAGATGTTTTGGGACTACAACTCCCATCATCCCTGACTACTGGTCCTGTTACCTAGGGATGATGGGAGTTGTAGTCCCAAAACATCTGGAGAGCCAAGTTTGCCTATGCCTCCACTACACTGATATATAGAACTTAAGAACTGACATACGGTTTTTCAAGATCAAAGCAATGGTTAGTTGATCTGTGGTCCTGTGTTTCAATGCTTCGCTCTTTTTGAGCCTCACTAACCCTTTTTAAATTAATGTGCTGTAACAATATGCTGTAAGAAGCAATAGAAAACCTGAAGGAAATCAATGGACCAGGACATTTGTTACTTTCCCATTCAACACATGGTACTTAATGCTAGGAGCCTACTTGAAATAGAACCTTCTGTGTTATACCCATTTGACACCCTACAGTCAGATCAATAATGTATTTCCTTTCCTCTTGCAGGTACTCAGGGTAGTTCGACTTATAAAGATTTCTCCTGCTCTGGAAGACTTTGTGTATAAGATTTTTGGACCCGGAAAAAAACTTGGGAGTTTAGTTGTATTTACTGCCAGCTTATTAATTGTAATGTCAGCAATCAGTTTGCAGATGTTCTGTTTTGTGGAAGAACTAGACAGATTTACAACATTTCCAAGGGTAAGTGTAAAACAACCAACCAACCAATCAAGCAATCAGCTATGATTCTGTCGTCTTTCTTACAAATGCTTTTTTCTTTTAATTCTAGCTTTGTTAACACCAGCTGTTTGGAAGTTGTGGGTAAAGATCATGTTGTTCCTGTGTGTTGGTTGGGGGGAAATTTTGCACATTTCTATTGCTTTGTGGAATGTACTGTGGAAAGCTGTGTAATGCCTTTTGATTATTTACTTCATTTAGTTTTTAAATCCTGTGCTGCCTTCTGGACCCCGAAACAACTCTAAAAATAGCTTTACAAGTACTGCTCTGTGAGTCGTTGGGTTGTGTCCAGTGCTACACAAGCAGGCTTTACTCCCTTAATAGAACTTCTTCTTCCCTTATCCCTCTACAGCCCCTTGCACACATCCCAGATTTGCTTCAGAGGGTCCTCCAAAACTCAAGAGCAGATTTCAAAGGGTGGCATCAAGCAGGATAAAAGGAAGGGGAAGTCTCCTAGTGTGAACTGATACCAGTTCAACTAGTGCAATGCCGGTATTGGGGGAAAACTTTACATATTTATGTGCTCATTCATTTGTAACATAAGTTCTCTTTCACTTTTTTCCTGCCCCTTTCTCCAGATTTTTCAAAGTAGTTCCCCAGTGATATCCCATCAGGCACTGATCATCCAGGCACTTAGCTTCAGAGACAGGGACAGCAGTAGCAAGAACCAGACTGTTTTCCTTCATTTTTTGTGTAAACACAGAAGAATAAACGAGGAGGGCTGTAACTCAGGGTGAGAAATGTGTCCTTGGATCAGAATAAGAAATACAACATCCATAGAAAGCAATCTTAGTAACTGCCACCTGTTTAGAACAAACTCTGCCGCCATCTTTGGCCCTGCACGGCCATTTTGTGCCTCTTAGGCCTCAATATTTTTCAGTCCTTCTAAGTAGGCTCTGGGGGTTGAAAATGTCAGAACCTGTAGACTAGACACTTTGCAAGACATCTAGGCCATGTTTTCACAAGCTGTCATAATTTAATGCTCCAGTCTATAGCTAAAGTGAACAAGATGCATAAAAGTTACAGTGAGAAGAGTGGCCTGATCATGATGTTAAATAAGATGGCGAAATCAGCTGCTATTTAGTTTGGGTTCTTTTAAAACCACTGTATGTGGTGACATGGGATTTTCCAGCCAAAGTGTTAAAATGTACTGGGATGAACAGAGAACGAGAGGTGCAGGTGATGTCAGGAAATGTTCTAGTCAGGCCCTTCCAACCAAATAAATGTCACTGATAAATAACCCATTAGCTCCCAATCTAGAAAATGTGGAATGGCAAACAGAAAAAAGGGGGAAATTTGAAATCAGACATGCCAATATAATCAAAGCCGGAAACTTCCTTAAGAGTTGTCTCAGCTAATAGAAGCTTCTGCACATATTGTGTGATGTGATGATAGATTGATACTGTGCAGCGCTAAGATGTCATACAAAGTGAATACGTGAAGTGTCCCAATATCCACAAGCTGATTGTTGGCATACCCTCTTGCTGTCCTGTAATGCTTGCCACTAAACAAGAGCAAAAGTAAAAAAATGGCAGTTGCTTGCTGTCATGGTACCTTTCTTTCTGCCATTTCCCTAGATGCTGAAAAGCAAGTGTGCTGAGCCAAATGGGAACTATTGATTACTATGTCCATTAATGTCGCTGAATCAAAAGCCTAGAACTAAAAAAAAAAAAAAAGCAAAAGCGCTATAGGAACATTGTGGGTTTTTTGAAAGAAAGGGGAAGAAAAGGCAGACAACCTTCATTTCCTAATGCCTCCAAATTGCATGCTTTCACATGGTTACCTGACAAACAGTAAATAAGTAGAAGCTTATGGTCACTATGGTTACCGAACACAGCATTCTCTGGACCATTTTTGTCTTCTTATGTGGTCTGATAGATTAGTTTTCAGGTCAGTGTGAGCCTCTAAAATGGACTTCTTCAAGTGTGTTTCCTTCCATTTCTTGGATTTGTCACTTGCAAAGTCATGTCCAAACTAAAGAAAATATAGAACATTTTATTACCTTGAATTTTTGCAATTAAAATCGGCTGCCTTCTCTCATGAGAAATTGTATTTATTTCATAGGGTTTGGCTAGTACAGATGAGAAATTAGAGTTTCAACAGTTGAGCAAAATGCTTTTTGAGGGAATACCTGCACTTATGGGGCAAGGCCCGCTGCCCCTCCAGCTCTTGTGGAGACCCTCCCCAGAACCCAGAAAATGTCTTCTTTGGGCTCTGGGGAGGGTTTCCTCATGAGCCAAAAGCACAGTGAAGCTTTGCTGGGGCTCTTCAAGTGTGTCCCCACACTTGAACATGCCTAAATGGGGGGATACCTGTAACGACATCAGGCAAGATTGTATGGCATGAGACAGATTGCACTGAATGTTGTGGAATGGGAGAACTCTGTATAATGCTACCATTTCAGACCTTAATACTGGACGATGTTAACACTGATTGATGGATGGACCAAAAATAGTGGTCTCTAATACATTTTAGCATTGGTCGGTTTATATTGCATTTTGGAAATAGTTTCTAGTTCATTACCAGTATCAGAATCTCTAACTAATCTTCAGAAAGCGGGGAGGGAATCAAAAGGAACTTGAAGCCTCCACCACACAGCCACACAACATGAATTAATTCAAAATCTCTCTATTTGCATAAATCTCCAGGTCTCCTTTTCACAGCTGTTGGTTCTGTCAGCTAGGTAGCTGCGTTTCAGATTCATTTTAACATAAATGATAAAAAGTGTACCTTTCAACTAAAAATATCTTGCTCTGAAAGAAAGATTGCTACTTGCTGAACTTAAAATCACTGTATACTGCCTTAGCATTTTCTTTAAACTGGTGTTTTCCGATACAGAGAACTTTAATAATAGGAAAGATTTACGTGGGGTAACATTAGAATGAAGCATGTTTTAAAGGGAAGGTTTGGTTTTCTCTAAAATGGAGAAGGTTGTCTAGGTTTTTTTTGTTTTGTTTTTTTTTGTTTTAACATCACATTTGTCCGTTCTAAAATGTGATGCTGTAGAAAATGAATGCCATTTATTTGGCATTAAAAAAGAAGAGAGGCAAGTTTCATTTTAAGCGAAACTTGCTACACTTTCTGAGCTATTGAGATATAAATGATATAGAGATGCCGAAAAGATCAAATAAACCATGAACAAGATATGTACACTGTCACCCTGACCCAGTTAAGCAGGCTTATGTCTGAATATCACTCTGGATTGGAAATTGTGGGTGTAAATTGGAAATAGATATGATACTCTTCATATGTGTATCAGGGGGAGGATGCAGCCGACCAGTGCTATTTTGCTTAGAATGAGAAACATATTCCAGTGTGTATCTGAAAGTACATCCCCCATTCATATTTCCACACAACTAGTTGCATGTTCATACCTCATGATGAGAGCTGGATCAGGGCCACTGATAGTTAAGAGCTTATTTGAATGTAGCCTCTATGCAAATGAATGGGTATAAGAAAGCTGAAGGAGACATATCTGAGGAAATCTACAAGTGATGAAACTTCAACATATTGGACATATTTATTTTTTTAGCATTTATTGAAAAATTCATATCAATTCTTCCTTCATAAGATATATCAAGGCAGAATACAGAATACAACAAGATCAGTAAAAGTATCAACAGAAGCATAATGATAAACTGATAAAAAAGCAATAGATACAGCTCCTGCAGAACCGCTACTTGTAGGGAGTTCTAGAGTGCAGGGTCTGCTGGGCTAAAGGCTTGAGTTCTGTTGTTGTTGTTGTTGTTGTTTAGTCCTTTAGTCATGTCCGACTCTTCGTGACCCCTTGGACCAGAGCACGCCAGGCACACCTGTCTTCCACTGCCTCCCGCAGTTTGATCAAACTCATGCTGGTAGCTTTGAGAACACTATCCAACCGTCTCATCCTCTGTCTTCCCCTTCTCCTTGTGCCCTCAATCTTTCCCAACATCAGGGTCTTTTCCAATGAGTCTTCTCTTCTCATGAGGTGGCGAAATATTGGAGCCTCAGCTTCAGGATCTGTCCTTCCAGTGAGCACTCAGGGCTGATTTCCTTGAGAATGGATACGTTTGATCTTCTTGCAGTCCATGGGACTCTCAAGAGTCTCCTCCAGCACCATAATTCAAAAGCATCAATTCTTCGGCGATCAGCCTTCTTTATGGTCCAGCTCTCACTTCCATACATCACTGCTGGGGAAACCATAGTTCTTACTATACGGACCTTGAGTCCTAGTGAAGACCTAATGCAGTGGCGTAGACAGAAAGGGGATAGGTGCTTAAAGGTGGCATTTAAAAAGAGCTTACAGCTCAGCTACTCATGTGCAGTGTTGTTCCTTGGGTTTTATGGAGAGATTCAGCCCACCTTTCCTTTCAACCATATGTTTGCTTCTGAGGGTGAGGAAAAACCAGCATTCATACAGAATTATCATGTGCTCTGGGTGAAAATGCATGCCTGTGATATCACAACAGCATATAGGAGTAGACTAAGGTAGCTGGGAATCTTAGCAAGCCGAACTCCGAGGTACTGAAAACAGTCTTATAGTGACCCATCGCATTTTTACAAGCAGGAAACCAAACTCCACCCACATTATAGCTAGCAAGGTTATGATTGCTGCATGCAATTGCTGACACGGATATTGAGTTCAGGATATTATTTGCTTGTTTCGATAAAGCGTGCCCAACTGAGCTTTGTGTTTGATTATGTTCTCTTTCAGGCTTTTATGTCCATGTTCCAGATCCTTACACAGGAAGGATGGGTAGATGTCATGGATCAAACTCTTAATGCTGTCGGGCATATGTGGGCACCTGTTGTCGCTATCTACTTCATACTTTATCATCTTTTTGCTACCCTGGTATGTTGTCTGCCTTGCTGTTTCATGTATTTACTTTTCTGAAATGTTGCTCGTGTTCATATGTGGATGAAACGAGGCACAGGAGAAATCAGATTTTACAACTGTCTGAGGAAGCTGCCTTGTATTGAGTCAGACTACTGGTCGATCCAGCTCAGTATTGTCTCCCGCAAGTGCTTCTCTCTCTATTCCTGCATCCCCTTTAACTCAACTAGCATGGGATGGGAGTAAGCAATAGCCAGTATAGCATCTACTTTTGCCCTGCATTGCTTCCCTGTAGCATATTGGTTTTGGTATGGAAGCACTCACAGGTAGCACAGTAAACTAGGAACACTGAATGGCAAATGAGTGTCGAGCATGGTTTCCCAGGTGGAAGCTTGCCCCTCTGTGTCCAGATTTCCCCTGTTTTAATTATTTGATGGAACCTGAAGTTCAGCCCTGCAGCTTATGGCGGCCCGTCTTTGCACTAGCACAGGAAGTTGTTTGTAAACCATGACCATACTCCTTTTCATAATATAATATTGCAGATGCTACCTACAATCATGAAATCACAGAATTGTGGAGTTGGGAAGAGATCCCAGGTGTCATCTCGTCCAGCTCCCAGCAATGCAGGAATGCTGCCCCCAGTCATCACTGGGTGGACTCGAACCACCAACCTTCTTGTTAACAGACCCATTGCTCTGCAGGAGAAGACAGGGTACCTGTCACAGTTCACAATGAAAGCGGGGACTACAGTGAAGCAGAAACCTACACCGATCAATCACTGTACTTTCTCTCTAGCTGTCATGATTCACAGATTATGGTCACTGGTGGCCTCAAGCCTTATTGCAATGCGCTCCATGTGGGACTACCCTTGGGCCCAACAGAGCAGTTTTTCAGGGATCTCAAAGTCCCTAAATAAATCCTATACCCTATCCCCTACTCCAACTTCCTAAGAATAACTGGTTGGTTCCACTCCAACAGAACTCTAGAGTGGTTTAAAGAAGTTGGTTGTCTTCTGCAATTCACTCCACAATGAAGGAGATGGACCTTTTATGAAACTCACCACTGCTGCATGGTGGAGTGATGGTTCCTTTCCCTCCCTGGTTCAGATAGTGCAGACCCTACATCTGGAATGCATATTGAGTTTTCATAGTACAGTCCACCTGCCCCCCCTCCTAAACCCCCCCCCACACACACTGCAAGACGATGCAACTGCAGTGAGATTTGCCACTTCTCTATAACATTTGTATAGTGGTCGCACCACCACTATTTGAGGAACAGAACCAACCCCACCACACTACTACGGGGGGTTCAGTTTATTTCCACTGCTTAAAAAAGAGGGGAAGAGGGGGAGTGAAGCCCTAAGAATATATGGTGACACAATGACAAGTGGATAAAAGAGCAGGAAAATGTTGCAGTAAATGAGAATGAGAAGGTGGGTTAAAGCTCAAAAGTGCTAATTGTATGCACTTGGAGCTGGATCTGTAGAGAGCTGGAGAGAAATGAATAGCTTTCACAGCAGAAGCTGGAATGGAGTTTAGGTTTGAAAAACAAAAACTGTGTTCAGAGTGAAGTCTATTATTAAAATCCAGAAGGGAATGGAAGAAGTTAAACAAATAATAAGCTGAGGTTTAACTGTTCTTTTGTGATAATGTTCTAGATTTGTTTTTGACATTCGGTAAAAAAATCTCCATTGTGTGTCTATCATTCTCAGCTATAGAGACTGGAAATAACCACAGATTAAACTGCAGTGTATTTCATGGCTACTGCACAATTCCTTGATAATATCAGGCACAGCTTTTCAATATCATTCTAGCTAGGGCCACAGTCTGAAACAGAGTTGAGCTAAATATTTACATTTTTGTAAAAAAAAAATGCAGTCCAAAATGTTCCATAATTGTTATTTTATTGTATTTAATAGCATTTCTATTATTAAACCCAGTCAGATGGGTAAGGTATAATGATGATGATGATGATGATGATAATTGTTATTGTTATTAAATTTCAGCACCATTTGGTGGCAAGGAAGAGCAAATTTTTCATAAATGCGCATCTTTTAGCATACTTTTTTTTTTAGTTGCCCATGATATCCTTTAGAGCAGGCATTGTGAATTGGATGCATGGTGACTTGGTGGTTCCAGTCCCTTGTAAAGAGCCAACTCCAGAAAATGGTGCTGGTTAATAAGCCAATTAATTAGTACAATCCATCTCCATCTTGGAGGTATCTCCATAGAGCTTGTTTCTCCTCGGCCCATGCAGGCATCACAGCAGAGCCATTTGGGGACTGGCAAGTCCATGCAAACCATCCATGTCCTATATATTGAACTCCATGCAGATCTCTCTCCAAACAGCTACTTTGCCCTTGTAAGGATTCAGCCATTATCATTATTATCATCATCATTATATTTGCACTTAGGGTTGCCTTTCCTTACAAAACATAACCCAAAACAGACCTTAGAGGTAAAGTGTGAAACCAAACACTGCAAAATGTAATGTACATAAAATAAATCTTACTTCTGTGACTGACACACCCAGGATCCAAGAGAAAAGGAACTTTGTCACTGACAAAGTTATTTTTTCTATTTGGTAGAGGGAGGCTTTCATTATCTGCTTCTAATATTGGGCTCTGTTTTTTGAAATCCTTTTGTAGATTCTGCTGAGTTTGTTTGTTGCTGTTATTTTGGACAACTTGGAACTTGATGAAGATCTAAAGAAACTTAAGCAAGTAAGCTTTTTCATGTTGGATATTAATTGCAACAAAGCAATATTGTGCCCTCATTTTTCTAGGAAAATGCAGATGTCAACCACCTTTTCGAGAATGTGAACTAATTAAAATGCCTATATAGTTTACTTTCTGCTTGCCTGACAGAATGCTCTCCCATTCCCTCCCCTGTGTACTTTTTGGGAGTTTTCCTGACTCTCCAGAGCAGATTTAGGGGAGCTGTCGGGGCCATGCGGGGGGGGCAGGGAAGGGGGAAAGGCCTGTTGCGCTAGCTGGAATCCTTGTGTTGGGTTTGCTGAGTCTGGTCCTAGGTCCTGATGCACTCCATTTTGACGCAAAAGAGGACATCATGCTGAATGGTAATTTGGGAGAGGCAATGTAAAAACAATGAACCCAATCAAGAAGATGTCCACTGAGCAAAGGATGGCACTAGGATGATAAAGCTGGAACTCCCTGTACACAGAGCAATACATGCTGGAATGTGTGTGGAGGATACAAAACATGGCTGTTTAATACCTTATTTTTATTAATCATCTGTAAGTAAAATCTAGAAACTTGTTTCTGAACTTAGCAGATGCACTCTTTACTCAACACTATCACCATGCAGAAGGTTGCACATGCAAAGCTGCGTACCATTAATATTTTTATCAATATGCTTCTGTTGCCATACCAGCAATGAAAGCAGTCATGACACTACACTTAGTTTACAGCGGTGTGTAAAATGTGTGTAAACCTCCTTGCAAATTCAGTAGTACTATGCAAATAGCTCAGAAGTGTCTATTCAATGCTATCTTGTGCTGTGGCTTAAATTGTCCCTCTCTTCCTCTATATAAAATAAGTTCCTTTCAATATGTTTTGTTATCCATTTTATGCAACTTTACACATGATATTATTCTGTTGTTCATACTGTGTCCCATGGAAATCCATAAGTCTGAGGGTATTTAAGCCATTCTATCAGGTGGAAATATAAGTACCTTGATAGTATTGGGGGAATTTGATTTATACAATCTTCTTTATATATATAAAAAATTCCTAATAATAATAATGCATCTGATGCTATACTCCTTAGCAGCCATGTAAAGGGAATAGATATATGGATACATGTTTGTGTTTGAGGTTACATGGCAATGAATGGAAATTGTACAGCCTGTGAGAATTCAATTAAAATGTATGCAGAATAAGCACAGTGACTTCTCAATGGCTGATTCAGGTAGGTAGCCGTGTTGGTGGTGTTACTGGACAATTTTTTTTTATTTTTCTCAAGGGCAGTATTAGATGATAACACAATCATCTTAGCATTGCTGAGTAAATTAAAACACCAAGTAGGACAGGGAAAACGGCTGATATCCAGTGTTAGTCATAACCAGATTAGACCTATTGAAAACAATGAAATGAATTGAATTCAGTGGGTCTACTCTGACTGAGTTGGTTGTCACCCATTGTCTTTATTGAGGCCCAAATGAATAGAACAGAACTTCCTGATAAGCTGCAATTTCATGCGGGAGTTTATCTTTGAAGTCATGCAGTTCAAGAATGACTGTCTTAATGCCAGTGGCAGAGTGGCCTGGTAGGTTAGAAAGTTTTCTTATTTCTGTGTGTTGCCATTTATGGTATCAGATTTGTGTGCATTCATTCTTTTGTATAGGGTCTGCCCTATTGGTCCTATGTACAACACAGAAGGTTGTTGCTAGCGGTTGATAGCATAAAACACATTAAAAGGTGAACAAGTGAATGAGCCCTTGATGTTGCAACTCACATTGTTAGTAACTGCAATAGGTTTGCCTGAGTGGCTATGGGGACAGAGCAGACACCTAGGTTTGTTGCAGGAACTGGCCCCTGTGCATGCTGCTGCTGCTGACTAGCAGTTTTAGGTTGTTGTTGTTTAGTCATTTAGTCGTGTCCGACTCTTCGTGACCCCATGGACCAGAGCACGCCAGGCACTCCTGTCTTCCACTGCCTCCTGCAGTTTAGTCAAACTCATGCTGGTACCTTCGAGAACACTATCCCATCATATCGTCCTCTGTCGTCCCCTTCACCTTGTTCCCTCTATCTTTCCCAACATCAGGGTCTTTTCCAGGGAGTCTTCTCTTCTCATGAGGTGACCAAAGTATTGGAGTCTCAGCTTCAGGATCTGTCCTTCCAGTGAGCACTCAGGGCTGATTTCCTTGAGAATGGATACGTTTGATCTTCTTGCAGTCCATGGGATTCTCAAGAGTCTCCTCCAGCACCATAATTCAAAAGCATCAATTCTTCGGCAATCAGCCTTCTTTATGGTCCAGCTCTCACTTCCATACATCACTACTGGGAAAACCATAGCTTTAACTTTATGGACCTTTGTCGGCAAGGTGATGTCTCTGCTTTTTAAGATTCTGTCTAGGTTTGTCATTGCTTTTCTCCCAAGAAGCAGGTGTCTTTTAATTTCGTGGCTGCTGTCACCATATGCAGTCATCATGGAGCCCAAGAAAGTAAAATCTCTCACTGCCTCCATTTCTTCCCCTTCTGTTTGCCAGGAGTTGATGGGACCAGTGGCCATGACCTTCGTTTTTTTTTATGTTGAGCTTCAGACCATATTTTGCGCTCTCCTCTTTCACCCTCATTAAAAGGTTCTTTAATTCCTCCTCTCTTTCTGCCATCAATGTTGTGTCATCTGCATATCTGAGGTTGTTGATATTTCTTCCGGCAATCTTAATTCCGGCTTGGGATTCATCCAGCCCAGCCTTTCACATGATGAATTCTGCATATAAGTTAAATAAGCAGGGAGACAATATACAGCCTTGTCGTACTCCTACTGTAAACCACTGTTTCCCAAACTTGGGTCTCTATTTTTTGGACTATGATTCCCACCAACCCTGACCACTGGTCCTGCTAGCTAGGGATGATGGGAGCTGTAGTCCAAAAGCAGCTGGAGACCCAAGTTGGTGCAAACCTTTTAGTTATTAGTCTCTGTCCAATGGAGCAGTTGTATTGCAGATCTGGCTTTTTCTACATTCCACCCATAATGTAATTAACATCATATCTGGAAATTTCCATTAAAAGGCATGCTTAGAAAGAAAGAAGTTAAGAAATTGCTCCTTTGAAATGGAAGATTGTCCAGACGATTAAGTGACACAGTGAGAAAAGGTTTTCCCTTGAGGTAAATATGATGGAATTCCTGGCTTTGTGCTGATTGCAGTTGTGAACTGTTCTACTGAAATATTGGTTTTCTTATCATGGTAGATAAAGCAGAAAGAAGGGGATGTGGTTTCGTTTTGTTTTTTAATTCGGTGACTTTTTGACTTCTCCATTATAAGTTGGCCACAAGAACAAGAGAAACAGTGTGGTGTTATTGTTGCTTTTCCCTTCATGCCCATTTTCTTAATGGAAATGGCTTTTGTATCATTGTAGGGGAAAATACTATTCCCCATCTGTAATTAAAAAGCTAAATGGAACTCCAGGAGATAGCCGGCTAATTTGCTGTGTGCTGATTCTTCAGAAGTGCCTTGTGCATACCAATTCAAGCTGCACCACCTTGTACAAAATGCAGTTTGTCTGTTTGTTTTCATTTCCATCTGCTGTGGCCACGAAGATTGAGGCGAAAGCATTGTGGCGGTTGGACTAGATGACTCTCGGGGTCCCTTCCAACTCTACAATTACATGAATTAATGACTGCTGGGAAGGAATGCCTTCTAATTAGCAATTTTTTTTGCTATTCGTTGTTTCCAGGGAGATGACCTGCACTGCAGTGCTGTGGTGGTTCTCCGAAGGAGATGTCAAGCACCACAGAATTAGCCAAGTTCAACTACCCACTAATGAAAAACATACAAAAATGGCAGCCCAACTTGAAAGCCCTTGCTGTTTGAGTAACATTGTGGGCGCTTAGCAGTCACTGAAAAAAATATGAAGTGGTGGCCCAGGGTCAAGTACAATGTTTAGCAGAGAGCAGGAAGTGAGGACTTGTGTTAGTTACTTCAGATTAAGTATTAACAATTACTTGGCGCACACACCTTCTGAATATACGTGCTGTTCCCTGGGGCCTACATATTGTGACAGTAAGTTAGAAGCACCATGTGCTGCTACTACTAAACAGAGAACGGGGGGAGGGGAGATGCTGACAGGAGCTTTCTGGTTTGGAATAAATGACTACTTTATTTATCTAATGGAACTTGGCTTGTCAGACTCTTCCTATAGGATGGAAGAAGCAGGAAAACTGTGATTTAAGAGGAAGTAGGAGGGAAGGTAACCCCAATACTGTCCCATGTCCCTTCATCCAGATGTGGTTAGTAAACACATAGAGTTGTGGACTCTTGCTATTGTCACTCCAATGACCAAATCCCTGTTTTTAAAGGTATTTCCTTCCAACTGGCTATATGAAACATTCTCCCTCTCCCTCTCCTTCTTTAATTTCATTTGATTTTGGCTGAACTGTTTCTACAGTTTAAGTGTGTCATCCAGGTTTTCCTTGTTGACTTGTGCCCACCTATCTCTTTGTATAGCACATTTATTTATGAACTCCTACAGAAGGAACTCCCCTTCCTTCTGTAGCCCAATCCCAGCTATTGTTATTTGGAAAGTCTGACTGATTTTAACTCTGCTTATTTTCACATAAGTAGAGGAGTTCAGCCTCAGCCTAGCACAAGCAGTTCACAAAATGCAAAATGCAGCTGTGGTCACAGTCCATTTCTGCAGCATCCAGCTTTGCTTTGCTTTGCTTTTTTAAGTAAGCCATTTTCTAATATATATCTCTCTCTTTCTATATATATATATATATATATATATATATATATATATATACTGTGTGTTCTGACATTTATCCTCCATAAATGGTGAAGACTTTTCTTTCACAAATGCTGATTTCACAATCTTGGGAAGTTGATTTCAATTGCATAGTGGTATTTATGAATCCGATATGAAAAATGTAAGAAATTCATTCAATAATCATGACTATAGTCTTTCAGTTTACTGGCAAAATTAGCAATATATCTGATCTCATTCTCTGTGGGAAGATTTTTTTTCCATTTACTTTTTTATTTATCACATTTATATATCTCCATATTATTTGACTTATAAAAATGAAAGTAACTTATATTGCAGAAGCTTTGTAAATATCTGTTACAAACAGGAAAGCAAATAATGATGTTTCATTGTGATTTTTTAATTTTATTTTGTTGAAATCAGTGGAGAAATTCCTATTGACTTAATAGGAACAGAATTGCACACTTTGGAGTTTATATACCCAGGAGAGGAGTTTGTTGTCAGTGTCTTATTGTTTTTTAACTCACTTTTTAAGACCTCATTTCCTTTTAGAGAAAAGCACACAAAATATTTCATTAAAATTAAAAGAGTTCAGCTGAAGTCTTCGTCAGTTGAAAGAGAAAACATGCCTGTTGCTAATATTATAGCTGGCCTTATTTTGGCTGGAAGCCTCAAGAGGACTGTAATAGGAATGGAATGGAAACATTGCATGATAATGAGTGTCAACATTTGCAGAGATTCTGTATTCTTAAAGGGCCATAGAGCCGGATGAAAAGATACTGCATCTTGTACCCAATGTGCGTCAGAGAGTAGCTAAAGTGCTGTCTACAAGACATTGGGGTTTGTCCTAGAGAGCTCTGAAATGCAGAAGGCAGAACTGACAGGGGTTGGGGGACATAGGAGTCAACTCCTAGGGGCTGAGGTCCCTTCATCCCCTAAATAAAATACTTGAAGGTGATAGCCCCCCTCCCCAAGTTGCTGGACATTGCCCTTCAAATGGCATGTGTGTGCCTTGTGATTGATTATTTTATTCAAGTTGGCACCCTTGTTGGGGGTTATTGAGAAAACTCTGTATAGTGGGGTAAAGAAACACAGATACTAAAAGGTGGTAGACCTCAATGGAGGCTGCTCTATCGGGCAGAATGGGACACTGCCCAACCATCTTCAGGCTGCCCACTTGTGGACATGGTTTCTACATACGCTTGCTGTATGCCAAAACGTTTGCAGGATTTGGGGGGTGGCATGGTGTGATGCTGCTACAGAGCCACCTTCTGAGCTGCAGCATTGCTGCCACATACCTAGATGGTTTCAGGGGTAACAAGAAGGCAACGCTCTTGCGGGATCGCCAGGTTGGCTCTGCCATTGTTTTTACACAGCCTCAATCTCTCCCCTGCACTGTGTCCCATAAATGGCAGCAACACCACCGTTGGAATGGTGGGTCTTTCCTCCATTATACTGGCCGCTCCCGGACATTGTGTTCTGGACAGAAAATATATGGCAAATCTTACTTACTCCTACCACACATAGAAAGTTTGCCTGTCTGTCTTCATAACATGCAGGGATGCGCGTGGCGCAGTGGGTTAAGCCACAGAGCCTAGGACTTGCCGATCAGAAGGTTGGCGGTTCGAATCCCCGTAATGGGGTGAGCTCCCATTGCTCAGTCCCAGCTCCTGCCCACCTAGTAGTTCGAAAGCACGTCAAAGTGCAAGTAGATAAATAGGTATCGCTCCAGCGGGAAGATAAATGGTGTTTCTGTGCACTGCTCTGGTTTGCCAGAAGCAGCTTAGTCATGCTGGCCACATGACCCGGAAACTGTACGCCGGCTCCATTGGCCAATAAAGCGAAATGAACACCGCAACCCCAGAGTCGGTCACGACTGGACCTAATGGTCAGGGGTCCCTTTACCTTTACCTTCATAACATGGTCAAACTAGAGAAATGTCCAGACATACGTAGGATTGCACTATTAATTATAAAGTGATTGCAATGTAAGTGGGACGCTTACTGTCACCATTTTGTCCTACTCAGTTTACTCTAAAGAATTCACAAACACCAACCCTTCCCCAAACCTCTTATCATACATAGATACTCTAGCCTAACCTGTAGGTGCTGGGGTGGGGTGGGGGTTTTCTGAGCAGACTTAAGCATTTGGAATGCATGGATAAAAACCATGAAATCATTCCTGTGTCCCATAGAAAACCCTTAATAAAACTGGGAAGAGTTCCCCAGATCTCCTGAGTCATAAGCTAGCTCTTCTGTTCCTTTATGATTCCTGCATCTCACATTCTGTTCAGTTTATGCTTTCAAAGGAATATTCTCTTGGGAGAGATCAGTTCCCTCTCACAACTTCACACATCTGCCAATCTCTCTCTTCCCACTGCATATTTATGACTCGACTGCAGATGTTCATTACTGAAAACAATTTTGCAACTGATGTGCTATGCTACCTATGACCATACATTTCCTCAGAGGGCTTGAATATTTGCTGCAAATGTATTGTTTGAAATGAATGAAAAGCTCTGCCTGTCACCAACTCGTGTACCTGTCATTTTTCTCTGTGTTCATGTGCGTCGGGGAACAGTTTGCCCCATTTAGCTAATAAATTTGGGGGTTTTTTCACCCTCAAAGATAAGATGCTACAGACCTGCCTTTCCCCACTACTGCTGTTATCTTTTAAAGTCTAATGATTGCTTTCTTTGCTTTCCTGATTATTGTACCATGTTGAAAATTGGCTTGTAATTATTCTGTGCTCCAACATTGTGTAGGATTGAGCATGAGGTTCTGTTCACCAGTGCAATGTCACAGCAGGTGAAAGCGCACCACAGCCATCAATAATAATGTGCCTTCCAACTATGCCCATTCGGTATTTCACTCCCTCTAAATAGCAAACTCATTTCGTGAATGCCAACAACCAGGCAGCCCAATGGGGGCCACGGAGGAAAAACAAGGAATATATAAACATGCTCAGAGGTGACCTGAAGTTTGCGGAACTACAAAAATCTTTAATAAACAGGCCCCACTGCTTTCAGATGGCAGACAGGCAGACAAAGGAAACTAGCTGAGAGTGAAAGTGAGGAATAAAGAAGACGAAGGGTAAAAATAGGGAGGGCCTTATATCCAGTGCTATTTTTCTAGAAAAAGAGGTGCCGAAACTCACCTTGAACGCCTCCCTGGTTCTCTTATAATGGCAATGGCGCCCACCTGAGAGGTGCCGGAACTGAGTTCCGGTTGAAAAAGAAAAGAGCCCTGCTTGTATATATGTGTTTCTTCCTCTGATGCCCTTTGCTCCGTTCCTCTTTCCTCCTCCATGAGAATCAAGGTAAAGAGGATGAAGAGACATATAGACAAAAGCAACTATTAGACAGGCTCACTTCCATCCATATCACAACCCATCCAAAGAGTTAGAAGTGTGCTCTGTCATCTCATGGAGGTCTATGCTATTTCCTCTTCAGGCTGTAATCCTATACAGTGGTACCTCAGGTTACATACGCTTCAGGTTGCATGTGCTTCAGGTTACAGACTCCGCTAACCCAGAAATAGTACCTCAGGTTAAGAACTTTGCTTCAGGATGGGAACAGAAATCGTGCTCTGGCGGCGCGGCAGCAGCAGGAGGCCCCATTAGCTAAAGTGGTGCTTCAGGTTAAGAACAGTTTCAGGTTAAGAACAGACCTCCGGAACGAATTCAGTACCTAACCCGAGGTACCACTGTATCCTACTACCTAGGAAATAAGCCCAAACAGAATTTAGTGGGAATTACCGTATTTTTCGGGGGGACGCAGGTGGCGCTGTGGGTTAAAGCCTCAGCGCCTAGGACTTGCCGATCGAAAGGTCGGCGGTTCGAATCCCTGCGGCGGGGTGCGCTCCCGCTGCTCGGTCCCAGCGCCTGCCAACCTAGCAGTTCGAAAGCACCTCCGGGTGCAAGTAGATAAATAGGGACCGCTTACCAGCGGGAAGGTAAACGGCGTTTCCGTGTGTGGCTCTGGCTCGCCAGAGCAGCGATGTCACGCTGGCCACGTGACCCGGAAGTGTCTCCGGACAGCGCTGGCCCCTGGCCTCTTAAGTGAGATGGGCGCACAACCCCAGAGTCTGTCAAGACTGGCCCGTAAGGGCAGGGGTACCTTTACCTTTACCTTTACCGTATTTTTCGCTCTATAACACGCACCTGACCATAACACGCACATTGTTTTTAGAGGAGGAAAACAAGGGAAAAAACATTCTGAATGAAACAGTGGATGTATCATTTTTGGGCTTCATGCTGTGGCCACAGACATGTGATCTGATGGTGAATTTGGGATGACCCAATGCAAAGATCCTGAGAATCCCTGTGGATCCATGCTCTGTAACCACGTTTTTGCACCATTGCAGCCCCAGGCAACAGTGGGTGCGTGATTTTTTTGGTGCAGGCTGTAGCCATGGACATGCTATGTGATCTGATGTTGAATTTGGGATGACCCAATGCAAGGATCCTGAGAATCCCTGTGGATCTACGCTTTTTAACCACGTTTTTGCACCATTGCAGCCCCATGCAACAGTGGGTGCGTGATTTTGGGGGGGCAGGCTGTAGCCATGGACATGCTATGTGATCTGATGGTGAATTTGGGGTGACCCAATGCAAGGATCCTGAGAATCCCTGTGGATCCATGCTTTTTAACCACATTTTTGCACCATTGCAGCCCCAGGCAACAGTGGGTGCATGATTTTTTGGCGCAGGCTGTAGCCATGGACATGCTATGTGATCTGATGGTGAATTTGGGGTGACCCAATGCAAAGATCCTGAGAATCCCTGTGGATCTATGCTTTTTAACCAAGTTTTTGCACCATTGCAGCCCCATGCAACAGTGGGTGCGTGGTTTTGGGGGGGCAGGCTGTAGCCATGGACATGCTATGTGATCTGATGGTGAATTTGGGGTGACCCAATGCAAGGATCCTGAGAATCCCTGTGGATCCATGCTTTTTAACCACATTTTTGCACCATTGCAGCCCCAGGCAACAGTGGGTGCGTGATTTTTTGGTGCAGGCTGTAGCCATGGACATGCTATGTGATCTGATGGTGAATTTGGGGTGACCCAATGCAAGGATCCTGAGAATCCCTGTGGATCCATGATTTTTAACCACATTTTTGCACCATTGCAGCCCCAAGCAACAGTGGGTGCGTGATTTTTTGGTGCAGGCTGTAGCCATGGACATGCTATGTGATCTGATGGTGAATTTGGGGTGACCCAATGCAAAGATCCTGAGAATCCCTGTGGATCTATGCTTTTTAACCACGTTTTTGCACCATTGCAGCCCCATGCAACAGTGGGTGCGTGATTTTGGGGGGGCAGGCTGTAGCCATGGACATGCTATGTGATCTGATGGTGAATTTGGGGTGACCCAATGCAAGGATCCTGAGAATCCCTGTGGATCCATGCTTTTTAACCACATTTTTGCACCATTGCAGCCCCAGGCAACAGTGGGTGCGTGATTTTTTGGTGCAGGCTGTAGCCATGGACATGCTATGTGATCTGATGGTGAATTTGGGGTGACCCAATGCAAAGATCCTGAGAATCCCTGTGGATCTATGCTTTTTAACCACGTTTTTGCACCATTGCAGCCCCATGCAACAGTGGGTGCGTGGTTTTGGGGGGGCAGGCTGTAGCCATGGACATGCTATGTGATCTGATGGTGAATTTGGGGTGACCCAATGCAAAGATCCTGAGAATCCCTGTGGATCTATGCTTTTTAACCACGTTTTTGCACCATTGCAGCCCCAGGCAACAGTGGGTGCGTGATTTTGGGGGGGCAGGCTGTAGCCATGGACATGCTATGTGATCTGATGGTGAATTTGGGGTGACCCAATGCAAGGATCCTGAGAATCCCTGTGGATCCATGCTTTTTAACCACGTTTTTGCACCATTGCAGCCCCAGGCAACAGTGGGTGCGTGATTTTTTTGGTCCAGGCTGTAGCCATGGACATGCTATGTGATCTGATGGTGAATTTGGGGTGACCCAATGCAAAGATCCTGAGGATCCATGTGGATCCATGCTTTTTAACCACATTTTTGCACCATTGCAGCCCCAGGCAACAGTGGGTGCGTGATTTTGGGGGGGCAGGCTGTAGCCATGGACATGCTATGTGATCTGATGGTGAATTTGGGGTGACCCAATGCAAAGATCCTGAGGATCTATGCTTTGTAACCACATTTTAAGTGGGGAGGGAAGGAAAAACACAGAAGGGACAAGGAGCAGGAGAGGGGTGTGCAGAGAAGCAGCTGGCTAAGAATGCAGGAGAGGGGTAGGGAGGAAAGGAAGGAAAAAGTTTTCCCCCACCCAAGCCAGCCAGCCATCTCTCTCTCTCTCTCTCTCTCTCTCTCTCTCTCCCTCCCTCCCTCGCTCCCTCCCCCCTCTCTCTCTCCCTTCCCCCCTCTCTCTCCCTCTCCCCCAGCAGCACCGGAGCTTGCCTGGAGGGGAGGGGCTTTCCCTGCTCTTTGTTCCGTTTCAGCAAACACAGCAAGGAAACAGAGAAGGGTGGGCAGTAAGACCCTGAGGCAGAATGCAGGAAAGCAGCCGCTTTCTCTTTTCAAGTTTCGCTTCTCTGTGCAGCGTGCAGCCCCGCGATTTGATTTTTCGGCTCCAGGGACCACACATTCGCTCTATAACACGCACAGACATTTCCCCTTCCTTTTTAGGAGAAAAAATCTGCGTGTTATAGAGCGAAATTTACGGTACTCACGCTCATTCATGTATAATATTACATTCTCAGTGTATGAAGTCAATGAAGCAAATGAGTTGCTTTGGAACTCAATGATATGGAAAATAATTTTATGCATGGCAAGCCTACCTCTTATCTTAGTGGTAGAGTTACACACTTCTTGGCTACCCCTAGGTGTAAGGGACGGGAAAGCTTTTGCTAATAATTATTCATGATAATTAAGCACTTTTCAGGACATGGAGTGCCTTACCATTCTTTGCTCAACCTTGAAAGCAGCCTGGAGGCATTCAACACAGTGTGAATGGCTTTAGAAACATTATGGTCTTCCCTCTCACAATATAAGTTGCGATGCTACTGTTGTGCCTCTTCCAGGATGCTTTTCTACAATGTGGGCAAACCACAAATATGTCCTGCTTCAAGAATAGGGCAGCCGCAGCTCCCTTTAAAGAAGGCATATAATACAAGTTGCATCCATTGTTCTAAGAGCATGATAATTTATGGGAAGCAAAGCTGCCCAAGAAATGCTGAGTTTAGGCCATATATGGCCAAATCTTCCAAAACAAAATTATTATGCCCAACTCAAAATGTAAATGAGTGTTTAAAGAGCACTTCTCTATAAACTATCAATTTGTGCACACGAGTAATGCTCTTCTGGAGAGAAGCTGCAAAATTAAAGCAAAACATACAGATTTATTGAGGGGGGGGGAAAGAATCGCAACATGTTTTTCAAAAGAATAATTTATTTTCATTACATACTTGGGAAGTACCAAATATCCTACTTTTGCTACTGTAGGTGTCCAAAAAAGTCAGGCTGACAGTATGGAACATGAACTCTTAAGTATTTCGACATTTATAATAATGATATTCTCTTCCCTTCCTGGCCTCAACCTTGGCACTTTGTCATTTCATTAAAACACTCTCCAGGTGTTAAAATACGTGCAGAGATCAGTATAAGAGATTTGCTGTTGCTCTTTCAATTGTTGTATGTGGTTTCTGATGGCAGTGCAAAAAGCCATAATAGCGTTAGATAAAAAATGTTCTTTTACACTGCTTTTATATATATATATTTTAAAAAGCTAGTGAAAGAACATGCTATTTTTATAAATGCTGCTAGACATTCCTGCTGCTGCTGCTGGATTTTTTATGTGATTGTATACAGAGTAAATGAAGACACTATGTGAGATCACAGCTTCCTATTTTCTTGTTCTTTAAGCGTTTCCTTGCTAATCCTATCCTATATGCCATAAATTTAAATTTTCTGGGCTTTAATATATTCACCAGGATGCTTTTGCACTGGAAACAAATCATGATCACACTTAAAGGTAAAAATGGCCAATTCAATAAGGGCAGAACAATCCAAAGCACCCTTATGCCAGGCTGGTGGGGGGCGGGGGGGCCACTTGATTAGGCAGAGGGGCTCCTCCACCCAGCTATCCCAGCTAAGCCAGTTGGCCTCCAACCAAGCCAGAGTGATGCAGGTATCACTCCATCACTGACCTCTACGTTTTGCCTGATGAACATACAGGTGGGTGGGAATATGGTTGGTGGGCTGCCTGCTGATGGCAGCCACTGAAAGTCCCCCCAAATGGCTCATTCTCTAGGCGAAGAAGGCCTGAACCAGCCCAGGATTCACTGGACCCCCATCCATTCTCACTGTCATTGTGCAGTTGTCCTGCCCCCTCCCCTCCACCTTATGCTGCCGCCAGTTATGGACAAATAACGCTACTATAGTGGCATCTACTGGTGCTTCTGGGATTGATTTCGGAGAGAATGGTGTGAGAAAACATACTGCAGTCCTTTGCTCAAAGATCTCGGCCTGCTCTGTTAGTATTTCATGCCTCCGATGCTGCAGATGTGATTGGTGTAATTGACATGCCTGTCTGGGAGAGTGTGTGGGAACGGAAGACAGTCTTATCTCTTCCGCTGTGTGTACTGTTACACTGTATTTTGCTTTTGTCCTGTCTGTGCTCTCGGAGCTGGAGAGAAAGGACGCAGTGATTCCTTTCTATGTAGTGTGTAAATAAATACGTAGATTAGCTCTATGATGTCTCATTCTTCTTGCTGTGTTACGCCAGCAGATTAGTGTGCATATACCAGTTGGTATATGTTGCTGAAGCGCAATGGAGAAGAAGGGGGATGCCTTTTCCAGAACTGCACATACTGGAGGAAGCTTGGAGTTCAGGGGCTGCAGGTGTTTACAACACCTCCCCTCCACCTTATTCTGCAGCCAGTTATGGACACATAACACCACTGTAGTGGCATCTACTGGTGCTTCTGGGATTGATTTTGGAGAGAATGGTGTGAGAAAACATGCTGCAGTCCTTTGCTCAAAGATCTCATCCTTTTCTGTGCCTTTATGGGAGATAATCTGGGTGGGGAATTAGGATAGTGTGATAGGGCAGTAGCTCAGTGATACAGGGTGTGCTTCGCATGCAGAAGCTCCCTAGGGCCAATGCCTGATACCTCTAGTTAAAAGGTGATAGGAAAGTGTCTTGAGAGCTTCTGCTAGCCAGAGTAAACAATACTGGGTTAGGCAGACAAATAGTCGATAAGACGGAATAAGGTAGCTCCTGCATTTCCCATTCAACTGATGCGAGAACACCTGCACATTATCCTGAACGTTCTGAAGAATATCAGTCAAAGGCACTTGCTGGGAGCCATAAGAGATTGAGAAAAGGGGGACTGAGACAAGCCCTACCACCCCGCAACTTCAGTACATCCTGCCTAATGCCAACACAGCTTTCCTTATAGTAAAAAACCTGAATTGGAAGAAGTGTTTCGTTAATGGTGGGCAGAACTGGGTGCCAATAAAGGTAATTTTAATTATGGCATTGACTTGTAGTGTTGCAGCTGAAAAGAGAAAAATGAAGTTGAAATTGAAAAGAGAAAGGAGAGGTTACTAACTTGTCTGATTTGCTTCCCTCTCTCGCATGGTCCTAGTACTGTATACTAAAATGAATCTACTATATAAATCTACTATATATTAATCTATATAAATTCAAGTTTTTCTCCGACAAGTTTACACCCAGATATTTAACTTTTTCCACAAAGACTAGGCGAATCTACTGAGTATATTAAAATGGAAAACTGCCTTACATAACTATGTGATAAACACCCTCATAATTATATATGGGTGGAGTATTTATCTTCCATTATCCCTTTTCCACCAACACACACACTGACCTCCTTCTCTCCATTACTCCAGGAAGAACAGCTAAGAAGCCAAAAGCAAATTCCGATTTCATATCTAGCTTTCAGCATTTGCTAGTACATGTATCCTTTAAAAAAAATCATGGGACTCTTTAGCAAAGAGGAAATTGTTGTGCTAAAAGCTGTTTGTAATTAAAATACGCAATGCATACCTACCGGTATTTCGTAGGGAAGTAATTTTACAGTTTGTTTCTCTTCACTAATACAAACAAGATGTCTGCGAAAGTTCAACCAGTGCCTTGAAGGTAGTTTAAAATTCCTGAAATGTGCTACATTCTATTTTGCTCTAAAAATAACATGTGAGTCCTGGCAGAACGAGATACCCTCTAGGCTAGTAGCATAAGCAGTGTATTTCAGGGCAAAACACCACCAATCAAAATGTCATAAGCAGCTCTTCACTTTTCCCCTTTCCTTCCTAACTTGATTCTGATGTTATTTGATAAGAAGGGAACGGGCAACAGAGACATTTTGCGAGCCACTAGACTTGTATGTTTTTCAGCTGTACGCTTTCCATTTATTAATTCTTAAATGTTATGTTGATATTTTGTCTGATTTTAAGCCCAGACTTACTTCTATTCTATTTCCCTTTTTTTAAAAAAAAATCTTTTAAATAATGTGTGAGACTGCAAACTCCTTGAGGGAAGGGCCTGTTGCTTACATAATGTTTTTCAGTAAAGTGTGGTGTATGCTGATAGTGCCACATGAATAATACTTAGCTTCCACAGAGACTAGACATTGTGTGTTCAGACCCAGAAACCTCCCCCCTAAATAAATTCACACTTGACTCAAAATTTTGGTTTTGGTTTTTGGCAGAATTTAGGCCACAACTTTATTGTTTACAGAAAGTCACTGGTTGCATAGGCTCTGGTTTGACTAGCCCTCTGCCATGCAGGTAGTGCTGACCCAGGGTTCCAGCATAGGTCATCTAAGGGTGAACACCTGGATAAGCGGAAAGCCAGGAACAGGCTAACTCCGTCACTGAAATCTCCCCCTGGACTCAGGCACGGGCACAACCTCCTCTCAGGGGTTGACCAAACCATCAAGTCCCTGGATTCCTTTAACGGAATACCCTTCACATAGGGATGGCGAGAGTGTTCTCCCATCCCTTTCACCTGAACCAGAGCCTATCTGCAACCTTACAAGTTGTGAAGATTTGCTACGCGGCAGGCGAAACCCAAATGGCAACAGCCAATCAACCAAGTGGGGGAAAGCCCTGCCGTGCCCCTGTCCCAATGACAGACAACACACGATGGCATAGCAAGGTCAAGCACAACAAGCCCTAAAAGTAGGGAGAGGTGGGTGGGTGTTCCGAATGCACGCGCCGAAAGAGGAAGCTCTGGGTCACGTGCATGGGCATAAATGGATCCCTCGAACCATTTGAACTGTGTCCCATTGGCCAGATTGTACCCAGCTTCAAGGGACCTACCAATCGGGTGTTGTGGCTGACCAATCATACCCACCCACAACACAGGGTGTCAGTTTTCCAGGTCTCAACGCAATACGTGCCCTCTTTAAGGGAGGACCCGATTTACAGTACCTCCAGTTGGTATTATTTCATTATGGCTAGCTAAATAAGCCAAATGGACTTAGCACCCCAAACCAGTTGAGTGCCCATATTAGAGCTTTGGGATGCAGGTGGTACTGTGGTCTAAACCACCAAGCCTTTTGGGCTTGCAGATCATTAGATCAGCAGTTCGAATCTGCAGAATGGGATGAGCTCCTGTTGCTTTGTCCCACCTTCTCCCAACCTAGCAGTTCAAATGCACGCAAGTGCAAATAGATAAACAGGTACCGCTGTTGCAGGAAGGTAAACAGCGTTTGTGTGCACTCTGGTTTTCGTCACGGTGTCCCATTGCGCTAGAAGCAGTTTAGTCATGCTGGCCACATGACCCAGAAATCTGTCTGCGGACAAACACCAGCACCGCACCCCATTGTCAAATTCGACTGGACCGTCTAGGGGTCCTTTACCTTTTACCGCTACCTTTGTGCAAACAGCTTCTCAAAATTCACCATCCTACTTGAGGGCAAAGAAATTGGGGAAACAATTTCACCACATTGATTTTCTCCATGGGGAGGTGATATTCTCCCAATAGTTTATTGAGGCGGATCTTACTATTAGCACTGGCAGTAGCACAATGTCTATCTTTTTCACTAAGTTACCCCTTCCTGCCACACAACTGTAAGTGCCAGCAGCAACAACAACTGTGTTGGCATCCTGGCCATCCTTTTGCACCCTCCTCAGTGTCCCTGGTTGAATGCATTCCAGAACATGGAAATGATGGCCAACTCAGAAAAAATATGGACAATATTTGGAGAAAATTCTATTAAGCAGCTTTCTTTTCAAAGGGATGATGAAAAAGAAACGTCTCGGAAATTTTATCAGAGCAACGTCTTCTGAGAAATTATAGCTTAGCTGTAGCTCACATCCTGCCAGGTTTTTGAAGAACTGAAGGGGAGCTTGAAGGAGGACAGCAAGGTGGATTATTTCATGCATTATGGGAGCCTGAGAAACAACTACCACATCCTGCATCCCAACTCTACAATTCTATAATTCTATGTGGGCAGACAGGGGTGGTGTAATGTGCTTTATATGTAACTTTTAGTAGCTTATAGTGAAACAATAACAAACTCCAGAAATGTGAATACTGTAATGTATTTGATAATTCCACAGGCTTGCTCTAGGTAACCCAAACACATGACTTAAGCCTCAAAGCCCAGTCCAAACACAAGTGGCAACTCTCAGCCAATATATGAACCAAGAGAGAATCTAATGTGAGACAAAAGTGTTATCAACGCATCTTGTCTTCCCTCAAATGCAATGCCTCAGAATTCAGGAAATGCACCTCAAAGCCATGCCCCCACCACAGTTTAGAACGACTGTGTTGCTTTAAGTCAGATCAGCCTTTTATTGGCTATGCTTTTGGACTTACAAAGCATTTTTTTAAAAAGAAAAAGTTCAGACTACTTTTTCCCACCTCTTACCACATGTATTTTTTTACATGCAGGATTCCTCTGCTACTGACCATCCTCACTTCCTTCTGCTCACACTGAGATGAGCTTCTGTGAAGGCTACATATTTGTATGAAATTATTTATGCCCTTTTGTTTCACGGTAGAGGCACTTTTCAGGGTCTGCCATCAGCACACTGGCACTTTAAAACCACCCCTCCCAATTTGCCAAGAGATCTGTTCAATTAATTCTCATTTTGGTATATCTGACTTGCTAATCTATTAACACATCAGCTGGAGACTTTCATCTGTTGCCACCAATCATGTTGAATTGCTGAGGAGAGGCTGAACTGAAACATTAGGGCGTCAAATTTCTTCTGGTTACTGCAACACAATTGGGTTCCTCCCACAGTATCTACATATGGGGTGGTTTCTGGTGTTACAAACAAGCGTAAACAAAGCAGACGCTAATGACTCCTGTTTCTTCTTTTCATACAAGTTGTGAAATGTGGGAAGGGAGGGATAATGTATTCATATCTCCCAAAGTGGTAGGAGTTTACTCTGTACACATCTGGTCCTTGTGCGTTGCCCCTACGGTGAGATGCTCAAATTCCCATTTGCCACATTATACAGGATACAGCAAAAGTGGGTGTGTTAGTTGATTATGCACTGAGAAAGTAGAATGGTCTTACAGTGCTACAATTTGGAATGTGTGTTTGCTTTTTCATCTTTTTTTTCCTCCTATTGCTCTCTTTCACCAGCATATAGCATTAAAATGCCCGAAACTAGGTAATAATAAGTTTATTTATCCTTGGAGATTTTATAGAAGTTTCAAGGTACATTTGCAGGAAGTGTCCAGAGGTTGTGCTGCATACGGATCTCATTCTCAGTTGCAATTCATTCATTGTAATGTATCCTGAGGTGAATGACTTTGGGATAACCCCATCTTTTTATATAATATTTCTTCTGTAGCACTGAGTATGTTCCGTGGGTGTATTTTTAAACATAATCACATAGCTGCTACCAAGCATGGCTATCTGGAGACTATACTTCAAGCAGTTTCAAATAGGAAATACCCAAAAAAGAAAGTGTCAAAGGAGGGGGGGACAACTTTCCATTATATATTTGATCCTTGCAAATTGTGTATGTGTGTGAGTGTTTTAACAACTGGCAAGACTGATAGGTATCAGGCTTAGTTTAGTTAGCAAAAGGAAGCCACCGTGAATTCAAATATAGCTACACACAATGCAGTAATCTCATAAAATCCTCTCTCATACAGGTTATGTAGCATGAAGATTACAAAATTCACTCCATTGTAACGGTCCTTAGACTAGTTAAATAGACAGTGAGGTATGTAGCAATTTTTAGGATTGCAAAACTTTACAGAAACAATCTCTTAATCCCTAGTGAGTATCTAGGGTTGCAGCGAGTATTTCATGCATAGGTGCGCAAAGGTAAAGGACCCCTGATAGTTTAAGTTCAGTTGCGAACGACTCTGGGTTATCTCATTTTACAGGCCGAGGGAGCCAACATTTGTCCGCAGACAGTTTTTCCGGGTCATGTGGCCAGCATGATTAAGCCGCTTCTGGCGAAACCAGAGCAGCTCACAGAAACGCCATTTACCTTCCCGCCGGAGCAGTACCTATTGATCTACTTGCACTTTTGGCGTGCCTTTGAATTGCTAGGTTGGCAGGAGCTGGGACCAAGCAATCCCTGTTGCAGGGATTCGAACCACCAACCTTCTGATCGGCAAGCCCAAGAGGCTCAGTGGTTTAGACCACAGCACCACCCGCATCCCCCATAGCTCTGTTCAAATAGCAACAAGCATAACTCAGACATCATTCATTCAATAATTAATTGATTAAATTTCTATATTACAAGCAGGTCCCTGGCTCAATTCAGCTTGCAGCTATCCAGCCCTCCTCTGCCCCCTCTCTCCCTCAGCACAGAAAGAGCCTTAATTTCTGTAAAAGCATAATTTAACAAAGATCTTTATTTGTCAGTGACTCAAATTTAATGTAGAAAAAATATGAAATCATATTAGGAAGTATTGCCTCAAGTGGGTCTTAATGACCCACTCCAGCATTAATACCTGCCTTACTCGTGCACTTCCCCCTTCAAGTCCTTGTTCTGAATAGTTAGACTTAAATTGCCATGTCAATATAAAGTAGTTGTTTTGTTATTAAGTCATATGTTTCTCCTTGTTCAACCTCCATAGAGATTTAGATCCCAAGACAAGTTAGGTGAAAAAAAAAATCCATCACCACTTTCCTCTCGCAGCCACTTGGACATTCTGAAAAGAAGGCGAGGGGTACTTAGAATCATAGAATCACAGAAACTTAGAGTTGGAAGGGACCCCAAGGGTCATCTAGTCCAACCCCTTGCAAACCAGGAATCTCAGATGGCCAGCCAACCTCTGCTTAGAAACCTCCAAGGAAGGAGTGTCCACCACCTCTCGTGGGAGTCTGTTCCACTGCCAAACACCTCTCTGACTGTCAGAAAGTTTTTCTGAATGTTTAGTCGGAATCTCCTTTCTTACAACTTGAAGTTCTACACTCCAGAGAGGGATAAAACAAGCATGTTCCCTCCTCCATGTGACAGCCCTCAAGATATTTGAAGATGGCTATCATATCTCCTCTCAGTCTCCTCTTTTCCAGGCTAAACAAACCCAGCTCCTTCAAGCACTCCTCATAAGGCTTAGTTTCCAGACCCTTGATCATCTTGGTCACCCTCCTCTGCACACATCCCAAATTGTCAACATCCTTCTTAAATTGTGGTGTCATTATCTCTCAGACCAAGGGGGCCGCAAGAGTGCTTGAACCTGGAACCCAGCGGGTGGGGAAGCGAGGCCAAATTTAAGAGCTCCCCCAGCCCTCACACTGCCTTCCCAAAGCCGGGTAACTGAGGCACTGGGCTTTAGGAAGGAGGCAAAGGCTCTGGCAGGGTCCTAGAACCCTCCCATCTTCTTCCCAAAACTGGGAAAGCACTAACTAGGCTTTAGGAAGGAGGCAGGAGGAATCTGTCAGAAGTCCAGCACCTCACATACCAAGATTTGGGAAGGCAGCACAATGGCTAAAGGGGGAGGGTGTCAAATGTTGCTGACCACCCTGATCCAGGGTATTCATATCCCTCTCCCACTGGCCAAAGTTCCTGAGGCACCTGTTGCTATTTCCCCTTGTTAAGCACATCCTGAGATACAGGGTTGTTTTTAAACTGAACTCCCTCAAATTACACACATACATAAGGGCATTGCAACACTAGACGTCAACTCGTTTAGAGTATACATGGAGTTCAAAGAGAAATTATTGGTGGTGGGAAGTGATAGATGATAGATAGATGATAGATAGATAGATAGATAGATAGATAGATAGATAGATAGATAGATAGATATAGATGATAGATAGATAGATAGATAGATAGATAGATAGATAGATAGATAGATAGATAGATAGATGATAGATATAGACAGATGATAGATAAATGATTGATTGATTGATTGATTGATTGATAGATAGAAGACAGATGATGATGATAGATGATAGATAGATAGATAGATAGATAGATAGATAGATAGATATAGATAGATATAGATTTGGGGTCAGTTTTGATTTCAGGTGCCATTGTGGGCTGGGAGGGTAGAACAGTATGAGAATTTCTATAAATGGAACAATGTGAAGGTTGAAGAAGGTGTGTGTCATGCAGAGGAAATATTACCCCAAAACGTGTTTGGAGTCACTAAGTGAAGTTAAATGCCTTGCTTTGCCCAGTAGGTAGCATTATCTCAGCACGGCGGAAGTTGAGATGTACTGCAGAATGGCTTTGAGTTTAGAATATTTTTTTTAACATGTTATTAATCACTATGTTCTTTTCCACAAGATGTCTTTATGTAACCCCTTGCCTGTTCTCCTCTCTTGAGCTACAAGGCTCCAAAATAAATGTTAATTTCTCTCTCTCTCTCTTTTTTGCTCATATGAAAATCTGTCAACACCTTTCTATTATGCTGTCGTTTGGGATGTCTGTGGTATCACATTTGTATGAAGGACAAGATTGCCCCATCTCTTAGGCTGCCACAGTGACTGTGTGATTCATCATCATCATCAACTAGTGGGAAGAAAGCCCCCCCAAATGAGCCATTCATTCTAGGTTTAAAGGTAAAGGGACCCCTGACCATTAAGTCCAGTCGTGGCCGACTCTGGGGTTGCGGCGCTTTATTGGACAGCTTTATTGGACAGCTCACTTTATTGGACAGCTTTATTGGACAGCTTCCAGGTCATGTGGCCAGCATGACTAAGCCACTTCTGGCGAACCAGAGCAGTGCATGGAAACGCCATTTACCTTCCCGCTGGAGTGGTACCTATTTATCTACTTGCACTTCGTGCTTTTGAACTGCTAGGTTGGCAGGAGCTGGGACAGAGCAACGGGAGCTCACCCCGTCGCGGTGATTCAAACCGCCGACCTTCTGATCGGCAAATCCTAGGCTCTGTGGTTTAACCCACAGCGCCACCCACGTCCCCATTCTAGGTTTAGCCATGACTTATTAAATTTTAGCATGCAGCTATCTCTCACTCTCACCTTCTTTGGTGTATCTGAAGAAGTGTGCATGCACACGAAAGCTCATACCAAGAACTAACTTAGTTGGTCTTTAAGGCGCTACTGGAAGGATTTTTTTTTGTTTTGACTATGGCAGACCAACATGGCTACCTATCTGTAACTTCTTTCAGGAGCCATCTTTATATTAGCATTCAAAAGCCCCTCTTCAACTATATATCCAGTCTGCATAGTTCTGCACTACTCTAATGATGCACAATTCTATATTCTGTTTTCCCCTCAGTCTCATTTTTGTATGTCTGTCATTTACAGTCCTAACTCTCCAGTACACTTAATCCCATGTTTCTGTGCCTTAAAGTGGCATTCAGAAGTCGATGGCCCAGTCCAAACAGCTCCTTCATCTATATGCGCAAAGGGCTTCAGTACTAAGATTTTCGACTCTTTGAGCAGCGGCCCTCACCAGCCATACTACAAATACCTGCTTTTCACATTTTTCTCAGCCTTGCTGTGTAATGTGCTGGAATCCTATTCAAGACAGAAAAATGTCCAAAGCTCCCTTTGGCACGTGGAGCTCCTAGCCATTTTGGTTCCCTGGGTCCAGCTGCCGCCATTGCAAATTGTTTCTATGTCCTCCTGCATTGCCAAGAGCCGCAGAGCTGTTGGGCTGCTACTACGATATGAATGTTAAACGGTGCAAACTTATCTTTTATTTGCCTTTTGGTAACACCTTTTCGTTAAGCCTATCTCCCTGCCCCATGCTTCCACCTCAACTGTTTGCTGTATGGGTTTTCCCAGCTCCTTTCAAGTCATGTTCCTTTCTTCAGTGCATGCCAGATGTCTTCCCTTCCTCCACCACCCAAATACTACTGTGCAGTTTTTTTGGTTAAAAGAACCTTTTCGCCGCTGCTGCTTTATGATCTTCAAACCACCGCTCTGGTTTTGATTCTCGCAGGTGTTTGCAGCATCCCCCGATCTATTATATCCAAGCCATTCTCATTACTATGCTGCTTCCGCCCTCGGAATTCATTAGCAAAGATAAGGTTGAACATAATTGTGGCCCTTGCAATGCCCTTAAAGGACTCCTTTCCCTCAGCGCACTACACTATCATTAATCTGCACCCTTTGTTTATACTCAAACTCAAAAGTGTTTTCGGTGCACGGGGCCCTTTGTTTGCAGCAGCGTTATCCTTCCACATGGGAGGCTGAGAGCGAGAGCAAGTGCTTGCCCTTCAGACACCCTCAAGCCCTTATCTGTGATTAGATGTTCTCCATCAGATGTCCTGGTGATTGTGCTGAAATCTAATTACAGTATATAGTTCGGTGGCTGCCCCACTTTCCCAAGTGATGGAAAGTTTTAGGGGGCAGCCTTTAGCTAGGTTAGGTTTCCTTCTGAGGTGGGGTTGCTGGAACCTTGGGGCATTTCTGGTGTTATGAGGGAAAAAATGCTCCTTTTCCCTTATGGGGTACCCAAGAGCCCATATAGAGTCCTTTTGTAGGTTCTTTATCGGTAGGAGAAAATAACAGAGACCAACCAGAGAATATTGAGAAGCAAAGCAGCTAGTAAGCCTGATCTTTATTAAAGCTGTTGCAACAGGGTGCTCCCCCCCCCCCCGCAGACACAGGAGGGAGGGACCCCGAGCCACGCACGCAACCCATTATATAGATATTTTAAATTGCCTGACCTAAAGTCCAAGACCACCCCCCAGAAACATCATACATACATCACAGAAGGGGTGTGGCCCAAGACCACCCCCTTAATACATCAGAGGAGGGGTGGAAATCTGGGTGTGTTATTTCTTCCTGTCTGCCAGGTTACCTGATTGGATTACCTAGGTATCCTGGCCACACTTTTGTTATGATAACTACTCAATTCCTGAATCCAGGTCACAGGTTCACACCCTGTTCATATCTTAAATGTGCCCTTAAGACAATGGGGAAGAGACAATGGGGAGATTTCCCATTTCCTTCGACCTTGCAGAGAAATATTTGAGGTCATTTTGCAAGGGAGAAAATGGTTTCAGGACTTTTCTGTGGGTTTCAGACATGTGGTTTACATATTTGTATGTGTTTACTGGGTACATTTATGAACATCTATTTTCTATACAGTGGTACCTTGGGTTACAGACGCTTCAGGTTAAAGACATTTCAGGTTACAGACTCTGCTAACCGAGAAATAGTACCTCAGGTTAAGAACTTTGCTTCAGGATGAGTACAGAAATCGTGCGGCGGCAGTGCGGTGGCAGTGGGAGGCCCCATTAGCTAAAGTGGTACCTCAGGTTTCAGGTTAAGAACAGACCTCCAGAACGAATTAAGTTCTTAACCCGAGGTACCACTGTATATAAGACCTTAAAATTCTTATAACACTGGGATACCTGTTTTTATTTACAAATATGTATGGTGAGTGTGGGGAAGTGAGCAATCATTACCATAAAGGGCTATGTTTTTAAATAACAAGTTGCCATCCCCAAAGCTTCTGCATTTGGCCTGGGGTTGTGCTAAGACTTCCTTCTCCTTTATTAGCTACATTCTGCCAAACCAACCATTTCTTTCCAACTGATGCCCAAATACATGGGGTGTGTTTCTAGCTACTTGCCACCAGCCATCAGTGCTTGTTTAAGGAAGGAGTTTTCCCATCAATGCCCATAGAGCAGTGGTTCCCACTTACTAAGTACTGCGGACTCCCGGTTTTTCAAAAGTCAAGCCATAGAGTCCCTACTTTTGAAAAGAAAAGAAATAAGGTATTTCTGTGGTCATTTTTGTTATGTGAATGCTGCCATGGACCCCCTGGGTGGGTTACCCTTTCTTTAGGCTTCTGAGCACGATTGTCTAGGGACCTGTTTAGAGGCATTTCAGTAGGATTGCTTGGGGAACCTGCTTAGTGGTGTACTAACTGCTGAGGGTTAAACCACAGAGCCTAGGGCTTGCCGATCAGAAGGTCGGCGGTTTGAATCACCGCGATGGGGTGAGCGCCCGTTGCTCGGTCCCTGCTCCTGCCAACCTAGCAGTTCGAAAGCACGTCAAAGTGCAAGTAGATAAATAGGTACCGCTCCGGCAGGAAGGTAAATGGCGTTTCCGTGCGCTGCTCTGGTTCGCCAGCAGTGGTTTAGTCATGCTGGCCACTTGACCCAGAAGCTGTACGCCGGCTCCCTCAGCCAATAAAGTGAGATGAGCTCTGCAACCCCAGAGTCATCCACGACTGGACCTAATGGTCAGGGGTCCCTTTACCTTTACCTAATCTTATAGCAAAGGACCCACTCTTCTTTTCTAGTCTTCTTCTGCATGTGCTGTTTTGTCTTTTACCTTCTTCCAACCCCATTTTCTTCCCCAAATATACTCCAGGATTAGCTGGTATAGCAATTACTTTGTCCTTGAGTGGCAGAAGTTGAAATTCTGAGCCACCTATATTGCCTTCAAGTTTATTAGCAGGGAGTGGCATTTCCCTAAGGATCAGCAAGGAATTCCAATGCTGGATTGCTTGGTCTGCTAAGAATTTAGTGACTTCTCTCTACATGAGAACTGTCTTTGGAGACAAACCTAGTCCTATTATTATTATTATTATTATTATTATTATTATTATTATTATTAAACTGCCTTACACCCAAAGATCACAGGGCAGTTTGCAATATAAAAACACAACAAGACATCCCATAAAAACAAACAAAAAAAATACCCTCCAGTTTAAAAGTTTTTTTTAAAAAAAATTAAAATTAAAATTGAACTGATTGTTTAATTAGCTAAAGGACTTGGAGAAGAGGGATGTTTTTTCCTGGTGCCTAAAGATATGCAACAAAGGCACCCAGACAAGCTTCCCTGGGTATGGCATTCCACAAGCAGGGAACCATCACAGAAAATACCTGTTCTTATGTTGCCACCCTTCAGACCTCTTGCGGAGGAGGCACACGAAGGTTTGCTGAGCACCTGTATTGTGCAGTCAGGCAATCTCTTTTCTCATTGGCTAAGTATGTGATACATACCACTGTTTTTCAACCTGTGGGTCAGAAGTGGGCCGTGTACAGTTCTCCACAAGGTGCTCATGTAAGAAATTGAAAGATTATTATAGCTCGCTCCTGATGTGCAGAGGCCAAAGGCACCTTGTGGCAAACCATCGCCAAATCTGCCACCAGGATTAGTGAATAGTTAAGCCAAAGGTGAGTTGAAGTTTACTTGGGTGAAATAAGAAATAATATATTTACCCCTATGTATTAATAATGATCTGAGATTATGTCAGACAGCCATCAAGCCCTGCATTGATCTACTTTGTTGGCAATATGCAAGCTTGGCCATTCCACTGATACTTGCCAGAAAGGACTTTATTGTGAATAAAGCAATTTAAAAATATTCATAGTTCATTATACACTGCTTGCATAACCATGTTTTTATAACTTGGGAAGCAATATCCTGCCATCAGATGGTAGCTGTTCTTACATTCCCATATATAAAACTATGAATAAACTTGTAAGTACTATAAATATTTAAACAATATCCACATTAATAAAGCTTTAAGCAAATTTTTGCTTGGGCGTCTCAAGTAATGGTTATAAAATAGGCAAACTTGCAGTTAAAATGCAAGAAACTTACGGCTGGTAAAGACCTAATGTCCAAAATCCACCTGACAGTGTAATGAAGGGTCACTGTATGAAGGGTCACTATATGAAGTCTGTTTGGACTTGTGGGTCACCGTGCCAAAAGAATTGGGAACCCCTGATATATACAACATTTCACTTATCTACAACTGACAGGTCTAATAAGAGGGAGGGAAGTATGTTTTCCTTGTAGAGTATGAGAGAACTGTGAAAAACTACACAAAGGAAATAGAAATATTTACTGCAACACTCTTTGCATTTTTAAATCTTTCAAGAAAAGGACTTTTTGCAGTTTTAACTGTGCGTGTAGTTCTGAAACGCTAAGAAATTAATGTCAAAACAGAAGTCTCAACTGTAGTTCTTTACTGCCACCTTGTGTTTCTTCAGTTGATTGCATTTGCTGCTCTTTGGGCAGGGGGGAAGCAAGACTTTGTTCCTGGTTTATTTAATCTTGTTTATGTGTGTGTGTTTTTATTTAGCTGAAGCAAAGTGAGGCAAATGCAGATACCAAGGAAAAGCTCCCACTGCGTCTACGGATCTTTGAAAAATTCCCTAACAGACCTCAAATGGTAAAAATCTCCAAGCTCCCTTCGGATTTTACAGTCCCAAAAATAAGGTAGTATCACTTTTCAGCTCTCTTTAAGTGCTTGGCAATGTGAAAAGCGTTTTAAGATAGGTTCGAAGTTTTCTTTAGATTCTCTTTTCCAATGTGTGTCTTTTTCATTTTAAAAAAAGAATGTAAAATCAATCCCGTTCCACAAGGCCAAATTAAGGTGGTTTGGGGCCAATGCAATTCCCCAAACAGCCCCCCTTCACCAAAAATAAGTATAAAATGGCTGCAAAACACTTAATGCTTGAATCACAGACATCATATTTTGGTCCCTTTAACCATACTGACGCATCTTGTTTATTTGGGTCTCTCTCCTAACCACATACTCATTTTCTTCCTTTTCCCCTTTTTGCTTCTTTGCCCACTACCAGTGCATTATCTGTACCGTGAACCAACCTAGAAAGGGTATCTGTTTTGCTTCCAAAGGAGTGAAGAGTCTTCCAATTGACAAGAAAGCTAGAACAGCACATCTATTGTCTTTTAAAATTATTGCCAAATACTATAGTAATCCCTGCACAATATAAATACATTTATCTGAAATTTCATGTTTAGAAGTTGCATTAATACTTACCCTCAGGGTTAAACATTCTGCTTTATATAATTAGAATGTTAGGAAAGACATAATTGAAATATATTTTGTAAACCGCTTTGGGATTTGTTTTTCACAATCAAGCAGCATATAAATTTTATGAAATAAATAAATAAATGGGGGGCGTTAGCTATGATTCTGTCCCATTAGAACAAAATACAGCCAAGTAAATGGCCTTAACAAGCAAATTGAAAACCACAATCTGGCTGATGCAAAGTATGGTCTAACAAAACCCTTTTTTATAAACACGTTCTTTGAATTCCTGCCGAAATGTCTTTTTTTTCCTTGAGAAAGGAAGTTTTCTATGGATTATATGAGAGGTTTTAAAACTTGGAATTTAGCACATAGCAGAATCAGACAGAGAGGTAAAGTGCAAAACAAATGATAAATATTTAAAGGAAAGCACAGTTAAAGAAGAACATGAGGTTTTTTTAGACAATCGTGTAGCTACATACAAATTTAATGTTACTTCAGTGATCAAATCAAAATCCATTATGTATAATATGCCTTGTATAGTTTTCATTTTACCCTTTGTACTAGCATATGGACTATTCAGGATTTTTTTAGATACTATCAAATTATAAAGTGACTCAGGAGCTTTGCCTCAAAGCCTTCTCTCTCCTTTTTTTTACTCTTAAGGGAAAGCTTTATGAAGCAATTTATTGATCGGCAGCAGCAAGACACAACTTGTTTACTGAGAAGGCTTCCATCAGCTTCCTCCTCCTCATGTGACCATTCTAAAAGGTTGGCAATTGAAGACAACAAATACATTGACCAGAAGGTAAACAGCATATCCATATCTATCATAAACTAAAGTTGTACAAGCACATAGAACCTTGATTGTCCAACGTCACAGACAGATTTTGTAATTATGACCCTAGACTTTTGATTGATGCTAATTTGAGGTTTCCTTTTAAAGCTCTGTTATGATTCTGAATATTAACAACTCCATGATGACATCCCAGTGTAGGGAAGAGATGGGTATCTGGTGTTGTGTCCACCCATGTAGCAGTCTCCCATCAACACATTTTGCAAGCAAATAGTTATGCTCCATACATTGATTTCATACAGGACCTGAAGAACAGGGGGAAATAGCACACCTGGCCAAATGCTGTCTAGGTGATTGCAGTACCGTGCCAAGGAGCACAGATTCCCCATGCATAGGTTGAGTCTCTAGTCAGATAGATGTGGGAGAGATTTTTGCTCAATGCCTTTGTTGCCAGACAAAGTTGGGCAGTGCATGGGCTGACTCAGTGTAAGATGGTTTTGTATACTCAGTGAGAAATTTGCCCATGTGGGTAGAACATTAGGTTGCATTTTGCTACTGATTCTGGCTTTCTATAGTTACCATTACCATAGCAACCTCCTGTTTAAATGCACCGACATTCTCCAAAATCTCTCCCCTCTAACACAGATTTGAAATAATAACTTTAAAAAACCCTGAATATTTGACTGTGTGCACAGTAGAACAAACAAGCATGAGCTATGGGAGATGTTAATTAAACACACAACACTGAAATCAACCACAAAAATTATGCTGACATCTGTAGCTTCCTTTGTGCATGCTATCTATATTTCCTCCAACGCGAATCAGAGAACCTAGAAAATAATAAAGGAGAGCTGTTTAGGAGTTGAGCAAAAGCAGGTTTCTAACTATGGTGGCCCTAGGGTCTTTTGGGAAATCATGCCCCCTTTCTTTATTCCAACATCTCACGAGTTTCCATTTTCTCCAAAATGAATGCACAGAGGTGCTGCAGATGTTTTTGCCCAAAGGTTTCTCTTTATCCAAAGTTCTCATAGTTTTCTTCCCTCTAGTTCAGTCCGCCGAGCCTCTTTCTCTCTTTACTCTGTCCAAAGTTGCATGACAGGCAAGCTGACATCATGATTACAGGGATCTCCAGCCTTATCAGGATGCTGTTGTCCTTTCTGGAAGACCGCTGGAAGGTAGCTCACCTCCTGTTTATTTAAGATAGCCATCAATAGCTTTAAGCCGTTAAGCGGAGCTAACATTCACTCAGTCATTCACTTTGTGACTGATTACATTAAAAATAGTAATAATATATGGATAATAGAAGCATAAGTGTAATGAATACATAGGTATATAAGACTTACTGTACAACATAATGTCTGAATTAGTATGGTACATGCCAGGGGAAAATCAGCTGATTACTCCATTTAATTTCGTTCATGATCCTTACTTTTGTTTTGTTATTCATTCACTAAAATTGCGTTCACTCAGTAATTCATTCATTCCTCTCCTATCAATTTCATTATTTCCATTTATTTCCATTTTGTTTTCTTAACCATTACTTTAGCTGCTATCTATGGTTGCAAGCAGCTTCCATTGTTTTTATCGAAAACGTGCTGGACATTACATTTTTCCATTCTTGGGGGCAGGGTGAGAAAAATAGTTGCCATTAAGAAAAAACACCACAGTGCACCATTTGTGGCTGCCTTTCTTGTGCATTGATGCTGTTGGCCAAATACAATGCATAGTTTGTCACACTTGTGAGTGGAACCAGTCTAACATGAATGAATACAATTAGGTGAGATGATCCATGCCACACAAAAGCAAAAGCCCCTGATAAGGTTTTCACAAATCCACCAGTAACTTCTTGAACAACTCCAAAGGCATAATAATAACAATAACAACAACAACAACAACAATAATAATAATTTATACCCCGCCCATCTGGCTGAGTTTCCCCAGCCACTCTGGGCGGCTCCCAATCAAGTGTTAAAAACAGTACAGCATTAAATATTAAAAACTTCCCTGAACAGGGCTGCCTTCAGTCTTTTAAAGAAAGGATAGCTGCTTATTTCCTTCACATCTGAAGGGAGGGTGTTCCACAGGGTGGGCGCCACTACCAAGAAGGCCCTCTGTCTGGTTCCCTGTAACCTCACTTCTCGCAATGAGGGAACCGCCAGAAGGCCCTTGGCGCTGGATCTCAGTGTCCGGGCCGAACGATGGGGGTGGAGATGCTCCTTCAGGTATACAGCATCTGACACCAGTGAGAGCTGCTTTACGCCATCCAATCGTATACAGTGATGTGCTACTCTGTACAAACACACAAACCACTAACCATGTTCTAAGCATGAGTTTAACACTACGCCAGCCACCATTGTGAATTCCTGTGCTACTTGGGAGTAGTCCTCATCGGGGCAGAGTGATACTGCCCCAGTTTGGGTTTTCTGCACGACCCCGTTGGGGGTATTCCATCTAAATTACCATCTTGAGGTAAGAAAAATATCAACCCGGATGCAACATAAGCAGCTGTATCCTTGGGTTGTGTGTACTGGTGATTAGCCACAGCTTTGCGCAGACCAAACTGCAGTCTCATATTGACATGAATGACTAAACAACAGACTGGTATGGATAGTGTTGACATTTATATTTTAAATGTCTCTCTGCAAGGGTAGATGGAAACGGCATATAAGCATGTGGCTAGATGCAGACATGCCACTATATAAATAAAAGGGCTCCCACTGAGAAATTGGGGGCACAGCACCATATCACCCTTCCCTTTCTAGTCCCCCACACCAATCCTATGCTGTACTCCCAATCCCTTGGAGCAGCTTTAGAAAGAGGAAGGATCTGCAAACATTGCCACCCCTCTTCTTCTGGTGGAGAATTACTTGCGTGGAACTTTGCACACCACAAGTCTGGACAGAAACCATAATATGTCAAGTGATATTTGAATGGACTACTATGTTCTCCAGATGCGTTTGCATTTTTCACATTGTTTTAAAGTAAGCTTGTATTCTTCATCCTTATATTCTAGCTTTCAATTGTGATGTTTTCAGACAGAGATTTTCTGAAAACGTCTTTGTCATCTGCAACATCTGGGTTGTTGTCAAATGAGTTGGCTTGCCATCCACATGGCAGATGTGTTTTTGCCTTTCCTTTTTACTAAAAACCATCTGTGTTGCTTTAAGCAGTTTTATGATCCTGGTAATTTTTTGCAGATCTTCTTTCATTATCATTTTTTTTTAGTAGTAGTAGTTAGATTCTGTGGCCGCAGAATTGGGTTTAGTGCATTGCAAATTTCTAAAATAGGAGAGCTCTAATATCACCAAATAGAAACATACCTTGCAACTTCCGATCTAAAGTAGAATGAAACTTTCTTATGCAAGTCTTAAGAAATATTTGCATGTATGTATCCAGGTGCATTTTGTCATTCAAAGTCTAAATTAAAAAGCCTGCTGTGTTTTCAGATAATGCATACGAAGCTGGTACAGTCTTTTTTGCAAGGCAAGTGTTGAAATGTAAAATGATCTGGGTAATCTGTGAGGAGTGATAGATATTCACAATATACCTTGATTTTTCACATAACTGTATCCCTAAAACTGTTGATCCAAAATCACAGTCTAAGGTAGGACTCCATAGGAGGTGCAAATTCCAAATAAGTAAAGGTACCTTGTTCACTAAAGCAGGACTTGCCTGTGCACATTTGACATCACAAAATGAACTGCTCAGTAGATCAGTTTTCTGGCCCATGACAAGATACACAATTGGTAAAGCTGCTTTTCCTTTCATTTCACAGCTCCGCAAATCTGTTTTCAGCATTAGAGCAAGAAACCTTCTGGAAAAGGAGACTGCGATCAACAAAATTCTTAGGTAATGATGATTTGATGCTTTCCTTAATTTGATTTGCAAGTAGCAGATTTATTTGAATCATCTTGAATAGTTTTCCTAGTCCAATTCTTTTCTCTCTCTCTTTTTCTGACTCTCTGCATGTAACAAGTAAAAGTTTGATATTTCCTAAAAACTTTGATGCAATTACAACCCCCTCCCAGACATCTGATTTGGAATCATTCAATTGGATGAATTTAATCTCTGGACATCCAGCAGTCATTAGGAGTATGATGTGACCTCCCCACCTTTCATGAGCCTGCTCTGCCTTTCCCCTTCTCCAAATCTAACCCACAAAGACCTTGAAGAAGGCATGCCCAAATCACTAGATCACAGCACAACAACCCAAGACCTTAGACGTCTCTCCATCTAGGGACTCTCCCTCTCCACTCCCTCTGGGAAAGGGCATGCTTGCCCAGGAACAAAAATTGGGATAATGATCCAGATTTTTAATACCTTCCCTTACAAATTTCAAAGTCTGCTGAAAAATATAGTGCTCAGAAGAAAACCAACATCATCATAATTCTGTAACAGTTTCTAGCTATTAGAGAGGTAAAAGATAAAGTGCCTGTTCATTTATTTGTCACTATACATAGAAGCCACAATATGTTCTAGACAACGCTCCTCTTAACATTTTTACTGTGCTCAACATGAACTGCACATCTTACACACAAGTTCTGTTTTCAGTTATTACCTGATTTTAAAAAAAATAAATAGAAGCACCTATGTTCTGTCTGCAATGACGTTTGGGAAACAACATTATTGCCTTGCTGGAATTATATATTCAGTTTTGGCAGTCTGTTGGTATTTGAAACAGCTGCTCAGCTGGTCCTATAAATATTCTTCAAAATTGAATGACCTTTTCTGCTCGCCGGGATGTTAACAGCCAAGGGATAATATATCTTTGAAAATATTTAACAGACAAGCTTATAGCCAGATAGTTTCACTGTGTCAAAGATAAGAGAATGTTACTCAGAAATCCAATGCATTAAGTGCATTACAATGAAAAACCATGTACTACAATGCTTCTATACCCAGTTAAGCTTCACAAGATGATTGTGTCCTTCCTTGACAACATGTGTGGCACCATCTAGTATGATAGCTCATCCTTGGACACTTTCTCTATAAAGAGCAGTGTGAAACAGGGCTGTGTTCTTGCCCCAACTATATTTGGCATATCCTTCTCCCTGTTGCTCTCATATGCCTTCAGCTGAAGACAGTGTGTACTTCTATTCAAGGAGCGATGGGGTTCTGCTCAAACAGGCACATCTCCACACCAAGACAAAAGTGTGGCAGGTCCTTATCTGAGAGATGTTGTTTGCAATTGATGCAGCCTTGACAGTACACTCTGCAGAAGCTCTACAAAGACTCATCAGCCATTTTGCCCAAGCCTGCGGGGAGTTCGGCCTTACCACCAACCTGACAAAGACCAACATCCTGGGTCAGGACATCATCAGCACTCCACACATCAGCATTGGTGACCACACTCTTGAGGTGGTAGATGACTTTGTCTACCTGTGTTCCACCATAACCAGCAACTTCTCCTTCGACGCTGAGCTGGACCGGTGTATTGGCAAGGCAGCTACAGCAATAGCTCACCTCTCTGAAAGGGTATGGGAGAATGTGATGCTAACGTTCAGTGCCAAGATGAAGGTCTACCAGGCTTGTGTATTGAACACACTGCTTTATGGAAGTGAGTCATGGGCAACGCCTTCCACATGTCAGGAAGATTTGGAGCATCACACGACAAAACAAAACAGAGTCTCAAACAAAGTTGTGCTCTCCCAAGCTCTCACATTCCCAGCACGTTCACACTCCTATCTCAGTGACACCTACGCTGGCTTGGTGATGTCCACAGAATGGAAGATGGCAGGATCCCCAAGGGGAGCTGGCTTCAGGCATCAGGCCCATTGGCAGACCAACTCTGTGTTACAAAGATGTCTGCAAAAGTGACATAAAGGCTGGCAACATCAAACCCACGGTGTGGGAATCCAGTGCAGGGAGATTGGCAGTTAGATTGTGCATCTGTACAAGTGACAAGAAGAGGAATGACCGCTGGGAGGAGCGCAGAGAGAAGAAATACCATGGTACATCTGCAGCAGCACAACAAGACACCTTCATCTGCTCCAGCTGTTCCTAAACATGTCTTTCCCATATCTGTCTCTACAACCACAGCAGGCTCTGCAACCTTCCAACAATTTGACTTCATCCCCAAAGGTCCATTTCTCCATTGTCTCCCGAAACAGATGGATGCCAAAAGGATTATTATTTTATTCTTTAATTTATTTAAATACCACCTGGGACTCGTGGCAGCTCACAGATAGCTAAAGACTTATCAAAGATACACCTACTCAGAAATAGGAGCCACTGAGTTCAGAGGGGTAGGATTCCTGCCTTAAACTACACTGTATTACTAGTCTTCTAGTGATTCTAACAATACAATCTCACTAAACCACTTTTCTGCTTACAAAAATATTTGGGGGGGGGACTTCAGTCAAAAGTGTTTCCTTAATAGAAAATAATTCTTTGAAAATTAAGTATTTTAACAAAAGCTAACACTTGTAACAATACGTATGGAGTTCAGAAGTAAAACAAGCAATAGCACCAGAGTTTGAAGGGGAATCAGGGAGTGAGCAAGTTGAAACAAGGAGAGATGGATGGAAAGGCAAGGAGAGAACAAGAGGTCATGTAATTGTTCTGTATTAAACACTCTGATGAAAGCACACCGTTTAGGAGTTGATTAGATAAAGAGTTCCAACATGAGGTATCTCTGAAATATTTAAGTTATCCATATTGAAAATGAAGAAAAACAAATTCCGGACATGAACATAGGAGGGGACTGAGACCAGATTCCATGGCAACCTCTCCATGAAGCCATTTATCAAACTGGGAGGCTGGTGTTCTCCTGTCTAATAGGCATTTCTCTGTCCCTCTGGTCCTGTAGCCCTGGCTGAAGCAGGAAGAGCTTTTAGGCCAAAGCGTCAGGATAGGGGCAGATGACAACTATATTATACGACTTCTTGTTCTGAGTAATGGCTTGTGCATGTATGGCTGAGAAAGAGAAAGGAGTGGAAGAGGAATGTTTTGAGGGTTTTGTGTTTTTTTGCCAATCTCCTCTTGCAGGGCTGTGAATTGTGTCCTTAAAAAAAAAACTACTTAGTTGTTTAGTTGCCGTACAATTTTATTTTTACCTACCATAGTGCTGCTCATTTCCCTAGGGCCTGTACACGCCAGCGCATGCTGAGTGGATCCTTTGAGGGGCAGCCTGCGAAAGAAAGATCAATTCTTAGTGTCCAGCATCATATACGTCAAGAACGCAGGTAAATACCGTTGTAGCATTTTACAATATGGTGGATTATATCAGACAGATGAAAATGAAAACCAAGCTCCATAAATAACTAATCTCCATATTTCTTTGACAATAACAATGATAAATCAGTGTGACGTACAAAGGGGAGAAAATGCTTTTTATTTCAAATGTAGTTAGCTTCCGTGATATTCAGATCATCCATTTTAAAAATCAAGAGAAAAATGTAGCTGATAGTAGATTAGACTAGGCTGAAATTTTACAAGCTTTTGATGCAACCAAAGAAAAATTGATTTGAAGGGACTCTGTCTTGATGCACTATAATAGTAATCACGTAAAGATCGGCACTTGATCTCAGTTATCTGTCACCCAAAAGAGTGTTATTTTTTTCAGGTCACTAAGACATGGCTCCAACAGTCAGCGAATCAGCAGAGGAAAATCGCTTGAAACTCTAACGCAAGATGTAAGTCAAAATAAAATTAAGAATGGAGTGGAATTTAAAATATCTTGGAGAAAAACAATTGTCATAACAGATCACAAATTCTACGATAACGATTTTGTAACACTGTAATATTAGTGTTCCTTTTTAGTGCATTAATTTGTGAACTGATAAAGCCTAGCACTTGCAAGTCCCATTGATATGTATGGTAGAGGTTTATGCCTACCACTTCCATTGAAATCAATGGGATGTAAAGATGCTTCATTTTGGCTGGACAAGCTCTGGTTAATATGTATAATAGTGGAGAATCTACATAATTACTAATCAAGTTGTGAATTTTCTCAAAAACAAAGTAAGAAACTCTTCTCATTGTACCATAGTTTTTGAAAATAAAATATAAGCTACATGCAGTTACCCGCATTGCCTTGCTTTGTTCTTGTGTGGTAAAATACAAAACTGTTTTGTTTTTTTTAAATGCTTCTTCTTCTAGCATTCTAATACAGTGAGGTACAGAAATGCACAGAGAGAAGACAGCGAGATAAAAATGATCCAAGAAAAGAAGGAACAGGCAGAAATGAAAAGGTATTTAGGGAATTAAAATTTCTACCACTTTCTTAAATGGAATATATTTACCGGGACTGTACCCCAGTTTCTTCATAAATTAATAATCTGAGTGGTTGAGGTCATAATCCTAACCTCTGGCTGGTAGTGGTGAGGCCTGATAGAGGGACACAGCCAGGGGCACTTGCACCAGCCAGGCCAGAAGGCAGAAGGAGAAGTGAAATGCCCCTTCATTACACCAGCTCCCAAGCTGGTGAGGCGAAGAAGCCAGTTTTGGGCTCGTTTCCAGCTCATAGCGGCAGCAGATTTGGCAAAGGATCCACTGGCTCTTGTGCTGGCCCAGCCCCACCCTTGAAACACCCCATTTCAGCCATAACATCTGCATACCTACCTTTTAAGCAGGTGCATTAGGTTGCTGTTTGTTATGTACTGAAGTTCTCACCCTGGGCCAGCAGGGGGATACTGTAGATAGTTATGCAAATGAAGGATCGAAAAGTGACATTCAGTGATTGGATAGTTTTAGAAAATGGCAACAGTTACATTGTTCTGGAACTCTATATAAGCAGGCTGACTGAGTTCCTCAGCTTTGTTCTGTTCCAGCTTACAAAATAAAGAGCTGCTTTGGAGAAATCGCTGTGTCGTCTGCTATGTCAACCCACAACTTAACACCGTTCATTGGTGCTTCCCCCACCCCCACCATGCTGGCATTTGGCAGAGCTGAACAGGGATGGGTGGAAGGACATATTCACCCCATTGAGACTTTTGCATGACAGATCGGATATTTGGATTATTCTACCAGTTGATTAACAGATTTGCTTAGAGCCAAAAGCAGTATTTCAGAAACAAGAAGAATGCTTTTAGATGATGCACCCAACAGTCACAGCTGGCATTAGATATATTCCTCTAATGTGTGAAAAAGGGACGAATGTCCTTTTTAAAGAAGATTCTTGCCATCTGCGGTTTTGATATACACTTGTAGAGAGTATATACCGGTACTTTCCTGATCACAGCCAGTTAGGGCTGAGAGATAAGGACTTGCCCAAAGCCATCCTGTGGTTGCCACAGATGAGCAGAAGGTTTCTAAGGCTCACAGTCAACCCTCTCTCTACTGCACCACAATGGTCTTGTTGCTATAAGCTAACAAAATATATGCTTTATATGCCTTCCTGCTGGCTTCTTTGCCTGTGATTGAATATCTTACAAGTCCCCTTTCCCCCCCCATTCTTGAAAGGAAAGTCCAGGAAGAAGAGTTACGAGAGAATCACCCCTATTTTGACAAGCCTCTGTTCATCGTTGGCCGTGAACACAGATTCAGAAATTTCTGCAGAGTGGTTGTGCGAGCTCGCTTCAACGCGTACGTATCTGAGTTTTTTGTGGCAGCTTTGTGTTTCCGCTTTGGCTCTGTGTTTTACTTCACAAGCTCATACATCAAGTAATAGGGTTCGTCTGAGTAACTTTTTATTTGTTTATCCTCATTCCAGCCACTTCCTCATGGTGACATCTTTAAAACCATGCTATAACACCTGCAAGCAGTCACCACACAGCACAGCGGCATCCCATTGCAAATTCTTCCACTGCCATTTCATGGCAATAGAGGCCCTTACTGTGGTACCACAGCACATGGTTAGTGCAAGCCTATGGTGTGGGCATGGAAGCTCACCGTGGTACTGTTGGGGCATGCGTACATAAGATAGCACTAGACCTGGGCCTAGACTTCTTAAAGTTCCCAGCAATTACTTCATTTGCAGCAATCTGGCATCTGATATTCAGAGGCATGTTGCTTCTGAGCATATAGGTTCCAGTTAGATATTACAGCCAATAGCCATCAATAGGCCTAGGCTCCATGAATGAGTGTAATAGTTTTTTAAATGCAGCTAAGAAAGTGGCTATTGCCATGACTGCAATAAAACAGTTCCATATGTGTTCCATATTGGTTCAGTTTGCATGTAACAGTAAACCATAGTTATCTGACTGCCAGGGGTGCTTTCTGCTGCCTTGTTAGCACATGAAGGAAACAAACCATGTTTGACTTATTGTGCAGTTTGTGTTATGTACTGAAGTTCTCACCCTGGGCCAGCAGGGGGATACTGTAGATAGTTCAGGTCCACATATGCAAATAAGGGATCGAAAGTGGCATTCATTGATTGGATAGTTACAGAAAGTTGTTACAGTTACGTTGCACTGAAGCTCTATATAAGCAGGCTGGCTGAACCCTTCAGTTCAGGTCTGTTCTGGCCTGTGAATAAATAAGAGCTGTTTGAAGAATTGCTGTGTTGTCTGATATGTTCACCCACAACTTAACAGTTTGACTTGAAGTGCCTATTCCTAGCTTGGATGAAATGCTAAGCCAGGGATCATGATTTATTTCTCTTCAGCTCTAACAGGGAGAAGCAAAGCAGGTATAACTGGCATATGCACTGTAAGTTGTGGCTAATATGTGTGAATACAGCCACACATAAGAGGTATTTTTATCAGACAAGGACCTCCTATCAATCCGCTTCATTGCGTGATGACTGTGTTACGGGGGAGGGGGGAATCCCTTCATTCTTAATTTTTTAAAATTCTATCACATCCATCAATCCCTTTGTCATCTTGTCTCAAAACTAAACCAAGATCTAAACTAATACTGATTTCTGTTAGCTTTCTGTAATTGAATTAAGAACTTCTAAGAACTTTTTCTTAGTCCTGGCATGCCATAGATGAAATAACTTAAGTACTAACTTGATTCAAAATGACCTTAAGTAAGCTTTAAATTCAAACACAATTCCAGGAATCTGTTTTCTGACGTATGTGTGTCATAATTACATGGCTTCTTAGAGCTTGAACTGCAAATTCTGAAGACATCTTTCCTCTGTTACAGCTCTAAAACAGACCCTGTTACTGGAGCAGTGAAAAATACCAAATATCATCAACTTTAGTAAGCATAGCAAAAACAAAAACAAATGTTACTACTTGTCCAGTTACATTTGCTATATCTGTGTGCATGATTTCTAAACTTAATTTTTTTCTAGAAAATATCTGTTTGTTAATATGTCACTGTAATGATTTTGTAAAATGTTAAAATTGTAGTAGTTGTTCTTCATTTACCTTTGCGTGCTGAGGTCCCCAAGACACCCCAAACCCAATAACTCAAACTTCACACATTATTTTTGTTTAAGGTTTTTGGCATAATTTTGGCCACAACTTTATTATCAATACAAATTGTGAGTGGTTGCTTAGGCATTGGTTAGACTATCTGTCCTCCCCGCCTTGGGGACAGCCCTGACTCCGTAGTCAGTGCGGAAGAGCAAGATCAGGGTCAACTGGAGCTGCGAAACAGACCCTCAGCTAATCCCCGCATGCTCCTTGGAACTTACACGGCCCGCACCCTGCACCAAGGGTTTGGACGAAGGGGATGGTAAGTTCCAGAATTCCTTTAACGGAATACCCGTGCAGCATTGGAGGGGCAGGCCCAGCCTATCCATACCCCTCCACCAACCAATTTTAACCAATGCCTAACCGCCAACCTTACAAGTTGTGACGATTTGCTACGCAGTAGGCAAAACCCAATTGGCACACACTAATCAGCCAAGAGGTAAATTCCTACTGGGCCCCCGCACCAAGGCGAACGACCCCATGACAGGCATAGCAAGGTCAAGCGAAGCCCAACAAGGGAGGGCGGGCGGGAGATCCGATGTCCACAGCAAAAGAGAAAGAGAAAGCTGTGGACCTTGCTTAAATAGCCACTGACCCCACCCCTAAGTTTGCAACATCAACTTTCCCCAGATAACCAGATCCTCCCATCTAAACAAGCCCTGGCTTTAACTTGCCTAGCAATCATGGGGTGCCTTGTATAGCCCCATCCGCAACCCGTGCTCTCCTTTTAGTGAGAACACGCTTTGCGTGCTGAGGTCCCCAAGACACCCCAAACCCAATAACTCAAACTTCACACATTATTTTTGTTTAAGGTTTTTGGCATAATTTTGGCCACAACTTTATTATCAATACAAATTGTGAGTGGTTGCTTAGGCATTGGTTAGACTATCTGTCCTCCCCGCCTTGGGGACAGCCCTGACTCCGTAGTCAGTGCGGAAGAGCAAGATCAGGGTCAACTGGAGCTGCGAAACAGACCCTCAGCTAATCCCCGCATGCTCCTTGGAACTTACACGGCCCGCACCCTGCACCAAGGGTTTGGACGAAGGGGATGGTAAGTTCCAGAATTCCTTTAACGGAATACCCGTGCAGCATTGGAGGGGCAGGCCCAGCCTATCCATACCCCTCCACCAACCAATTTTAACCAATGCCTAACCGCCACCCGAGCCCTTTACGCTCGCCGCCAACCACTCACAGACTAAACCACACCCTCAACTTGGACACCACTGCATCCAACCAGACATCATTCCCCAACGGGGAAAGATGCACCCCATCATCCCTGAATAATTCAGAGGCCTTGAACGAAATCAGAGGGTGAGGAATCACAAATCCGCCCAAACCAACCACCAATTTGCTTGCCGCGGAATTAATCCGCTTCCTAACTCTTTCGGTGGCCGCCGGGCAAGGGCTACCCCTCCAAATGCGGCGTTTCAGCAGCTGCGACCAAATTAGTGTGGTTGAAGGCACCAAGGCCGCCAAATCCCTCAAGTCCAGTAATATGGCAGCACGCAGCCCAAAGCAGGAAGAGGAAACCATATCATTCTCCCCCAGCTGCACCACTATCGCTGTAGGGGGGCCAGCGTGGAGGACCCGTCTGTGCATGAGAGGCAATAATTCTCTCCACTGCATCCCTCGTCTGGAAATCCAGGACACCTGCACGTGCTGCGGAAGGCCCAAGCCAGCTCCCAGACCAGATTGACGAGCTCTGACAGCGGCCCAGTGCACAATGCTGTGTCCCACTATCCAAATACGGATAGCGGCCAGACCTAGGGTTAAAACACAAAAATGTCAGTACACACACCACCATTATTTCCTCACATATACTTTGAATGCATCCGATCTCCAACGACCCAGGTCCTTTATCCTCCTTGCAGACAAACCCCAATGGGCAGCTGTCGTTGCGGCACCAATACGGAAGGAGTGAGGAGCAAATTCCGATGCTTTGCGGCCGCAGGCCACTACCACCTTGCGCATCACCTTAGTGAACTGATGCCGGACTAAAGGGTGCCCATTTTCATGAATAAACAAAGGCCCCTCGCCTGCCGGCCGCAAGGACAAGTATCTCTTAAGATCCTTTACGGGGCAAGGACCCTTCTCTCCCGTTGCCGAGAGCCGAATGACGGCTCCCCTACCCACCTGGTCGGTCTTCGAATTCCTGATATGCACCCTCAGGTCCGACTGTGACATGCTCACGTCCTGCAACAGCAAACCCCTGGAACCTCCATCCCGTTTTTGCTCCAGGACCACCTCGCCTACCCTCAGTGCCCCAAAGAATGCCAAGGAAAAGGCTGCTGAAAATAGACGGGCCTCAAACTTGGGCCAACAGATGCTCCGCAGTTTACTGCGCATCTGTATCAGCAACTCAAAAGTGATGGGACTTCTGGGAACAGTCCTCGATGGGGTGAGCCGTCCCCATCCCTCCAATGCCCGGCGCACCACAAACTTCCTACATGGGTCCTTGTCAAAAGTGGCCCTGCTAAAGAAAGAAATTGCTGCCGAGTGAAGTCGCAGGGTCCTAGCCGCCCGGCGCATCTGGAACAAATGTGCCAGATACTTAAGCACCTGGGCAGTAGAATGAGGGGTGATGACCGCCCCCGCCGATTGGCCATTAAAGGACAGAAAATCAGCCCAGGCCTTCTTATAGGACCTTAGCGTGGAAGGGGCGACTGATGCTGCTACTCCCTGTGAAACTAAGTGTTGCCAAGGTTCCAGAGATGATCCGGGAAAATCTCCGGACGGTCTCGAGCCTCTGGCGCCAATGACCTGAATCGTTCCATCTGAAAACGGGACAGAGCATCAGCAATCTCGTTAGAAATACCCGGAACGAAGCGAGCAGAAAATACAATATTAAAACGCAGACAGTGCAAAACAAACACCCGAAGCAAGGCCGAAACCCTAGACGACCGGGATGACTGCTTAGCTAAAACAGTCACTACTGCCTGGTTATCGGACCAAAAACAAACCCGATGGTCCTTAAAATGCTCGACCCACAAGTGTACCGCAACAACTGTGGGGAAAAACTCAAGAAATGTCAGGTCTCGAGTTATCGCTTCCCCACACCAAGCCTGGGGCCAAGGTTCAGCACACCACCTGCCGTCCCAAAACAAACCAAACCCCAGTGACCCTGCCGCGTCCGAATGCACTTGAAAATCATTGTGGAGGTTCAAAGTGTCCTGCCACAGTGATACGCCATTAAATTCTTCCAGGAATTCCAGCCACACACGGAGGTCGGCTTGCACTTGGGCGGACAAACGAACCCTATGATGCGGTGCCTGCAGCCCCGAGGTAAGTTTGGCCAGGCGAGAGCAGAACGGGCGCCCCGGCGCCACCACCCTGCAAGCAAAGTTTAAATGACCTAGCAACGACTGAAGCTGTCGCAAGGTAACCTTCCTCAATGGGAGCAGTTCTTCAATGACCTTCCTTAAAGCAACTAACTTATCTGGCGGCAAACTAGAGGTTTGGGCCACGGTATCCAACAAGATACCCAAATAGGTAAGTTGCGTAGTGGGACCCTCAGTTTTCTCTGCCGCTAATGGAACCCCCAGGTCTTCAGCCAGGGACGCAAAGGCACGCAGCAGAACCACGCAATTCCCCGTGTCCCTCGCGGAGGCCAGTAAAAAGTCATCCAAATAATGCGTAACCCCGCCCAAACCGGTTCTGTCGCGCAAGGCCCATTCCAGGAATGAGCTGAAACACTCAAAAGCCGCACAAGCTACCGAGCAGCCCATGGGCATAGCCTTATCAAAATAGAATCCCCCGTCAAACTGAAAACCCAGCAGCCAGAAATCCTCAGGATGAATTGGCAACAAACGAAAAGCCGACTCAATGTCGCACTTGGCCAATAGGGCACCAGGCCCAAACTTCCTTATCATCTTGATCGCATGATCAAGAGAGGCATACTTCACCGAACAGAGCTCCGGGGGAATTACGTCGTTAACCGACGTACCATTAGGATGAGAGAGGTTATGAATTAGGCGAAACTCCCCCGGGGCCTTCTTGGGAACTATTCCCAAGGGTGAAATGTGCAAATTAGGAAAGGGGGGGGTGGCGAAAGGACCAGCCATACGACGTAAAGCCAGCTCCTTTTCAATTTTCTTACGCGCCACACCAGGCATGTCCTTAACGGATTTCTGGTTCCTAGGATTCTGGGCTACAGGGGCCACGACCACTGGGATCCTAAATCCCAGCGAAAAACCATTACTCAAATACGACGCTGACTCTCTGTCTGGGTAAGATTCCAGTAACGCCAGTAACGGCTGTAGCCGAACCGGAGTATAGGCCAAAGAAAAGATATCACTTTCCTGCTCCGGGAACAGGAGGCTGGGCAGGGACCTTGGGGGGCTGCTGGGAGCCCCCTCCCCTGCGAAAGGGCCGCCTGGCCGCGGAGCAAGCAGAAGCCGAGTGGCTCCCAGAGCATTTGTCACAAAGGTGTGCGAATTTACAGGCTTGACGTTGGCAAATGCCCTTATTAAAGTCCCAGCAGAACCACTTGCGCCCAACTTTTTGGGTGGCAGGCTTGAATTTTTGCAACTCAGAAGCCTTCTTCTCAATACGTGGTGCCACATAAGTGGTCCACACATCCAAGTCCTTCCTGTCCCAGCGGGCCGTCGGTATCTTGGCCGCCCTACGCCTAAAGTTCTGGTCATATGATAATGCAGCAGTCTCGCCAGCCATCGTAAAAGCTGAACGGACAATAGACAGATAAACCCAGAGGTGCAGAGACCTCTTGGGATACGCTGCAGAAATCACACCAGCAAAAACCTGGAAACTATCCATCCAACGTTCAAAAGTCCTGTCAGCCTTTGCTACAATTGTCCGTCTTTTGGGAACGGAAAGGCCCTTGTCCAGCGGCTCCCGACCATCAAGCGGAGGAGCCAAGCTGAAAATATCCACGTAGCGGCCATCCAGAATCCTAGACCGCAATTTGGAAGACAAGTGGGCACCAGGAATAATATCCCTAGCAGAATTGGTGGAGACTCTTACGTCAGGCACCAGGACCCCTTCTCGACACTCCTGTACGGCGCCATACCTGGCCCTATGAGAATTTGCCCTACGCTCCCAAACCCACTTTGGCAGCCCCGACGACTCCCCGTAGCCCCAGTAAAGCTTAAGGGGGGCCCCCTCATCACTGCTAGAGCTGATGGAGGAAGTACCTGAAGTGGAGGACGATGTGTCCCTCCGTCTCTTCTTAGAGTGCCTCCTGGAGCCCCTTTTTCGGCGACGATGCCCACCGGAAGAGGACCTTGGAGGAAGAGGAAGACTGTCTTCAATCGAAGAATCTGACGCTTCACCCTGTTGCACTGCACCTGGGGCTGACTGAACAGAGACAACTTGTGAATGAACTGGATTAGAATGCCCCAGCGCTGGGGGCCGTACAGGTGAGCCCCGTACAGCGCGGCCCCGGGTCGATGCGCTTCTTCTGGCGCCGACCCTGGCACGACCACGGCCCCTAGGCACTGCATCCTGCGATACAGGCAGCACCGAAGGTTGGACCTGCGGAGCATCAGGTAAGCCAACTCCGGCTAACAGTGGCTCCCCTTCTTCACTAGATGATGATGCAGGAGAGGAAACATCCACCGGGGGAGGCGGGAATGCTGATGACGTTGACGGGGTCGAGCAACGGTGTAGCAGGCCATCCATCTCCGCCTCTACCCTTGCCAGTGTCACCGGGTCGCCAGACAAACTTGAAACCATAGCCTGGATGCGTTTCAAGGACTGACCAGGCTGCGGAGATCGCAAGGCCTGGGATGGGCCTTTTATAGGCCGCTTCGAGGAGCGGGCTGGAACAGGCCTTCCTGCTGCCTTCTTAGGAGCCATTCCTACTACTGGTGAGAAAAGAAAAGAAAATAAAATTAAGTAGGAAAAAAAAAAAAAAAAACCAACTAAGTTCTTTAAGACGCTAGAATCTGCAAGAAAATGAAGCAGAATGAATTAAATAGTTAATTAAAACTAAGACCTAGACTATAAAATGATGCACCAGTAGACAGGAGGCAACCCCTTGCTTACAGATTATGCAACAGATCGGTAACCCAGGAGCAGCTGGGAAGAGCACCAGCCACCAAATCAGAAGCTGTCCAATACGGAAACAAACCACAACCTTGTGCTCTTTACCAGCACACACACCTACACTAGCCGTCCAGGCTGCGTGCAATTGAAGAAATTAATTGCCTGCAAACATATCAACTGCCACAAGAGGTCGCAGTAGTACCAATTATACTCAGCCTAGGATAAAGCAACCACCAGGCCCTGCAATTACTAGGCCTGAACGCTAGAGGCCGCCACGTGGCCGAGAGGAATCAAAATGGCGCTCCCGCCTAATGAGGCTGCAAAATGGAGGCCTCACAGCTCTCCGCTCAAATCAATGCACCTCTGGGGACAACCAGCGGCACCCAGCCCCCCAGCAACACCAGGCCGGCCTCCCAGGGCCTGCTACAGGGCAAGGTAAGCCACCCCTAGCCAGGCAGCCAGCCGCAGGGAAGCAAAGGCCCTGAATAGCGTTTTCGCGGGGGGGGGAGGGGGGAGGAAAAAAGGCCCGAAAACACAGGCCGCGGCACGTCGCGGCGCGAGCGCGCCCACCCCCCCACAAAGCGCGCACCCCCGGCTCTCACGGGGAATCGGGGCCCCGCTTGCCTTCGGAGGCCGATGCAGGCCTCTCCGGAGCCTCCGGAGGCCCAGGGAGCGCCAAATCGCAGGGAGGCCCCCGGCACCTGCAGGCCCAGGCGGCGGGGGGGGGGGATCGCGCGAAAGCCGCCCAGGAGGCCTACTCCGGCACCAACAGAAGCCTGTGGGGAAGGGAGAAGCAAGGACAAACTGAGAAGAAATGTTCCCTTGACTGGGGATCGACCCTGCAAGAGGGCAGGGGAATTGAGGGAAGCCCTCCCCACACGGCCCCTGGGCCCAGGCCGAGCACCCCCCCCCGACTAAATTAAAGGGAATTAAAACAAACAGGAAAATTAAATAAAGTGGGGAAGGATCTTTCAGCAACAAATTAAAGAAAGAGGAGAAAATGGAGGAAGAAAAACAAAGGGAAAAGGTATACGACCCAAACTTCTGCTGTAGTCACTCAGAGATCCGATGAGATCCGATGTCCACAGCAAAAGAGAAAGAGAAAGCTGTGGACCTTGCTTAAATAGCCACTGACCCCACCCCTAAGTTTGCAACATCAACTTTCCCCAGATAACCAGATCCTCCCATCTAAACAAGCCCTGGCTTTAACTTGCCTAGCAATCATGGGGTGCCTTGTATAGCCCCATCCGCAACCCGTGCTCTCCTTTTAGTGAGAACACGCTTTCTCATCCATGCCATATGTTGAATAGATATTTGCCATTAATATTGGAAACTCCTTCTGAATGCTTCATTTTATTCTGCAGTGATTTGCTGGGATTGGTTACGTATCTGGACTGGGTAATGATCATTGTCACTATATGCTCTTGCATTTCAATGATGTTCGAATCTCCTTTTCGAAGAGTGATGCATGCACCAACACTTCAGGTAATTATATGGAAGTAATTTGTTGTACAAAAGAACCCATTGTTTTCAAGTTCAGGGGAAATTAATATTTGGTTTTCCCTTTGCTTCTCAGATCGCTGAATATGTTTTTGTAATATTCATGAGCATTGAACTTAATTTGAAGATTATGGCTGATGGCTTGTTTTTTACTCCAACGGCAGTCATAAGAGACTTTGGGGGTGTCATGGATATATTTATATATCTTGTAAGTATTTGTTCTTCAGGCATTTTTCACCAGTGTGCCTGATATTCTGTGCTAGTCATGATTAAATAAAAAACCAGCAAACTATGGGGAAATAATTTCATCTAATAAGAATGAGAATCCACACTAGAAATTAAAAACAATTTGTATATATTGTTTGTCTGCAGTTTACATCTAAACTCCAAAGTACTTTCAGTTGTACATAGGTACATAAAGACCTGTTTACCTGGAAGTGTTTAAGAAATGCATATGCAAATGTGTGATTCAGTTGCACTGTTAGTATGATAGACTCACAACTTATGCACATTTAACTTGTGTGCATTCAGCTTTATGCATTTGGCCTGAAAGGATAATGTAGGTGCCAGACAAGCCTCCCAGAGGACTGAGTTCCATAAATAGGACGTCGCCTCAGAGAAATTCATCTCCCTTGTTGCCATTCATATTTCTCAGCTGGCAGGGGCATTATGAAGAAGAGCCTCCAAAGCAGATCCCAGCACATGAGTACATGATATGGGGGAAGATGTACTTTTGAGAATAGCTTTTAGAATACATATCTATCTTACCTCATGGCAACATAGTCCTTGTCACTTAGTACCGTACTTTTTTCATGTATAAGACTAGGTTATTTTCCTTTAAAATCATGCTAAAAAGTGGAGGTTGTCTCATACATGGGTAGTGCCTAGGGTGGATGTTTGATTGGTTGCTGCCGCGGCTGTCAGCGGCTGTTGTGCGTATTATTGGTTGCTGCGTCAATGGGTGGTGTTGATTGGCCGATGCCGCATCAGTTGGGTGGGCAATTGGCAGCTTCTGCAGGCAAGAGGCAAGGGGACAAACGGGAGGCGGATCTAGCGACGTGGGGGGGGGGCAAGCAATTTTCGCCTTTTTGCCATCTCCCCCCATTTTCTGAAATTTCAGTCCCCCGAAATAGGGAGCATCTTATACATGGGGGTGTCTTATAGACGGAAAAGTATGATAATTTCTTTTATAAAAGAAATATTTAATATTGAACTATGTATAGATGGCATTAGATAAATACTTAATGTTCATATTATCCAAAAAGACTGGGTTTTTTTTTTAAAAAATAGCACTATATCTGAACAAGACTTCTAAGTGAAAACATTGTGAGCTTGATTAAATCTTGTAGATATTAGACGTGTCACAGATATAATGAATATAATTTGTCACAATCAATTTGTATTCAAGCCTTGCGTGTCTGCAGTCAGAAAATGAGGTCTTTTCTCAGAAATCCTTCTCCGCCTCTTCTACTTTGTTTGAAGAAGAAGAAAAACTGCATTCAATCTCCATTTCTAAATAATTCTAACATTTAGAAAAGTTCAGTTCAGCATGTATTGTTCCGCATTGCACCATTATTTGGGAGCGCAGAAAGTAACAACAATGTATCCCAAATGAAATAATAATTTTAAGAAAACTACACACATATCCAGTTCTTGAACATCTTGGAACTAAATTCTGTTGACCTCAATGGGTCACACTTGCAAGAAAACGAGATTAAAGTCTTTTTGAAACTCCCTACGAGATGAGCGCCACAACCCCAGAGTCATCCGTGACTGGACCTAACAGTCAGGGGTCCCTTTACCTTTACCTTTACCTTTACATGTCTTCCAACCCCTCAAAATATCATTTTAATATGGAAAGTGTTGATGAAATGTTATTACTCAAAAGAAAGGTTTTTCACAAAAGCTAGGTCAACAAATCCAGATAATAATTACAGCAGAAGAGAGGAATAATGCCCCTTCCCTTCTTTGTTTGCAGGCTTTGACCATTATTTGGGATATGGTTGAGGCCCAAGCTGGCAGTAAAGATGGCTAACCAGTCAGGAAATGTACACAAATAGGCGTTTAGACTTTCTTGCACCTTTACTTCAGTGTGATAGGATTACTGCTCAATCACCTTTTGCCATCAGGGCACACTATTATGCTGGTGTGTTGAACACATACTGGTGTAACATGATGGCATTTCTATCATGGCCATGTGTTAGTTGGTAGGTAAAGGTAAAGTAAAGGACCCCTGGATGGTTAAGTCCAGTCAAAGGTGACTATAGGGTGTGGCTCTCATCTTGCTTTTCAGGCCAAGGGAACTGGTGTTTGTCCACAGTCAGCTTTCCAGGTCATGTGACCAGCATGACTAAACTGCTTCTGGCACAACGGAACACCATGACAAGTGCCAGAGCGCATGGAAACGCCGTTTGTCTTTCCGCCACAGTGGTACCTATTTCTCTACTTGCGCTGGCGTGCTTTTGAACTGCTAGGTTGGCAGGAGCTGGAACAGAGCAACAGGAGCTTACCCCGTCGTGGGGATTCAAACCACCAACCTTCTGATCAGGAAGCCCAAGAGGCTCGGTGGTTTAGACCAAAACACCACCCACGTCCCTTTGTTAATTGGTACCTAATGTGAGGGTGTCATTGGTGAGCATCATTGTCTTTATTCAGGGATTTTTTTAAAAAAACTGAAGTTTTCTATGTTTCCCTTCAGTAAAACGTCCATGGGTGGCTTACAATAAAATAACGGAAATAAACTATAACAAAAAAACCACACCTGAAAAAAGAAACGAATAAAACAGAATCATAAAATGTAGAACAGACAGACTATAATCATGCAACTTACTTAAATGCTGACATGTCCTAGCAAATACTGAGATATTTCCTTGGTGCTGAAATCACATTAAAATTGATGCTAGGTCAGATCTTATGGAGAAGACATTCCATTTGTGGGACTTGCTGTCATTATTACTATGCCAACTATTGTTTGTAGTGTTAATCTTAGGATTCCAGCTTTGCCAACCAGACTGCAGCTGTGTTATGCTGGTGCAGACACTGGTTTGGCAGCCCCCAGCACAGTAGGACTATAGACTGGGAATGCTCATGGCATACTTAGGATCGCATTTTATTCTGGTGTTCTGTGTGAGATATTTTACTTTATTTAAAAGGTTTTAAGACTAACTTTCAACCTCAGCTGCGCAAGCTAGCAAATGAGTATGTGAAATGTTTTGTCGTCTTCCATCTTTCAAAAGGTAAGCTTGATATTTCTCTGCTGGATGCCGCAAAACGTCCCTGCGAAGTCTGGAGCTCAGCTCTTAATGGTGCTACGGTGTCTCCGGCCACTTCGGATATTTAAGCTGGTGCCCCAGATGAGAAAGGTTGTCCGAGAACTGTTCAGCGGCTTCAAGGAAATCTTTCTAGTGAGAACTGTTTATTTTGTTAATCTTCTGATAAAAGATTTAAAAGTCAAATGTATTACATTCGCCAGTATCTGTTCAATAGATTTATGGTCAATGCATTTCACTACTTCCTAATAAGAACAGGTTAAAATCCCATCTGTTCTTAGACTGGGTAACTCTCTCCAAACCTATTTAGTTATAAGCTCTTCTGTAGAATAGGGGGAATAAAAAATACTGTAATTGGGCCCTTCCAAAGTTTTGGTTAAAGGCTGGGGAGAATGCATCAAAATTGCCTATTTGTTTTATTTAAGCTATTTATATACCGCTTTATCTCTGGCATTTCTAAGCAGTGTACATAACACTTTCAAAAAAACCTTTGTATTCTATCATGCTGTGACAACCTAAGTGTACTTAAAAGAATGTCCTGCTTGTGAGCTTCCCAAAGACATGTAGCTGATCAATGTGTGAAGCAGGATTCTTCTTAAGATTGTGTTTCTGATTGCAAAGAGGTTTACCTGCATGCATGAAATGTAGGTCATGAAATTTACCTGAATGGAGTGAGGAATACATTTAAATGCAATAAGAGGCATGTCACTGGGGTTAAGGATGTGAAAATACATATGTGAAGGAAAAGAATGAGGAATAGGAGGAAGTACCTTGCTGCCACCTTCCTCGGGACACATCAGTATTGCAATTTTATGAAGGGTTTGCATCCTGTGTATTATTATGGAAGAAATAGTAATGACAGCAGCAAGGGAAAAGATGGCAGCACATTGATCTTGCAGGAACTCCATGCCATAATGCAGAGCAATGTCTCTCTAAACCAGGGGTCAGCAACCTTTTCCAGCCGTGGGCCGGTCCACCGTCCCTCAGACCATGTGGTGGGCCGGACTATATTTTTTGGGGGGGGAAATGAACAAATTCCTATGCCCCACAAATAACCCAGAGATGCATTTTAAATAAAAGGACACATTCTACTCGTGTAAAAACACTCTGATTCCCGGACCGTCCGCAGGCCAGATTGAGAAGGTGATTGGGCCGCATCCGGCCCCCGGGCCTTATGTTGCCTACCCCTGCTCTAAGCCAGTGTTTCCCAACCTTGTGCCTCCAGATGTTTTTGGCCTACAACTCCCATCATCCCTAGCTAGCAAGACCAGTGGTCAGGGATGATGGGAGTTGTAGGCCAAAAACATCTGGAGGCACAAGGTTGGGAAACACTGCTCTAAGCTATCCTTATGTGACTTAAAGAGGAGATGCAGTCGAGGGGTCAGCTGGTGCCAGTCTGTTGCGTGCTGAGGTCCCCCAAAACACCCCTTCCCCAATAACTCACACATCACACTTAATTTTTGCTTAAGGTTTTTGGCATAATTTTGGCCACAACTTTATTATCATACAAGATTGTGAGTGGTTGCTTAGGCATTGGTTATGACTAGCTGTCCCCCCCCCTCCTTGGGGGACAGCGCTGACTCCCGTGAGTCAGCGTGTGGAGGAACAAGCCCCAGGGACAACTGGGGCTGCGACACAGACCCTCAACTACTCCCTGCTTGCTCCTTGGGAACTTACACGGCCCGCACCCTGCTCCAAGGGTTTGGACGAGGGGATGGTATGCCCCAGAATTCCTTTAACGGAATTCCCAGCAGCAGCAGCATTGGAGGGGTAGGCACAGCCAATCCACACCCCTCCACCAACCAGTTTAACCAATGCCTAACCGCCAACCTTACAAGTTGTGACGATTTGCTACGCAGTAGGCAAAACCCAATTGGCACGCACTAATCAGCCAAAAGGTAAATTCCTACCAGGCCCCCGCACCAATGCGAACGACCCCATGACAGGCATAGCAAGGCCAGTGTGAAGCCCAAACAAGGGAGGGCGGGCGGGTGATCCGGTGTCCACAGCAAAAGAGAAAGTAATGAGCTGTGGACCTTGCTTAAATAACCTCAGGTCCCACCCCTAAATTGGCAACATCCTATTTACCCCAGCAACTCCAACCTCCAATCTGATTCAAGGCTCTTGAATCTATTCTGCCTGGCACTATGGGGTGTTCTGTTAGCCCCATCCGCAACCCGTGCTCTCTTTCAGTGAGAACATGCTTTGTCAGGGCTGGTGGCTTTAGAAAAGATACCCACAGTGGATTTGAACATTGAATATAAGACTGTTTTCAATAAAGTTGGACTGCTTTTCATTTATTCCTACAGGTTTCCATTCTCTTGCTGACATTGATGCTTGTTTTTGCAAGCTTTGGAGTTCAGCTTTTTGCTGGGAAACTGGCTAAGTGCAACGATCCACATATTATTGCAAGGGTAAGAACAAGTTTTGCTTGCTTCAGCATGTACAAAGCATCTCTTACCTTTGCACATGGGCAAAATTCCACTAGCTTCTGTGGTTCCATTCTAGAGTAGGGTGGGGGAAGTTTATGACACATTTAAGGATGACAGAAAATGTACAAAAAAGGGGAAAGTATATATGAAGCTGCTTTATATTGTGTCAGAAATTTATGGTTCACTCAGAGGTTTTACCGATAACATGACTATACATCACATGAGATCAACATAAGACATTATGTGTGAGAGATGGCAGACCTGTATTGCCACTGTGAAACAGCTCTGTGGTCCCAATTTAGAAACCCTCACACACAGCAGCGTGTGTATATCAGTATATATATATCAGGAAATATACTTGCAAATGCAGTGTGTACATTTGTGGTTGGTGAGCAGAGGACGCACTCAGCTTTGCCAAGAAGGCTGTTAGTAGGAATGGTTCTCTCATTTTCTCATTTTTCCAATGTTGAATTCAGTTGTACACATTTGTGCAGCAGTTTGTGTTCTGTGTATGTGTGTGTGTCTCACACATACACACATACTTTTTCAGGTGCAAGTTTCTTCTAATAAAACATTTTTGTATGTGATTTTGAAAAATATACACCTTTTTGCAAGTATATTTCCTGATATGATGCATTCTTCACAAATATATTCATTTTAATGCACATTTCCCCCTAATATATGCATTTTTTTAAACACTGGTTGGAGAACTGCATTAAAAAATTCAGATAATAATGCAGTTTTGAAGGTTCTCTTAATTGTTTCAATTTGATAGAGTCACCTTAAAATGCATACTGAATCAAACATGAGATAACCCCATGCTTAGCTGTTAGTGAGTGGAGAGGGAAAGCAGGAATATGGATTCCTTCCCTCTACCTCACCAAGAAAGTAATTGCTATTGTTGAACAGATGTTGCCAACAAAGTGCATGCATGTTCGGTCAAGGAAGTACAACTCTGCTAAATGTACAGGTTTCTCTCTCATCATAAGCCCTTTCTATGAATGTATCATCTTTGCTGGCCTAGCGTGGGATGCTGGTTAATGAGAGATTTGACTCCTTGACTTAAATCCAAAGCAATACTTATGCATAATTTCCTGGTGTTTGTCATACGGGATATTTTTTGGTTTGTTTGCAGCTTTTTATGAGCATTATTTTATGTTTATTACAGGAAGACTGCCATGGCATATTCCGAATAAATGTAAGTGTTTCCAAAAATCTAAATCTAAAATTAAGACCCGGCGAAAAGAAGCCTGGATTTTGGGTGCCTCGAGTCTGGTAAGTAGTATATTATGGCCTGTGCATTTATTCTGAAGATTCAGTTAGTAATCTAAGATATGCAGTGGACACTGTAAGACTCAGCTACATGATAGTTAACTTATGCAAGTCAAGTACTCCTTCCTACACTTCGATTTTAGTGGTAAATCACACAACCAGATGAGCATGTGGACATAATTTTAGTAATATTATGGCAAAAACAATGGAAATAATGGTACCGGTTGTTTAAGAGCAGCAAAGTTTTTAAGCAGTTTATCTACGCTTAGAAAATGATGGAACTGAGTATATGTAGCCTAGGCACATATAAAAAGATTTGAAGCAGACAATGCAATTTTCAAGGGCTATAAAAACTGCAATAGAGATGCCGGATATATTAGTTCTGCCTTGTCATTGCGGGAGTAGGATTTTAAGCTGCAGCCACATAGATTTAGAACCATATTATGACAAAATCCCTAAATGTCAGAAGAGTTAGATGTGCCAAGGGAAGTTAAGTCACCCGATCCTTTGATTTTGAAAGGAGAGAGTAATTTATAGATGATTATATCATACTTGGACCCTTCTGCTTGAATTTCTGTCCCGTTGTTTGAATTCTGCTTGAATTTCTGTCCATTCCCACACAATGAATTGAAGGCGTAAGATATAAGAGGGGAGATTCTTCTTAATAGTAGAGTCTGTGTCTGAAGGGGCTTGGAAAGTAATGGCCATTTCCACATATAGTGTGGGCATCCATTGTGCTGCCTTAAAAATTGCTCCTTATTTTACAAATGTAAGCATAGGTAGCCATTTTGCTATTCTTTTCCAAAATGCTATTGTAAAATTTATCCTGGTGAGGGGGCTTGCAAGGAAGCCTCCAGTACTAGTATGTGGAGATTTTCTTTCATTCTGTTCCATTAATATTAGAAATCAGGGTTTCTAAAGCAGGTTTCATTTTTGCAAATATTTTAACATGGAAAGCTGTATGTGGATAGGGGAAAGTGCTATGCTATTCTATTGAAACGGTGTCCTGTGATGGGAGCAGCTGGTGATGCTGTGGTATTTGCAGAATCATATACTTTCAGAATCCAAGTCTCTAAGTGTAAGCAATTTAAAGACTTTAAGCAACAGCACTAATAATGTGAGGAACCAATTTTGCCAGTGTAAGAAAATGTATTTACCATGAGGAAAAGTGCACAGACAGAAGACTTGAGTGCAGAGGCTGATATTCAACTAAGTCATACTCAAAGTGGATGCATTGTAATCAATAGACATAATTCCATTCAACAATTAATAAATAATATTATTGCACTGATACATTGGTGTCCTCAGTTTTATTCCAGGGTCATGGACCACATATTGATGCACTTAGTAGTAGTGTGCTGTGAGGTTAAAATATGACACTGGAGATCCACATCTTTAAATCTTCTACTTTGGAGCAGATGTACATAAATTGCACTGTTAGTCTATTTTTCCAGATGTTCAGGGGTCAAATGGAACTCTTATCCCTGACTGTCCTCTTTGATTGTTAGCTACTTAATTCAGGGAAATAAGTGAATCAGAAATGTAAATATATATCCCAAGAACGTGTATGATTGTCTCCATGACTGTGTGTGTGTGTTTGGCTCTAAACTAGTGTTACTAAGAGATTTGTCAGTTCTTTCAGTACAATTAAGGACCTTGGCTGCATGTATTTTTGCTAGCCTTCCCTGTGATATTTTAACAGGGCCAACCCTCGGAACTTTAACTTTGACAACGTTGGGAATGCAATGTTGGCATTATTTGAAGTCCTTTCCTTAAAGGGATGGGTTGAAGTCAGAGATGTTATCATTCATCGCGTGGGGCCCGTGAGTATATATACCTCAGCACTAGTCAGACCTTTTAATTCCTCCTTTAATTTCTATAGATGAGTAACATTTTTTAAAAAAAAAATTACTTATGCAGATCCATGGCATCTACATCCATGTCTTTGTATTCCTTGGCTGTATGATTGGGCTAACTCTCTTCGTTGGAGTCGTCATTGCTAATTTCAATGAAAATAAGGTAATAATGCAGGCTTTCTATTTCTCATGAAATAATTTTTTTATATTGTCTTTGCACCTCCCATGTTCTGCCATGCAGTTATCAGATAACATTGCAGGTATAAAACGATACCAACTTGGGCTCATCTGCCAACTGCACCCATTCCTGGGGTGATTTAACTGGCCACAGTCATCGTATCACTTGCTAAAGGTCGAGGAGAATTTCGTTTCAGTCCATGTTTTAAAGAGAACTGACCTAATTTGTACCTCCTGAGTACACAGTGGAATATCGTTTTTCACACTTCTCAGAAAGTTACACTTCTATGATTCTATGATACCAGGGCAGGTGTATCTTTTTGAAGCAATATGAGAAGCTTTTGTTCAAACCATTTCTTGGTGGCCAGGCCAAAGATAGGATAGTAAACTTGGTATACAGTTACACACACACAACAGCTTTTGGATAAACAAATACATGAAGATATTTTGTTATTCTTGTTCATTTAGGGGACAGCTTTGCTGACAGTTGATCAGAGGCGATGGGAGGATCTCAAGAGTAGACTGAAGATAGCACAGCCACTTCATCTCCCACCTCGCCCAGGTATCAAAGCCATTTCACTTGGATTCGTAATTCCGCAGGAATGTAGGTTTCACATTATAATTGTAATCATGAGGCCCTTATGAGTTTGTGTGAAAATGTTCTGTGCCTATAAATTTTGCGAAAGGGCATTAACTTCAGCCCAAAATGTGCTTCAGATGTTCAGAATTTAAATTTAAAAAGTGTTCAAAATTTTAAGGTCTAAGAGATTTATTATTGTGCATATGCAAACTAGACAAAGTTCAGGAAAATAGAGTGACACAAAAGAATTATATACTTTATTAAACTGTGTACTTTTAATTGTTTTTCCCAGATAATGATGGATTTCGAGCCAAGATGTATGATATAACTCAACATCCATTTTTCAAGAGGACCATTGCTGTGCTTGTCTTGGCCCAGTCTGTGTTGTTATCTGTTAAGGTATTTGCTCTGTTCCTTACGACATCTTGCAAAGCAGTAGATTACAGTGGTACTTCGGGTTAAGTACGTAATTCATTCTGGAGGTCCATACTTAACCTGAAACTGTTCTTAACCTGAAGCACCACTTTAGCTAATGGGGCCTCCTGTTATTGCCGCGCCGCCGGAGCACAATTTCTGTTCTTATCCTGAAGCAAAGTTCTTAACCTGAAGCACTATTTCTCGGTTAGCGGAGTCTGTAACCTGAAGCGTATGTAACCTGAGATACCACTGTATATACTGTAGAGTTGGGAAAGGTTCAGAAAACGGCAAAGCATAATGATCAAGAGTATAAAGCAACTCCCTTGTGAGGAAAGCATACAATATTTGGGGCTGTTGAGTTTGAGAAAAGGCTAGAGGCATTGTGATAGAAGTATATAAAATTATTGACGGGATGAGAAAGTGGGTAAAGTTTTTCTCCTTCCCACATAACACTAGGACTTGGGGAATATCCAGTGAAGCTGAACATTGGAATGTCCGGGTCATACAAAATAAATCGGTTCTTCACACAGTGCATAGTTGGACTGTGGGATTTGCTCCCACCTGAGGCAGTGATGACCAACTTGGATGGCTTTAAAAGAGAATTTGACAGATTCATGGAGGATAAGTCTACTAACCCTGGCGACTGTTCTTGTGGGAAACTGCAGCAAGGGAGAGTGCTGTTGTTCTCACTTCCTGCTTGCAGATTTTCCATAGGTATTCAGTTGGCCGTTGTGAGAATGGGATGCTGGACTAGATAGGCCGCTGGCCTGATCCAGCAGGCACTAATGTTCTTTTAATAATTTAGAAATATTTTATAAAGCCCTGTTTCTTCTTTTATATAAGTGGGATGATCAAGATCCTGTTACCGGCCCTTTAGCAGCAATGTCCGTCGTCTTCACCTTCATTTTTGTTCTTGAGGTAAGGTGATATATTTCACAATTTCTCCACTCTACAACATTGCATCTTTTGTCAGTTTTGCTTTTGGACATCATGCAACAGCTTTACTTTTCAATCTGTTCAGATTCATACTGATTTGCCAATAACCCCCCAGTTTGGGTACAGGTGACTCTCAGCTTATGCGGGGGGTTACATTCTGTGGATAGCAATCACATATAGGATGGGACTGTCCCCTTTCTGCCTCCTTTGGTGGCGGGGGGGGGGGGATAATACATTTTTGCCAAACATATAAAGCTAAATGCACACATTACACATGCATAAGTTTTGAGTTACCTGTAGGGCAGAATTTTTGGGGTGTGGTGGCATAATGAATGATGCCCCACAGAAAAGTGATAACATATACAGTCCTCGCTTACAGGTTACCATGAAAATTATTGCTATGTCACCTGCTGGATTTTGGCAGAGCAGAAGAAATCGCTATGATCTCTTGGTGACATCTTTAGGAGTCATTTGGGTGATACTCCACTTTGCCCTAACTGTAAGTTTCAGCAAACTGCATTTTATTTTTTTGTCAGAACTGATCACATAGGACTATTATAGTTTGTATACCTGAAATAAATGTAATTCATGACAATAATAATGCTTCGGTATTATTATTATTATTATTATTATTATTATTATTATTATTATTATTATTTACTATTTATTCAAAAGAGGGGGGGAATACAAACTGATCAGTGCTCCCTTTTCCCCAATCCAAAGATCAGATGCAATCAGATGTAAACAGTAATAGTCCTTGTTGGGAATCTGCATACGTACAGCTACACACACAGAGCCAATTAGGGTTTGGCCGACAGCCAAGGCAATGTGAAGGAGTAAGTCTGCCTGGTAATACAGAGGCATGGAGACAGCTCCATGATTGGTCAAGCTCTCTCACGGGAATAATGATTAATGGCCTACTAACTGCAATGTGTGTTAGTACAAGTTTGAGTGTAGGAGTTGTGAGTCATGTATGAGAGAGCTAGTCAAAGATCCATGTTCTGTTCTGTTCCTGTAAATAGTCCACTGTATATAATAAACACCTAACTACAAGTTCCTGGTTCCTGCTTCGTCCATCCTGTCTGCAGCCGAGTTGCCAATTGCTTTCGTGAACTCTGAGTTTACTCTGCTAGGTCTGGCTAAAGTCTTGCAACTAGTCAGAAAGTTGCGAAACACCAATAGGTTTTGCCAATAGTCCTTAGTATTTTAAGCTGCCATTTAAGAAGTAGTACCAAGCAGAAACAACTTCTGTGCTTGAATTCCAGAATGCCTACACATACATGATGGGGGCATGCGTAATTGTCTTCAGGTTCTTCTCGATCTGTGGGAAACATGTGAGTAAAAGTGGCTTGCTTGTTTGGCTGCTTTATTCTTTTCAGTATGTTATATATTGTTGCAATGAACAAATTAAAGCAGTATGGTACTAAGGGTGGGAAAACGATGAGATGACAGGTGTGCCCACTGCCCTTGCTCCTGCCCCCGCCCTGGGTTCCGTCACTGCCCAATCCCAGTCCTGGCAAATAGCGCAGTTCAGAAATTTGCAGTTCAATTTGGGTAGTCTATGCCCTAGAGACAGGAATAGCTTTGTTGGGAGGGCTGATGGCTGGAAAGAGGTCCCGGAAGCTAGGAGCAGGGTAAAAGGTAAAGGGACCCCTGACCATTAAGTCTAGTCGCAGACGACTCTGGGGTTGCGGCGCTCATCTCGCTTTATTGGCCGAGTGAGCCGGCGTACAGCTTCCATGTGGCCAGCATGACTAAGCCGCTTCTGGCGAACCAGAGCAGTGCACGGAAACGCCGTTTACCTTCCCGCCAGAGTGGTACCTATTTATCTACTTGCACTTTGACGTGCTTTCGAACTGCTAGGTTGGCAGGAGCAGGGACCGTGAAACTGGAACTCACCCCATTGCAGGGATTCGAACCGCCAACCTTCTGATCGGCAAGTCCTAGGCTCTGTGGTTTAACCCACAGCGCCACCCACATCCCCTAGGGGCAGGGAGCCAAGAGTAAAGAACATGAAGGAAGAATGCAGAGTAGTCAGTGGGCCAAGGAGGAGGAGGAGTATTGCAGAAAGGAGCAAATGATGTTGAGATTGAGGAAAGGAAGGGTAAGCAGGAAGGTACCTTTGGAGGGCTCAACACCATGGGTCAGAGAGCAAAGGGTTGTTGTGTGTCAGTTCCAGACCCTAACGGTGCTGCTGTGCTTTGGACACTGCATGAAAGCAGAAATATAATTGTATTGTTGCTGGAGCTTTGTGACCAGGCAATCCTAGGGATACAATGAGGGCCAGGAAGCAGGGCAGGGGCTGGATGTCACATATGAGTGGAACTAACCAACCAATTCATTGGCTACAGGTTTCTAATACTACTCAGCTGTGTCACTGTTATGCCCCATTTCTATTATTAAACGTTATTTTCCATTGCTTTCCTTATATCTTTTAGGTGACCCTGAAGATGCTGCTTCTGACAGTGGTTGTCAGCATGTACAAGAGCTTTTTCATCATAGTAGGGATGTTCCTGCTGTTACTTTGCTATGCTTTCGCAGGAGTAGTTTTATTTGGCACTGTAAAATATGGAGAGAACATCAACAGGTATGACACTTTTTACTCCACCAGAAAGTAAATGATATCGTGGCATTGCTGTGTTTGAGCATGAATGCTCGTTGAATTGTTGAGATTCTCAGGAAATTTGATTCTGGGTCAGGTCTCAGAATCCGTGCTTGTGCAGTCTAGTTTTGGGCACACAAAATGCATGAACAGCTGTACTAGGCTACTCCCATTCTGTGTATAAGTACCCATGTTATTTCCTGTAGTAGGAGTAATTTGCAGGCTGGGCTTCTGGAAATGAGAAGATCAGGTAGATTACTATATAGCAAGCACAATATAGCCTCTCACTATAATTAATAGTCACCATGGAAAATGCTTAGTAAAGGAAAGAAGGAAAAGATCGCAACATCTAATGTTTTTTAATGCTGAATTTCACTTGTCGCACACTGAACAAAATTTATTGTTTGTTTAAAAACAGGCATGCCAACTTTTCATCAGCTGGTAAGGCCATTACTGTACTCTTCAGAATAGTCACTGGGGAAGACTGGAACAAGATAATGCATGACTGCATGGTAAATTGAACACAATTATAAAACAAGACATAAATACTGAAACCACCGCATATCTAACAGCCTAGCTTTGTGACTTAACAGTGCTGTGCTTTTTTTTTTTAATCTATCATTCACAAAAACATTCATGTATTTATTTGACATGTTATAGGAATAAATGCATAACCATTTAAGTCCGTGGATAATGTCAACAAGTACGCATATATTTTGCCATTCTAAATATCACCATCTTTGTATTAATTGCTAGCAAGTGGAGGACTTTCTGAATATGTTGACTATATTGCTAACTGATAAACATTTGTTAGCCTTTAAATCCAGTACTGGATCTGCTGCAATAAATGCCAGAACATTATTTAATATAATTCTTTCTGCAGCCTTATCTGCCCCTGCATCTCATATGTATGTAAATGCTAATTCACAGGACTGGTGCTGCTTTCATTTCAAACCACCAGCTCTTACAGTTGCAAATCATATATAGATTAAGGTCTTGGGGCTTGGAACACAGGTTCTCTTTCTGCCATGGTGCTGGTAACGTCTACAGTGAAAGGCTGAAGTGTTTGGGCCTTATTTTTTGGTAAAAGGACTGTTAAAGGAGGGTACAGTAGATATTTTTATTATTTATTAGATTCATATACCACCCTTCATAAGATCTCTGGGTGGTTCACAGAATAAAATAGAGGATAAAAACAAGTAAATAAGTAAAACGAAATAGCAAAACAATAAACCACTTCCCTTTACCACAGACACATTTAAAAGGCCGTAGAATATTAATCAGCCAAAGGTTAGGTTGAAGAGGAATGTATTAGCCCACCGCCTAAAAATATATAATGAAGGCGCCAGGCGAACTTCCCTAGGGACAGCATTCCACAGTTGGGAAGCCACCACAGAAAAAGCCCCATTCTCTTGTCACCCTCCGAACCTCACTTGGAGGAGGCACACAAAGAAGGGCCTCAGATGATGAACGCAGCGTCCGGGACGGTTTATATGGGCAGAGGCAGTTTATTTAGTAAAGCTGTGAATATATAGATAGAAAAGATTGAGATATAGCAGGAAGTTTAGGTCAGACAAATGAAATAGGTTCTTCACCGTTGGCTGTGAGAAAAAAAGGTTATGGTTTGATAGGGAGGCATGCAATGGACGGGGGTGGGGAGGGAGGATTATGTATCCTGCATCAGGGCACCCCTTTTGCTGTTAAAAATGGAGACCTTCATCACTCTTTTCACATTACAGGGGCAGATCTTTTTTAAAAATTAAAAAAACAACACACGGATGTGCCGCGGTTGCATCCAGTTTGGCCCTCGCTCTTGTCCTGACATACGCCTCAGAATGTTGTTACTATTGCTGCTCTTGCTGTCGTGTTAATGCCATTGTTGTTCCCTAATTGTGATACATACGTTTTAAGTGTATGCTTGTGCATATGTCGGTTAGTCGCAAAAGAAAAGGAGAGAGAAAAGAAGAAGCAATCGTATATCCCTTTGAATTAATTAATTATTTTCCTTTGAAGGTTCAACCTCCTTTTTGTACTCCAGATAACAGAACATACTGGAAGACAGATTGTGGAAACTATGCTGGTGCTCTTATGTATTTCTGTTCATTTTATGTCATCATTGCATACATAATGCTAAATTTACTTGTGGGTAAGTCACAAATAGCCATTACTGTATATGTTTCAAACATACTTATTATATGTAATAAGTATATATATATATATATATGCAGGTTTTGGTGTCCTCGGGTGTCTTCCCGTGTAAAAGTTGGGGTGTCTAGGCGACGTTTCGACGAGGTCTCACTCGTCATCTTCAGGCTGGTGCTTTCGGCTTCTTGTTACTGGAACAGAGCGGGATCTCAATGTTTGAGTTCCTATAAATACTGTAGAGGGGGTGTGGTGTCTAGCCTCCAATGTTCTGGGCAGAGAGGAAGTTCCCAGGCTAGTGTGCCTTTTCTTCTTTTGTTCCTTAATTACTTGAGAGATACCTTGAGGGATTTCTTGAGTGATATCCTGAGTACCACTTAGGTGGGTCATTAGGTGTGGATTAGTTGCTAAAGTCTTTGTGTCTTGACCTCTTGAACTTTGTGAAGAGTTTTCCTGAGAAGATGGCTGTATTGCACTTAGTTGTGCTTTGGCTTGGCTTCGTGTATACAATCCCCCCGAATACATCTTGGACCTGACCAACCACTGCCTAACCAACACGTACTTCATCCACAATGGACAAAGATACAAACAGATAGAAGGAGCACCTATGGGATCACCCCTCTCACCGGTCATCGCAAACCTGTACATGGAACACTTTGAAACCAATGCTTTAGACAAGTCAGAACACAAACCCAAACTTTGGCTCAGATATGTTGACGACACCTTTGTAATTTGGCCACACGGGAAGGAAAAACTGGATAGCTTCCTCACACATCTCAACAACTTACACCCCAAAATACAATTCACTATGGAAATAGAAGCCAACAACCAACTTCCCTTCCTTGACGTCCTAATCTACAAAAAACCTGATGGCTCCCTAGGACACACTATCTACCAGAAAAAAACACACACCAACCGCTACTTACATGCACAATCACACCACCACCCTGCACAAATAAACTCCGTAGCCAAGACTCTCATCTCCAGAACCAAACGCCTGGCTGACAAAGACCACTTGACAACTGAGTTACAGAATCTCTCAAATGTGTTAATTGCCAATGGATACCAGCAAAACAGGATTACGAAGCTAATCCAAAAGGAAACACCCCCCAAAAACCAAGACACAGAAGAAAACAATGGCATGGCCCTCCTTCCTTATATCAAGGGCACTACAGATAAAATTAGCAAAATCCTCCATAAACACAATATCAAAACAGCCTTTTGCACCAACCAAAAAATAGCCAATATCCTCAGAAACCCCAAGGATAAAATCCAGTTGGAAAACCAAGGGATCTATGAAATACCCTGCAAAGTCTGCCCAGCCACGTACATTGGACAAACAAACAGACGAATAAATGCACGTATCGCAGAACACAAGAATGCCGTCAAAAAAGAAGAAAAAACTTCCTCTCTTTTCCAACACATGAAAGAAACAGGACACGAAATTAATTTTGCAGATTCCAAATTGCTCTTTAACACGGAACATCACCACAAGAGAATAATCATGGAAGCCATCGAGATAGAGAAACACCCTCACAACATGAACAAGCGTGACGACACATCCCGCTTGCCAGACATCTGGAAATTAGCCCTCCCCACAAAAACTGACACCAGATCCAGAGGCACACAGAACGCCAACACCAATCAACCACACCAGACCCAAACCCAGACCCTCTCCACAGATGAATTACTGACACCATCCAGTAGCCAATCCATGGTGGCACCTCCGGATGCTGCACCCCCCTGCAATCCCTACACAGATCTGGCTGACACAAGCCACAAAACCACAGCTCGCCCCTATACACGAAGCCAAGCCAAAGCACAACTAAGTGCAATACAGCCATCTTCTCAGGAAAACTCTTCACAAAGTTCAAGAGGTCAAGACACAAAGACTTTAGCAACTAATCCACACCTAATGACCCACCTAAGTGGTACTCAGGATATCACTCAAGAAATCCCTCAAGGTATCTCTCAAGTAATTAAGGAACAAAAGAAGAAAAGGCACACTAGCCTGGGAACTTCCTCTCTGCCCAGAACATTGGAGGCTAGACACCACACCCCCTCTACAGTATTTATAGGAACTCAAACATTGAGATCCCGCTCTGTTCCAGTAACAAGAAGCCGAAAGCACCAGCCTGAAGATGACGAGTGAGACCTCGTCGAAACGTCGCCTAGACACCCCAACTTTTACACGGGAAGACACCCGAGGACACCAAAACCTGCATATATATATATATATATATGTATATATATATATATATACACACACACACACACACCGTATTTTTTGCTCTATAAGACTCACATTTTCCCTCCTAAAAAGTAAGGGGAAGTGTGTGTGCGTCTTATAGAGTGAATGCAGGCCGCACAGCTATCCCAGAAGCCGGCACAGCAAGAGGGATTGCTGCTTTCGCTGCACAGCGATCCCTCTTGCTGTTCTGGCTTCTGAGATTCAGAATATTTTTTTTCTTGTTTTCCTCCTCCAAAAACTAGGTGCGTCTTGTGGTCTGGTGCGTCTTATAGAGCGAGAAATATGGTAATTTGCCCTTCGGTCCCCCTGAGGGGACAAAACTATAAATAAAATAATTGAATTAGCAACATGACTGCAACGATCAGCTAACTGAAAAATTAAAAAGTAGCATCAGTTTGGGACTGCAAAACCAAACCAATGAAACAACCCACAAAGACCTGACAGGTATTTCAGAAGCTTTCTGAATGTGAATCTGTTTTAAACAACTGTCCTGGTGGACCTCTCTAGGAAATGAAATTCCATAAAGAAGGCGCCATCACTGGAAGACCTCACCTCAGCATATGGAGTATGCTTTTTTAAGTATTAGTACCGTATTTGCCCAAATATAAGCCGCACCTGAATATAAGATGCACCTTTAAAATTGGGGGGTGGGGGGAATGCACTGCGTTGCCGGCGGCCTTTCCCCTTCCTTGCTCTCTCTCTTTCCGGCCTTGCGGGAGGACGGGGGACTACGCATGGGGCAGGCACCGCTTTGCTGCGTTCCTGGCGCTATTTGCCCCACGCTCCTGGCTGCATACCGTAAAGTTGCGAATATAAGCTGCACTTTAACTTTTCACGGTCGGGATTTGGGGGGGAAGTGAGGCTTATATTCAGGCCAATACTTAGAAGATCAGCACACCCAATTTTTGAAATCTTTCAATAAAACAATGAAGTCTTGTTTAACATTTGAAAAACCTAGTTGCCATTTCTTTTTGTATAAAGTTATTGGTTTAGCAATATAGGAGCAAATATGTTTTAGTATGTTTTAGTAAGAACGCTGACTTGTATAAAGATGTCCATTGGAAGACAAATTATTCCTACCTTGTATGTGCATATGAAAATAACACTGCAGAAGGCTTTTCAGTTTGCCTTTATTGAGTTTGTTCAGTGTTCCCAGAAGCCAGTAGAACACTTCCATATTTAAGGTTGAAGCATATTAGATTCTAACTAATACTGTTAGATTGAATTGTCTAAATAAAGGCAAGCCTATTAATATAAATATAGCATTTTGTACATTTTTGCCAACATCATGAATACAAATTATATCCTTGTTTAATGCCCATGTCATTTTAAAGATGTTTCTGTTTTCCGTAGCTATAATTGTGGAAAATTTCTCGCTGTTTTATTCTACGGAGGAAGACCAGCTCTTAAGTTACAATGATCTTAGACATTTCCAAATTATATGGAACATGGTTGATGACAAAAGAGAGGTAATAACCTAATTCACTATAATTCCACGAGTCTTATTTAGTTGCTGCTCTGTTAATTAATTGCTAGCAAGGAGAAGTAAATGCAGTTTTCCAAAAGGGAGTGCAATAGCTTCTCCCATTTCACTTTATACGGGGTAGTTGAGGAGTCCTTTCCAACATCAGTTCCTTTCAGTCTTTGTGCTCAAGCACAGTGGAGCTTCAGAACTGTGAATGGATTTTGTTATGTACTGAAGTTCTCACCCTGGGCCAGCAGGGGAATACTGTAAATAGTTTTCACTCAGGTCCGCATATGCAAATAAGGAATTGAAAGTTACGTTCAGTGATTGGATAGTTACAGAAAGTTGTTACTGTTGCTTTGTAGTTGAGCTGTCTATAAGCAAGTTGGCTGAACCCTTCAGTTCTGTTCTGTTCTGGCCTGTGAATAAACAAGAGCTGTCTGAAGAATCGCTGTGTCGTCTCATATGTTCACCCACAACTTAACAGATTTACTTCGGAGTCAGGGTACATGTGGCCTTCAAAATATTGATGGCCTACATTCGCATTATTCCTGACCACAGGGCATGCTGGTTGAGGCAAATGGGCCTTGGAATTGAGCAGCTTCTGGGAGGCCAAAGGTTATCTACCCCTGGCTTACACCCTTGATCTATAGATCACTATCTACAAAAATGAACAGTTTGGCTGAACTCCTTCTTGGGTCATATCCAACACTGGTGTCCTGATAGCGCAGCAGATATCCACTTACGCAGCATAACTTTCTTCTTCTATCCTCTCCCCTACATCTCCCTGTGCACCCTCAAAAATCTGCTCCAGAGGGTTGGAGAACCCCCTGGAAACAGATCTGAAGGACACATGGGGAGAGGAAAGGGAAGTTCTGTTGCACATGCAGCATTCCATGCATGCAGCATTAGCTATTTTGGTGACAGCTCATTAAGGGTTTGACCAGTACCAATAATGGAGAAGTTGTGCCTTCTTTTCAGGGAGTGATTCCTACCTTCCGAGTCAAGTTTTTGCTGAGGTTGCTGCGTGGAAGATTGGAGGTGGATCTGGACAAGGATAAACTCTTGTTCAAGCACATGTGCTATGAAATGGAGAGGCTGCATAATGGGGGAGATGTAACATTCCATGATGTACTGAGGTATGTTAGATGGCACACAAAATCAATTGTAGTTCAGTTGCAGATATTTTCTGTAAACTATAAACCAGAGTACCAATATCAGTGCTATTTTTTAGAAAAAGAGGTGCTGGAACATGCCATGAATGCCTCCCGTGTTCTCTTATAATGGCAGTGGTGCCCACCTGAGAGATGCCGGAACTGAGTTCCAGCTGAAAAAAAGCCCTGAATACAATCATGTTTATAGGGTTTATAGAAAATATTAACTGAGGAGCATATCAGATTTTACTCAATGCTGATGTGTATCTAGAAGTCCAATTCAAACTACTATATTCATCATATAATAACTGCAGCTTTCAGCTGTCTTTTTTTGGCTGTGTGAACTTGATTGGATAAAGAGTGTTTTATTATCAAGAAAGGTAAATTTAGCATATAACAATGACCACTTCCATGGAAGAAAGAACTTTCCCTGTTAAAAACACCCCAATCCAGGGAACTTCTGCATCATGATAAGAGCTGACACCAGTTTAGGAAGTCGCAAAAAAGCCAATCAGTACTGTCAGAGCAGAGAATGTTGATGCATATCTCCAGTGCAGGATTTGGGCAGCTTGCACAGTTGAACATACTTGTGTGCAGAAACCTGTTTTCATTGCACATGCACTTCTCTGTAATGGGGTTGGCTGTATAATGTCTTCGGCACTTTTCACTGTATCATAAATCCATGTATCCCTAGGTCATCGGATGACCCTTTAAGAGCAAAATAAACACCTTATTTTCAAAGGAAGTATATGATACACCTGCTATTATTTTCCTTTTATAAATAACATTTTTTTAAAAAAAAACCTCATTATTATTATTGTTTGTTATAATTTTTTTCCAGCATGCTCTCCTACAGATCTGTTGACATCAGAAAAAGTCTTCAGCTGGAAGAACTGCTTGCTAGGGAACAACTGGAATACACCATAGAGGAAGAAGTAGCCAAACAGACTATCCGCATGTGGTTGAAGAAGTGCTTGAAGCGCATTAGAGCAGTAAGTTTGACTAGGAAAAAACAGAAAGCATGTAGCATACCCTTCCTCATTGTGTAGAACATGCTACATTTTATTTTCATACTAGAGAGCTGTCAATTGTTTGGAAAACATTATTCAAGCTTCTTAGCCTTCTCAGTCATGCAGTGCTTAAAATACAGGTGTGCTATTTATTTATTTATTTATTTTTATACTAGCGTCACTGGTGCTTTGCATAATCAAAAAAGACACAAGGAGACAAGAATTAAGATGTGGACAACAGAGGAGAAAGAGGAAGGAAAGGCAGATAACTATAACAGAAGGATGATGAGTGACAGCAGGAGAGTGTGGTAGAATGTTGCGTGAAGATATAATTGAAATTGAAATAATTGAAATACTTTATTGTCACTTGTACAACTTGTATACAGTGAGATTACACGAGCACCCATCATATGAATGATGGGTGGCAGGAGTTGGTTGAGAAAGTCAGAGTTAAAAGGAGTGAGGTGAAAAATGAGGACTGTATGATCAGAGAGGGGCATTGGTACATTGGTGCAAAGCTTGGAGGGTCAGGAATACCAGGTTAGATTAGTAAATTACAAATGTTTTCTGGTCTGGAGTAATGGTAGTTTATCAGATTTTGCCCCCCACATGCATCTTGTAAATTACACAGTCAAGTAGATAAATGAAGAATCCTCTTGCTCTGTATAAAACAGTGAATGGAGGAAGCAGGTTGCTTGGGGAAATATTAAGGAAAGTTTGGACAGCTGAGTGACTGACCCTAATGACTTCCATGCACCCAGGCCCATGTCCGGGACCACTGCAACATCACCATAGCAATTAGTGATGGCAGCATATTTTGGAAATGGGGGTTTCAAAATACAGGCTTCCTCAGTTTAAAAATCTGCACACTATTATGAACCAAGCCAAACACTGCTCCAAGTTTTGACTTGTTTTATAATGACTTGGTAGCAGCCCTCCGTCTGTCCTAGAATCCCCTACCTCCCCTGCCCCTTTACCAAGTTGCAACTCAGGCAAGGAAAGCTGGTGATTGATTCTGACTACAGTGACAGTGTCTTGACATGCCTTGTCCGGAAAGTCCAGAAAATGAAGTTTTTTAATTCCTTCTCGAGTGTATTTTGTTGTTGTTGACAATGACGATAGCTGAAAACACTGATCCCAAATAAATACTTGTAAAAAGAATGCTTTCTGTTATTTGAAATTTAGTGGAGGATCATTAAAAATATGTTCTCTCCCAGTCTGGAAAAGGACATACCTTCATTGGGGGGCAGGGATTAGAGTTGTTTTCCAAATTTGTATTCATTGACGCTGAAAACACTCCACTTTCAAGTTGGTAAAGGAAAAGGGGAATACGTGCCATCCTAAAAAATTCTCGGATTTTGGATTTTGTTCCAATTCTTCCTACAACTCACAAACAAGCATAGAAAGCTTTATCTTTCCAGTTAGCGCAATAATGGATATATCCATTTTGCTTCTCTCTCTTTTTGCACACATTGTCATTGATACATAAAAATGGTACAACACAAAAGTCACACTTTGTAGTTATCCAAGGGAGTTTCTGTTATCACTTTGTTAATTTTATCTACTGTCTAATTTAAAAATCACTGAAACCAGTTAACTTCAATAGCCTCCAGATGAGTTCTATAAAAGCTTAGTTCTTCTCCCTGATCATTTTATTTTAAATGTCTCTTTCGATAGTCTCATAAAGCAGATTGAAATAAAATTAAATGGTGTAAGCAGCTTTATGAAAATGACTACAAAGGAAAAGTCCACTGTAACTGTGAATAATATAAAGGGAATGTAGAGCAGACAAGAGCAAATCTCAATTTTTGAAGAATACTTGTTTGAAAAGATCCAGTGATAATTATACTTATTATCTTTTTATAGAAACAGCAGCAGTCATGCAGCATTATCCATAGTCTCCGAGAGAGTCAACAACAGGAGCTTAGCCGTTTCCTAAATCCACCAAGCATTGAGACAACACAACCAAGTGAAGACATGAATGCTAATAACCAGGATAACAGTACACAGCCTGAGGTACAGTTATTCTCAGGTCCTCAATGTATTGGCCTAAACCAGTGGGTTAAGATAAATCATGATTCCTCATGTTCTCTGTGCAGGCACAAATATGGGGAAATCTTTGCCTGTGCAGAGCATCTTTGGAATATTCTAGAGCTTTTAGGGTGGCTGGATACAGACACAAGCTTAAAGAAGAGTCACTTTGTGAAGAACATTGTCTTGATATCGTGAGCTAAGGAAACTAGGCCTATAGTTCTTCTTCTTCTTCTTCTTCTTCTTCTTCTTCTTCTTCTTCTTCTTCTTCTTCACCTCCTCCTCCTCACCTGTGGTTTCAGTTTTGCATTTTCCCAGTTCTACAGTCTTCACAATATGAAATGACTGGGATCAGATCCAGCCATCCTTTACGGTACTTCATTAGCCTACCGTAAACAGTGTCATAGTGACTGAGGTGGATACTCATTGTGCTCCGGAATAAAGTATCCTAGAATATTCCCAGCTACCATGAGCATAATCCTTTCTAGTGAATCAGAAACAACAAAATAAAGATCAGAAACAAAAGGCCTTGCTTGTGTTCTTTAAAGCTTCAGATACTATGCACTTAAACACTGTTCTCTTTTGTTCTATTCAGACGAGTAGTCAACAACAGCTCCTTAGTCCAACACTCTCTGACAGAGGTGGATATCGGCAAGACTCTACTGATGGTGGTAAACCTCAGCGGAAGTTTGGACAATGGCGTTTGCCATCAGGTAGGTGAAGATTGTCATGAATGACACAAAAAAGAATTCTAAATAGAACCTGGAGCTCTATTTACTGATAGAACTCAGAAAAGTGCCATAAGATGCCATGCATCCTCACTGGAGGATTCTGCAGCAGTAGATTTCAGACTGACTGCAGCTACACTAGACACAGAAGAGAACAGTTATTCCAAATTTCTCAGACAAGCTAGCCAAATCACATGCTGCTACAGGAGAAGAAAGGAAAATCATCACGGTCTTTAAGACCGGGGTGGGGCTGGGAGTAGAGAAAAGGATGTAATTATTTTATAACTCCAAATTCAGTGATCAGTAAGACAACAAATGTGATCCAAAGCCAACCACCATTATTATTCCGGGGGGGGGGGGGGATTATTGTTAGTCCTTCTAATTCTATGCTGCATAGGATCCTGATGTCATTGAGGAAACGCACACATACAGAGGTTCTAGATTCAGGTAAGTAGCTGTGTTGGTCTGATGTAGTTGAAATAAATTAAAAAATTGTCCAGTAGCACCTTAGAGACCAACTAAGTTTGTTCTGGGTATGAGCTTTCGTGTGCATGCACACTTCTTCAGATACATTGTTTAGGTGTACCTGAAGAAGTGTGCATGCACATGGTTTAAGTGTATCTGAAGAAGTGTGCATGCACACGAAAGCTTATGCCCAGAACAAACTTAGTTGGTCTCTAAGGTGCTACTGGACAATTTTTTTAATTTATTTACACATACAGAGGGTTTTTTATCTGTTTAAAAAAATCCACAACTTATTGGAGCCAACTGAAGCTCCTAGGTCAAAATACGCTAGAGTAAATCATTCAACAAAATATATTTTAAGAAAAGTAGTTATGGAGTACCTCTTCCAATGGCGTCCCTAACAATGGAAGTCCATAGGGAAAGTAATAAGAGTGTGCAATTTTTGGTCCTTTAAACATCAGAGCAATATGGACCTGCATAGGCTTAACCATATACATAGCTACTGCCTCTAAGACCAACAGTAACTTAAGCTAAGCATGAGCTTCATTGCTGTGCTGAACACATAAAGATTCTTAAGTGTGCCAAAGCTGCAAGTCTGGGCTGTTTTAGGTAGATCAGTTCAGTCTTAGGACATTTTCCTGCACTTGGTATTAGTTGTTGCTTTTTTCACATTTGTAATGCTTTTGTACATGAAACCTAAACTAGTTGAAATAAATTGAAGGTTTAGAAATTGCTCTCTTTCCTCTTCTGTACTACTGTATATTAACAAGGCAGAATGCAAGGTAAATACATTTACAACACAATGTAGTGTTCGAGCATATCGAATTCATTTTTAATGTGAAAAGCTCTTGGTTTGCATGGAACCATCCCCACTATTCCAGATACATATTTGCACTACTAAGTTCTCTTCTGTTTAATTCCCTAGCTCCAAAGCCAATAAGCCATTCAGTGTCTTCAGTCAACTTACGGTTTGGTGGCCGTACAACCATGAAGTCTGTTGTGTGCAAGATGAATCCCATGTCAGATGTGGCTTCTTGTGGATCAGAAGTCAAGAAATGGTGGACAAGACAACTCACTGTGGAGAGTGATGAGAGTGGTGAAGACCTGCTTGATATCTGATTGGAAAAAGATGCCATTTCAAATCACACTTATGCAACATTCCTTGGGAATTAAATCGTTTTCTTGGTTTTTAAATTGCCGTTCCTATTGACTGACCATTTATATCAAGAGAAGCCTTCAACTTGACAAGATATACAACTTACTTATTTTTTAATCCTTATGTGATTATGAACGTAAGAGAAAACAGCAAAAAAAGGTAGTGTTCACAAAAAGCAAAGACAGTTTTGTTTCGTTTTTCCCTCAGACCCAGGAATCATTAGTTTAACTCCCGGATCTCAGCAGGGCTTTCTGTCTTTCAACAGCCCCTCTACGTCACATCCCAAGCTGGTTTTTAGATTTGGTGGGTCTTTAAAACTGGATTGATGTTGCTTGGTCCAAATTGGGAGGGATCATAAACCAATAGCTGTTGTCGAAAAAATGGGCATGCAATTCTGCCACAGATCTTTACAATTCAAAAATATAGGCGATGGTGTGAGGACTTTCTTTCGGGTGGTATGGGAGAAATTTGCTGTGGAACTCAAAAAATACCCCAAAGAAAATATTTGTATGGAAATATAATTATGAGTCTTATTGTTTCAGTACTTTAGAGCTTTTGTTTTAGACAGACAGGCAAACATAATTTATTCATAGTTTATTATGTGCATTTGTTTATAGATGCCAATTGGTTGATTTATTTTTCTTTGTTAACTGTGAGTGTTGCTTTTGTCTATAAACAAAATAGTTTGTAAGGAGGATGCTATTGGGAAATCAAGTTCTCACAGGACATATACAATCCTACACAATTAAGGAAATAGACCTGATTGCAGCCAGTGTTTCATATTTGAGAAGTTTCACTGTATGCATTCAGAGGGCTTGTGTAAGTGTTGCTTCTGCCCTAGTCAACACTTAACCTAGCCTGGAAATGATCATCACATAGGGTACGATGTCATTGTTTTTGCTCTTTTTTCCTAGCCTTCTGCCTAACCAGTATTAATATTGATGAACAGCCTGTAGAGATCAGCAGGGAATTCATTCTAAATGAAAGCATTTTTACAATATACAGATTTTGACTTGCAGATAGCTAGCTTTTTTAAAATGCAAGATGTAGGATAGTTTCTTTTAGCATATCAGAAAATGACTAACTGGGTTTTATAATCATTTTTAATTGTTACTGTGAAGAACTGAACATGAATGCACAGCTGTTCTGCCCTTACACCTGCTGAATAGGTTCCGAGCACTGTAATCTCTATCAACATCCATCACTTCTTAAGGTTGGGACAAGGACAGTCAAAGCCTAGATTTGGTTCATTGTCACCTCTCTGTAGGTCCTTCTAAACAAGTGTTTGTAACTGTCTGAACTAAGGACTCCGGCTGTTTAAGGAAGAAGCTGGGATTCTCCTGTGTGCTGTCCTACGTGTTTTGATGTAGGATGCAGCACCCATACATCACTTGAAGCACATCCAGAAAAGGAGCCTACTCACAAAAGTCTAGTTTTGTGCTTGATTACTCTTGCTTATAAAGTAAATAAGATTTATTAAATAACCTTATTGTTTAGCTCAGTGGTTCCTAAATGCCCCCCAAGCACCACTTGTTGCTTCTTTTGTTTCTTATATTGTTTTATTATTGTAATACAATAAAATACAAGAAATAAAAGAAGAAATTGAAATGCCATTAAGCATCAATATAAAAAGTTAATGTGGACATGCCATGGACCACTGGAATAAAGCTTGTGGGCCACTGGTGGTCCACAGACCACAGTTGGGAACCCCTGATTTAGATAATTCACTGTGTAAAGGACATCACTGTTATACTTTTTAAGTATCTTAATCATGCAATGCTGACATATAAATTATGCCATTTATCAAGTTCCTTGTCCTTGTGTACACTGAAAGTGTCATTTTTAATTTTTATAACTATGATACAAACTTTGTTTGATAAGGGGTTGGATGCAGACGACATGTTAGAGAAGCAAGACACTTGGCAGTTTTTAAAATTAAGTTTACTTGGATAAATGTGAAGTCTGTTGAATTAAAGATACCCTGTGTGTGGAGTGGCAGCAAACAGAACATGCAAGAGCAAATAATAATAATAATAATAATAATAATAATAATAACCGCTCCCCGCTTAAAACGGGGGGCGACCTTTGCGTGGACGCGCGCAGCCCTGGATCTGGAGCGGCCCCATCAGCATAGGCTTGGCTTTGCCTTCCCTCAGGTGGGATACCTGGAGGTCTCCGCCTACCTCAGTCAGTTGTCCAATCCCGCCAAGGAGACCAGGCCAGGTAGGGGAGGGATTACCTGCCCACACAATAGAGGGAGGATCTTACCTGGGAATCCTCACTTGGCTCCAGAGCTTCTCCCACCCTACCCACCCTCAGTTAATGTCTTATTTTGCAGGTTAACTTTTCTTCACAGGTTTTGCAGGTAACCTTTCTTCACAGGTATGCAGGCGCTGCTACGTTAAGGTCACTGTTAAAGGGCCGGAAAGGGATTTCCCTGCATTGGCAGGTTTCCCGTAGCAAAACGTCATAACTTTGGCGGTAACAGGCCTTGGGTGGAATCCTTTAGTCCATCTTCCTCTTTGCGGCGGCGATACCAGGGTTCCCCATTAAAGGGGTTTCTGAAGGGAGGCTTTGACCGTACGCCGAAAGGTCGTCATTGCTCTCCCCTGCGGCAGCGGTGTAACGGGGGCGGCTATCTCTGCTTGAACATATGTTCTCCAGAGGCGGCCCCCCACACACACACACTGGATAACCCTGAAGTTCCCTAGGTCCCCGGCTGGGGACTGGGGAGGGAGAACGCCCAATGCCTGAGCCAAGGTCTACCCACATTTGAAATTTAATAAAGTTGTGGCCAATTTAATCCCATAGCACGTTGTCTTGAGTCATTATTCCACATGACGGGGGGGGACTGCTCGGGATCTGGGGACTCCGTCTGTCCACGCAATAATAATACTTAACAATTTTATAAATTGCTTCATAGCATGAAGCAACTGAAGTGATGTACAAGCTAAAAACTGAATAAAGCACAACTCTAAAAACAATAAAACCATCCCTTTAAATTAAAAAAACAATAAAACAATTTCTGCAGATAACATTTCAGTATGCATCAAGATACCACATAGAGATTCATAGGATACAGTAGCTCCAGGGGAGAGTTAAAGGTACCATAAACCTTTAAAATAAGTCAGAGGGAAACTGGCCACTGATCTCCTATAACAGCTAAATAGAAAATGAGCAATCCCAGTAATGAGGATCCAGCCACCAACAGGGAAAAATGACCTGTCCAGGGGAAAGGAAGAAAAAGACAAATCAATCATTTTTGTGGCTCTGGTTCTGAATTTGCAAAATTAATTTGCAAACAAGTTTATGAAGAACCTATTTTGGCTACTTCTGAAAGGCAACTCACCCAGCCTCCATACAATTGCATATATAACCTCCATACAACTGCATATATAAAATTAAAATAGCCTGGTTTATAAATACAAAATGGATTGACTTGCGTTTGCACTGAGATAAGTATAATAGGTACTTCAAGATAAAAGTTTGTGAGATGTTTTGGAGCAAACATCAAATCAATTTGCTAATACTACCAGCGAGAGGAATACTCCCTTGTTTACCACTTTCTATGTTACTCAAGAAATACTGAGCACAAGTGTGCAGCATATAAGAGTTGTTTTAACATTTCAAACTTCAGTCATGTTCTTAATTCGTTTAGTATATTTTTGTAATATCATAAAAGAAGAAGAAAATGCCATTTTCTGGCATTAGTGAGGCTGCGATTGTATGCTAACTTACCTAGAAGCCCCACCCAATATAGTGAGTCATACTTCCAAGCACACAAGCATTGGATTTCACTTAAAAGTAATCACTGAACTTCTTTCTCCAGTATAGCTGCATGTCATACAGGTAGCACGACCAAACAGTGATGAATAATAGCCATCTTATTACTTCTGCAATACAATTAAATGTATTGTGAGAAGCAGGGGGGAATGGCAGGGTTCTGACACCTTCATACAAACAACAGTGCTTTTAGGATTTTATATCTGCTTCCCAACCTCAGCTACCTTGGGAATGGGACCTTTGCCACTACCATTATTTCCTATGGAAATTATGTTGCACTACCATGGCCTGGCCTGGATCTTCTAAGACGCACCAGAAACATAAGATTTCATGAATAAAACAGGAACTTTAACAACTTGGAAATTGTCCATGTTCTTTAGTAGCTTTATGGACAAAAACGAAGAAAAAACCCAGCAACAATGAATGATAAGAGTTGTTTTGGGTTTTATTCCTGCTTTTGCTTTTAATGCAAAATGTATTTGAATCAATAGAAGGATTTCCATTCTCAGTCTACCCTTTGGCCACATGTTATTTTAAACGCTATGGTCTTTAGCGCATTATGATGTACTCATCTGTGTGTGTATTTCACTGTTTAGATTAAGAAGAAGTCGAAGTCCCTGTGATGTTGTTTTCTTAAGTCTGTGCATTCTGTTGTTTAAACTGCAGCAAAGATCTACAGAAAATGTCACTCGGGTCATTTTTGAGGACAACATTTTGTCTTTTTCTTTTTTGTCTATTTGAACTTAAGGTCTGTACAAAAAAATAAAAATAAAAACCTAAGCTGACAGCAGGAGGGTTCTTGAGTTTATAAAATATGTTTTCTTGAACTTTCAGTAACATGCTGAATTGCAGAACCTTTCTGAGTTGTTTCTATGGCAAATGTTCTTTTTCAGCCTCTGGCAAACATTAGCCCTTTGCCATACGGTGTCAAGAAAAGAGAGTTGCTTCCAGTGACACCTTCCCTCACATTTTCATTCTTAATTCATTTGCTACATATTATTCACAGGTTCAAGGCAGTATTTCACAATTTTATTTTGCTAGTGCAGTTTGCCAGTCGTTTGGAATTTCCTTTTTCAGTCAACAGAGTCACCCAGTCCTACGGAATGTTAGGCCAACAGAGATTCACCAGACACCTCCTGTTTAAACCTTTAAACACCTGCTGAAAACATTTCTATGCCACCAAGAGTATTGCAGGTAAATTTTTTTCTGTAATGGTTAGTTGATTATCTCCGATTTTCAATTTTTACATGGTTTTTATTACGTATAGATATTGTAAACCGCTTTAATGTTGTTTATGATATATATAAACATTTAGATAAATGAATGAATGAAATATGTTCTGAATCCCACGAAGCAAAATGTGTAGAGGGGGCTCCAAACGCAGATGGGTAGATTTGCTACATTTTGAAGTTAGGCACATTGCCATCTAAAGAGGAGCTCCCTGCCCCATAAGAACATAAATCAAGAATATCAAACTGCACCATAGTTCCCAGGGTACTCCTAATTGTTCTGCCGCAGCACCTACCAGCTGGCATGGTCGCAAAGGAGGAGTACCAGATCCTGACAGTAACACAATGCAGCATCATTCCTAAATCCAGCAAACTCATCTTAGGCAACTCTTTGGGTTTGTGCTTTGCTCCTTGGCCTATAGCTGACTTTCTCCCATGTGTCCATCAGCTGAAACTGCAGCCCATCTCCATCTCTATACAGCAACCATCCGGCCCCATCTGCTGCAGTGCAGAGCTGGAATATTGTAAGCTACAGCAGGTTTGGAGGTGGGGAAACAGGAGATTGCACCTCTGTGGACAAAGCTGCACCTGCCATCTGCTGAGCATCTATTCAAAGCGCTGGAGGCCCCCACCTGGCTGGCTCCTGAGTCGGCAGCCTGGCGACGCACTAAGCCTTTTAATTCTTCTCCAAACATCCTTCAAGCTCCTATGTCAGAAAATCATGCTGACCTGTCATTTACATTCAGCCAGATGTTGTCTGTATCGCCAGGATTTAGAGTTAATAATAAGCCATTTGGGTAACCCTTTTCCTAGTGTAATACCATGCCACGGATATCCATGTGTAAAGCTGTCTCTTGCGTTATTCAAGTCTTGCAAAGCAAAAGGGAACTTTTTCTAGAATTCAGCTGAGCTTCCTTAAATCTCAGGCACTCAGGGGCTGACAATGCTTGCCTTGTGTCTTAAGCAAGCATTATAAGTCATCATTCTTTGCATTCTGAGCCAAAAAACAACAACAGGGAGTTCAGTAGCAACACTACTGAGTAGATCTGCTGAGGATCAAGTTGCAGCTGATATGTGGTTGAGTTAGCACACATGCATTCATTGCTTCATAACTGCATTGTCAAGTGATTGCTTGAATGTGCGTGTCACTGAACAGGCCAAATACTACAGCCAGTGCATTTATATAATAATAATAATTTATTATTTCTTCCCCACCCATCTGATTGGGTTGCCTCGGCCACTCTGGGCAGCTTCCAACAGAATATAAAGAACACACATACATAAGACATTAAAAGCTTCCCAATACAGGGCTGCCTTCAGATATTTCCAGAAGATCGTACACAGTAATTGTTTATCTCTTTGGCATCTGACAGGAGGGCATTCCACAGGAAGGGTGCCGCTACCAAAAAGGCCCTCTATAACACCACCCAGATCAATATAGGTTTGCACGTTCAACTGTGAGTCATTCACTGAAGGGTGTATATGTATGAGTGGCTCTGGATTTGTGAAAATTAAATTTTGCTATGGGAAATTTCCATCCTTTGAACACTAGAGGGCCAGCATTACCTTACAATGGACTCCTGCAAGCAGAAACACAGGCAGAAAACTTTTATCTTCATGATAGCAAAACATTTTTAAAGCTTTGTTCTAATACGATTAGGGCTTCATATATGTGATCTGCATACAGGGTTTTGTAGTCATTCTTACCTGGACATTTCCACCATGTTTATGTAACACAATCCTTCTCTGGGGCCTGGGTTAAGGCATTTTCAATATTTATCCATTCCCCCCCCCCCAACCATCCTTTCTTCTTACCTGTCATCACCACAAACTGAACATTTTCTCTCTCCTTTCTGATTGGTTGTCCTTAAGGATCCCCGTTTTCGTTTGTTTCAAGTTCCCCTCCTACAGGAAAATTGGGGTGACATTTATGACAAGCAATTAACCTTGCAATTGTTCTTTCAGAATTTGCAAAGGAATTCCAGAATATTTTGGCTAGAGGAGCATAAGACAAAGCCAGTTGTCAGGAGCAGCTCAAACACCTAATTTGGTTTTGATCTGCCAGGTTGTTCTCTCTCCTAATCCAGGGTATGATTTTATTTCTACACTGTTTTAAGCTTTTGAGTTGGCTGCTGCTTTTCTGTCTCTGGTTAATATTTTTACAGTGTGCAAAATAGCTGCTTACTCATGAGTAGGGATGGAAGGAGCTGTCAGTTTCGGTCCTCTCAGTTTTACAGTTTTCTAAATCTTAAATTCAGTTCTCTGAAGCAATTCATGGATTTATACTTTTTAAAAGGAGTCCTCGTGAAAATGGGTCGGTGTTTTCATGTGAATTTCTTCTGATGGACACACTTTTGTATGCAGGCAATTTTTCTCCTGATACAATGCAAGTTTGTTATTTTCATGAACCTGTTTGTTTTCCATGCACATTTCCCTCTACTATATTCATTTTTTTGTAAACTTTGGTTGGAAAACTCCACAACAAAATTCAGCTCCCCACCTCCTCGCCCCACATCCCTATTTATGAGTAGCCCAACTAATAATCAGCCTGGATAGGCCGCAGTTGGACAAAGGTAGAGATGATGAAAGGCTGCACGTTACCAAACTCCTCCTGCAGGCTCCTAAGTCTCAAAGGAAGTCATTAAAACTGACTTTGCTAGCATGGCACCCTCCTGGATGCTAACTCCCATCAGCCCCAGACAGCACAGCCAACTGTTAAAAGGAGGAAGAGGCGGCCATTTGAGAAAGGATATCATGTGGCTCGGCTGGGTTCTTTCCTTCTCATATGATGACAGCGCAGAGGAGAAGGGGCAGCCCACATTCCTGAACAAGACCAGGCTCTGCTGCCATAAATGCTGAAGCATGTGAGACCCTAGAAGCTGTGGCGTATATCATTTTCCTATTATTTCCTTATTACTGGTTGCTGCTTTTTAAATCAAAGCAGCATATATCTCACATATATCTCAAAAATAATATTGGCCATTTCCCAGAATGCATCTTCATTAGGGAGAACATAATAGAATGCACGACTTTGTATCTTTTAACATTTGCTTTGTTTGGGAGAATTTTAAATAGCGTGGCAAGTTGATCTTTGCCAACCATCTCCGTTCCACTCAATTATTATGTGGCGAAAGTTTGATTTCATCCCCGTGTTTGGAAAATGTTTGTTTGTTAAACTTCTGCACAGTACACAGGCCTGAAAGACACAGTAGAGGCTTGCAACAGAAAACTGGCTTCAAAATGTGCTTGGAAAACCTCCCAGACAGTGGCGTAGCGTGGGGGGTGCAGGGGGGGCCGGCCGCACCGGGCGCAACATCTGGGGGTTAGGGTTAGGGGGCGCAAATCCACGGGTTAGGGGGCGCAAATTACTTGCCTTGCCCCGGGTGCTGACAACCCACGCTACGCCACTGCTCCCAGCTGTGGATTGAGTCACAGCATGAAAAAGAAGGCTTTTGCTTCACACACACCACACCAAGAGTGGACCCAGGCCAAAAGCACATTTTCAGCCTGGACTGAATGTAAGCAGCATTAGAAGGACATTTACTTGAAACGATGGGTCTTGCTCAGCCATCCCCAGTCTGGTATCCTTCTGTTTTGGACTACATCTCCCATCAGCCCCAGCCTGCAATTCCCTTGTCATCATCCGTACTGCTTCCTGTTTGCCTTGACATGCCTGAAACTCAAACTGGCTCTTATTGTAATAATAGTGCATTTCAACCATTGTTGATTAAGGCCAAACCCTAAAGCAACATGTATAGTTGGAAGTTCCGACAGGGAGCTGTTTCTCTGAATGTTGCCAACTGACCAGAATATACTAGCCAATAGTGTGATTTGAAGAAATCAGCAGGTGAATTTTTCATGGGGTGGACATAAATATCAGTGCCTGCAAAATGCCTGCCAATTAAGCTCCCGTTAGATGTAGCGCTACAGGGGCTGGTTGAAAAATTGGCAGCACTTCGGTACAAATAGCTATCTTTTGATTCAGGAAATTTACTATTTGCATTGGCAACTCAGGGCCGAAGGTAGATTGCTGCTGCTGGAAACAGGTTTACTTTATGCCACCTCAAAAAATGGTAAGCCTAATCTTGTTTTGTGTGTAGAAAGGGGTACATTCAGCCCTAATGATAACCAGTAAGATATTTTGCCAGAAATTGATCTCACTGATCTTGGTGATGCTGCCAGGTGCACAGAGGGCTTTAGGAAGTAAAAGCTCCATGACAAAGAACATAATCAATGTGACCAAAAAAAGAAAAGACCTTGATTAAATGGACTACGTTTTCCATGCGTCTTAGTGTTTTGTATAGAAATTCTGCTGCACTTACTGTAATCCTCAGGGAAGCTTGCTTGCTTGCTTGCTTGCTTGCTTGCTTGCTTGCTTATTTATTTATTTATTTATTTATTTATTTATTTAGAAAGCAACTCTGCTACTAGTCATTATGTGAACTGAGAGATGGCTTTTAAGGCTAAAATGAACCAAGGAGGAAGTTGTGAAACAGCAATCATGCATTCCCCCCACTTTAGGCTGGTGGGGATTAATTTTATTTTTTGTCTATTCATTTTTCTTTGATGTGCATCCCGGTATTGTGAATGGGCTAGTTCATTCTTATTTTTGAAATACTTTGATTGAAATCGTTTAAACACGGATAGAACGCTATACTAAAACAAGAAACATTAGAGTACGGGGTGGGGTGGGGGACATAGAATCCATAAACAATAAAGAGATCTACAACAGATACTAACATGTTATGCATATTCGTATATCACTTGTGCGCCCTTTAAAAAAGGTCAACAAGGAGCCAAAATGTGCATATATCCTCTCCGTAAAGCAATCTGTGGCAATGGCAGCAAAGTCTGTCTCTATTTACAGAAAACATAAAAGGTCCCCCGATTCTGTCAAATTTGTCTTTTGTAGCTACCTATCTACATGCACAATATTGATAGGCCAAACATTAAGATACAGTCGTGTCCTATATTTTGTCTGGGCTAGTTCATTCTTATTCTGACCTGCATACCATACCTGATTACTGATTTATGTTCAGCTTGAAGGAAAATATTTTCACACTTCTGGCCTGTTCGTGAGTGAATGGTTTCCTTGCAGAATCTCCTTACTCTTTACGTGCTGGGGGTACCTCTTTGCCCTTAGCATGAACTTTTTGTATATCTTCCCAAATACAGTACCTTCAGCAAAAAGGTATAAGGCTTTTATAAACAAAAAACACACAATTATTTCCCACAGCTTTTTGCTTTTCTTTTGGTAAATCGCAGCTCATAAGAAGTCCAAGAGTTACCTGAAAGAATCTTCTAGTCTAGTCTATTTTAGTTTTTTAGTTGCCCTCACTGAACTTGGAGACAAAACCATAAAGAAGGGTAAGGAGAAGCAAATGATCATGAGAGGCTGTGAAGGAGCAGAACTTGATATTTTATTGTTATTACAAGAGGTCATGAAACAGTAGGAGCAACCAGATTTTGGAGTGTGGAAAATATCTCCCTGGTGGCACTGGTGACGGAAGGGTAGGTTTAGTTGGTTTGCTTAAGCTCATATTCTTCCCTCAGTGCAGGCCAAAGCCCATTCATTCCATCCCAAAGGCGCTCTGGATGCTTCCAATATGGAGGTGATAAGGCAAAATATCAATTTCTATACTAAAATAACTGTGTCCTTATGATTCCTGAAGGAATTCATTTTCTTGCCACTAGCATTTAAAAACCCCTGAAAAATGAATCACAAGCTTTGGAGATATTGTAACATTGACTGGTTAATTAGGACTGTTTTGCAAGTAACATTCCGAATGTCTGTTGTGGCTTGCTTTCTTACTTTTCTAAGAAGCCATGCTTTAATACATTGAACAAATACTTCTGGAAGTACTGCTGGTTGTGTAAAAGTAAGTAAGTGTAATCCTGTTTGTGGCTGCCATAAGATAAATAACAACAGAATGTTCTGTCGTGGGGAAAGGAGAAGCAATATACCAGAAATAAGCCTTATATCATACAGCACAATATTGCCTCAGGAAACTGGTTTGTAAAAGCAGTAACTCGATGGTGGTAATAATGTACCATGTATCTCAACTTGGTTGCTATCTTTGCCATCGTTATCTTTTTCATAGCCTCCACTGGGAAATACGTTATTAGAAGGGAATTTGTTCCTACTGTTTGTGCATATCTCAATACAAGGTAGGCTGTACACAAAGCAGCCTTAGATTGCTCAGTTCATGGCATGGCATGGAACAGAAACCTTTTAAAGATGGCTAAAGATGATTAGATTTATGGACCCAGTTCTTCTACCTCAAACCATTGTACCAGCAGTTTCTGGAAGCAGGCAACGCAGGGTTACAGGGTTATTTTCTTGAGTTTGGGCCTCTCATGAATATAAAAAAGATGTTAGATTCAACTGGCAAATGCAAACATAGATGCTAATGTTTATGAAGTTTTACTACAAGTGATAGTGAAAGTCTTCTAAAAATTGATAAGGACGACGAGGATCCATGTAAACATATGAATGCATATATCTATATACACAGGTCAGTTATTTTAAAAAGTATTTTCAGCAACTAAAGTTGCTTGTGAATGAGAACAGAATGCATTGGGGAAATCATAACACACTTTTTGATTGAGTCTCCGTGAAGATAGCATGCTTTAACTGGGAACATCTGTTGAATATACTTCTTGGCTCAGTTGCCAAAATATCTCTGTATTCCAGGTTCATAAGGATACAGGAAGCTTGCTGCCAAACCTGTATGTTTCTATACACTGTAAATCAGCAGGTGGCAAATGATTTGTTTGTTTTTATTGCATAATGACTTATTCTTCCTTATATCTTTGTATTTCTCCCATGTGCCGTTACAGCTCCAACAGTGTGCTATTTGATTCCCCATGGAACTCATTGTTTTCTTTTAAGTTTTTAACATCAAGGTGTAATGTACATAGATGTAAAACAAACAAGACAATTATAATAACAAAAGAAACAAGTGTGGAACAACCAGATTTTAAATCAATGACAAGTAGGTTCTATATCTATGACAACTATAGTCCATAATGTTCTGAGGGTGAAGAATGCTCTCAGACTTAGCTATGTGCAGAATCTTGCTTTTATTAATCTAGCTGCCATACAACAAAGAAAAGTATTAAGTCTTTAAAAAGAATATTTTGAGAATTATCAAAAATAGACAGCAGTCTTCCGTTATGGCTGACCCAAGTTTTGCACCAGCTCCATCATAAAACCAACACCTGTTGCTTTGCCACCTTTTCTCGACTCTTGCGCAAACAATTCACCTCAGAAGGCGCTGTCCTTGGCAGAAATGGCAAGTGTGGAGGCCTGAAACTGCCACCACAGACTGTTTCTGTGAAGCCATCTGAGTTGAGAAAGCTCAATGAAAGTCGTCTTCATTGCTCCTCTTTCCCCACATCTCTTCGAAACCCTTCCCATACAGAGCAGCCCTTTTCTTTATGTTGAGACTGCAGTAAAAGCGGCCTAAGCAAATTGCTTTCCCGCGTGGCAAGCAATCTCTGAAGAGACCTAGAAGTCGTGACAGCTGCAGTAAATCTCTTCACAAAAGAAGTCTGCCCCTCCCTCGCCCCCCAATTTCATTCTAATCTTTTGCGCTTTAACATGCCTTGACAAAATTTGCTATTTCGGTAAGTATTTTTAAAAAAGATTTAGAGTTAACTATTTTAAACGTGTGAGACAACAGCAGCTAGAATACTATTGGCACAGAAACGGAAAGAAAAGAAGGTTCCAATGAAGGAGGAATGGCTTTTAAAAGTAATGGACTATGTGGAAATGACAAAGCTGACAGCAATATTAAGAAACCAAAATGATGAACTTTTTAAATAGAAGAGTGGAGGCCTTTTGTGGACTATTTGAAAAAGTATTATAATCAAAGGAAATTGCTGGCAGAATTCGAGGTACGAGCAGCAAAAGAAAAATGATAAAATAATTGTACAGTGGCACCTCGGGTTAAGAACGTAATTCGTTCCGGAGATCCGTTCTTAACCTGAAACCGTTCTTAACCTGAGGTACCACTTTAGCTAATGGGGACTCACGCTGCCGCTGCGCTATTTCTGTTCTCATCCTGAAGCAAAGTTCTTAACCTGAGGTACTATTTCTGAGTTAGCGGAGTCTGTAAACTGAAGCGTCTGTAACCCGAGGTACCACTGTATTAGAGGGATTTTTGTAATAGGAGCTTGATATATAAGAATTCGAATAAAAACACTGTGGGGATGGGGGTGGGAAGTCAGATCTATGAAACAAGTTATGTAATTGTTTGATTTGATGTTAACTTTTGAAACACACACACATATATAGTTAAGTCAAATAATTACATAACTTATTTGTTTCATAGATTGGACTTCATAGATTTGTTTCATCAATTTTGATATATATCTATATCTTTATATTTTTATCTATATATGAAAAGAAAAGCTATTCTGCCATGTTGTGGTGTTGATGTCTCCCCTGGCATTCATGCTGATAGATTGGCTCCCCAAGAAACCAGCATCACCTCTAAGTATATCAGTCATGTCATCAGTATTGACCTGGACTGGTATCTTCCCAAATTGCACAATACACTGAAGCAGATTCTTGCCTACACACAGATGGGTTCCTCTCACAGGTGTACTTCTGGTTCATTCTCCTTTGCAATATCATGGAGCACTTCCCATATACTTTTTCTTATGGTTGCAGCAACTGTTTCTCCTTTGTGACTTCAGTAACATCACTAGTCTTTCACTTCAAGTCTTGGTAGGTGCACAGTGAGTACTGTTCTGTTGTACTCTGCCGTTTGCTGGTTTTGAACAATCAGCTTCTGAACATTTGCTGTTTTCTTTCGCACTTGGAAAACCTTGCAGCAATAGTGGCACCAAGCCAATATTTCACAACTGATTTTAACAATACCACCTGGCAATGGTTGATTTTGGAATATATTTGCCAAATACAAAGCACCTGCCCTTTTACATATATGAGCAGACACACCCTTCTTCACTATGGCTAATGCTATGTTGTCCAAATTAAACCCATTTGTGCTGTCAACAATCTTGTACTTTTGATTGTTGCAGTACACTATGCAGAATATTTCTAAGACTGAATCAAGGTCACATGTATTTGTTACTATTGTTTATGTCTTGTTTGCTGTTGCCATTTTTCAGGAGACCAATGGATAGTACAGATTTGGCATGGCTGAGGTCCATGTGCTACCACTGTGACTCTGTCTGTAGCTAAGAAAAGCTTTTGCTTATCTTGTCCTCAACAACTGCTCTCTGGTTCTCATTCTCCTTCATCTCTGTTATGCGGCATATCCAAGTTTCTTCTGCTGGGATGGTTCCATTAAATTCTTTGGTTATACACAGACTGACTTTGCCACTTCTGGCATCCACGGGTCACCTCCTTGTCATCATTCTCAGAAATTGGACTTAGTACATTATTTGCATTCCTTACCTGGGTAGTGCTACTGAATTTTCTTTTCACCTACTATTAGATGCAGAAGCTGAACTACTATCTGGCATATTATCATAGCCCATAGTAAAATCTCCTGCTGCAATAATTTCCCCTTTAGTGAAAGAATTAAGTTTTTTTCAAGGTCTTTGCCATAAAGGAATATTGGTTTGATTTGGGACCATAAATAGATGCCAGAGTTAACTGTTTATCATCACATTGGCCTGAAACAAAAATAAACCTGCCTTGTGGATCTTGTTTAACATCTTGGGGTTTTATTTGAAGAAAGAGGACCTCCAACTCTTTAACTAGTTGGAGACCCTCCACCATTATAACATCCCTCAGACTCCTCACATTTAATGTAAGCAATTTAATATCGCCTGTGGATTAATCGGTTCAAGGGGAAATTTTTTTGGATAGCATCTCTGAACTGAGCGGTGCAAAGCGTCTATAAGTCTCCCATAGCACAGCAGCAAGAAACAGAACAAAAATGAGAACCATAACCCACTAACCTCCCTCCACTAACCCCCCTACCCTTTCCAAGTCCACTGCGGGAGTAACCAGAAATCAGCAGCTCTAAAAATACCACGAGGGGATTCCACCATCAATGGACCTGCAAATTGTGAGGAGAACAAATGCCTAGGCATGTCTTTTACAGCCATGACTGTAACATAGGCTCCAAGAGTACCATTTCTGCATCCCAACCCTGCAAGCTATAAACAGTAATACTCTGAAAAGTTAAAGGGATTAAATAAGGTATGCTAAATCTTACTGCGCCAGTAAATCAGGGAATATTGCAATAAGTAAAGAATGAAACGTATCATGCCAATCTTGAACTGTGGTGCAGCAAATGTTTTTCAGCATTTCCTGTAATAGTATGGATGTATGAATCTTGATAATGCAGACGTTTTTAGTTTCGGCGGTTTTGGTCTATTTATCCTGTGTTAGAGATTTTGTGATGGTTGCCGCTTGCCATTCATCCCAGGTACATATGTAAAGGCAGATCTTCTGCATCTTCCTCAATCAATTATTATTCTAAAGGAGAGAGAGATTCAGTAAAGATAATATTATGAAACAGTTCTGTCATGTCAGTGGCTTTATGCAGTAGACTTGTAAGCTGGTGAACCGGGTTCGCGTCTCCACTCCTCCACATGCAGCTGCTGGGTGACCTTGGTCCAGTCACACTTCTTTGAAGTCTCTCAGCCCCACTCACCTCACAGAGTGTTTGTTGTGGGGGAAGAAGGGAAAGGAGATTGTTAGCCGCTTTGAGACTGACTCCTTAGGGTAGTGATAAAGCAGGATATCAAATCCAAACTCTTCTCTTCTTCTTCTTCTTTGGGAGGAATTAGTAAACGCAATAGCTATATCTCTTGTGAGAGTGCAGAATCAACTCAAGGGCCTCTCCCGCTGTTTTTCTTCTTACTGCTGGTATCTATTAATTTTAAATTTTTAAAGTTCTAAGGTAGAAAACTCATCTTGCAGTTTTTGAATAAGCTCTGCATGGAAGCTTTCGATCCATACAGTCTAGGCAGAGGGCTGGACATGTTGAGGCTTCTCCTCCACTGGAGTTAGGCTTGCTATTAGGCACCATTCCACATTTCCCACTTTCCCCAGGGCCCACAAACTTTGGGGCAAAGTAAGTTTTAATATTGCACAGAGAGCAAAATTTTTAACTTAAAAGTTGTCTCTGAACCATTGCCTTCTGAAGGGCTCTGTTTGGGTGCAGAATTGAGCCATATACAATTGCAGAGGGTGATTTTTTTTTTAAAAAAAAAAGGCTTATGGAGATACCAGTCTCAAGCCACCGCCTCCATTGTCACGCACATGTGCCCCCCCCTCCAAATTTGCTTTTCTATTAAAGTGCTATGATAACAGGACTTTTTAGTGTCTAGTGAAAAGACCTTCGTCTGCCAACAAAGCTTTTAGGTAGAGACCTTCCCAAGTTTGCATCTGCATTGAAATTGGTTTTGGACTGCCGCTAGGTCCCAGCTCACAGAGGACCAACGCCCAGTGGATATTATATACAAAAGTCTTTATTGAAGTTTAGTTTCCATTTCCAAGCTCTGGGCGCGCAGGCCCACGTCTTAACGCTAGACCGGCTAAGTCCCCTCTGACTCACTGCTCCACCCACACCAGTTTAAGATTCTAGCCTGGCTCCACCTCTTGCGCTGCTCTTTCCTGCGTTGGGTCCTTCTGCCCTCTGGGGTTCCCTCCTTCCTGGACTCCTCTGACGCGGAGCCTCCTGAGTCTTGCCCCTCCCTCCGGCGGGCTTTAGGACCTGGCTCCCTTCCCGGGCTCCCCGCTGTGCCGCGCTCCTGTACATTTGAACTTGGCGCGCGCGCCCAGCCGGTGACTTTCCTTCTGACCGTTTCCCCGCTTCCTGATGTGGGTGTTGCCAAACCTGACTCCTCTCCTCCCTCTGGTGGTGAGGACACTGGTCCCGACTCCTGGGACTCCCCCTCCCCACTGCGCTCTGGTGGAGACGCTGGCCCTGATCTCCAGCTGCTGTTCAGAGACTCCCCGCTGGCCCCTCCCTCTTGAGGTTTCTCCCTTGGAATCTCCCTTGCTCTGGCCACCGGCGCTCCCTTCTGTGAGTCCTCCGATTCGCTAGAGAGGCTTGTGGAATAACTCTGGCCACTGTCACTGCCTGCGCCCCCCTCGTACTCCTCCTCCTCACTCTCCATTTGCTCCCCCTCCTGTGTCTCTCCTTCTGAACCCCTGACATCCATCCCCCCCTCGAAGCCCCCCCTTCCCCCCTCCCCCTCTTCCGGTGCGGGTTCCGGGTGCTCCATTGTTGTAGGGGTGATTCCAGGATACAGCTCGTCCCCTGAGGCTTGCAACCATCGAGATAAGTCCGGGAAGTCCCCCATGGGCTCGTCGACGACGACCTCCTCCGCTTCCATCTCCTGCGCGGTGTGCTCGAAATCTGCGCTCGACCCCAAATCACCCAAGAGCCCTCCTCCCCCTGTTGTTTGATGGGGGTCCACCTCCCAGGGCCCCTTCGGCATGTCTCTGCGCCAGCCCACCTCGGGTTGGTCCTCCCACCAATAAGATCCCCCCGTGCTAAAACCTGAAAGTGATCCCTCCGGAGAGCTGCCTCCCGGAGCCGAGTCCTCAGCTGACGAGAAACCCCTGAAAGTGCTGGCCGAGAGTGTGGGTGTGAACAAACAATCCTCGAAAAAGCCCGCCGGCATAGGCTTGTGCGGGAAAAGTGTGTGGAATTCTTCCTTGAGCAACTGCTCTTCCACTGCGTAATCCGGCACCCACCTGTTGGCGCTGGCCGGGGTGTCCTCCGTGGCGAGAAGATATTCAATCCCGTCCTCCCCCCACCTTGAGTCTAAAATCTCAGTGGCTTCATTAAGTGGCTCCCCTTTCGGCGACCCCCCTTTTTTGGGCGCTTCTCTGAGCGGGTCTGGCGCCTTCCCCGGTGCTTGAAACCTGTGGGGCTCTCTGTAGGGCGTGAGCACTGATCTATGAAAGACCGGGTGCATTCTGGAACCCTCCGGGAGTGTCAACCGGAAGGCCACTGGGTTGATCTGCGCCTCTACTTGGTAAGGCCCTAGCTGCTTGTGCCCTAGTTTCTTCTTGGGTAACGATCTGGCTGGAACTGCTTGTGCTGCCAACCAGACCCAGTCTCCCACCTGGATGTCCTCCCCAACCCTCCTGTGTCGATCTGCCTGCACTTTGTAAGCCTGTTTTGCCAACTCTAACTGCCTCCTGAGCTGCTCGTGGATCTCCTGCAACTCCGCTGCCACTTCCTCTGCTCCCTGTGGCTCCCCCTCCCGCACTGTGTCCAGACCCGGGAAGGTTCTGGGATGCCTCCCGTAGTTGGCAAAAAATGGGGTCACCCCCGTGGACCCGTGCTTCGTGTTGTTGTAGGCAAACTCGGCCAACGGTAGATAGTCCACCCAGGTCGATGGCTGCTGGTTCGCGTAGCATCTCAGGTACTGCTGCATGATGGCGTTGACCCTTTCCGCCTGCCCGTTAGTTTGCGGGTGTCTCGCCGACGCCAGGCTGACCTTGACGTTCAGGAATCCCATCAGCTTTTGCCAGAAGTTGGAGATGAACTGGCGCCCCCGGTCGGACAAAATAGACCGTGGTAGGCCGTGCACCTTGAACACGTGGTCTATGAACATCTTAGCGGTCTGCTCGGCCGTGGCCACCTTCGCGCACGGAATGAAGTGGGCCATCTTGGTGAACAGGTCCACTACCACGAGCACTGCCGTCTTGCCCCTTGAGCTGGGTAGATCTGTGACAAAGTCCAGGGCTACCCTCTCCCACGGTACGAACGGTGTCTGTAGCGGTTCCAACAGGCCCGCCGGCGGCTGGTGCACAGGCTTAGCCCTTTGGCAGGTGTCGCACCTATTGACATAGTCCGCGACATCCCCCCGCATCTTAGGCCACCAAAAGTCTCTGGCTACTAAGTCCACCGTCTTCTCCTTGCCGAAGTGCCCCGCGCTGGGCGCGTCGTGCAGCTGTTGCAGGACCTTCGCGCGGAGGCTGTCTCCTGGTACGTAGAGGACTCCCTTGCGTAGGAGCAGGCCGTCTCGCACTTGGAATTCGTCTCCCCTCGCCTTGCCACTGCACACCTCCTCCATCTTGGCTCGGGCGAACGAGTCTGTTCGCAGCGCGCGGCGCACCGCGTCCAGGTCCACCGTGGCTGACGCGCATGCCCACGCCTGTGGTGTGAAAATGTGCTTGGCCGCCGCCGGTGCCTCTGCCTCCAGATACTGCGGTTTTCTGGACAGCGCGTCCGCCAAGACGTTGCTGTTTCCTGGGATGTACTCAATTCTGAAGTCGAAATCTGCAAAGAACTCCGCCCAGCGGATGTGTCGCTGGTTCAGGAACCTCGCCGTGCGCCAGTACTCCAAGTTCTTATGGTCTGTGCGGACCTGCACCGTGTGCTTGGCTCCGACGAGGAAGTGCCGCCACGCCTTGAAGGCTGCATGTATGGCCAGCAACTCCCTGTCCCAAATGGTGTAGTTCTGCTCCGCTTTGCTGAGTTTTCTGGAGTAGAAAGCGCACGGCCTCCAGTCCCCCTGGTGGTCTTGCTGCAACAGAACGGCTCCCACGGCCCTGTCTGAGGCGTCCGTCTCCACTCTCATGGGCCTGCTGGGATTTACGTGCAGTAGGTTCTCTTCGGAAGCGAAGAGCTGCTTGAGCTTCTGAAAGGACTGCTCTGCCTGCTCCGTCCAGATGAACCTCTTCTTCTTGGAACTGAGGGTGTCGGTGATGGCCGCTGTCTGCATGGCGAAACCCTTGATGAACTTGCGATAAAAGTTGGCAAAACCGACAAACCTCTGTACTTCCTTCCTATTGCGTGGGCTCTTCCAATCCAGTACTGCACGTACCTTGGCACCGTCCATAGCCAGTCCCTTGTCGGACAGTTTGTAGCCCAAGAAATCCACCTCCGTCTTGTCGAACTGGCACTTCTCCAGCTTGGCGTACAGCCTGTGCTCCCGCAGCCTCTGCAGAACTTCCCTAACATCTCTCTCGTGAGCCTCCGGCGATTCCGAGAAGATTAGGATGTCATCCAGGAAGCAGACGCACTTCTTGTAGAGGAGACCCGCCAAGACATGATGCATGAAGGCTTGAAAGCAGTGGGAACCATTTTTTAATCCAAAAGGCATAACTCTGTATTCATAAGTGCCCAGCGGCGTAAACATGGTTGTTTTCCACTCGTCGCCTTCCCGTACGCGAATGAGATTGTACGCTCCGCGCAGATCCAACTTGGTAAAGATGCGACCCTTCCTCACCGTCGCCAGCAGGTCATCGATCTTGGGCATAGGGAATGCTGAGGGCTTGGTCTTGAGGTTCAAGAAGCGGAAATCAACGACCAGCCTCTTTTGGGGCGTGTCCCGCTTCTTTACAAAGAACACGGGACTGCCTCCTGCCGCCTTGGACTCCCGGATGAATCCCCGCTTCAGGTTGTGATCTATGAACTCCCTGAGCTCTTGCAATTCATCCTCAGACATGGAGTACAGTTTCCCCGTCGGGAGCGTCGCCCCGGGCAGGAGGTCGATCTTGCAGTCGTAGGGTCTGTGGGGTGGCAGCTTATCCGCCTCTTTCTCGCAGAAGACCTCCAAAAACTCCTTGTATTTGTTAGGCACCGCTTGCAACATGCCCAAGTTCAGCTGTGGTCCATCCTCGTGCCCCTCATCTTCCAAGTCCGCCAGGATGCAGTGTTCTGCGCAGTAAGAGGAGCCGAAGGTCAGTTGCCGCTGGTACCAAGCTAATGCTGGGCTGTGCCTATCCAGCCAACTCATTCCCAACACTATGGGCGTGTCTGACAGGCGGGTGACGTTGAAGCTGATGACCTCACGGTGGTTTCCAATGCGCATCACCATTGGCGGCGTCTGCTGTAGCACTTGCCCTCCCAGTAGCTCCCTGCCGTCCACTGTGACGACTTTCAGAGGTACCGCCGCTGGCAGAAGGGCTATGCCATGTTGCTGGAGGAACTGCATGTCTATAAAATCTGCATTGCTCCCCGAGTCTACGGTGATGGGAATTTCCACCAGTAGCCCATTGGGGAGCTGAAGGGATGCGGTGAGCTGCACTACTGGTTTGGGTGGGAGGGGGTCGGTGGGCTGTAAGATCCCTGGGGATTGCTTCACTGACTTGTCTGGCTGGTCCCCAGAGATGCCATCTCCAGCCAGACAGTGGAGTTTTCCTGCTGCGACTCCCTCTGCTGAATTGCGTCTGTTACTGTCGCTGCGGCTGCAGTATGCTTGTGAAACCGCTGGGGACACTCTTTTGCCATATGCTGAGCACTGTCGCAGATGTAGCACTTCCTGGTTCCTCTAGGAGGCTTCATCTTGACTGCTCCCGGAGTTAGGGCTCCGACTGTGGAGTGAGCCTTAGCACCACCTATCTCCATCGGCTCCTCTCCCCCTCCCAGCGGAGGCATGGATCGAGCGCGCGCCGCCTCCTTGGGGAAGGGAGGCAGTCCTTTCGCTGGCGTGCGTCCCAAATGCCCTTCCTCCCTGCCCCAAGGGCGTCCTTCCAACCGAACCCCAATGGAGAGTGCCCGTTCCACCACTTCCTTGGTGGTTTGGGGTCTTCCCCCCCTTGCGATCTCATCTTTCACAGCTCCGCTCAACCCCTCCCAGAACAGGTCTCTGACGGCAGGCGATTCTTTCTCCCAGGCTAGTACATTCACCAATCCGAAAAAACGTGCATGATATTGCCTCACAGTGGCTTTACCTTGTCTTAGTCCGTGAATCTCCCTCCTAGCGATATCCACATCAATCTCAGATAAAAAACACGCATCCATCACTTTAATGAAGGCAGCCGCATTTTGGAGGGCTGGATCCTTGTCTCTCCATAGATTGCGCAGCCACGATTTTGCCTCCCCCCGCAAATGCGAAATAATAAATCCCACTTTCTCTCCCTCATTTTTAAAGTCTTTGTCAAGCAGCTGCAATGTATAAATCACATCTGCTCTGAAGTTAGGATACTCCTGCAGGTCCCCATTGAAGTGAGATACCAGGCTCCCTCCTCTGTTTCCCAGCCCAATCCCTTCTGGTCTGGTGGCTGGGAGCCTCTGTGTACTTAGCACTTCTAACCTGGTTCGCAGATCCTGGCAGGCAGCAGCTGCTTCCTGTTCTTTCTTTCTGGAAGCCGCAATTTCTGCAGTCAACTGCGTCACTGCGTTTTGCAAACTCGCTATCCTCTCTTCGGTAGTCATTTCCCTGTTTTTCGTGAGCTCGCGAAGCACCAATCTTCACCCCTCGCTGCTTTCCCGCACTCCACGAGGTTGCAAAATTGGTGAAAATGGAGAGGGGACTTACTGTCAGGACTGCCGCTAGGTCCCAGCTCACAGAGGACCAACGCCCAGTGGATATTATATACAAAAGTCTTTATTGAAGTTTAGTTTCCATTTCCAAGCTCTGGGCGCGCAGGCCCACGTCTTAACGCTAGACCGGCTAAGTCCCCTCTGACTCACTGCTCCACCCACACCAGTTTAAGATTCTAGCCTGGCTCCACCTCTTGCGCTGCTCTTTCCTGCGTTGGGTCCTTCTGCCCTCTGGGGTTCCCTCCTTCCTGGACTCCTCTGACGCGGAGCCTCCTGAGTCTTGCCCCTCCCTCCGGCGGGCTTTAGGACCTGGCTCCCTTCCCGGGCTCCCCGCTGTGCCGCGCTCCTGTACATTTGAACTTGGCGCGCGCGCCCAGCCGGTGACTTTCCTTCTGACCGTTTCCCCGCTTCCTGATGTGGGTGTTGCCAAACCTGACTCCTCTCCTCCCTCTGGTGGTGAGGACACTGGTCCCGACTCCTGGGACTCCCCCTCCCCACTGCGCTCTGGTGGAGACGCTGGCCCTGATCTCCAGCTGCTGTTCAGAGACTCCCCGCTGGCCCCTCCCTCTTGAGGTTTCTCCCTTGGAATCTCCCTTGCTCTGGCCACCGGCGCTCCCTTCTGTGAGTCCTCCGATTCGCTAGAGAGGCTTGTGGAATAACTCTGGCCACTGTCACTGCCTGCGCCCCCCTCGTACTCCTCCTCCTCACTCTCCATTTGCTCCCCCTCCTGTGTCTCTCCTTCTGAACCCCTGACAGATGTTTTAATTGTTTTACCTGTGTTTGTTGTCCTGAGCTCCTTCTGGATGAAGAATGGAATATAATATAATATAATTAAATTAAATTAAGTAATAATAATAATATTAACAGTTACAGAGAGAGTGGTCCTGTATCTTATTATGCAGGGTTGGTAAAGCCTCTGTTTCTGTCATAAATTGAATCATTGTCATCTTTGAGAAATAATATGGTTGGCTGTGATGCTGAAACTAACTATAACCAGGCCTGCCATGACATTAAATTGGATCATACTTTTAAAAAATAAAAATAAAAAAGTTACAATCAGTTAATGAACTTCTTCTGAATGAGAAACAAGTACAGACCTTAGTAAAGAAATAGCAGTCAGCTGCTCTCCACCTAAGAATGAGAGAAGTGGAGATATATGCAGTTGGCCCTTAATGTGAAAATGGCGCTGCTGTAAGTACACAAGATTATCCCTGTTTTCACCCGTGAACTACTGGAGGATATGATTTGAAAGTACTCAAGCAATAAGAGCTAAGATTAGCCTTGCTGAACCAGAGCCATGATTTCATCTCTTAAAAGAGATGTCTTTTTAGCCATCCCCATGATCCTGGACATCACATATACGAGACACAAAAGACTTAAAGCCTTTGTGCTGGGCCCAGGGGTAACCCCGTGAAGCGCAGTCCAGGACTGGTCCAGAATCCAAAGGTTCCGCTAGGAGTCAGTCCGACAGGGCCAAGGCAGGACATGAGGCAGGAAACCAGGCAAGGACAGGTACAGGATCTCAGGCAGGATCAAGCATACAGCAATGTTGTTCCTGCAACCTGGGGCGGGGTCCGACAGCCTTTTATCTTTGTTGGGGTAGCGGCCTATCCTGATCCCCCATCAGGAATTAAATGAGATGCATGCTTTATGCTTCATCAGAAACAAGGGTGTTAAGTACACTGGACGGGAATATCAAAAGGTGTAATAAAACAAAATAACGTATGGCATAACTAGGAAGTGATAGAACAGTGGGATCTGCTTTCTCAGAAATTCAGTTTTAATCTTGTAAAATGCACAACACCAGGGCAAAACAACAACAGGTAAAGAATAAAAACACATTAAAGGATGCAACCAAAGGTAAGGTTTAAGGGAGAGGTTGTGAGACTAATATACATAACTTTCTTGAAGTCCATGAGACTAATGTCCTTAAGATTGTAAAATATTGACGGTAACACAGGCTACTTTCATCAACATAAAAATGCTTGCGAAACATGCAAATGAACCCTTTCTTTTCACAATACACTTTTTCAAAAAGGGGGAGGGAGTATATTAATGTAAGTTTGTCAAAATAACAGTTTAGCTGTCCTTTTACAAATGGAAGAAAAACCGTATTTAGGGAAGCTTTTAATGTTTGATGCATTACTGTATTTTAATATTTTGCTGGAAGCCGCCCAGAGTGGCTGGGGAAGCCCAGCCAGATGGGCGGGGTATAAATAATAAATTATTATTATACTATTATTATTTGCTAAACACTAAAAGTCTCTGCAGCTGGTCTAGGTTAAAGGAAATGGTGAGTCACAGATGGTCGTGCTGCAGGCAAAAGGCTTTTCAGTAGCCAGAAGTTGATATGTATCTGCAAATGCCACTCTTTGCTTGTAGGTTTTTTGAAACATTTGTTTTTATAAGACATTTTTGGCCAGAGAAAATACTTATTTTCTAAGGAGTAGGATTCCTGGGGAACTAAGTGGGTTTGTTTCCTCAAAATCCAAATCATCAACAGATGCCGCTGCAATGATTATTTCATCATTTTCAGAAAATCTCCTGTTTATTTCAATAAATACTGTATTAATGACTTCAAAATATATTATTTCCACTTGTTCACTTTGGCTCACTTTTTTCACTAGGGTTTTTGTTAAAACATATTTCTGTAGCATTGCATTTCTGTTGAACTAGGACTTGCACACTCCAGTTTTTGCCACTTGCAACACTGCCTCGTTACATTGGCCTAACAATTTGGATGGGTCCAGAGTGTTCAAATGGTTTCAGTCTCAGCTCTGTAAAGCATGCAGCACCGAAAGTGATACATAACCGTTCTGTGAACCTTTGCATTTTTCACATATCAAGATTTCTAAAAGCAACTTAGGATATTTTAGAAGCATATATCACAGGACATCTGAAGCATCCGTTTTGTGCCATGACCTCCCAGAGACTCCAAAGGCACACTCCATTGCCTCCCGAGACAGACAAGTGCCAACAATATCTCTCAAAGAACTTGTGCCATGAATATCTGCAAGTTCATTCTGAGTTTCCAGAGACTGATCGTTTCTATTTCTATGGGAATGTGCTTACCACATCCCCAATTTCAATCAGTTTTTCATTTTTTTAGGGTATATACAAATTTGCAAATATACCTTATTTTTTGCTCTATAGGACGCACTTTTTCCCCCTCCAAAAATTAAGGTGAAATGTGTGTGCGTCCTATGGAGCGAATGCAGGCTCCTTGGCTTCAGCGATAGCAACGCGAAGCCTCCGAAGCGCAGAGGGAGCGCTCCCTCCACGCTCCGGAGGCTTTGCGTTGCTTTCGCTGAAGCCTGGAGAGTGAGAGGGGTCGTTGCGCACTGATCCCTCTTGCTCTCCAGGCTTCAGGGATAGCCGCCTGAAGACTTCAGAATGCAGCGCGAGTTCCTGCTGTATTCCGCAGGCTTCGGGTTCCTTTTGCTGAAGCCGGGAGAGCAAGACTCCTGGCTTCACCAGAGAGGGCCAGCTGCGCAGCGCCCCTTCAGCCAAGCGGGAGGAGAAATGGAAGGGGCTCCGTTTCTCCTGCCGCTTCACTGAAGGGGCACTGAGCACAGAGGGGGAGAATTTTTTTCCCCTTGTTCTCCCCCTCTAAAACAAGGTGCGTCCTATGGTCGGGTGCGTCCTATAGAGCGAAAAATACGGTAGTTCTGTGTACAAAACACCTGAGCCCTTTACTTAGTTGGCAATATGGATAGTTCTGAGCAGACTGATGCAGTGCCCACTGAAATCTGCAATTGGCAGCTGTATTTCCCACAAAAAAGTCTGCTGCTCAAGATCAGAGCATAGAGCTGAAAAACTTGATTCCTCCAGCTGGTTTTGCATGATATGTCTAATATAAGCGATATCCCACCAGGGACAAGAAGCAACTCTTGGCAATGGCATCCAGAACTGTCACCATATCAGAAGTTGCTGCACTGAGCCGACACTGAGACCTGTGCTCTTGACTTCAGGCTCTCAAGTTCATTTTTCATGCAAATCCCCTGGCATTTCATTGAGTGCCATGCATGTAAAATGAGTAAAAGTGTTTCTAGACACTTTGTACATAACTTTTAAAAAAAAAAGCGTACCAAATAACGTAATGATCGGCTCTTCTGTTAGCCCTTTATTTTCTTCTATCCACAGGACAGATATAAGAGGAAAAGAGCTCTACATTTTCGGTGCTTTCATTGCTGCTCTGAACTATAAATGGGATGGCATTTTGGAAATGCCACCCTCATCTTAGCTACTCGAACCAATTACTGATGGAAAAGATTACCTACAAAATAGGACAAGGAGGTAAGATGGCCCAGCCATTAACCATTCGTTAACTTTAAAGGCATGTAACTATTAGGACTCTGTTTTTGTAATGACGTCAGTTCAATTATTTTTGCAGTGTGGGATATAAAAAAATAACTATCTTTTTTATGTGGTGCCAAATACAAGCTGTCATTCATATGATTATTGGATTTCGGGACTTCTCGTTTCCCCACTTGCTATCTTAAAGGGGACAGACAGGAAATGGGGTACTTTTTTCCCCCATTGGCACATCTTTTCTTTTCTATTTCCCCTCCACTTCTTCTCAGGATCCTAACAAGTGCCTCAGATGTGTTAGGTTGTGAGACTATGATTGCTCCAACTTAATCAGTACCCAGCAGAGATTTGAACATGGGTTTGCCACCTAAAATAATCTAATCAGTACACCATTTTCTTCTCCTTGTATTTTTTCCTGTTATAACGCAAATCCCAAAAAACATCAGCCAAGATTCACAGGAAGGTTGATATTCAAACAGCTAATGAAGATTGTGTAGGGGGTGTCCACCAGCCCCATAATATGACCATTAGTATCAACACATCAGAGAGGGGTGGCAAGTGAAGGTTGAATTGGAAGACGTTTCTGCCTTCAAACATACTGTTTTGCTTTGTTTTTATCTATTACCCACCTTCCCCCCTGTTTTTAATACCACACTGAAAACAATTTTAAACAACTTACAACCACAAAATAGGGTGAGTCCTAAATATATATGTCTCAAGTATGAAAGGCCAGATGACAGTGCATTTGCCGGCATTTGCCAGAAACTATAGTGCAGTTACTAGATGTGCCATTTGGACTGTACAAAGTGCAATGCACACAAACTGCTTGGAACTAACTTCCTGGCAGACTGCTACCTCCTAAATTGGTTATTAGAGCACTTGTTTTTAAATGGAAGGTTGTTAAGTCAAGCTATAAAATCTACAGCATATTCTTCACTATTGAGAGACAGACGTAAAAAAAAAAAAAATCAAGGTGCCGCTGACTTCTAAAAATTGGTCCTTATAACAGTTACCAAGGTTGCAGGTTTATCCTCCTGTGTCTTCTGCAGAGGGTGTATGATCTTCCTATTGCCTCTTATTACTTCCTTCTTCCTTAATTGCTGCTAGCTGTTACTCATTGGAGACAGAGCTCCAAGGTTATAATAGGACACATTTTTCAAGTAGATTTGAGGCCTGGCAAATAAGCCTGCCTAGAAGAAACTGAGAGGATCAGATAAGACCAGAAAGAAAGAATAACCTGAATTAGCAACCTGCATGGTACCATCTATCCCACCTTCCCAGCTGGCAACCAGAAAATTTGTTCGACTCCTAAACATTTGCATAATGTCACAAAACTACACCCTCACTGGGCATTTTTAGATAACACTTTTCTTGGCTGGGTGCTGTAATTCACTCTGGTGACCACTGGAGGACCAAAATCAGCTGGAGCACATCCTGTACGTCATGATGACTATGGGAACTGAAATGGTTGAAATTCAGTCACCTGCCTGGATATGTGCCACTAATAGTCTTCGTAAATCAGAAAGACCATTAGAGTATGGCGTGGAACAGAACACGCATGAAAACCAAAGAGAATGTTGCAATCCAAAATAAAGGTTCCCATCGAGTTCATGCTGTTCACATACCATCATGTTGTGGAAGCCATTGTCTCAGTCCAGATATGCAAACCATTTTGTGCACCTCATCAAAATAATTTGTTTTGTGTCCTGAATAGTGACCACTCATGGTGTACTGCAAGCTGCTTCTGGTTTTATTTGCTTGCTCTATTTAATTTCAAAGACGCGGGTGGTGCAGTGGCTTAAACCACAGAGCCTAGGGCTTGCTGATCAGAAAGTCGGCAGTTCGAATCCCCACGACGGGGTGAGCTCCCGTTGCTCTTTCCCTGCTCCTGCCAACCTAGCAGTTCGAAAGCATGAAGTGCAAGTAGATAAATAGGTACCACTCTGGTGTTTCCGTGTGCTGCTCTGGTTCACCAGAAGCGGATAAGTCATGCTGGCCACATGACCCGGAAGCTGTACGCCGGCTCCCTCGGCCAGTAAAGCAAGATGAGCGCCGCAAACCCAGAGTCATCCGTGACTGGATCTAACAGTCAGGGGTCCCTTTACCTTTAGCTTTAATTTTAAAGGTGATGACCTCCAGGCCTCAGACAACTCTAGTGCACCTCCCCAAGGCTTCACACCAGATCAGCTAAATCTCAAAACTGATCTACTGCATAGGAGTCGTCACTTCTTAAATAAAGGACTCCTGGCATTCACTAGCCTAGAGTCAGCCTAGTAATCTACCCCCCAGTGAGTCCACGGAGTATTTCAGCACATGGCTTGGAAATTTAAGCTGCATTCTCTCAGCCATTATTTCCCCAGTGCCTTCTCTTGGATAGTGTTCTTTAAGAAGCTTTAGTGCGCATCTGCTGGCTTTGGATGCCTGCATTTCAAATCTTCCAAACTCCTCACCCACACGTCCATCTTCATTTGCCAAATTGGCGTTAACGCACTCTTCCCCTCTCGCTGTGAGAAGCAGCTTTTCTCTGTTGAAGCAGACCGTGGCACAGAAGTGATGTCACTTGTGGCCACGGGGTGCCCACTTCTAACAATCCCAGTGATGCTGTCTTGCTGCGGTCATTAGATGTCCTGTCGCAGTTTTCTCCCTCCCCCCCCCCCGCCCAATGCTGTGTACCTACTTCGTTGTTCTTGGCAGGCCATGGCACGGATTCATGTGCCTCCTACCTCCTTTCCTGTACAAACACCCGGGCAAGTAGGTGCCACGCAACGTGTCAGGCTGACAGTTCTGTGGGAAACAACTCTCCAAATGAATCCCAGTGAGGAGGGAAAATGGCACCGTGCCCTGCCTGCATTGCAAATTTTAAATGCACCAGGTCTCCAGTGGCTTGTTCCTTCATTATTCCATACTCGAGAATTGAGCAGCTTTCTAAAAAGGGGGGGAAAAAGACAATGTTCTTGGCCAGTGAAAAGGAAAACACTCCCCAACCCTGACCAGCTTCTAATAAGGGTGTCCAAGCAAGAACTGAACGGATTGCCCACAGAGAAACCTTTAGTTCTCTCTTCTAATATCTTATTCCCTCATTTGTTTCTTATGCTCAGTGCATCTTGGATCATTACCTGGTCCATGCTAGTCTAGCAGTTCATGAATGTGCTACTACAATAAGCTGTGTTGTTCTGCACTCCAGTACCCAGGGCTACTCAAGCAGATGGGCAATTATCAGTGGCAATCTCTATCCCTAGACAGAACATCCCTCTCTGTGCCCAGGGCTGTGTTTCAAAGGAACACTTGCCCTTTTTTCCCCATTATTGCCACAAGCAAACATTTTCTTAAACAAGCTTTTTATGAATCAGCGAACCGTTTAACTGCCAATAGAATTAGCTTGGGATTTTTTGCTATCGCAACAGCGCAGAATGAATATCAAGAACACGCTTGAGAGAAGTACAAGCTTTCTCTTGGCAGTGTTTAACAGTTTAAATAGTTTCAGCCACATGGAAACACTGGAGTAGGATATCTAATGGAGGCAGGGATAAAGGAAGACTCCAAAGAGAGACAGACAGAGGAGGCACCCCCATTCAACGGCCTAGCTTTGCCTTCCTCCTCCTGAGTACCACCACCCAGCTTTGCCACTAGGCAGGAGGGGGAGATCTTTCCTCCTACCTGACAGTGTGGTGGGGAGTTTGTCCACCCACGGTAGGGGGTGGCAACAGGGATTTTTGCCTCAGGTGCCAAAAATGCTTCAGTCTGCCTCTGCAAAGAGAGAGAGAGAGAGTACACACACATATCATTTCTCACCCAGCTACCAGAAACACCTTCAGTTGAGCACAGGTGAAGGCACGGCTTAAACACCCCAACAGCCAGCTAAATTCATTGCCCCACATCATACCTCCACAGAAGACACCCTGCATTCCTGATGCTGGTAGCTGACCGAGCCCTGTAAACTCACCTTGCTCATTCTCCCTGCCTCTAAAAACAAGGAGGGCCATAGCCTAACCAGCAGGGCTGTAGTTTAATCTATATGAGGTCCTTGGTTCAATCCCTACCATCCCCAGATGGTAGTGGGAAAGACGCATTTGAAACTTTGGAGAGCTGCTGCCTAGAAAAATCTAGATGGACCAGTGGTGTGATTTGGTATAAAGGACCACCTATGCTCCTAAAATCTGCAGTCTGTCTCTTTTCACAGATACACAAATCTAGATCACATCCTCTTCAGCTGGAAGGTGGAAAAGGTATACAGCGGTACCTTGGGTTAAGTACTTAATTCGTTCTGGAGGTCCGTTATTAACCTGAAGCACCACTTTAGCAAATGGGGCCTCCTGCTGCTGCTGCACCGCCGGAGCACGATTTCTGTTCTCATCCAGAAGCAAAGTTCTTAACCCGAGGTACTATTTCTGGGTTAGCGGTGTCTGTAACCTGAAGCATATGTAACCTGAGGTACCACTGTACACATAACAACCTTTCTGTGACTTTCCAGATAATTCCTAGCCATTCAGAAAGCATCCGCTGACTGTTTTGCCAGTGATCTTCTTAACAAAAGAAAATTGTAAGATATGGTCAGCAGAGCTGGCCAAGTTTATGTACTCCTCCTGGCTTCATTAACCTTCTGCTGTCCAAACACCCAATCTTACAACAATACTATGATCAATGATATTGAAAGCCACCAAGAGGTCCAGGAGCACCTGAAGGGTCAGTTCCATTGACCTCAGGGGGTCAATAACAACCACTTTGGAACACCCTGATGCACCGAGTACAAATGCAACATAAAACCTTATGTGAGCAAAGAGTAAGAAGGGTGCAATAAAAATCAGAGTAAGAACAACACAAGTATTTTTGCAGCAAGTTCTGAAAATCATTGAAATAGGAAATACACTTCCAAAAAAACCCAAACTCAGTGAATGGTTTGAGTTTAGCTCTAGTGTGAAGAGAAGCCAGAGCAAGGAGCACTTAACACCATTGTAATTCCATAGAAAGCAACTTAATTATTTCAAACTTAGTTTTGAGTACTTATTTGTTGAGTACTTATTTATATCCTGAAAGGAACCTCATTGTATAGGTGTTTATTTCTTGTTTGGAGAATGAACTTGAAGTTATCCACTTACCCATACACAACCCTTTTAAGAAAACGGTATCTACCAGATATGTGTAATTTAAAGAAAATAATCATAAGCACTTCATTTTATATCTTTGCACAATAGCCATTTATAGTAAATTACTGCAGAGCCACAAAAACAGAACTCTTGTGACCTTTTCTTCCAGCAGATAATCTGCACTGGTAAAGCGAGATTGCTTGTCGCAGGGATAAATAGCATATGTCACTTACCCATTTTAGGAGAACATATGCGGAAAGGGCATTCTGAAATTTCTATCATCTGTGGGGGAAATACTGCACAATTCTGTCATTGCAACACAGCTGATACGTTTGTTTGGGGTTTGTTTATTGTCTCAATTGGCTATCCTCCCTTATTTAATATTTCTTCTTTTGAATATCTTGTGGTATATTTGAATTCCATAGACATCAGATTCTAGGCTCAGTGGTTTCCACCTTTCTAAGTGTTGACAATACAGCCAGGATCCTTCTTGTGTGGTGGAGCCCATTCTCATGCATGCATGCAAACTATATATACAAATGGTTGTGGACCCTGGACATGCTAGTGGTGAGGAGCTGGTGCCCTTCAGCATCCTTCACACAGACATTGAAAACACCTTATACTGACTCCAAACTTACAGGAACATAGCCAGTGGCCTTAGACTATTGGTCCATCTAGCTCAGAATTATCTACACTGATGGCAATGGCTCTCCAGGGTTTCAGACACGGTTTCAAGGTTTCAGGAGTCTCTTCCCAGCCCTACCTGGAGGTGCCAAGGATTGAGACTCAAACCCTTTGCATGCAAGGCAGATACTCTACCATTGAGCTACAGTTCTTCCCAAAAAGTTATTCTTTAAAAAGTTATATCAGCACGCCATCCAAATGGGCAAGCATTCATGTTACATCGGGATTTTCCGCAGTGCTGTTGTTATGCTCTGGCTGGCTCCTTGCAGATTTTTGGACAAATGTAGGTGCAGGATAAAAGCTGTAGTGACCACAGTTGACCATCCCAATCTTTGTGATGATATCTCAGAGGTGGTTTTTCTGTTCTGATTTGTGAACAGTATGGAACACCTGCAAATTCACAGCAGGTTGTTGCAAAAACAAAAGAAAAACTATAACCAGCTAAAAGGCAATAATACTGCTACTTGCTTTCTTCCATTAGAAGCCCATTCCCAGTTTCCAGATAGCACAACTGCTAATTATGTAATCTGTTTACTGAAGAATAAGAAAGGAAACTGTAAACTAGAAAATCAGATTCTAATTCTTTCCCCATCACCACCCTGAATCTATGATATCAGCAAAACAAACCTGTTGTGAATTTCAGCTCTATGCACAGACTCAGAATTACTTTACCTGTCATCCCAGGAGCATGAAAGCAGAAGACTTCACACACACACACACACACACACACACACTCTCTCTCTCTCTCTCACACACTTGTTTATTCACAACAACAAAAAATCTGGCTGGCAGTTTTGCTATTCCTTTTTTTCCATATCACTCATATACATGAGACACATGCAATCATATGTTTTGCTATAATACTCAAACCATAGGCAAATGAGCATTGCCATTAACACACTTGCCTGTCTCGCTCACATTGCTAATTATTACCTGTACTGTGTGGTGGTTGGGAGTCTCCTTTTTAGCGTTCTCACTCCTGAAGAGATCAAGGTGGCTTTTTGATGGATTCCCCAATACAAATGCCCCAGTTTATTTGTGTTAAACTGTCTTCCTATAGGTTCTCTCTCTGTATATAGAATCACTTCTATAGAGTCTTAGGACTCTCTCCAGGTCACAAACCCTCCTCTGTCATAGCTGTATACCTCAGACTGCACCCCTAGACCCTCCTTGAGGGTTTTTGCTTGACTGGAATGTATCCTGATAAAGAAACAGGTGTGACTGTGCGCAAAAACTAGTCTACTACACAAAAGTGCACTTTTGCCTCTGACCTACCCAGCCCTGGCATATGGCCCCTGGAAAGTTTCCCAGAAGAGAATGTGGCCCTCAAACTTTAAAAGATCCCCTACCCCTGATCTCCATAAAGATAACTAATTGTCTCTACACCAAACTAAAATTATTTAAGAGAAAGGGAGCCACAGAATTAACATCTAGGCAGGAATAGCTCACATAGTTTAGCTGTCTTTTGCCAAATGGTTATAAAATTGTATGTGAATTAGCCCTAAATGAATTAAGTGAACCAAATGAACTAAATCCTAAATGAGCCAGTCCTAAATGAGCACGTGTAATTACGACGTCATCCATTACAATATCGGACTTGGTGGCCCCTTGCCAAACGGCAGAGTAGTCAAAACAGGAGAACAAGGCAAAGAAGGAAGAAGGAAGACTCCCTAAAAATGTTTTCTGAAAAACCTATTTGCAGGTGCAAAGACTTGTTTGCTACACAAGCAGCTGTGGCAGAATACAGCCACTGCACTGCCCTCTGAACTGAGGTGGCCGTATGGGGTGCTGGGACTAGCAGAGATGAGGGCAGGGGAAGCACCAGGTTTGCAGTGGTGACAGGTACAGGTGTGCATCCACTCAGGCTTACCTCTGCAAGCATGGTACTTCACCCGCCCTTACCACCACTCTGGCCTGTGCCCCCTTAGTCCCAGTGGCCAGCAGCACTGCCACAGGGTGGTGCAGTGGTTGTGTACCACCTCATGTGTGGTGACTGGGGAAAAGGAAGCACCTGGAAGCACCTTAACATTGCAGTGCTAACCATGCCTACTTGTGAATATGTACTGTTTAAGTCACTGGATAACATTTGCTCTATTGCTCTCCTTGTTTTAAGGGCAGGATTGCAGTGCCTGCTATCTCATTTGTCAGTCTTGCACTTCCATAGATTGATGAGAAACAAGCTAGCAACTCTTGCCCCACAATGTTAGTGCAGCCAAAAACAGAAGCAACACTTATCTAACTAATCCCTATTTCCAAATTATGAATCATTGTTGTAGCTTGGGGCTCTACACATTAGAATTTGCAAATAGTCTTTAAACTGCTTCTTAAAATATAAAACAAGATACCTGCTGTTTGATTGCATCGTTACAGCATTGAGGGGCTCAGATTAGCTCTTAATGCTCACTAGAAAGCATGTATTGCATCTTTGAGGATACAGGGTTTCTGTCCCATTAAATTAAGGAGCGTGTTTCATACAAATTGCCTTCCCTTCTAATTCTACTTTGGTTTTCTTGTCTATTAAGAACATTCCAAGAAGCAACTGTGTTGTAAAAACAAAAGTAAAGAACTTTAGGTCCCAGGAAGTCTTAGATTTCATGATCATTTTGCCCTAATGCATTTCATAACTGAGGTCATGTAGAAGAGAGAAACTAGAAAATAACCATGTAGCTTAGGCTACAGTCCTGTACAGTGGTACCTCGGGTTAAGTACTTAATTCGTTCTGGAGGTCCGTTCTTAACCTGAAACTGTTCTTAACCTGAAGCACCACTTTAGCTAATGGGGCCTCCCGCTGCCACCGTGCCACCGGAGCATGATTTCTGTTCTCATCCTGAAGCAAAGTTCTTAACCCGAGGTACTATTTCTGGGTTGGCGGAGCCTGTAACCTGAAATGTATGTAACCTGAAGCGTATGTAACCCGAGGTACCACTGTACTCATGTGGAAGTAAGTCCCATTAAACTCAGTAGAGGTACCCAGAGAATCAGACTGGTCTAGTTTTACTGAGTGACTTTAAGTTGCTGAGGCCTGAGGATATAAACAAGGTGTCTGACCATGTATAGTCAACCACCTGTCTGCTTGACCCTTTGCCTCCACATCCAACAAGAAGAGGAAGAAGGAACATTCCAAGAAGCAACTGTGTTGTAAAAACAAAAGTAAAGAACTTTAGGTCCCAGGAAGTCTTAGATTTCATGATCATTTTGCCCTAATGCATTTCATAACTGAGGTCATGTAGAAGAGAGAAACTAGAAAATAACCATGTAGCTTAGGCTACAGTCCTGTACAGTGGTACCTCGGGTTAAGTACTTAATTCGTTCTGGAGGTCCGTTCTTAACCTGAAACTGTTCTTAACCTGAAGCACCACTTTAGCTAATGGGGCCTCCCGCTGCCACCGTGCCACCGGAGCATGATTTCTGTTCTCATCCTGAAGCAAAGTTCTTAACCCGAGGTACTATTTCTGGGTTGGCGGAGCCTGTAACCTGAAATGTATGTAACCTGAAGCGTATGTAACCCGAGGTACCACTGTACTCATGTGGAAGTAAGTCCCATTAAACTCAGTAGAGGTACCCAGAGAATCAGACTGGTCTAGTTTTACTGGTCTAGTTTTACTTTAAGTTGCTGAGGCCTGAGGATATAAACAAGGTGTCTGACCATGTATAGTCAACCACCTGTCTGCTTGACCCTTTGCCTCCACATCCAACAAGAAGAGGAAGTCCAGGAGGTTGTAAATTCCTCCTTGGAAAAGGGGGTGGTTATTAGGCCACTCATGAAAAAACTTAACCTGGATCTGAAAGATGTAAACAACTGTAGGCTGGTTGCCAGCAGCCCAGTGTTACAAACTGAGATATGAAAGCTAGGAGCTAAATGGCACCTTAAACCTAGGTTATGGGCGCAACAACAGAATGTCTAGGCGCACTTTTTTTATATAACAAGAATACAAAGCTGAAAAGGGATGGACTACAGCTAAAATATGTTGTTCATTTTTCACATGATCTAGTCCTTCCCCTGCCTACCCCCTAATACTCTTAAGAGTGTCTCTTCTCCAGTCTCCAGACTGGCTGGAAGTTGGGGAGGCAGAAAAAGGTCCTCCTTTGCTACCACACTGCAGTTTTAATCTGAAATCTTAGGCGCAGTACTGGGCCCAGAGCTCAGAAACTGCTCGTGCTGATGAAATTCCCTGTCACAAAATGCGCCCAGAACAATGGAAGTTTCAAACACTGCAGCAGTGCCCTCCTGGGCAAGGTGCTCAAGCAAGTGGTTTTGGATTGAACTCTTTTTCTAGATCCACTTCAATTACACTTCAGTCCTGATTTAGTAATGGAAACTTTCATGTTCACCCTGTGAGACCTTTTCCCAAGAGACGGATAAGAAAAGTGTGATCCTGTCAGTAGTCAGGTACTTCTCAGCAAATTTCAAAACCGTTTACAGTGGTACCTCGGATTAAGAACTTAATTCGTTCTGGAGGTCTGTTCTTAACCAGAAACTGTTCTTAACCTGAGGTGCCACTTTAGCTAATAGCGCCTCCTGCTGCCGCTGCGCCGCCACTGTGGAATTTTTGTTCTCATTCTGAAGTAAAGTTCTTAACCCAAGGTACTATTTCTGGGTTAGCGGAGTCTGTAACCCGAGGTACCACTGGACTGCAATATCCTTCTGGATAAGCTTTCTGAGTTGGGTGCTGAAGGTACCCATGATACTAGTACTATTTTTCTAGAAAAAAAAGTGTCGAAACTCACCATGAACACCTCCCTCAATAGTGCCCACCTGAGAGGTGCTGGAACTGAGTTCTGGTGAGTTCCAGATGGAAAAAAGCCCTGCGTGTCACAGCGACTCTGTTCTTTCTTGGACAACCAATGATCCTCCATGCTGTTCTAACATCTACATAAAAGGTGGTCCTGGGATGTGGTCTGAGGTGTCACTAACATGTGGATGGCACTCAGCTCTGTCATTTTGCTCCCCACCCCACCGGTAATATAGTTCTTTAGTCTTCAGTGAGTGGCCAGAGATGAAGAAACATAAAAAAGTCCTTCTTTTCCTTTCACTCTGTAAACAAACTAACTCTAGATTCTCCCCAGCACCATTTCCCTCAGATTGCATAAATGAATGCAAACAGCAGCAGCCCACAGCTTTTCTCATTTTCCCAGGTTCTGGAAAATCTGTATTCACTTAACAAAAGCTATGGGATGGGTTCTGGTTGAGGACAACATCATATGAATGATGCTCAGAAACCTTGGACTCAAATAGCCTCAGACCCACAGGGCAAGCTAGCTTAAGGGTCTACCCCAAATATCATGTGCATCCAATTAGGAAGCCCACTATACTGCATCCTTGGTAGGTGATGACCCAGCCTCTGAATGGTGAGGGGCCCTGTGCCTCCTAAACTAGCCTGCTGCCTGTAGGTGTAGTAGTGGAAAATGCTAGCCAGTCTGCACTGTACAACTGCAATCCTAAACACGCTAACTGAGCAATCTGAACAACATGCTGTTGCCACTGAGTCTGGCAGAACTGGGGAGCGACTGCCACATGTACAGTACCACCCAACCACTCATGGCAGCAGAAGTGACCTAGTAATCAAGACTGGATCGGGGTTCCACTCAGTCCAACACACATAGCCAGGTAGAAGAGGGTGGTTGCATGGTGTAAGCCCCTCTTTATATAGTGCATTTAAAAAGGTAAAGGTACCCCTGCCCGTTCGGGCCAGTCTTGCCAGACTCTAGGGTTGTGCGCTCATCTCACTCTATAGGCTGGGAGCCAGCGCTGTCCGCAAAAACTTCCGGGTCACGTGGCCAGCGTGACAAGCTGCATCTGGCGAGCCAGCGCAGCACACAGAACGCCGTTTACCTTCCCGCTGGTAAGCGGTCCCTATTTATCTACTTGCACATAAGGGTACTTTCGAACTGCTAGGTTGGCAGGCGCTGGGACCGAACGACGGGAGCGCACCCCGCCATGGGGATTCGAACCACCAACCATGCGATCGGCAAGTCCTAGGCGCTGAGGTTTTACCCACAGCGCCACCCTATGCATAGGATTCCACTGTAAGGCTTACTTGGGTGCCTCTCAAATCCTGGCATGGGCATTGTCTGAAGAGCCATAAACAGTGCCTTTAAGGGGATTAGAACAGGCTCTTCTGCACTGAAGATCATAATACATACACCCCAGTCCCTTTTACCTTCCTCTTTCAATTATTTCTCTCTCCCATCTGGTCTCAATTTCTTTGAGGTTAGGGAGACACACACTTTCCTGTAATGAAACAGCAATAATTCCACAGTTATCAGTAGGAACCCAATGGACACGTGTGCCAGAATAAATCACTCATGTTTGCACTGTGGATGATTTGCAGTGCGATAGTCAATCCGATATCATTTCTGAGGTCAGGGTACAGCAAAATAGCAGTTTATTCCACTTTCCTGCCTAATACCCATGTCTAGTATTGACTCATTTCCTGTAAATGGCTTCGGAGAATGCCTTCAGAAAATGTTCAGGCAGGAATGTCATAAATGAAAGTGCTTTGCTGTTGCTAAGATGTTTCTTAACAGGGTGTCTGGTCTCCTTGGCAATATAAGGAATATACCTCTGTAAACAACATTAGTAACTCATCAAGAGACTTTCACCTTTGTGGGTGCCTATGGAGGTGGGGGAGAACAAAACTAAAATAAGCTGTCTCTAGAAAAGAGATCTCAAGATAACAAAATTTGTTTGTTTGTTTGTTTTAAACAATATACTATTTTCAAAAATGTGCCTCCCCCACCACCAACACCACCAAATTGTTTTGGAGTAGAATTTGCTATTGGAACCTCATTTCTCCCCATTACTCCTGGGATTTTTCTCTCACATTGCTTGGGATAATAATCTACCATCATGAACTCTGTCTGGCACAATTAGAAGCTTGGAGTTTATGTGCTTTCTATCATCAAACACAACACAGCCGCCTGCAGTTGATACTTTGCAAGATTACCATTTGGCTTAAAAGCAAAAAAGGGAAGATAAAGCATCTTTGGGGAAAGAAAGCTCCAGTGGCCATAAAGGTATTCCCCCCCCCCCCACTGTTGATAGTTAGGACTACCTCATTTTGCGCCCTTTTTGCAACTGTCTGTCACTTCTAACTTTCTGTAGTTTTCGCTTATGTTTGCTGCAGATGCATGGTTTTGATGCTCTTGCTGTTCTTTGCCATTGGAACCATTAGATTCGTTTTCCCTATGTGGCCATTTGATCCTTATGGCTGTAATTCTGCTAAAGATGTCAGAATCCTACATCTGAAATGATGTTATGGAATGTAACAAAAAAATCTTATGTATCATCTCTCCAGCCAATTGAATTAAGAGGCAATGTGGGAAAGTGAGGCTAAGAAATGAAAAGGCGAAGAAGAAAAATGGACTGAAATCCTGCAGAAGCAGGCCTTATTATTATTATTTATTAAATTTGTTATTTATGGCCTCCATCCCTTCAATCAGTAGGAGCTTATGTATGCGACCTTGAACTCCCCAGAGGAAAAGCAGGACATAACCATCAGTCAATGAATCAATCAATCAATCAATCACTCAAGTAGACTCTTGATGCTCGAGATTTTTTCCCCTCAGAATTTATTCTGGATAGACATGGCTCATGAGATCATCTTCCTATAAATCATGTGGGTTATATATGAATGAAAACTTTTAAAGTATTATCCAGAAAAAAAATTGAAACTTAGGTGATTCCTGTGAGAGGCGACTGCTTACGTTTCTCCAACTGAGATCAAGGACATTTAAAAGTGAATCGCTTTTTGTTGGACCCCACTTTACGTTTTTAGGTACACCTGAGAGTAACTCAAGAAATAGAGATATTGCACACATTATGTGGTATGAGGCAGTTGACAGTGGCAAGAGAGCTTAGTGTACTCTTTTTTCCTGGTTTACTACATACATGCTATTTTTAACATGGTGGAGATTTTATTTTTGCTCTTTCATTCAAATGCACTTGCCGATGAAAGTTATATAGCCAGTGATTCTACCACCTCAGTCTGCTACCTATGTCATTTGAACTAGGGCTGATACATGGAATATGTGGCATAACAACAAGGACAGTGTTTCTGAACAAAGCACACACTGTCTCCTTTCTTCACTGCTGAGCAACTAGAACAGCATCTTATGTAACTCGGATTGGGAGTAGGGATGTGCAAGAAAAAAGTCATTTCATAATTGTGTTCATTTTTGCTATTTAAGACCTCGTGTATTTTGCTCTTCAGTTGCTAAAATCACATTTGCTTCTTTCTTCATTTGTTAAATTCATGTCGGTTTTGTTACATTCATTTCCCATTTTTCCTCCTCCTGTTGTTGTTTTTTTCCTGCATCTTGTGGCACAAGCAGCAGGAGTGCTGATTTGGGGGGCTGCCATTTTATTTCCCCATAATGCTTTGGACATCGACATTGACACATTCTATGGTGTACTGGGGGACAAATGACAGTCACTACAAAAAATAATAATAATGCTCACCTCAGAGGCTGGATCAGACCAAAACTCCTTCTAGTCCAGCATCCTGTACTCACAGTGTCCCATCAGATATCTATGACAAGCCCACAAGCAGGACATGAGTGCCATAACATTCTCCCATTTGTGATCCCCTGTCAGGAGTTCTGAATCACATAGAACCACTGTAAAGAAGGTGATTTGCCATCACACAGACACCCCATTCTTCCTAGCATTACTGACTTCACATGATGAAATTTAAAACCTGAACAGGGCTTTACTCCCTAAATATTTTATGGAATTGTGCTATTATTGAAGGAGTTAAGACCAGAGAGGTCTGTTCCTAGACTCTGCTAGGTCATGCCCCCTTACCTCCATGAGGGATGATGTGAAGCTGCTTCTTTTTCCTATTCCTCATCTCTCTTCGCACCATGCAACCAACCAGAATGGACATGTTTGAACTTGCTCCAATTTCAGACTGCATGTTTGAAACTATATTCTGTATTTTGCACCCAGAAGTATTCCACCTATGTTCTCCTTGCTGCTGGCATGGGACAATGCATGAATCTGGCCTTTGGATTTAGTAAGTGAAGCTTTTAAACTTACTTAACAGTGTTCATTGCTAGAGGTGTGGAGAGAGAGGGCAGGAGCATTAAGGCAGACTAAACAGATATGCAAATGGGTTTTACAACCTATATTCCACACTATTCTACTGGTAAACTCTGAGGGTGATTTTAATTCTGCTGGGCAGGCTGTCTCCTGCTGGATACCCACATTTTGAATCTAGATGTCCATCCGATTCTTTTGTTAATTAGTAAAGGTAAAGTGACCCCTAACCATTAGGTCCAGTCGTAACCGACTCTGGGGTTGCGGCGCTCTGGGGTTGCAGCATTCATCTCGCTTTATTGGCCGAGGGAGCCGGCGTACAGCATGTGACCAGCATGACTAAGCCGCTTCTGGCGAACCAGAGCAGCTCACGGAAACGCCGTTTACCTTCCCGCCGGAGCGGTACCTATTTATCTACTTGCACATTGATGTGCTTTCAAACTGCTAGGTTGGCAGGAGCTGGGTCAGAGCAACGGGAGATCACCCCGTTGCAGGGATTTGAACCGCCAACCTTCTGATCGGCAAGTCCTAGGCTCTGTGGTTTAACCCACAGCGCCATCCACGCCCCCTTTTGTTAATTACCCACAAGTGAATCAAATCTATTTTCCACCCTCAAACCTATGAGTCTCTTTTGAGGTGTTTTCCCACTTAGCTTTTCCACCTCCAATTTTTGTACTTGTGCAGAACCACAAGGGTTACCACAAGTCTGCCAGTGTCCCCCGCATTCTCATTCTCTCTCTCTCTGTCCGTGGGTGGTGCAGTTTTGGATACATATGCTCAAGGGTAGGAAGACTCAAATCAGCATCAGTATGTGGGTGTATAGTAATGGTTTTTCAATATATACAAGTTGCTGCTGATGTTATCACAGCTATCACCCAGCTTCTAGAATTCTGCTTTGTTTGTTTACTGCATTGGGGTGGCGGGGTTCTGTCATTCATTCATATATATATATATATATATATATATATATATATATCCTGTTAAAAACTAAGCTCCAGGCTTGGATTCCTTGTGCCATATCACATAAATGCCAAACGCAAACAGCCTGGCTGTTTTATGAACATACTCAGTTGTAGGAGAAATAGCAGATGTTGAATGTGCTCTGCCATGGCATGAATCTCGCTCAACAATGTGCCTTTTCCTGTGAGTGACTGGTCTGGAAAATCTGTATGCTACAATTTGTTTAGTCTTTTGCTCCGCGCATAATTTGGTAAGGCTGATGAAGCAGCACCATATGTTACCTGCACTGACACACAAAAATGGAATTTCTGTAATAGGAGAAACAGGCATTTCTAAAGCATCCATGCAGGGTATCATGCACATAGTCCAGATGTGCATTTCTCAGACCCCAGTTCACACATCACGTAAGCGCCTTTGGGTTCAGCAAGTATGGCCTGAGAGGTCATACTTCCCACACCCGCTCACCTCATATATGTGCAGTGCAACAGGCAGCTCAGGTGAGCAGTTGGCAGCTCAAACAGACACTCTGCAGCTACGCTAATGCTACAAGTGTATGGACGCCTGCAAGTCGTATGTTTGAATATTGCAGGATGGGAGCACAAGTAAGGTCTTGCCTATTACCTGTGGACCATCTCATGTATAAACTGGGACTCAGTCTATGCAATAGCAGAGGAAAGCATAAGCTGAATTTTATACCCCATTTAACGAAGACCTTTTTGTAGGTTCATCAAAGAACTGAAATAAAGGTTAACTGCTTGTTGTGATAACCATGCCATTAATACAATTTACCTGCTGCCAGTGTCATGCATAAACTGGGACTCTGCCCATACCACCGCACAAGAAAATTTAAGCTGTCCTTTATGCATTGTTAAACTAGGGCCTTTGTGTAATCATATCAAAGAAGTGCACAAAGAAGTGAAATAGAGGTTAACTGCTCATTGTGCTAATCACACCAGGGATAGAATTTAAAAAGTCAACAAAAGGGTAGGCTTGTTTGACTGACCAAGAGCTTTTTACAATAATTATTTCTGAGTGACCTTTGGTTTTTCCAATGGAGGTTTTAGAAGAAGCAGTTCTCTTGAACTTCGATATTCCAGGTTGCACCAAATTCAGTTTCCATTAGTGGTGCTGACAGCATGGAACTAGCAAATAAATTCTAATACTTAAGAGATGCATATACTGGGTGGTATTCAACTAAGCTTTACTCAGAAAAGATCTATTCAAATTAGGAACCTAACATAGTCATGTTCATTAATTCCACTGGGTCTGCTCTAAGTAAAACTTAATTGAATATCACCCGTATGAAATATGACAGCAACAGCCGTAGTAATACTGAAAGTACCCAGCATACAACATAATCCTGAAATCACACAATATAAACAATATAACTGAAACTACAACAAATGATTTCTAAAAGCAATAACAAAATGCAACCAACACTCAAAAGTGAAACTCACCAACTTAGCATCTGCAGCTAAAGGCATCATACATTAAAACTAGCAAGTACAGTCATACCTCGGGTTGCGAACGTGATCCATGCGGGAGGCACATTCGCAACCTGCAGCACTGCGTCTGCACACCCGCGTGACGCGCTTCTGCGCATGCGCGTGACATCATTTTGCACTTCTGTGTATGTGCGAGCGCCGAAACCCAGAAGTAACCTATTCCAGTACTTCTGGGTTCGGCATAGTCCGCAACCCAGCAGCATTCGCAAACCGAGGTATGACTGTATGACTCCGCAGGAGAAAGTGAGAAGCCATGGTGGCTTAAGGGTTTTTGTGACAGTCCCAGCACTTTGTGGACAGTTAGACACTATGTAGAGTGACCCAGTCACAACTCATTCAGACCTTTAATGGATGGAAGCATCAAAACAAGCTCGGAAGTAAGTAGGAAGCTAATAGGACAGGCCTAAGATCAGAGTTATATGTTCTGACCTGCAAGAGCCAGACAAGATTTTACAACACATTTAAAACGTTTTATTTGCAGCTCTTTAGCTGAGTCATGCAATTGGCTGAGCTACTCCAAGTACAATTAAGACACAGCGACAACAGGTGTTTCTGTTATTAATGCTCGTGCCTGCCAGAGTCTCTAGGAGTCTATGATTCAGCAGTTTCTAAATGCAAACTGCAAACTCCTGCAGTGCACTGATCTCAGACCTCAACCTACAGATAAATTGCTCATTCGGGGGGGGGGGGGACAATTACATAAGCATTAACTCCCACTGACAAAATATCAGCTAAGCAGCTTTAACTCTTAGCAAGCAATCAGCTAGACAAAGGATAGTCACTCAAAAGCCACAGTAATGTATTCCTTGGGTTTTGGTTGATTGCAATAATCCTTCAAGAGATTAGGCAACAACTATTCAGCATCCAAATATGCAAATCTCTGGTTTGCCTATTGCAGTACATAGACTTGCATTCTGTTGTGGGGCAGGTTGTGTGCTTTGCTCCGGAATCAGGATTATAGCAGACCTCCCAAAAAAAAAAAGGGGGTTTGGTGAGAGGAAAGGAAATGAAACTTTGTAAAGTAGACCTGAACAGTGAACTAGCCCAGGTGGGGCTTGGTAGCTTGGGAAGCAGGTGTGTGATGCCTCAGCTGGAGTAGGCTCAGGTGAGGGTGAGATGCTTCGTAAAGCTCGTAAAGCCCACATTGTATAACAGAAAGATGTCCTGGCCAGGCCTACGTCCCAGTTTTCGCCAAGATTCTGATGTCCAATTCACTTGAATACAGTACCAAACACCTGCATATTCCCCCTCATCGTTGGGCAGTGTAAACACCGTGTTTTCAGGTATGCCAAAAAATGAGGTCTCAGTGCCCTGACCCACACGACGGACGACGTTGGGTTTTCAGCGAAATCTTGACCCCGCAGGTTAGGGCGCCAAAAGCTCATTTTGTGGGACTCTGTGAAACGTAGGGATTTTAACGCCAAATATCAAAGGAGGTCTTGCCCCACATTTGGAGCCGCTTTGAAGTGAATCGGGCAATGTCAAGTTTTTGGCGAAACCTTGACCCCACGAGTTAGGGCGCCGAGGGAACATTTTGCGGGGCACTGTGAAATGTGGAGTTTTGACGAACAAACCTTGGAGGGGGCTTGTGCCGGAGTTTGGATCCGCTTTCATGTGAATCGGATGATGTCTTTTTTGATAAAATACTCACAATGCAGATTAGGGCGCCAAGGTGATCATTTTGTGGGGCGCTGTGAAATGTGTTGTTTTAACCGCCAAATGTTGCAGTGGGACTCATGCTAACGTTTGCAGGCGCTTTGGAGTGTATCGGATGATGTCAGAGTTAAGTGAAAACTCGTCAGAGACAGTTACAGTTGCAAATGGCAACAAATATCTGTACAAGGAAAAGAAGCAGGTTTGCTCAAGTGTGTTGCAAATAGAAAAACTGTAATGAAGTGAGATACGTAGTTTACTTGCCCGAATTAGCAGTTTGCTGAGTGTGCCAACCCTGACCAAGCATAGTTTTAATGTAAATTTGAATCACAACAAATGTGCAGTTGCCAAAGATGGTGTTTTGTATGCACAAGATCTTGAAAATGATGGATCTGCAACACATTTAGTTCTTTTTTTATATAAATTATATTTTATTGGTTTTCCATACATTCATGCCACATTACAACTTCTATTACATTTTCCATTTTTGACTTCCTTCGGCCTCTCTGCCAATCATCCGAATTCTAACTTCTTTAATTACACATTTCCAAATTTTACTATTGCCTTTATGCCTACCCCCCACTTCTATTTTGCCTTTTTACAATATTTCTTGTGTTATTACAGAGCTTCTTTAAATGCCACTAGCGTTATTCCATTATCACTTATACATTCCCAGTACTCAACTAATTTTCCCCAGTCCTCGATGAACTTTTGATCTCGTAGATATCTGATCTTCCCAGTCAATTTATCAAGTTCTTCATAGTCCATCAGCTTCATTCTCCACTCCTCCAACGTTGGTATTTGTTCTTGTTTCCATTTCTGGGCCAGTAATATTCTTGCCGCTGTTACTGCATATTGGAAAAGTTTGTGATCCTTTCTATTTATTTCATTTCTGACAATTCCTAAGAGAAAGGCCTCTGGTTTCTTAACAAATGTATATTTCAACATTTTTTTTTCAGTTCATTACATATCAACTCCCAGAAGCTTTTCACTTTCTTACATTCCCACCACATATGATAAAATGTACCATCTTTTTCTTTAGATTTCCAACACTTCTTGCATGTTTTGTACATTTTTGCAAGTTTTACTGGTGTAATATACCATCTATATATCATTTTCATAACATTTTCCTTTAATGCAGTACATGCAGTAAATTTAATACTTTCATTCCATAGTTTTATCCAGTCATTTAGTTATTTTCCATTTTTTTGAACAAGCATATCCAAGGAACCAGCATGCAGGAAAATGCAGTGGAAGAAGGCCGTCCTGCTGCTACATATTATCATTTTTGCTTCTGACATCAACATTTGCTAATTAGTCGTATTCAGTACTTGAAAAGTCACATCCCACTTTTCAGCAGGCATTAATTAATTTGCCCTGTAATATTGCAAAATCCTAAGCCCCAAACCTCTGACATTACAAAAATTGTACTAAGGAGGACAAGGGCTTATCCCAATGCATTTAGCCCCCTCAAAATCTGACAATTTAAAAATATAATAAAATAGCATTTTGAACTTAACAAGGGCTCATATTGCCAGAAATTACTAAGGGGATAACAAAGCATTTTGGACATCTATAGAACAAAGCCATGGGAGGTCACAGCTTAACCCATGTAAAAGAAGAATTTCCGTCAGGGTCATTGCAACATACCACATACCTGTGACACATCCCCATTAGTTGAATTTGAGGGTTAATTGCTCAGCTGCTACATTCGACGCCCAAGAGATCAATAAATATTGAGAAAGGATCAAATTTTTGATTTAGATCCATCACTTCAAAACATGTAACAGGGAAAACAATCTTTCATGTCGTGATTCAGGCGAGTTGCAAAATACTATTATTAGTGTTGTAGGGCAAACAAAATGGGTTTGGAATATCTTCCTTACAGGGAAAGTGAGAGTGGCCATAGCTCAGCAGTAGAATACATGCTATGCACACAAAGCGTTTGGGTTCGTTGGTTGTTGTTTTTTCCCAGGTGGGTGAAGTGACTGTGGTGGGACATGACAGAGGTTTTACACAATTATTAATGGTATGAAGAAAGTGAATGGATAGGAGCTCTTCTCTGTCTCATCAAACTAGAGTGGAGTTGATTGGCAATATAGTCATAAATGATTTCTTTATACAACATCTAAGTTGCCTCTGAAATGCTACAGATATTTGTTGCTCAAAGCTGTAGGACATTGCAAATATACAAATGATAATGATAAAGGAAACTGCTTGCTGCTAGTGATAACCACTAGCTTAGTGGGCAAATTCATGGAGGATAAAGCTTTCAGTGGCTTCTAACCGTGATGGCTATGGTCTGCCTCCACAATTGGAGACAGCAACACTTCTGAATACCAGTTGCCGGAAGGGGAGAAGGCTCCTGTGCTCAAATCCTACTTGCAGGTTTCCCACAGGAATCTTATTGATCACTGTGAGAACAAGACGTTGGACTTAGATGGACTGGTCCACCAGGGCTCTCCTTGTGTACTTTAAACTCCTGGTAATCAGGCAGAATTGTGGAGGATGAGGAGAATAGCCATGATGGTACTTCCATGCTGAGAAGCAGAATGAAAATCAATTGTTCTGGGACTTTATTTTGGCAAAGCGTAGGGACAGAGTGCCATTCTATTCTGCCTGACAGGGCTAAGGCTGATGATGGTAACACTGCTTTAGTGCACAAAGAAATACCCTGTTTGACTTTTATATAGTGGGAGGAAAATGGTACTGTCGTCACCATTACCTCTTTCAAGAATAGTCAAGAAAACGATAACGGGCCGGTGGCGCTGTGGGTTAAACCACAGAGCCTAGGACTTGCCGATCAGAAGGTCGGCGGTTCGAATCCCTGCGACGAGGTGAGTTCCCATTGTTTGGTCCCTGCTCCTGCCAACCTAGCAGTTCGAAAGCATGTCAAAGTGCAAGTAGATAAATAGGTACCACTCTGGTGGGAAGGTAAACGGCATTTCCGTGCCCTGCTCTGGTTCGCCAGAAGTGGCTTAGTCATGCTGGCCACATGACCCGGAAGCTGTACGCCGGCTCCCTCTGCCAATAAAGCAAGATGAGCACTGCAACCCCATGAGTCGGTCATGACTGGACCTAATGGTTTTATCCAAAACAGAGACAATTCACAAAGGCGAAGATTTAGCAAGGATTCCAAACAATCCGCAAGCACCTCTCATGGTCCACCTCCAAGGAGCCTCCAGAACATAAGATAAAAATGTTCTCTTTGTGATTAATGCCAGTCAACCTGAGAGTGGGGAAGCTTTCGGTATCAGGATCTTAAGGAAAAGAAAACATCTGGAGACTTCCTGAATGGTACATGGATCCCAGCTAACTGTAAATGACCATGAAGGGAAAATATCTCAGTAGCCAATATTTTTCTCTGCTGGTATCAAATGAAATTCATTTGGTATCAGCTGGAGCTTCTGTAGTGCTAATGGAAGTTATTTTCAGTTATCACATCAGCCCATAAGTATACAAAGGCAGCAATTTTGCTAGTAATCTGGAGATCAGTTGGAATGCAGGGGGTATGCTTTAGACTATTTCAGCAGTGACAAGCCTTTATTTTAAATACATGTTGTACATCATAAATAAAAAAACAGCACAGCAAAAAGAACATTGAGCTAGGGTAAAGATTAGAGTTGGGAACATATCACAGTGTGAATATCTGAACTCCTAAACACTAGGAATGCCCAGAAAACCCAGTGCTTAATCGAGAAGAACTATGCCTGAAAGCTAATTTTATGCCACAGATGTTCCTTTTAAAACTTCAGATATGATAAATTGCACTGTTGAAATGAATGAGGGAGCAGGGGTGGAATTTTCCAGCAAGTTCTCCTAACACGGATCTGGTTACAAAAGGAATGAAATATTTTTGTTTTCTCAACAGTCCCAATGATAGGCGCAGTTGGATTGAGAAATTTTAGAGAAAAACTAGTGATTCATTTCAAACTGGGCAGCAGATCCTTAACATGATTGCCTTAAAATTAAATGTGCTAATGCTTACCTCTAAAGCCTTAAATGGCTTGAGATCCAAGTACTTATAGGAACACCTCTCTCTACACCAACACGCCCGTGCCTTCAAAAAGATGCAGCTGGTATGTTATCTTAATTCCTATTATTATTATTATTATTATTATTATTATTATTATTATTATTATTATTATTATTTCTTTAAAAACGTTTAGGGGTACTCTCATTTTCCTACTCATATTAAAATACTTCCTCTCAATGAGGCCAAACATAGATTCACAAAATGTTTAGGGGTATGCGTACCCTTGCATCCCCCCAGAAAAAAGCACTGGTTGTGATTATGAGATTATGATTATACCTTTCCTCTCAGGTATGATGTATGACTGGTGCTGCCACCACTGCAATCTTTTTGGTGCCAACTTAAAGCCTATTTATATGCCAGTGTATTCTGAGCACTTTAATTGTTGGCCTGCCACCTTTCCTATTGTTTTAGTTATTCTGGGATTTGATTAGGAACCTACTTATTTATTTTGTATTTTATTTTAGAATGACTCAGTGATTATGGCCTTTGCCTGCAACCTGTTAGAATTCCTGCTGCATGATTGCAGTCATGAGATTGTTGTCTATCACATGATGGTATATGTTTTGACTCCACAGAGTGGGAAGTGACGGAGACAGGATGTTTGTGTTACTGTGTTCTGTGAAGTGGGACTGTTGTCCTTTGTTCTTTCTCTTTGCTGTGTGATGCTAGAGAGAGAGGGGGCCATGTTGCAGTGCTCCGTGTGTGTTTATATGTAAAGAAAGTAGATTAGCCAAAATGCTGAGTTGCTGAGGTCTGTTACGCAAGCTGCAAAGACTCTGTGGATCCCTAAGTGTGCCGGTGTCTGTCGGCATCGGTCGCTATGATGTTTGGGCTGAAGAAAGCTAATGAAGCTCCCGAACTATCAACCAGGAGGGAGAGAACATGCCAGTCGAGCATATGTCTCTGCCAGGGTCCTACTCGAGTGTAGGACAAGCTCCTGACACAACCCTAGGATCTGTCAGGATTAAAGGTGGTTTTACATTAACAATAAATAAATTATAAAATAGTAAAAGTCAACATCAAGTGTTGAGAAAGTGGTCATCATTAATAGCAATTGATGAACCTAAACGTTCAGAGGGGAATACTTGTGAATAAGAGACTCTGGCCACTCAGTGGGAGGAGGGCTGTTTATGGCTTCCCAAAGGCACCTCTTTAACTACCTTTGAAAACAGGGTGCTGATAGATGAGCACTTAGTGTAGACATTACCATTCACTCTGGCTTCAGTCCTCTCCCCGCAGCAAGGTATTTGAAGCCACATACACATGACATTAGCCCAAATCCATCTGTATCCTGTAGTTCCTTGATAAATACTGCTGTTTAGTGTGTTTACCCTCAAATTGGCTTCCATCTGGTTTGAAAACATAAACCACATTCACTGTGCAGTGTTGGGTAAATTTGAGAAAGTCGTTGTGCATGCACAGTTGATAGCTGTGTTTTAAAGGTGTTGGGATGGTTGCAGATGTGGGACAACAAAACAGGTAATACACATGGGGTCAATACACCCAGGGCTTTTTTTCAGCCGGAACTCAGTTCCAGCGCCTCTCAGGTGGGCGCCATTGCAATTATAAAAGAACAAAGTGAGTTCATGGTGAGTTCCAGTACCTCTTTCTGGAGAAATAGCACTAAATACATTATGGTTGCCATGTGTCCAGAATTTCCCGGACATAGCCGGGACTTGGCAGTGTCTGGGTGGAAATCACTTTAATTTCCAGGAAAGTGTAGATTTTGGCAAGTATCCTTAAAAATAGCTCCAAAACTTCAATTTATTTGGTTTTTTTGCAATTTTGTGTCCGTATCTACACTTTTTGAAATATGGCATCCCCATAAAAATGTTTAAGTGTCCTCTGTTTCTTTGCAAAAGAGGATAGGGAGAGAACTAGAATAGGTGGTGGAGGCCACACAACATTTCTTCCAGCAGAGAAGCAGCTGTGACCGCAGGGATCCCTTCTGAACCAAAGTTAATACATTTTTCAGTTTAGTTAGGTGTGATGATTAAGTGTCCACAGTATCTTTGAGAGCGGGGAGAAAACCATAACAAATTGTCTCTGTGACCTCCTTCTTATCAGCCCCACCAGGACCAGTTCACCAATGGCCACTGGTCAGAAAATAGATTGTGCTTTCTTGCTACAGATTGTTGAGGGTTTCTGATCCAATTGTTCAACAACAGGAAAAACAAAATGACTTTTCTCCAGCTAGCTGAGACTGCTGAAAGAAGAACGCTGACCAGGGGTGGACCTGCATAACACTCTCAGGCCTTACAAATGTAGACAGTATTGAGGGACCATTGGTCTGACAGCTTCCGATGTTCCTGTTCCACTTGGTACATTCTCTTGACAGACATTGGAACTGATGCCTTAATTCTGTACACAAATGAGGCGAAAAGATGCTAAGCAAACAGCATCACTATAGTCTCCTTGCTGTGATGAAAACCCAAACTGAGAATATTACGCATAATAGAGGGTGGTCTTGGGCATTCTAGTCAACATGTGCAGGCTCAGCCTTAAGAAACAATTTGTTGTAACTGTGACAATGCAAACAGGAAGAAGATAATGCGTGCATTCTCTAAACGGTGTTTCTATAATCTCTTTTGGAACATAACAAAGAAATGCAGGGAGTCGCACTGCATGTACTCAGAGGTTCATCTACAGACCTTCCCTCCATGTATACCCTGCCCATCATAATGACAGACATTTTGCTGCTTTAAAATAATTCCCCCATTAAGAAATCCCTGTGCTGCCTCTCTTTCTTGTTTTATTATCCTGGAATGATTCAAAGGAAGCATTAAAGTTATTTGCTGTGCTTTCTTTCCTTGCAGATGATAGCTCTAGATGGAATTATTAATAATAGTCCTGCATGATGACGGAAAAGGGGGAGGAAAGGGCAAATGAGTTGGAGTGAGCTGCTTCAACAGAAATGATGCATCCAGACCAAGGTAAGGTAAAAGGTAAAGGACCCCTGGACGGTTAAGTCCAGTCAAAGTATTGCTTTACTTACCAGCATGTGGGTGCTTACAGTGGCATATGTCATCATGCCAATGCAATGTTCCAAAACATGGCATTACAGGAGAATTTGGTCAGTGTTATGCAGGAGAACCGCTGGAACAAGATGCAAGGGTTTGTCTACACTACATTTTTATGGGGTGAGATGTGTTCTTGAATTCACCCCTGCAGCGTTTCTGCAGAGCTTGCTCTTTCAGTTCAGTGGAAGAAGTTCTAGACACATTATCTCCCCCTTTCCCACCATTTTATTGCATATTAAATAAATGCAAAACAACGTCTGGAGTACAGTTTGGGTGATGTGTATGTTTTTTCCATTGCAGTGGTCACATGTGCTACTGTGACCACCAGTACCTCCTAGGGTGCCCACAAAATTCTCAGTAAATATATCCTCAAAAATGCACAATGTACAAGAGACTGCTTGCTCTTCCTGCTCTGTTTGCACTGGCACAGCCTCCCCAAATTGAGCATGGCACCCCTCCTTCTGCTTTGACCAGCTTCTCTCTGTGAATGAGCATGGCAGTGGCTGGTGTTAGTTGCATTTCCCCCCCATCAATAGAGAGGCACAACTGCACTATTTTGTAGTCCTATTGTTAGGGACTTCAGAATCCAGACCAGAATGGAAAAATCCAGGCAGCAATATTTCTTTGAGAAAAGATTTTATTCAATTTGGTTTTGTCAGACAAGATCAAAAAGGGGTGCATTCAGGAAAAATGAGAGAATGCCCACCGTCAGTCAGATGCAGACAACTTTTATACCTTTTGGCAAAAGCACAGTTCAGCCCTTGACCCACCCCTTACACATTCCTCTTTATACATATTCATTAAAAGCTCTACCAATTAAAGAATTGATGGTGGCCCTTCGGTTCCAGGCTGCATTATCCACTAGGTGGCACTGATGGCTTATAATCCTCTTGACCTATTGGCAATTCCCGTAAATGCTCCTTGACCCCTGCCTCTTTCTGTGGTTTTTAACAGGTTGCTCGGTTTAGAACTTTGTGGTGGGCTAAACATCCTGAGCAAACGGACAGTTTCTCAGAAAGAGCTCAACCACTAGCAAAATCCCCTGGCCGCATCCTCTTGCAAAGAGCAGGGGCAAGCAGGGGAGAGAGAAATGTCTTTTTAGCTTTTAGTTTGCTTTCTAAGATGGCTTTCAGCTTATAAAATGGCTCCAGCCTGGCTCTCCAAAGAGGACCCAGGTGGACCCTTGGTCCTCACTCCTTCACTATTTCTTTCTTCTCTGTTAGATGTGGCAGCCATTTTTGTGACATGGCACACTCCATTGGCAACCATGTTGTTGTTGTTGTTGTTGATGATGATGATATCCTGCCCATCTGGCAGGGTTTCCCTAGCCTTGGCACTTTTTCAAAATTGCAGATATTCCCTCTGACCTTTCACCTACAATATACACCTCATTTCATTTATCAATTGCTTCCTATGAAACATCCTGTGATTAACAATTAAAAAATCAGTAAAATGGGTATGTGTTGCTGGAGAAACACAAAACCAAAGTCCCTTAGGAATATGGAACTAGTTGCATAGGTTTTTGGATTCTGGCCTACATTTCCTACAACATGATCCTATACTCAGGAGTAAGCCCTACCGAGTTCAATGAAACTTACTCTCAGTTAAGTGTTTATAAGATGGCTGCCAAAATGTGTTTGGTTTTTTTTTTTGTGTGTGTGTGTGTGTGTGTGTGTTCCAGAAAAATTATATAATGTAAGCTTTATCATGCATCTTCTAAATTTAAATTGGCTCCATACATGCTTATGAAAGGGAACAGGACTTTTTTATTTAAAAAGAAAAGGTGGGGTTGCCTCCCTAGCCAATAGTAATTTACTGGATGTTTAATTTTATTGCTGCTTCAATGTTCTATTGCTTCTCTTAATGCTATCAATGTGATTTACGTATGTACCGTAACATCTTTGAAGATGTTTCATTTCCCTCTGCAATTAAGCTTTTTTTATTTTTTAGCTTCTACAAGTTTTTTTAAAAAAAAGATGCCAGCAAACAAAAATGTGAATCCACTTACTCATAGGTGATAAAAATTCACAGTAAAGCCATAGATGTAGCAGAGTGAGAATTACCGTAGCAGCAGGAATCAAAGATAAAAGAAGATTACAGATGATGAAATGTAGTAATTGACTAGAAATCGCTGAAAAATACCAGATGGATGTCAGTGTTCCACACAGTTCTAATATGCCTGTGTGGTTTTATTGAGCTTCACTTTTCAAATTTCCTAAGTGTAATTGTGGTTTATTGATATAGTATATGGCCCAGTTAATAGGTGACTGTAAAGAGAGATGCAGCTTAAGCCCGTCTGAGTCCAGGAATAAATACTGCCCTGCACTGCGTGGTTGAAGAGGTTCCTGTTAATGGCTGCCAGAAGATGCATTTGTTTCCTTGTACATGAACAGAAACTGCTCCATGTTGGATTTAAATTGTAGGACGAAGTGCTGCAGCAAAGATCAGGCACACAATTATGGCGCCTGCCAAAAGAGGCTTATGTAGGGTTTTTACATTAGTTTTGAGAAGAAGAGGGAAAACCCCACCAAAAGAAGGAAAACAAATTCCTTTGGAGTAACAGTTTGTCACAGTCAGCTTGGAGTCTTCACTCGCTTCCAAGGGCGGTTTTCTCTCATTTTACTTTTCAGTGGTGAGGAACCAGGCACATGCAAGCTTATAATATGCCAGATAATATTAACGTTTGCCTGGATTTGCACTTCAGAGTGATTAAATTAAGGAAAAGCTTTCACTTCCATACATCACTACTGGGAAAACCATATCTTTTACTCTACTCCATACCCTCCAAAATTTGTCCAATGCAAATAGGGATGTCCTAAAGAAAAGCGAGACACTCCAGGATCAAATCAGAAACCTGGGATGCTACTGTTCTGCCTTCACCGATGGAGATGGTATGCCTCTATGTGCCAGCTGCTGAAAACCGCTGGGTAGGGTGAGCATGCTCCTGTGCTCAGGTCCTGCTTGAAGGCTTCCCATGGACATCTGGTTGGCCACTGTAAGAACAGGATGTGGGGCTAGATGGACCATTGGCCTGATCCAGCAGTTCTGTCATTATCACATGCTGATTTGCTGGGAGTAAATATGCAGAGTTGTGTTCCACAAATGTTTCAGAAATGAACAAAGCAAAGCTAAAACTATGCCGTAAACTGACATGTTGTTTGTGGGGTCCCACAGCGTGGTAAACAGATCTCCTTTTGGAATCTCAAGACTGGGACACATCAGATGCAGTGTAAATTGGGTGTTTGCTGTTAGTATTAATTACCTCTCGAGTGCACCGAATATGAGCTCATTTGTATTCAGAACAATCCCCCCTAGAATAAGTAAAGAAGAAAGATGTTACAACCAGAAACACAAGAAGAAATAAAAGATCAATGAATGGCAAAAAAAGAGTGTTCTAAACTTTTTTCTCCAGCTGCCTTAAAGGATCGTCCTCAAAAATCAGCTATAGATGTGTAGCTGACATGCAACTTCTAACGCTGATAGGTGGCAGCAGGGGTTTCTCTAGAGAAAACATAAAGTGCTTGATGATCATGTATTTGTCTTGTTACTTGCCTAGTAAGACAGCTAATTATTGCAGAGTTATCCAGAGTTATGGCAGGTGACAGAAATATTGAGGACACAATATTGTATAAAGAAACAGTGTATATCTAATGAATAGTTTTGGGGGGGTTTCAGGGAGTGGGGATTTTGCCTCACACCCTGAAAACTACAAGCTACGTTGTTCTAAGTTCCAGTTGGATCATCTGTCTGGCCCATCATAGGTAGATATCCTCACAAAGGATCAATATTGTGTTCTCCAAAGCTCTTCTTCAAGGGATCCAGCTGTGATTAAGTAGAGATCAACTAAGGACAGTCATGCCATGTGTGTTCTCTGTACCCCTTCTCCAACTCAAGTAATTATTTCAAGCAATTTTGCCAAGATACAGAAGTTCCAAACATCTCAATGACTGTCAGAGTTGTTCATGCTTAGATGGGGCCATTGCACCCATTTTATACAGAGTCAAGTGAGGTTTGCCCCTGAACCTACACATAACAAGAAAGTTCAATGACTCACTGTTCCCTGATGGTGTTCCTGTATGAACTACGTGTTTATCACATTTATACTTTACATTTGTAGATATGCACATCAACCATTGAGTATGAAGAGTACTGAAAGATGTTTAGAATAAACAGCTATACCAATATATGTTTATATAAGTGAATATTGGAATAGAAAGTGACAACAACTTGTGACCTGTCAGTGATCCACACCAGTAAAGCAGTAGCACAAAAGCATGCACAATCAGAACCAGGAATTTAAACAATTAAAAAATGAATGCAATCAACAGTTGTGCAAACTAACCAGAACCAATTCTAGTGAAGGACCGCATCAAACTAATAATCATCAGAACGAACCTGTTTTAATAGTGTTTCTTCTCATTCCCAATTCTGCAGTACCAAGTATAAGTAGATATGACACAGTAAATAATGAAACAATATAATGTTTTGTACCTAATACAGAGCTTTGTAAGAGAGGGAGGAATCATACCAGGGCTTATATCACAATTGACATGTTAATAATTTGTTGCTGCCTTGTCTCTTGTTAGGAAATCAAGTAAGAATGTCATTTCCAGTATTTATGAAGGCTGACAGGGAAGTGCTGCTCAGAAGCTCTTGATCGGTGTTGGCAGAAATGTGCAATTTCATTTATTTTATTTTGCTGATGGAAGTTGACAGGAATTCAAGACTGTGGTTAGCCGCACTGTCTCATGCATTGATAATCACTTACATTCAAAGGGGTGCCACAAAGTTCAGGTGTCGGCTAGCTCCTTTCCATTTAGCAGCCCTGGAAACCACCTGCAGATCAAAAGGAGGAGATGCATATCTTTCCTCTGTGGCCTCTGTGCAGAGATGAGATGCTTTTCGGGATGTGGTGGCAATCTGATCAAGTGTAGAAAGAAGAGCATTGCGACGGCCAGGACCACACCAAAGGTCGCTGCTGTTATTATGATGTGTCTCTCTATGTGCACACATGTGTGTTTTTGACCCCACCCATCACTGGGTGAACGCTTGCCAAAACCATTCTAGTTTCTTCTCTGCAATGAAAAAAGGAATTCAGAAGAAGAATTCTAGTCCTGCTAGTGTGGCATAGTAGTTAAGAGTGTTGGATTAGGACCTAGGAGACCAGGAGTCAAATTCCCAGTCAGCCATGAAGCTCGCTGGGTGTCCTAAGGTTAGTCTCTCAGCCTAAATTACCTCACAGGGTTGTTGTGGGACTAAATGAGGGAGAGAACTGTATACGCCACTTTGAGCTCTTTGGAGAAAAGGTGGGATAGAAAAGCAATAATAAAAATTAAAATACTTGGACTCTTGAGTTCCTGCATCTGAAAAAGAAAAACAAAACAAAACTGCCTGAGTTGGTAGCCCTGGCGATACCCTTGACAACCACTGGAACACTGGGCGCCCTTGGTGATGTTGTTACCGTGGTAGCCACAAAAGCTCTGACGCAATAAGATCCATTGTGACCCGGGCCCTGGTGAGCACTGATCCTTTCATTGCTACATTCCAGTGAGGCAGAAACTGCTGCAGCAGAACGGGAAATATATGACTGGTTCCAACCATGCAGGTTGTAAGTAGATGGCTCCACGTGGTCTGTTGCTTCTCTGTGCCTCCATTAACTCACCAGAGACTTGCTGGTGCCAGACATAGCCACTGGTATTTGTCTTCTGCAACCAGCATTAAAAAAAAAATTGTTCTGACTGGTCTTCAGTCCTTCCAGAGATTTTGGCTGTCAAAACATTCCAGAAGTCTTTCTTGGCTTTTGCCGTTGTGAATCTCAGCATGGGTTTTCATTGCGTTTAGTTTGATGGCTAAGTAATAAGAGCGCTTGTATTTTGTGTGTGTTGGGATTTGTTTCTTTGTACGCAGGATAAATCCCAATGGATTCTGTAGGTAACTGAAAATTCATGTCAATTGGAAGTGACCCTTCAATTATGTCCTGGTGGGAAATGATTCTTTAAAACATACCTGGGTGCAGTTAGAATAAACTTCACCTTGTCTCAATTTGAGGTTTCAAAAGCACTATGAAATAAAACCCAGGAAGAAATGAAATCTGCTTTATATTTTAACTATCTAATCACCACTCCTATAGCGCATATATACCATACATGTAAAGCATGTCCCCCTCCCCTCAAATTGTGGGAACTGGAGTTTACCCTACACAGAGAGAGCGCTACAATTCCCAACACCCTTAGCAAACTATAGTTCCCAAGATTATTGGAGGGGGAGGAATGGTTCTTCAGGTGTATGGCATGCATGCAACTCCAGACACTGTAGCAAACTTGTGTCTCTGATACTGAAAACAGCAACAACCCCATAAACCGTGTTTTTGTTTTTCTTTTGGTCTGGGTTTCTTGTGCGATCTTTGATTTTTGGTTGCTCTCTGGTGATATTAACTAGATGTATGTCTTAACAGCTAAAGAATTATATTTGTGATAAATCAAAATACATACAGGGAGCTGACAGAGAGAAGAGGAGGGGCCTCTATGAGAGGCAGGTCAGAGTGGTTTTTCTCAGGGTGGGAGACAAGGAAAGGAGAAGCTCTCCCAGGTGGGAGGATTAAACTCTATGTTTAAGGTAAAATGGTGACCGAGGGCTACACAGATATATTTATTATTTTTTATTTTATGAGGATCATATGAGGATTATTATCGATGTATCTTTCTTTTTCTCTTTGGTTTTTTCTATTTGATGTATTGTTTTTTATTATTGTTTTTATTAGTTTGGATTTTATGGTATATTCGGTTGAAGACCTTTAATAAAAAAAAGAATAAGGCTGCAATCTCATACACGCTTCCCTGGGAGAATTTAAGATGTGTATAAAGTTACACTGTGACTTGTGACTGTGTGTGTGTTTTTTTCTTCTAGATCAACCATGGTTGTAAAAGAAAAGATTAAAAAGACCTATGGCCCACATGTTGGGATGAGCACGGCATATGCCAGCGAACCAGACTTTACCTGTGAAGATAAGGCTACACAAACCAACTTTGAGAGCCCGAGAGATGGTATGACCCAGGAAAAGGCAACAAATCCATATACAGCCCAGATGTTTGTGCCGAGCAAGAAAAAATACTGTGTGCTGAAAACAGAAACACAAATTCAAGAGAAAGTCTCTGCTGCCAAGCCAGGGTCAGAGCCTGGGGACTTTCTCGTGAAGGAAAAAGAGAGGAAAGGTCATCATGTTATCTCACCACCGCCGGAAAATGAAAACCTTAATCAGGTACAATCACTCTATACGAATTGGTGGATTTCTCTTTCCAAGTTATCATCTTCTCCTTTTGCACCAAGTCTTCACACATCATTGGCCATAACAATACAACACAGACCCGCTTAAAGCACAAGTCTATGTCTGTTTACTCTGATGTAGGTCCAATGGAGTTCAGTGAGACTTACTCTCAGGTAAGCAGTTATAGGTTTGTAGCCTTTATGGCTACTCTGTCAGACCATCGCTTCTGTGTTCACATTTTTGCATCCTCCTCAGGGGTGAAGAGGCTTCCCTCTTTACACTTCCTTCAGCCTCCAAACTCTCGCTCTTTCCATGCCATAAACTTTTTTACGCATGAGATTAAAACACCCAGGTACTTTCCTCACACGATACTGGTGACACACCCTCTAATGCAGACATTTGTAAAGTGAACGAGCATTGTCCCGGTGTGAGTTTTATACACATTTGTATTACAAACCAGAGCCACTTTACACCTCGCTCATTTGCAAATTTAGAAGTTATATCTTTACATCTCCCTCTTGTTATGGGAGAAGACCTCTGTTTCCACACACTTGCCTTGATGACCTTAGGCCAGTGTTTCCAAAACTCCAGCTGTTTTCGGACTACAATTCCCATAATCCCTGACCACTGGTCCTGCTAGCTAGGGATGATGGGAGTTGTAGTCCAAAAGCGGCTGGAGACCCAAGTTTGGTCTGGATCTGGGTGACAGATGGCCTGTGGCCCGCCACATGTTACTGGGCACCAAGTACCAGCAGCCTCAGCCAGGGCAGCCAATGGGCAGGGATGATGGGAGCAACATCTGGAAGGCCAGAGGGTCCCTACCCCTGACCTAAGTCTTCTTTCTGCCTGGACATCTCATATAATCTTGGAAACTTTTCAGAGTATTTTTGTCCCTGCTTTACATGTGAATAATTGTGATGTTGGAATGTATGTTAGAAATCAGCTCATTTTGTTTTTTTCTTGCCTCTCCTCCAAGGAGCTCAAGGCAGCATATGTAGCTGTGCCCCTTTTTATCCTCACAAAACCTCTGAAAGATCACTGAGTTAGGCTGTGGCCCACATTCAACCCAGTGAATTTCATGGCAGAGTAAGGAGTTGGTTCTGGGTCTCCCTAGTCTGACTCAAGCACTCCAACCATTAAATCCAACTTCTCCAGTTCAGCAATACTTTTAGCTTGTCTACTGCGGGTGTTCATCTTTTGGATAATGGATACCTTTGCCGATGTATCCCCCACAACTGCCTCTTCTCTGTTTTGTTTCAGATACCTGAAAGACCTGATGCAGAGTCCACCGTGACGGGTCAGATACTTTTAGCCATTGCTAGCCTGAGGGACACAGAAAAAAATAGCATCCAGGCAGCTTCAGCTATGCTAAATTCAATCTTGAAAAAAGAGAGGAACAAACTGAGGGGAAAGGTAAAAACAAGAGAGATGCTTATGGGTTTCAGAAATTGAGGTGGTTGTGCCTTGTGGGTTCTAGCAATGAATTCTAGAGACAGACAAAAGTACTGAAGCAACTAGTTGTTTGTATGCCAGCTTATTTGGTTGCCTGCTTGCATTCTTCTGATCCAGGAAAGGGATCTGCTAGCCCAGGTATAGGTTTAGCCTGTCAAGTAGTTTCTTCCCAAGAGCAATGTTGTGACAGCCACCTCAGTTCTCTCCCCCTTTCTACCTGCCCTTTAGGTGTTTTGCTGCTCCGCACTTTCCAGACAAACGAGAGCCACAGCTTCACTCACTCAGCTCCATTTTCTTGGATGTCCATTGGCTCTTTTCGCATCCCCATTTCCTGATCTTAGAACTGTATCACAGCCAGCAACTTTGGGGGCTCCACAAGAGCAGCAGTACCTCCAGGGATGGTCAACCATTAGGCAAACTGCACACCTGCCTAAGATGTACACGCAAATGCGAGAGGCAAGGAGAACTTCAGCTGGGTATGAGAGGCAGAGAAAATCCAGTTAGTGATCTGCCGGATCATCTCTAGCAATCAGTGGGGTGACAGATGTCACAGGCAGATTGCCCTCGCTCGCATCCACGAGCTAGTCTGGATAACTATTACTAATTGATTAATCCCTTTGAGTTTTGCTTAGTAAACTCCTTCCTCCCCTCGTCAGGGCTTGCAGATGGGTTTCAGACCGGGGAACTCCCAGCCCTCCCTGGAGAAGGCAAGGTTTGAACCTGAGATTGTCTGCAATACTGTACTGAGCTGTGGTATAGAGAGGGAATTGAAAATAATAATAAATAATATAATAATAATACTTTATTATTTATACCCCGCCCATCCGGCTGAGTCTCCCCAGCCACTCTGGGCGGCTCCCCGTCAGATGTTTAAAACAGTACAGCATTAAATATTAAAAACTTCCCTGAACAGGGATGCCTTCAGATGTCTTTTAAAGATAGGATAACTGCTTATTTCCTTCACATCTGAAGGGAGGGTGTTCCACAGGGTGGGCACCACTACCGAGAAGGCCCTCTGTCTGGTTCCCTGTAACCTCACTTCTCGCAATGAGGGAACTGCCAGAAGGCCCTCAGCGCTGGATTTCAGTGTCTGGGCTGAACGAATGGGGGTGGAGACGCTCCTTCAGGTATACAGGACCGAGGCCGTTTAGGGCTTTAAAGGTCATTTAAAGGTTATTCACGCTGCAAGATAACCATGCTAAGTGATCAATGACATCAGTATTGCACCTGCTATATTCTGGCATTGCCACACTGATGAGCATAACAGGAATTAACCTTTTGTAACACTATTCAGCCCTGCCTATACCTGTCCAGTGGGCAGAGACTGGAACAGCCATCAGTGGTCAGTGTAGTTAAAATTGAGCTGTTGGGCCAATGGTCTGATTCAGTATAAGTCAGCTTCCTTTGTTCCTATACAAAAACAAAGACAGGATGAGCTCTCTGTAGTTCTCTAGAAGCAAAGCAACTGCGCTGCTGTATCTGATCAGTCTGCTTGTTACGAACATCCATATGTAGGTCAGATTCCAGCAAATTTAATCAAACTCTGAATTGCTGGCAGGTATCTTGTTGGTTGACACTTGAACAAAATGACTGAATGCAAATACAGTAAATTGTATACACTGTGCTATTTTTCTAGAAAAGGAGGTGCCGGAGCTCAACCATCTTTTTCTCCCAAAAATCACCTGGCAGGGATGGCACATCATACTGCTTCCATGCATTTTTTAATCAAAAGTTTTCCATGGCTGTGGCAAGCGCTGCACTTTCTAACTGCTCTGAGCAACTAGAAATGTTTTTAAGAAGTGAAAAAAGAGAGAGAGAGGAGGAGGAGACGTTCAGGGAAGCCCTCAGGCTACCTTGAAAGTTCTTTATCGGTGATAAATGCATTTTTAAAGCATGCAGAATATTTAAAGGATTTTGCCAAACAAATCCGCACAGAATGGAATGGACATGTCAGTCTACTCATATGCAAGGAACATGAACATTAAGAGCATTTTGTCCATCCCTAGTAAAGGATAGTGGGCCTCTCTTATCTCTGTCTAGCAAGCCCTCTCTGCTGTATATGCATGCATATATATATATATATATATATATATATATATATATATATATCAGTGAAGCTTTCTAAGCTATGAGAGTTCATATTACTGTACGCACTCCCCCAATTCTGAATTCAACCCAATCCCTATCTGTAATGCCTGTTTCAAAAACTCTCAGCTGAGAGTCAGTCACTGCAAGTCAGCCTAGTAGCAATCATGTTTAGACATGTTCTAAACATCCAAATTATTCTCAGGTCAGAGCAGTATCTGAACAGCAAGGGTCTACTGGTTGGAGGGGCTGCATATATAACCATTGTAGTGCAGTGATGCAGTTTGTTGAGTTCATTCTAACCTCTTTATGAGAAGAGCACGGCCGTTTACCCAAACTGCTATCTTTTCTGTCGCACTGCAAGCCATTCTCACCTGGACACTTAGAAGTGCTACAAGCATTCATATATGAGGACCAAAAATGTAAAAGCAAATAAAATGCAAAAGCAACAGAAACTGTGAAAGAATCATCAGTGTAAACCCTTGTTTTGTTTTGTCCCAGGTGCCAGAAATCATTGATATTATTTATTTCCACCTGCGAGCTATCCAGGAACCTAGTGCAAGAGAAGTTGCCATAGGGGCTGTGTGCCTCCTGGCTGAAAAACACACAGAAGAAACTGTTTCAAGCCTTCTGAAACTCTCATTGCTTTGTGACAGGTGAGGAACTGAGTTGTCCTCCATGATTCCCTGTGAAGTAAGTTAGGCTTTGACTTGCCCAAGGCCACCAGGTGAGTTTCATGGCTGAGTCGGAATTTGAACCCAGGTCTCCCACATTCTGCGCTCCAGCCGCCATGCCACACAGAGAAATAACATTGATTCACCTGTGTGAGTTTCTCTGGTTGCCTCTGATGGAAAAATCTGTGGGCTAAACTGGCAACAATATCACTCGCTCTACCTACTCAAATATTCAGAACTTATACCAGAATATTGTAGGTGACCTTTGTCACTTCTTGAACCAATGTAAATATTCTTGGTGATTCAATTACACTGAGCTAGCAAAAGGTCTGAACAGCTGTCTTGAGACAGCACCTAAAGTGTGTGACGATAGTCACCAATTATCCCAAGGTGACAGCATTCACTTCATTTTATTCCTGTGAACAATGAGTTAAAATCTAAGGGTAAACCAAGGAATATTATAAGATGCTGCCTTACAGCAAGTCAGAATATTTATCCAACTAGCTCAGTATTGTGAACACCGGGGGCAAGGAACCTTTGTCTCATGAGCAGCCATCTTGGGAGCTGTATTCCAGTGGTGCGTTGGGACAGAGCAGTTCCAGCTGGTGACATTTTGCAGTTTTTAGGCAAGTGTGTCTAAAAAAGCAACATATCAATTATTCTCTGCATATCCATGGACAAGATAAGAAATTCAATGTAACAGAGACCAAGCATCCTTTTCATTCAAAACTGACTCCGTAGCTCTTATTTGGAAATTATACCACACCACATGAAAAATGCATTTTTGAATTTGTTTATTGTTTATACCTGCACATGCATTTCCAAAAAAACCTAATCATACAAAAAAAACCAACCAACATTTAAAATGTGAGGAAAAGATGCTGGTGGGCCACTGTGAGAACAGTATGGAGGACCAGATGGGCCATTGGCCTGATAGCCAGCAGGGCTCTCTCTTCTTACATTGTCTTTTCTGGGGGTCATTGCTAGACTCAGGTCTTTTTATTTTAGCTGGAGCTCACCAGAACTCAGTTCAGGCACCTCTCAGGTGGGCTCCGTTGCCATTCTAAAAGAAGGAGGTGTTCATGGTGAGTTCTGGCACCTCTTTTTCATAACACTGTCTAGACTGATGAAAATATCAAATCCTATAAAATGCTTTTAGCCCTCTAGTAGTAAACAAACAATTATTATTTGCAGCAAACAGGCTTTCGGTTCTGTTGGGCTCTTTTATCCATCTTAATTCATGTACAGTGGTATCTCGGGTTACAAACGCTTCGGGTTACAAACACTTCAGGTTACAAACTCCGCTAACCCGGAAGTAGTACCTCAGGTTGAGAACTTTGCCCCAGGATGAGAACAGAAATCGTGCACTGGTGGCAGTGGGAGGCCCCATTAGCGAAAGCGCACCTCAGGTTAAGAACAGTTTCAGGTTAAGAACGGACCTCCAGAACAAATTAAGTTCATAAAGCCAGGTACCACTGTATATACATATAACTCCACTTTAAACAACACTAGAAATGCAAGAGAGAATGAGATCAGCAGTGGTGTGTGTGTGTGTGTGTGTGTGTGTGTGTGTGTGTGTGTGTGTATAGACACTGATATAGATTTGTTTGTTTTAATTTTAGGCATATCACTCAAATCTGGGAAGCCTTGGGCCAAGCTAAACAACCTGTAAGACTCCAGGTTCTTGCCAAGCTTCTTGAAGTGCTGAAAAGGAAACCTTGCCTTAGCGGCGAACGCCCGGGATCAGATGGAAAGTTCACAGACAACTCCTCCCTTCTACCGCTAGCCGTGAGAGAAATATGCTATTCCTTTACCTCCAATTTTAACAAGCTGTGCTGTCCTAGAGCATAGACTGGGATCTAGATAGATGCACAACAACTTGGAGGCCACCACCCAATAGAGCAAAGTTTGGGAACTGTTTTTGGACAACAGTTCCCATCATCCGTGACCACTGGTCCTGCTAGCTAGGGATGATGGGAGTTGTAGTCCAAAAAAACCCTGAAGACCCAAGTTTGGGAAACCCTGAAATAGAGAGTGCACAAAACATGGCAGCCCTGTTATTGGGCAGAGTGAGGTAGTTGCCTCAGCAGCTGATTCTGGGAGTGCAGGTGGAGCAGACCCTCCTGGCTATACCTTCTGAGCCCACCTCTCTTCTTTTTACTCCTCCTGGGGCCCGCACTCTGGTGATGAGGATGCTTTCTTGTTCTTGGCATGGACTGGCTGGCTAGCTGTTTTGCCTGGTTGCCTTCCCCCCAGCACATCACCAACAGTGTGATTGGGAGAGGCCTCTGCCCTGACTGACTGAGTGAGCAAGCAAGCAAGCAAGCAAGCAAGCAAGCAAGCAAGCAAGCAGAGAGGCAACCATCCCAGGCCATGTACTCTGGAAGGAGTTGGACATGTGCATAAGTTGCACAGCTCATGCCCTGCAGCAAGCAGGTGCTAAGCACAGAAGCAAACAAAGTGTTAGAGGGTAGAGCTCTGTGTGTCACAAGGCCTGCCCTGTTTCACCTCCCATGCTAACCTGCTGCCCTTCTGTGCTGTGGCGGATTCTCTCCCATTCCCAGTCTTTAAGTAACGTTCAATCGAAGGCTGCCATCTTATCATTCATTTCAAGCAATAGAATGTTCTGGGACCTGTAGAACTAGGCCAAGATATGACCAGACTCAAGCTTTCACATTTTCTGCAGTGGCTCCCCATTTGTGGAATGCTCTCCCCACGGATGTTTAGCTGGCACCTTCATTATGCACCTTTAGGCATCAGGTGAAAACGTTTCTCTTCAACCAGGCTGATTAACACCCTATAACATCTTAAATGTGTTTGAGGGAGGGCTGTTATTAGTTTGTGTGTGTGTGTTGCTTCTTGTTTTTATTATGTATATTGTTTTTTAAGCTTGTATTTTGATGTTGTGAACTGCCCTGCGATCTAGAGATGAAGGGCGATATACAATTTTAATTAATTAATAAATAGTATTCTGATGCCCCAGTACTGGACCATCTCTGTGCTTGGATATGCAATCTGGCAATATTGCTTACCTAGTTCGTAAATGGACCAGTTACAGAAGATGTCAGGCTTTATGGGGAGAGGGGACAAAACCGGGAAGGGAACAAAAAGGACATGAAAAATATTCTAGGTTGCTCTTCTCCAGGTTTTGCTAGAATCTCTCATTGTAGCCATACTCAAAACAAAAAAAATTCCTTCCAGTAGCACCTTAAAGACCAACTAAGTCAGTTCTTGGTATGAGCTTTCGTGTGCATGCACACGCAGTGTATCTGAAGAAGTGTGCATGCACACGAAAGCTCATACCAAGAACTGACTTAGTTGGTCTTTAAGGTGCTACTGGAAGGAATTTTTTTTGTTTTGACTATGGCAGACCAACACGGCTACCTATCTGTAACTGTAGCCATACTGTACAACGGGGGGTGGCCAACGAGTCCTCAGAGGTTGTTAGACTCCAGCTCCCATCAGCCCTAGCCAATGGGGACAATGGTGTGAGATGATGGGAGTTGTAGTCCAACAACATCTAGCGGGTGCTACCTCTGCCATAAAGTAACCCTAACTCACAGTCTTAGGGTAAGACTGCAGTGATCCGAGAACAAACATAAGGAGTGATATCTGCTTGTGGGAGAACAACCAAACTTCCTAGAATTAAGGTCGGTTTTCTTTTCTTCTAATTATTCTGTTTCAGGCAACAAAGGCCCTGTGCATAATATTTAGGGATAAAAAGTGCAAAATCCCTATGAACAGCTATTACGTATCTGTGATCATCTTCCTAGTTATTCAGCTGCACTACTTGATGAACTGTACAGATTCCGAACCTGGACAGGAGGACATAATCAGAACATCAAACTACATTAGGTAACAGGCAGCTAATGGAGTACTACTAACCATGTAAATACCAGTGTCTGATAAGAACATAATTCTCTCTTCTTTGGCTTGTAAGGAAAGGCTCTGGAGGTCCTACTCTTTCCTGCACTGCAGCAGGGGAGCTATTGTCATTCAAATGTCTTAGCAGAAAAAGGCTTTCTAATCTGAAAAAGATTGTCCATTCCAAAATGGCTTTACTGAGAAATTTATTTTGCTTTATCAGTAAAGCCCCATTGGCTTTTATGTGCTTAGGATATTGCCTGCTTTGCAGAGGTAAGAGTCAGTTGATTTGCCCAGTTTTGTTTCCGCTCCACCCGCGTTGTCTCTGCTTCTGACCAGTTTGCTATTTCATGCCCTCATCAAAACAAGGGAACACGGAGCAAGATTCCATGAGCATTCATGGGATTACGATGCCCTGGACCATACCTTCCCAAAATGTACGCAAATATTTTCATCAAAATAAAAATTCAAAAAGAAATTTCATCATCATCATCATATAAATAATAATTAATAATAATAAACATGCATGCTGTGTTCCTTTCCAAACTCGGCTTGTTCTAATGAACTGAGCTGTCTACACCACTTCCTTATTGTTTCAGGTTCCAATTACAGTAATAATGCATTTCATAACCTTCAAGATGCAAGCTCCTAGTAAACCAAACCACAATAAAGGAATTAATAATGTCATCTAACAAAACCCATGAAGGGGGGGGTGTGCCATAGGGCTCTAAGTAAGGTAACTGTCCCTGTCAAATGCTTTTTCTTTCCCTGAATTCAGCTGCGCCATGGATGCTTTAAAGGCCTTGGTGAAAAGGCAGAAGGCTCCTCAGGCGTGTTTTACGAGTCTAACAGGAAGCTGGGACCTTTTGGCTTCCCCAGAGAACTACCTGGAAGGAGTTCTCCTTCTGGCCAGGCAAGTAGTGAATTTGAGGCTGATTATTGTGTTCTTCAGTGTGCCTTCTGCATATTCAAAAATAAAATATTGTTTATATCCTTACAGAGCCCTTGTCAAACATCATCATGGGCTTGACTATGCGGTATTTACCAAGGTGATTCCTCTTCTCCATCATGGGGATGACCAGCAGAAGCTGACGGCAATGGCCTTTTTCACTGCAGTATGTCTATTTTCTTGTTTGAGTAGCATCTTGAGAAATATGACATTACTTAGCCATTGAGTACAAATGCGGTCCTAGCAGAACACAAAACTGTAAATGTGTTTGTGTTTGTATCCCCTTTTTTGCCTTCAGACACCATGAGGAACAGGCAATGGTTAAGAGGAAACATTCCATTGCTGTGCCAGCAGATACAGTACTTTATATCTATTGAGAAACCTCCTAGCTCTTAATTTTTTTCACCCCTCCATTACACAGCCTATGTCAACGTTGCTTGGAAGCTTTCGGTGGGCCAAGCAGAAAAAGCTGCAGAGAGTATATGTGAATGTATTTCTATATATGCATGTGTTTATATTTGCATAAATGCTTATGAGCTACTTAGAATAATAGAATTGTAGAGTTAGAAGGGACCACCACGGGTCATCTAGTCCAATCCCCTGCAACACAGGATTCTTTTGCCCAACGTGGGGTTCGAACCCACGACCCTGAGATTAAACGTCTCCCTAGTTGTGAGGATTATGACTAAGGCCACTGTTGGCATGCAGCCCTTGGAAGGTTGGAGAGACCCTCAGGACAAAAAAGGCTCCCTGGCGTACACTGAGTGGCAGTGGCTTGAGGTTTCAGGGAGGAGATCTCTCACAGCCTTGCCTGGAGATGCCAGGGAATTGAACCTGGGGAGTTTTGCGTGGAAAGCAGATGCTTTCTAGTCACTGAGCTAGAAGCCCTTCCCCAGTCACTTAGGAATGGAAAACAAATGTTAGGTTGGGCCCTTGTGTATTCACTCAATTCCAGCCTGTCTTTATGGCAGGTTTTCTGTACACATTCTTCTCCCCCTCTCTCTTGCAGCCACGTATGATGTAAATAATTTCTGGTGCATTGCATCATAAGTATAGGTATGCGGTGAAAAAAACAACTCAAGAAGTGCAGATAACACAGCCTGCCAACAGAATTTGTAGCCAGCAGAAAAGTCACTGTATTTTTCACTCCATAAGGCGCACCTGACCATAAGACGCACCTAGTTTTTAGAGGAGGAAAACAAGGGGAAAAAATATTCTGAACGAAACAGTGGATTTTTGTGGTTCATGCTGTAGCCACAGACACGTGATCTGATGGTGAATTTGGGGTGACCCAATGCAAAAATCCTGAGGATCCATGGGCTTTTACCTCCCCCTCCCAGGCAGCCTCCGCTAGTGTCCCTTATCTGTCTTCTGATCCCACCGATCAGCTGTTTCCTTTCAACACATCCTTCCCTCTTGTTTGCCTTACTGTCGTTTCCTTAGCTGGAGCAGTTTTTTGCTCCTCCTCTTCTTCTATTTTTTCTCCTTATTGCTTTAGTCTTCCTGTTTTCCCCTTTGCAAGTTTGCTGTCTTTACCTCCCCCCTCCCAAGCAGCCTCTTTTATCTCTAGAGTCCCTTATCTTGCTCCGATCGCTTGCTGATCAATGGCTTTGTTTCATCACCCACTTCTCTCTTTCAAAAAAAAAAGCATGATCTTCTTTTTGCCCTTGGGCAATTCGGCTCCAGGGACCACACATTCATTCCATAAGACGCACAGACATTTCCCTTTACTTTTTAGGAAGAAAAAAGTGTGTCTTATGGAGCAAAAAATACGGTAGAGACGTCTGAAACAGACCGTGATTGCAACACAAAAAGCAAAGCAATACTATTTCAGCCAAATCCTACCACTTTACCAATTTTTTTTCATATAAAAAAAAAACAGTCTTTGGGCTTGAGGGGAAACCCTTATCCATTAACTGAAACACCAGCAACAGCTGAGAGTGACTCCAGTATTCTATCATTACCTTTCGATAGCTGGCAACGTATAGGGAAAGTTCTCTGAATTTCCTGCCACATATTTACTGGTTTGTGTTGTTCAGCTTCTCTCGTCTGAATCCACCTACACGGTGCTACAAAAACATTACATCCTGGGCCTGTTGAAGAACTGGCAGGCTGATTCATGCCCAACCTACCGCTGGCTCAGTCTCCATGGAATGGGCAATGTGGCGCGTCACCTGCAAAACGTGAGTGATTTCATTTTTGTTGTTGTGGTTGCTTAAAGGAAACTCTAGCTAAGGATGAGGTGGAGGTGTTGAACTGGTGCTCTGTACTGAAGCAAAACATGCTCTACTGAAACAAGAAGTTGGGAGGAGTATCTTTAAGGAACTGATCTGGGGGCAGAGCTCCAGAACCTGTGTCAGATGCCAGGGCCCAGGCATGGGAATATGTGAATAATAAAGACATGTGCAGAGTACCTTTTCTCACCACTTAATAATCACAGCTAGATGTGAACGTGGTGAGACTATGACAGAAGCGGGATAAATAGATTATATTTTCAACTGAGTGAGTGCTCAGGGGCAAGAACTATTGGGCAGTATTCAACAAATGTGTCCCATCTATGTGCCCCACTTAGGGTAATGGAGAGTCTTCCCCCCACTCCCAATTCATAACAATATGAAGGGAAAATAGGGGCCTTGAAGTTAACCTAGGAAAGCAGACCAACAGATACCCTGGTCACTGGGCACAGACTTACTTACAATGGTGGAAGTGTATAGTAATAATGTCTAAATGTGCATCTATAGTTATAAATTAGCATATGTACATTTTATGCAAATCTGTGTCACGGGGCGATACATTTCCTGGTTATGTGGCAGTATGCGACCACCAAAACAATGCTTTGCATTACAGTAAATGAGAAATGGGAGGAGAGGGGGTTGTGAACACGGTACTTGTTCTCAGTCCAATAAATCTGGTTTGCTGGACTGAGATTATTACTTCTTAATTGGGCTTATGTCTGCATCCATGATATGTTTCAATAGCATCAATGAATGAAACAGTTGTGGTACATAAATGGACATCTGTTTCCTGAGTCTGGAAATGGTTAAATAATTTGTCACACTGGAGATTCCTGGTGGTAAATGCTGTAGTGGAGGGGCTAGTCATGGCGTTCAGTGTGTGAACTTGGGCCAACCATCGTCTGAGCCTAGCTTACCTCACAGGGTCTAGCCTACATCACAGGGCCTCACCCAGAGAGCTTCAGCTCACCCTGAGCTCAAGCTCTCTGGCAGAGGATGTTATCACCCCCTGCTCTGTTAAGTTTCCCTGCTACTCCTCTGCTTCTAAAGCACCAGGGTATGTGTTCAGGTTTTATGTATGAACGCCCTGCATTGGGGGAACAGTTTCTAGGCTAGTAGGCATGGCTCCCGGGTAAGGCTTAAGCCTCACACCTTTCATCTTAGGAATGGAGTGAAGCTTATCTGCAGCTAGTGATATTGCTGACCAGGCTCAGATACAGTTTTGTGCAACTCTGAACATTTGGGTTCCTTTCCTTCACGGATGAGACTGAGATCCAGTGGAGGATCCCACTAGTGGAATGGAGGGGAGGCTATTTCTCCTGATTCCCTCCTTCCCGCTTAAATCTACTCTCATATTGTTCTGGTAGGTTCCCCCAACCCTCCAGAGCAGATTTTTGGGAGGGCACAAAGTTCTCCAGGGAGGAAGAGTATGGGATGTGTTCCCCCACTCCTTTCCACTGGTGGGAGTATCATGTTCACAACTCTGGTCAGGGGACAACAGCAAGACTAAACTAAGGATCCCAGTCACATAATGTGAAATTGCTACTGTAGTCTAACAGTAAAAGGATTTTTGTGTCCTTTCAGAAGAAAGAGCTCTCCAACCTGCTCCTGGGTATACTTCCAAGTTTTAATGACACTGATGAGAAGGTGATTTTGACAGCTATGGAGGTCACAAACAAGATCGTAACACTCCACAAAAACAATATAAACATGAACATATTTGTGAAGATCGTCAAACAGCTTCAGCCTTTCTTGGCCGACGTAAGTTTCAGAAGAATTGTTCATCTATGTGAGGCAGGCTTTTCCAGGTGTAAGGGGAGAAAAAGAGGAGCCAGAACTCACCATGAAAGCCTCCCTTGTTCTCTTATAATGGCAATGGCACCCACCTGAGAAGTGCCAGAACTGAGTTCCGACGAGTTCAGGCTGAAAAAAAGCCCTGGATATGTCTCCTGTATGCTCTTTACAAGTGGCAGTGGCTGCAGCCATTGAGGATGTCTTGCCCAAGTGCCCCCTCCAAAAAAACCAAAAACCCTGGAGCCGGCAGTGAACAATTATGTTTAGGATTGCAGTCTTAAACATATTTGGGTTATGGTGCATTTATTTGGGAGGCAGAGGTGCACAGATCTTAGAAAAATACCTGCAGTTCATTCTCCAGGAACGGAATCAGCCCATGTTATCTAAGGCTTAAAATGTAAGCCAGGTTGTTCTTTCTCACAACTCGGATTGAAGCTGGTTTGAGGGAAATGCATCAAAAGGCAATGTTTCACAAGAAACAACAGGATAGATAGGTAAAGGGACCCCTGACCATTAGGTCCAGTCGTGACCGACTCTGGGGTTGCGGTGCTCATCTCACTTTATTGGCCGAGGGAGCCGGCATACAGCTTCCGGGTCATGTGGCCAGCATGACTGAGCCGCTTCTGGCGAACCAGAGCAGCGCACAGAAACACTGTTTACCTTCCCGCTGGAGCGGGAGCTATTTATCTACTTGTACTTTGACGTGCTTTCGAACTGCTAGGTTGGCAGGAGCAGGGACCGAGCAACGGGAGCTCACCCCGTTGCAGGGATTCGAACAGCCAACCTTCTGATCAGCAAGTCCTAGGCTCTGTGGTTTAACCCACAGCGCCACCCGCGTCCCGTAGCAGGATAGATACAGGATAGATAATAGGGATTGTGGCTAACATTGTGCAAACACCTCTTCTGAAACCAGTGGTGATAGTGCCCTGGATGCAGTGAAAACAGGAGTATCTATCTACATAGCCTCAAAGTCTCTCAGGAAGGTTATCAAGTCAAACTTTTTCCTTTCTCTTTCATTCCCAGGGGAGACCCAAAATAACCTGTGTGGCAAACAGGTTGTTTCAAGACATGATTAAGAACCTGGACGTGAAAGAAAAAGCCGCTTTGCAGGACCAGGTTCTCAACAGTATTGTCACTTTGCTACTGAACCTCCAGGATCCACATCTGACTGCGGCTAAGGTAAATGATATTGTGCCTTTTTGCAAAGCCTTGATAAGTTGGCCCTGAGGGCATAGCTGTCAACCGTTCCTTATTTGGCGGGAAAGTCCCTTATACCAGCGCCGTGTCCCACTGCTGTCCCGGATTGATGATGTCCCTTAAATTTCCTGGGTTTCAAAGGAAGCAGCTCCTCTCTCTCCCTCCCTCCCTGCCAGCCAGGGAGGAGGGAGGCTCCAACTGTGTTGCTTGGCTACGTTGCTCACCCAGTAAGGACTAAGAACAACTGGGGGGGTGGAGCTTGCGTGCCTTGTGCCGAACAAATCGGCCGTGTTGCCTGGGGACTCGCCTTTGCTCAGCGCTTCCCAGCGGAGAGGTGATGGTGGTTTCCCTTGCTGCATCCCCTTTGCCGGGTTGCTGCGCTGTGGGAACCACCTCTTGAGGCTTCGTTTGGCTGCTGGCTGGGCTTTCTGCCTTTGGCTCGGAGGGGCTCAGAAGTTGAACATACCTGTGCCCTGAAAATCCCTTATTTTGGCTGCTGATCCCTTATTTTCGAGGCTGCTGTTCCCTTATTTTCAAATCTGTAACTTGACAGCTATGCCTGAGGGAGACGTCAACCAAGTTCTCTCTAGTTGGCCTCTTCCTACACTGATGGGATGTTGTGTATTTACCTGGCAGTGCTGGCAACAGCAAGAGGCACCCATAACAGAGCTTTCAATCAGTGCTGGGCAGCTGGAAACAACCAGTTAAACTTCTAGGCTGAGGGCATTGTGGGAAATTAAAATGGAAGCTCACAGGCCTAGCAAGCATCAGCAGTCTGCCTGGCTAAAGTGCCGGAACCCTAGAAGCTGCCCAAAGATGCCACACGGCGGCACCACTTCTGGTGAGGCCAATGGGTGCTTCTCAGAGCACCCTTCCACCTGTGACAGTGGCCACAGCTAAACAGTGCAGCTCTGTAGTCCAAGTCTTGAAGGGCCTCTACTGGCAAGATGCACTGCTCATGTTTCCAAAAGCAGAAAGTTACTTGAACAGCAGAAGAACAATCTTCTGTTTTGCACCAGAGCACACCTATTTATCTTTGCATGGATTTGTTCTAATGATTTATTGCACTTGCTAACCGCTTTTATAATTGAAGTATCCAGAATAGTGTGCGACTTTAAAATACAATGACCGACAGTTCAGTTTTTGAGGCTGACCAATAAAATAAGAAAGTCCGAATAAATGCAGTGCTAAAAATATAATTACGTTGGATCAGAAGACAAGGCAACACCTGTATATTTTGTTGCAGTGACACAATACAGCTGGGGATAAAGGTGATATTTGAGAACAGACCAATTGAGGGCTGGATTGGTATAGTGGCTCCAAGAATGTGGAGTTGCCAGTCCTGAGTTCAAATCTCACCTTAGCCTTGACATTCTTGGGCCGCTTAAGCAAACTACAGTCTCCAAATTTCAGCCCCTACTCCCTGTCTGCAATATAATGCGATGACAATAATGTTGACCACCCTTCCAGGACTCAAGATATTACAAGTGTAAGCAGTGGTGGCTGGTGCCCATTTCAACTAGTGGGGTAGAAGGCAGGGAGACCAACTATAGTTGGAGCCCAAGCCAACTGGTTTTAAGAAAGAAGGTAGGCAGGTGGCGACTGAAAACAGATTGAGGTTGGTGTTACAGTGGTCCATTCACACTAATGGCCCAGCCTCTACTGAGTGAACCATCCTTTGAAGACATAGCTCAGTCCCCAAGGAAGCAATTCCTAAAAGCTTGGGAAATAGGTGGTGTGAAGAATTCCTGTGAGGAAATTATTAATTGGTAGACCTCCAAGGACCAAACTGGAAGCACAGACAGAATAGCAGCTGATATACACCTCATTTTTCTTTTTCAGTATACTGCGCTTAAATTAATTGGATGCTGGTTTTTCAAGAACAACAGTTTGAAATCAACAGATATGAATTCATTAATGAATAAGGAGCAGAACGTTCCAGAATTGTTAGAACCAAACTGGGGATGGGTGGAAACTTGGGCTTGTTGATGGGTTTAGAGCAGTGTTTCCCAAACTTGGGTTTCCAGCTGCTTTTGGACTACAACTCCCATCATCCCTAGCTAGCAGAACCAGTGGTCAGGGATGGTGGGAATTGTAGTCTGAAAACAGCTGGAAAACCAAGTTTGGGAAATACTGGTTTAGAAGAAATCGTGAGCTTCGAAAGCCATAATGATATATTAAGGTTTCTTTATACATTGGGTTTTGGTGGCTTTCATCCTTATTTCATTTAGCTCTGCACTCAAGAGAGCTAGAAACTTCCTTCTCTAAATAAAAGTCCTGATCCTAATAACAATTCTTAAAAGATCCAGCAAACTACACAAAAGGGCTTAACAGGAAGCAGATTGCACACAATTTTTTTAAAATTATTGAGGCAATTGCATATGGCCCTTATATAATTTATTTGACTTTTTTTCCAAATAATCTCTTTTTTTCACTAATTCTGGGGAAGGCTTCTTGTCTCTCTTGTTTTACAGAGTCGTAGAGACAGCTTAAAAGAGTGCAAAGTCTTCTTGGGATGGACTGCAAATGACAACCAGGACTCTTGGAGCATGATTTGCAAGCACCTTGTGAGGCCCTTTGTGCACACTGGGATCTTTTCAATATTATCCGTAGACTTCATATCTGTTGATTTCAAATGAACCAGCGAAAGTGTATGTGGCAGAGAAACAGGCTTCCTTCAGGCACACTGAAGGAATATATATGCCCCTACCATATGTATTTTGATAATCCCTGGCCAATCCTGCGGAAATGTTGCATTAGAACAGTTTCCCAAACTTGGGTCTCCAGCTGTTTTTGGACTACAACTCCCATCATCCCTGACCACTGGTCCTGCTAGCTAGGGATGATGGGAGTTGTAGTCCAACGACAGCTGGGGACCCGAGTTTGGGGAACTCTGCATTAAAATACCCCCAAAACAAGAAAACCTGATGCATGTCGTCCAACGATCACATAGCCGTTACTGGATTTCCCCCCCAAAGGAAAGTGATTCCATAATTTTGGCCTCCATGCATTGGATTTTACTTGCACAGGGTGTACTTGAATGTGCCATTCCCACGTGGATGGCCAGGGATGCTAGAGGCAGGGACAGCAGTCCATGTGATAGGCTGGATCCTGGAGGGGGAGCAGTATTGGCCAATCCGGCCCCATGACTCTACAAGTTTCACTTCTGTTTCTAAAAGATCCATTCTTAACTGGCAAATATACCCTGTCTGTGCAGCCATTATGGTGTGTTTATCAAAGTGTTCATTTTCTAGGTTAAGGAACATCCAGGGAAACTACGGAACTTTCTGGACCAGGCACAAGACTATACTCAAAGCCCACAAATGTATACAAGAAATGCAGCCACCATGTTTATAGGTATATAAACAGAATGCTTTCATCTTTATTTGCCATCCCAGTTCTATCACAGCTCGTAAGACTACTCTGCTTAGGAGGAGAAACTTAGTTGAATACTTTTCTGATTTCAGTGGGGATTTACTCCCAGGAAAATATGTATAAGATTTCAGGCTCGATTTACAGTTCTGTGCACAATTACCTAGGAAGTCCCACTCAATTTAATGTGCCTTGCTTACTTCCAAGTAAACTCATGCAGAATTTCACTGTTATCTGGGCCTGCATTCATAAACAACTTAATAAAACATGACAGGCATGTGGTCTGTCTCTCCCTGGTGTTCATTTTTCTCCCTCTAGGTCAGTGGCTTGTCAAATGGTGTTTCCAAGAAGCCATGAAATTCATTGAAAGCTTATCAGCAGGAGAGAAGCTTCTCTGAGGAGGGAGCCTGACCAATGTCCATCATCACCAATCTTCCCCTGCAATGTATACTTGTAGGGAAAGTGCTAGGAATGCAGGAGGTCCTCTCATTTCAGTTGGCCAATAGCAAGCCAGACCAGCCTAGCTGATGTTCTGTGTAAACCGCTGCAAACAAATAGATGTTTTTTGACAGAAAAATCTATGCAGGAAAGATTTCCTGAGGGTAATTCTGAAAGCTTCTGCTCTAGACTTTCCCACGAGGAAATCTTACTTTCTACCGCTGTGATGCCTAGGAATCTGTTCCAAGCCCCAGATTTTCAGTGGTGAGACCCAAACTTTGAAACTCCATACACTACAGATATGCCTGTTCAGTCTCTACATTGAATGATTATAAAGATGTTCATATTCTGCGAGGCATTCAGTGATGGCAGTTGTCCTGGTGTGTTTTGAGTAGGTGTTTAACCTAGGGATGGCTTTTATCAGCCTGTTCTTTTCTTAACTAGATTGATTTTTGTGTATGTGCATGTTTATATACTCTTCTGTTTCATTTTGTTTATATTTCTGCTGTTGATTTTAATGTTATTTTTTGAGAGAGCCACCTTAAGGGATCAACTGACCTGTGTGGCAGATATTTTAAAAACAAATGAAAGCAATATAGTTCGGGCTCTATCTGCAGATAGTAGTCTGTGTTATTGAAGAAGTTGGTGGCAAATGCCACCCTTCGTCTACAGAGAATATAACTGAAAGTAAAGTAAATAGCCCTTTTTATTTACACTGAGTATGGTGTATCTCTAGATTCTATCTTGGAGCACTTAGATTCCAGTCCTCTACAAAAGTCAGAAGTGGACTTCCTGAGGCAAGGTAAATATCATAATATCATCCAATAGTAAGATGTCTGCATTTTCTTGTATTGCTACTGGATTCAGCTGCTTATTGCTGTCTGCACTAATAACAGAAATAAAATATGCATACCTGTAGAGGAAACTGTATCTGTACCCTTTCTGTACATCTTTCTTGCTGTTAAGCACAGCACTCTTTGTCATTCATGAACAGAAAAATAGATAGATAGATAGATAGATAGATAGATAGATAGATAGATAGATAGATATCACATACCTATTTCCTTGTAGGGACTAGCGAATCTGTCCTTTTTTCCAATCTTAAATTCAGTTCTCCCTATTTCCACATTGCTTTGAAAATTTTCTTTTAAAAGAACATTTTCTTATGAAAATCCATCAGCAATTTAGTATGAATTTCTCCTAATATTCACTTTTCTGCAAAGCGCATTGTCTCCAGCAGGATGTAGATTCGTAATTTCCACTAAAATGTGCATTTTGTGCATACTTCACCTTGGAATATGCATTTTTGCACACCTGGCTAGAGGGGTGCAATCCAAAATTCAGAGACGTGCAGATTTCAAATGACAAGCTCTGTTTAGGTTTGCATAGTGTTTTGGAACATGCAAATTAGGTAGGTTTTCCTTTAAAGATGCAAACCTGCCTATAAATGCAAACTGAACTGAATATCTTCCCCACCCTTGCCTCCTGGTCAAGGTCATACACTCTCTTTCATATCAGAGAGTTTGCGGGACTCGTTTAGTATATTTAGATCAGTGAGGCATACATACATTCTCCCAGGTTTTATCCTCCAAACAACCTTTTGAGACAGGTTAGATTGAGAAATAGTGATTAGTCCAAAGCTACCAAGGGGACTTCATGGCTGAGTGGAGATTTGAACACTGCGACTCTTCCAGGGGGCTTGTCTAGCAAGCATTCATCCTGATTTGTTTTCACAGAGTGCGTACAGAGGTTATGCAATGTCTGCTGTTTACTGAGTATTCATTCTGATTTGTTTGCACAAAAGTTGTGCACCACATCAAGCGATTTGGTATCCTACACTTTCTAGCACACATTTTCCTATCACTTCCCTTTCCTGAACAAAGTTTGGCGTTGTGGGGGGGTGGGTGTAAGAGTGCAAAATCCACTTCAATTGTGCAACCGGAAATGACCGGTATATAATTGTATCCCACCCACAAAACAGTGACAATCTGGAAGCTTCGCCTGCCTCCTAGCCTCTAACCCTCTAATCACTACGACCCACCAGCTCTCTTGTGTCTCTTCATTCATTGCAAAATTAATTTTGCCGCTTTTCATTCCCACCTTTGTCATGAAAAGCTTTCACAGATGCACAAACAAAACAATCCCTCTCACTCGCTCATGTGTACAACATACACTGTTTAGCATTACAGTATCTCTTGCTAAGGCATAGAATGCTTCTTTGTTAACCCAGCCTTGCCCAAAGCAGCTGGTATATTTGACAGGGAGGAGAACTGGGTCATTCCCATGTCAAGTTGTTGATCTGCCCCTTCCTCTTTGTCTCAGCTTTCAGCTCTTTCCCATCAGAAGCACAGCGCCCTGTCCCGGTTGTTCCAGAACCAGAAAAAGTACGCAGGTACTGCGCAGACCTGTTCAGATGTTCCCGCTATTTCCCAAGGTACGTTTTCTTTCAGGTTGTACGATGAAAATTAAGCATTAATATATTTTTAAAAAACTACCATGATTACAGGACAAGAATGAAAACAAGAGGGCTAAATATTCCTGAGCAGTGGGGGTGAAAATAGGCAGCAGAGCATTTTTTTGCTACTAAGGATGATTGTAGACATGGTGGCGATGTCTTTTCACACATCCACCCTGTTTGTATAGAAGAGCATAACATGCCTTAAGAAGAGCCCTCCTGAATTAGGCCAACATCTCGCCCAGCATCCTATTCTCAAAAGCCACATCCACACCATACATTTAATGAACATGGCGTCCCCCAAAGAATCCTGAGAACTGTCATTTGTTCAAGGTGCTGGGAATCATAGCTTTGTGAGGGGTAAACTACAGTTCCCTGTTGTCTTTGTCCATGGAGTTTTCTTGGCAGGGATACTGGAGTGGCTTGCCGGTTCCTGCTCCAGGTGGATCATGTTTGGTCAGAACTCTCCACTATGACCTGTCCATCTTCGGTGGCCCTGCACAGCAGAGCTCATAACTTCGCTGAGTTATTCAAGCCCCTTCGCCACGGCAAGGCAGTGATCCATGAAGGGGATCATAAAGAAGGCTGATCGCCGAAGAATTGATGCTTTTGAATTATGGTGCTGGAGGAGACTCTTGAGAGTCCCGTGGACTGCAAGAATATCAAACCTAGCCATTCTGGAGGAAACCAGCCCTGAGTGCTCACTGGAAGGACAGATCCTGAAGCTGAGGCTTCAATACTTTGGCCACCTCATGAGAAGAGAAGACTCCCTGGAAAAGACCCTGATGTTGGGAAAGATGGAGGGCACAAGGAGAAGGGGACGACAGAGGATGAGATGGTTGGACGGTGTTCTCGAGGCTACCAACACGAGTTTGACCAAGCTGCGGGAGGCGGTGGACAGGGGTGCCTGGCGTGCTCTGGTCCATGGGGTCACGAAGAGTCGGACACGACTAAACGACTAAAAAACAACAAAAAAACTACAGTTCCCAGTATTATCTCAGGGGAGAGTTGTGCTTTAGACGTTCCTCTAATGTTTGGTGTGGGTGTGACCTCAGTGGTCAAACAGATGCCTATAGGAAGTCCACAAGCAGGACCTGGGTGCAACACCACTCTTTCCCACCTGCAATTTCCACCAACTGGTATTCAGTGGCATACAATCCCCTGGCAATAGTGGCATACCGTCCCCTAAATGTCCCCCTGGTGCTTCCTTCTCAAAGCCTGGGAAGTTTCTGCCTGGCTTGGGGAGGGAGGCACAATGCTCTCAACAGGGTCCAAGAGTCCTCCCACCACCTTCCTCAAGCCCACCTGGCTTTGGGAAGGAGGCAGGAGGGCTCCGGCATCCTTTCAGAGGCTTGGTGCCTCTTTCCCAAAGCCCGGAAAGCTTCTGCCCAGCTTAAGGAGGAAGGCGTAGTGCTCACACACGCGATGTTGGGAAATCGTGATGTCAAGTGTGCACCGTCCTGTCCCTCCATCCTCCTTGCAAGCTGGCGGCTCTAGCCCTAACTGTTCCCCTACGAAAAAATTAACTGCACCCTACAGTGTGGCAGTGAAGGAACTAGTAACCCATGGCTAGTAACCCATAATAGTCTCAGCCTCTGTGAATTTCTCTAATCCTCTTTCAAAGCCATTCAAGTTTGTGGCCATCCCTACCTTTGCCTTTGAATCATGGTGGGATTTTGGTTTGTTCCTGTTCTTGTTTTTTATGTCTTTTATATTGCAATTTTATGTTGTGAACCGCCTGAGATCTACAGATGAAGGGCAGGTATACAAATTTAATAAATAATAATAATGATACCTCTTATGGTAGCAGATTCCACAATTTAACTATGTGCTGTATAAGGAAGTACTCTTCTTGGCTGTCCCGAAAGGTGAGGTAGAATCTGTCCTGTAGCCAGCGAGGATGCATAAAAAAGCACACTGATCCCAAAAACCTCCCCGCCCCATGCCTTATTTCCCCCAAGATGAGAAGCAGGAACGTGGAAAAGTGACTGGCAGACCCAATTATTGTATTGCAACATATAGAAGGAGAAGAGTTCTGTGCACTCCTTTTAGTAGGAAAATAAGCAGGACTGGTCCACTAAGATGAAGTAAGCAGGACTGATCTAAGACAAAGTATGAAAGGCTCTCAATGCCTCATCTCATCCCATCCCATCATGTTGTACCTAAGGCTATCCATACTATTTTGGTATATGTGGCAAAAAAAATCCACAAATGTCTCTCCTTGCCCCCAGCAGTAAAAATATGAGATGATAAATATCTACTCCCATTTAATGACACCCCAGATCAGCACAGACTCCTCACTCTGCCTCATGGTAGACTCTTGTCAGCCCCCATCCCACATTAAATGGGGCAGACACATATAACCTCCCCTGCCCCCGTGTCAAGACTAGTAGTTTTATTTTGTTTTGTCATTATGCACTTTGGTCTCACGCAGGCATGGCCAAACTTGGCCCTCCAGCTGTTTTGGGACTACAATTCCCATCATCCCTGACCACTGGTCCTGTTAGCTAGGGATGATGGGAGTTGTAGTCCCAAAACAGCTGGAGGGCCAAGTTTGGCCATGCCTATCTCAGAGAATCCCACCTGGACCAATAGTTATGAGGTTGAAAGGTGTGTACTGCATCACCTACTGAAATGTTAATGATGATTCCTTTTCTTGCTGACCTTTCTGCTTTACAGATCTTGTATTTGACGCCTGTATCTGAAGTTAATATCCATCTGAATAAAGAGCACTGTATGAAATTTCACGATGAAGGCTTATTGTGGCGTTCCTCTCTGAGGTTAGGTAGCTTTTGCTGCTAGAATTGGATAGGAAAGTAGCTTTCTTAAGGAGAGGTGGATCATTCGATGTCCTTCCTTTGGCATTATCCTAATGTAAATGCAGAGTGTCTTCTAGGCAATAATCAAAACCCTCCTTAAGATGCAAGTGTATGAAACCTCCTTCCAGCAGCTTGCTTGCTGCCCACAGCTGCCTGCACTCCCATTGATTCAAGTATCTGCTCATTCAGTTCAAAAATATGAAGCAGCCATTACTAGGAATGTTTAAGGGGCAACATAATAGGCTTAACAAAATGTGGCAGGGAGAGGGGGAGAGAGCTCACAACTGAGTTTTGAATGTTCATGGACCTCTGGAAAGATCTGTTATTCAAAGGGGAAATGTCATATGACCATTATGCAGCCTTAGCATTTTAAAATGTGAAGCAGACTTGGGAGCTTTTAATTTTGAACGGAGGGATGGGTGTGCAAACGTGCCCAGAACCAGCCCTGCCATTAGGCAGATGATGAAGGGGCAGGAAACAGCAGTGGGGTCTGATGTTTTATTATGTTTCTATATATACTGGAAACCACCCAGAGTGGCTGGGGCAACCCAGGCAGATGGGAGGAGTACGAATTATAAAATTATTGCTACTATTAATATTATAAGTGCACAGACAGAATTGTGTGTGCCACATAGAGAGTTCTGCGCCCCTTAAACCAGGAATGGGGAACCTCGGGCCCAGGGCGGCTTGACGTGGCCATCCAGGTCTCTCTCTCAGGCCATTGGGGCATTCTCCAGACCACACTCTCTTCCCAGCCATACCCTGCTTCAGACTTTCCCGGAATGTCTTTAGCTGCCTTGAAAGTGCCCTTGAATTCTGTTAAGGCCTCTAGCTTGCCTGGATGAGGACTAGAGAGGAATGTGTGAGTGTGTGTATACACCCCATTGCAGGAGTGCCATCTAGGAGAGGCCAAAGTTTCAAAAAGGCGGCCAGGCCTTCTTAATAATTTGCGGCCTGCAGCAGGCCTCATGGCCTCCTCTCGATGTGTAATGTCAGACATGCACCTCATGTGTGTGATGGCACACACGTGTGTCGGGCCCCTCCAAAGTTGGGCGGAACCCAGCACCTCTGCACCATTGTGTGTACAAAGGTAACATCACCATCGCTCCATCTACTTTTGCCTTTGGTCCCACTCACCACTGCCATGTGTGTGTCCCACACCACTACCACCGAAGGTGTCCCACAATAAAATGCAGTCCTCATGTTGAAAAAGTTTCCTCTCCTTTGTCCTAAACAAACTGGCAGACCTCTGGTGAGGTGGAAGAAGCTATCCTGAAAGTAAGATCAAACAGCCAGTTCAGTTGGCTTCATCTGTAGGGCTGCAGCGCCATGTTAGCCTTCAACTCAGGCAGTAGGATATCTTAGGACTGCAGGGTGTGGGTGGGTGTGAAACTGAGATGCTTTAGCTTTATTTCCAGTGATAATTTTTCTGATCAAAATTACAATCCGCTTCTTTCTCCCTGACCTTGCAGATTTCCAAACTCATATTTACAAAGTATTCATCTGAAATCCTGCAAAGAAGGGGGGGGTAGTGATTGCATGTAAAAACTATTAGGATGGAGCAAATTGAGCACCCCTTCCTATCTCAGCTTTCTAAGGCTTTAATTTATTTATGTATTTATTTATTTATTTTAAGAACATCATTACACATCATTACATTTTAGTATAATATGCAGTTTGCCACTCCTTATTCTGTTTGAAAGCACTGGCTCTCTGGAAGAAGAAACAGTTAACTATCAAAAAGATTTCTAGACTGTCCTGGCACCTTGTTAATAAGCAGAATGAACCGCTTGCAGTATCTGTTCGGGAACAAACAAGAAAACTAAGTGAGGCTTTAGGGTCAGAGGCAGATTTGCCATTATACATCACCAAGGACAATGTGTCAAGTGGTATATTTATCTGTGAAGTGGAAAGGAAATTAACAGTTGCTGGAACAATTCACCCGGCATGTGTTCTCTGGAGCAACACAAATGACTGATGTCTTGCAATAATTATGGAGCCCAATCTATTCAGAGAGGAAGTTACTAGCATATTCACTTTGCTTGTTAACTGATTTGTTAGCTGTCCAGAGTGCACAAGGCAGAACAGAAAGTTTGCACTGCTGCTTCTAACATTTCCTAACAAGCTTTCCATTTGCCTCATAAATACAAAGTTGTCAAGCTGCTGTGTGTCATCTTGCAGGCAATATTATTCACAGTACTTTAATCTCCGAATGATTTTCAAAAGTAATGGTCCAGTATGCTCCACTGATCGCAGTATATATTTACAACCTACATGCAGGGGGGGGAAAACCTGGCAACCATTTGCCAGAGATGGCAACGGCATGGACTGTTACTTACTTTTCTTGACTTTGTTCCAAGAAACGTCACATTCTGCATGCAAATATTACGTGCCTTATTCTGAAGCATATTTTGCAGAATTTGCTGTTATATGATAGGATCAGCATGGTGGGAGAAAAAAGACACAGGTAAAAGAGTGACAAGATGGTATTTATTTTGTTTGCTTGAATATCTGTCTTTAACCTACTTTACCATATGCAAAGCAACCAACAGAGTCCAACAAGGGAATGGGTGACTATGTCCATTTCAGCTTCTCTCTGTTTCTTGTTCCCCCCCCCCCTACTTGTTTTTGTTTTATTTAAATATTTCTATACTGCTTTTCAAAAAAAAATGTGTCAAGGTGGTGTACAACAATGTGAAACAATAAGGCTTCATAGAAATGTATACATCATGTAGTAGGCCAAGAATGAACAACAAAAAGTGAACTAACTGGTTGATCAGTTCAGTTCTTAAGTTCATTTCTCCACATTAGCACATCAGTTTGCCAGTTAAAAAAAAAAGTCATAAAAACTCATCAACTTTCTCCTAATATAAACACTTTATGAGTGGAAGGGCAAACTCTACTATCCTGAAACTGGGACACCCATCTCCAAAGTGTTTCCAAGTAAACACGTTTGCTTTCTGCTACATACAAGTACAGTGGTACCTCGGGTTAAGAACTTAATTCGTTCTGGAGATCCGTTCTTAACCTGAAACTGTTCTTAACCTGAGGTACCACTTCAGGTAATGGGGCCTCCCGCTGCCGCAGCTGCGTGATTTCTGTTCTCATCCTGAAGCAAAGTTCTTAACCCAAGGTACTATTTCTGCGTTAGAGGAGTCTGTAACCTGAAGCGTCTGTAACCCCAGGTACCACTGTATAGCAGTGGATTGGGATTGCCTCTGCCAAGAGAGACCATAAACTGTGAAATAGACATGACCTCTCTATGGTCTGGTTTTTGGGCTGTGTCTATCACAAACAAAAATATCATAAACCATGAAATTGTCACACAACACTTTTGAAATTTCAAGTTTTAAAAAATGATGGTTTTCGATATTATTATTTTTTAATGCTTGGGTTGTTTTTAAAAAAGAATTGTCAGGATTTAACCAAAGTACGCTCCATGGAAACATGCATATTTTATGGTGTGTTTTTTAAATAAATAAAAAATAGATAAATCACCATAGTAACAGTTTATTTAAACGTTAAATGTGAAGCAGTATTCAAGAAGCATGCTTAATGGATATGAAATGGCAAAGTAATAAACAGATTACATTTTTAGCAAGCAGGGTGGCAATTTGTAGTATGCACGTGATCTGAATAGCACAGTCTTTTTGCATTAAGGCTTTGCAAATATTTATTTTAGCCACTGACAAAATTAACTTAGTCTTAGTCTCCAATGTCCACCGGCAATGCCAATTATAGCCTCTCTGCCCTCTGGCAGATATCCACTTACATTTCTCAAACATAATAATGGGTATATGTCAGCAACTCTTTGAGCTTCTTTGCCTGCAGAATCAGCTTGGAATCTATCCTAACAAACCACACAGCATAAACAATGTGCGGAGAGACATCAGTTGACCTTATCAAAGCAGAAGTCTGTTTATAACTGAGCACATTTAACCTGGTTACCTGTTGCAGACAATGTTCAAAATGTAGCAAAGACTGTCAAATGAGAAACATGGTGTGTCTGTAAACAAGATACAGGGGTTGTATTCATTGTGCAGCTAAGCTGAACATTATCCTTGAGCAAAAGAACATTCTTCCCCCTCTCCTCTCCACATGCCCCTAAAATCTATTCCTTTGGGTTTCACCAACCCTCTGAGCATAGCTGTCAAGCATCCCTTATTTGGCGGGACAGTCCCTTATCCCAGCACCATATCCCACTGCTGTCCCTTATTGATGAGGCTTCGTTTGGTTGCTGGCTGGGCTTTCTGCCTTTGGCTCGGAGGGGTTCAGAAGCTAAACATACCTGTGCCCGGAAAATCCCTTATTTTGGCTGCTGATCCCTTATTTTCGAGGCTGCTGGTCCCTTATTTTCAAATCTGTAAGTTGACAGCTATGCCTCTGAGACAGTTTTAGGAAAAGTGCAGGGGGAGGAGAAGGGAAAGTTCTCTTGTGCTAACACTAATACTTGCACTAGTGCAAAAAGTTTCGGTTTCCCATTTTTCCAATCACCAGTTCTCCACATTTCCACGTCAGCTTGCTGTTGTCATTTTTAAATTCCTCGTGAAGATTCATTAGCATTTTAGTACAAATTTCTCCTGAAGTACACATTTTTGTGGGTAAATTCCTGCCAGTATGCACATTTTTGCAAAGCCATCCCCCCCAATATAATGCATTTCTGCATCTTATTTTCTCCAGTACAGTATATGCATCTTTATGCACACTGCTCTAGTAGATGGATTTTTATACATATTACTTGGCCGAAGAACTGTATTACCCGAATTTGGAGAAGTATGAATTTTGAAGAATAGCTATGTTTTGATTCATGGATTGTTTCGAAAGGTGCAGATGCGGTAAATTCTCCTTTAATGCAATCTGGATCAGATTTCTCCGTATAAGCATACATGAGTGGAAGTAAACATGCCTTGTGTTTCTTGTTATAAATACATTTGCTTTTGTCACCAGTGCTTTAAACATGCTAGCACACATTTTCCCCACGTGCAATTTAAAGTGACTGGAGCTGATGAAAGTTATAGTCCAAAACATCTGGAAGACAACAGGTTGGTGAAACTGCTTTAAAGTATTCTTCTTTTTTCCTTCCTTTTTCTCTTCTGAGCCTCAGCATTCCCCCCCCCCCCTTTTCTCCATTGCTCTCTTTTAGTAATTGCTTTCAGGCAGAGTGTGTGCTAGGGAGAGGGAGAGAGAGCGTGCTAGGTAGCAAGGGAATTAATTAACAGGCATCTTGTACTGCTATGGCTCTGTAGCTGCTGAATGATGTGTTCGAGAGATGTTGGACAATCAATTATACTGGGAGGCTTGATGCTGAAATTTTGCCAATGCAAAAAAGATTTCCAGTATGCCTTGTGGTGTTTTGTTTATACATAATGCATTCCTTAAAAAAAACAACCAATAAAACAAATCACCTTCAATATTGCTCCCTTATTTTTTAAAAAAGATAAAATATTACCACCACGACTCAGACAAGAGCACACTCTAAGGTTTTCTGCAGCATTTAGCAGGGCTTGTTTTCAAGACAGCTAATTTCATTGTAACTTAACAACTCGATATGACATAAACCATCGGTCCATTTTCAGGGTGAATGAACCGATCACCCCACTCCTTTATGCTGAATTTCAGGGCAAGTAGTAGCACACAGAACAGTCTTACTACTTTAAGTCTTACTACTGCTTTGTCCTGACGTAGTTATCCCTGTTCCAAAACAAGCACATGATTTTGAGATACACAGTATTCTTAATAACAGCCTGATAAACCCATCATTGCCCACAGCATAAACTCTTGTTTATTTTGTCTCGCTGTTGCCTTTGGTCAAGAGATGCGGCAGGTTTGGAAGCCCAAGAATAGTGATGGGAGTCAGATGAGTGAACAGCACACAGCTAGTCATGATGCCTTGGTTAGAGATACCCCCACCTGTTGTCAATTTCCTGTCTTGAGCAGCAGGTAAGACTCAATGGTCTTACAAGCCCCCTTCTAACTGGATTCAGATTTAATCATGCTTACAGTAAACCCACTAAAATTAGTGGAATTTGGAAATTTAGAACTGCAGCATGCCCCAGAGCACATAAGTAAACTTATTTGTGGCCCTTGTGAAAAACTAAGCAAAAAAAAAAGTTACTTCTACATGAAAATAAAATAGTAGGCCTTTGTAGGCCTGATCAAGAATATTTCATTACACTCTTTGTGACAGCAGCAAAAGAGGAAAACCCGTCAGAGTCCGCAGGCAGGAACATCTGTTTTCAGTCAATAAATGACACCAAACGCGTTACAGAGGTAGAAGCTAGACTACTCTTGCCTTAAAATCAAGCTAATTACAGTATGAACCTTGGTTTCTGGGACAGGTTCTGCCTGCACCGTGCTGCCAGCAAACAACTGATGAGGACTCCTAACCTGCTAAATCTCCTTTAACACTTATTAACACACTTGCAGGTGAGATGGTATGGCAGATACCTGTAACATCCCATTACAACCCAGGCTTTGAAACTAACTACACATTGTGTGTTTTGTTAAAGCAAACTATTTCAGCAACAGTGTGTGTGTATGTTTTCTGATGTTTTCAAACTATTGGGTTACATCACCCATTTCTTTCTGAAAAGCTAATCTGCCCATTGTGTTAAAATTGCATGGCTTGTAGTTATGCCAGTGGGTTTTTTAAAAAGTGTTTATTTTGTGTATGTGTGCGTGTGGACTCCCATCAGGACTGCAGCACATAGGGAAGGAAGGTTTAACTCAACCCTCCCCAGCTTTGATTCTGACAGATCCCATTCCTCTGAACTTGACATACCAATGGGAAGACTTCCATTGATGCCAATGGGATATTTTTGTTCTCCCCCAGTCACCAGGGTATGATTTCTATCAGGATTATGGATGGGGAGGGAAGGATTTATTTGTTTAAATAACAACAACAACAACAACAACAACAACAACAACAACAACAACAACAATATTTCTACCCCGCCCATCTGGCTGGGTTTCCCCAGCCACTCTGGGCGGCTCCCAACACAATATTAAAAACACAATGAAACATCAAACATTAAAAAGCTTCCTTAAACAGGGTTGCCTTCAAGTGTCTTCTAAAAGTCGGATAGTTGTTTATTTCCTTGAAATCTGATGGGAGGGCGTTCCACAGGGCGGGCGCCACTACCAAGAAGGCCCTCTGCCTGGTTCCCTGCAACCTTACTTCTCGCAGTGAGGGAACCTCAAGAAGGCCCTCAGAGCTGGACCTCAGTGTCCGGGCTGAACGATGGGGGTGGAGACGCTCCTTCAGGTATACTGGGCCGAGGCCATTTAGGGCTTTAAAGGTCAGCACCAACACTTTGAATTGTGCTCGGAAATGTACTGGGAGCCAGTGTAGGTCTTTCATGACCAGTGTTATATGCATTCCAAAACCACTTAATATTTAAAAATCTCTTAAGTGTACAGAAATGCAACATAATAATACAACATAAATGTAGTATCACAAAAATGAAAACACAATGTTAAAACCATTAAAACTGTATTAGATAAACAGATAAAAACAGGAATTCAGTAAAAACAGGGTCCAGTCTTACGGGTCAGGGAAAGCTTGGGTTAAATCTCCCTTCTTCATACACCTTGGAAATTGGAAAGCCCTGGATCTAGGAGTAAGTTTTTTAAATCCCCTGCCATGGCTGCAATCCATGAAATTAATGTAAGGCATGGTTATGTCCTTATAAAAAATAGTGTTAGCTCACGACTGATTTTATAGCCATAATCATTTGGTTTTTTTTATAAGCAGTCATATATAAGTATTAATTTTAATACCATTCATTTACAGTGTAATAATATGCATATCAACTCAGAAGTATGTCCCACTGAGTCCCATTGAGCTTTCTTCTATGTAAATGTGTAAAGGATTGTAGCTTTAATAAGTTATCCATTGAACCATATTTGTCTGAGCTTCTGTTTTAAATAAACCAAAAACAAACCCTGGGTAAGTGCCTGGAACCCCAGTCAGAGATTGGGGTGGCGCACACCAATATCCTGAGAGATATTTTTCTTCTCCCTTATTTGATAAATGCTTTTGCTGCCTGCAAAGTCCCATCATGTGTAGCTGTTTGCAGATATTTTGTACATAGATGCCCATGTTGATTGTTTATTTGAATAAAAGGGGGTGGGGATCCAATAATTGTTATGGAAGCGTTTTCTTTTTAGTCATATGTAAAAGAAACAGATGGTGTGGTATGAAACAAAATTTCCTTGTTTTGCTCATAAGGTTATCCTGTACTTTTTGAAATGTTGATTGGGGGGAGTATGGGACACAGGTGGCGCTGTGGTCTAAACTACTGAGCCTCTTGGGCTTGCCGATTGGAAGGTCGGCAGTTCGAATCCCCGTGACGGAGTGAGCTCCCGTTGCTCTGTCCCAGCTCCTGCCAACCTAGCAGTTTGAAAGCACACCAGTACAAGTAGATAAATAGGTACCTCTGCGGCGGGAAGGTAAATGGCATTTCCATGTGCTCTGGTTCTATTGTGCCAGAAGTGGTTTAGTCATGCTGGCCACATGACCCAGAAAGCTGTCTGTGGACAAACGCCGGCTCCCTCAGCCTGAAAGCGAGATGAGCGCCGCAGCCCCATAGTCGCCTTTGACTGGACTTAACCATCCAGGGGTCCTTTACCTTTTTACCTAGGGAGGAGGAAATAATTGCATTTAAAGTACTTACATAAATAACAATTTAACACATGATTTTATAAAACAGTATTCTAATTTGGTACTATGAAATGCAGTATAAAGTAGGTAAGACGGTCCAGTGGAATAGGGAATGACATGGTGGGGGATGAGAACAAAATACAGTTTGAGGAAAAAACCATTTTGCTTTGCTTAATCACAGTTTTCACACCATTATCCGAAGGATAGAATCCCAAGGATCACACATCTGGTGTTCTGAACTTCAGTAATGTGGTGGTAAGTGCTGTAATCTTCCAAGAATGTGTGAAACCTAGAATTAGCACCACTGGGTTGAATATAATAACAACACTAAAAAAAAAATTTAAAATGTCAGTCCAGTGCATAAATCAATATCCAATTTTCTCAAACACACAGCTTAGCTTGGCTCTCATCACAGTGAACTTGACCACTCTGTAGAATGTGCTTCCATGTTAGCAGCCCTCAAATAATCGGTTGCAACTCAATATTCCCTTCTAGAAGGAGAGTGCAACAATATACTGCACCAATATACTGCCATGCAAGATTCCAGAGGTTCCAGCTGCTTGCCCAGAGGTCGTGTTTCCTTTTGGAATGAGGCACAGTGGAGACTGTGGTGTCTTTAGGATATATGGTTTATTTGCATTTACTGTATATACAACCTGAGCCTACGATGGAGGGGTTTGCAGCATTAACACTCCAAAAGTGTCTTTTTTCTCCTATAGTCGCAGCCTTGGATTCAAGCAGAAATATTGCTCAAACTTTCTCTCCAGCTGCTGCTTTTTCTTCTGGGCTACATCCATACCAAACTCTGGCTTCGTCCTTCTAACTAACCACAAGCTGGGGTAGAGGGCCCCACCCATTGCCATCTCACACAGAGTCCCTTTCCTTTGTTTCCCTTAATGGCCCATCACCCAGACTATCAGCTCAACACAGGACACTTGGTTTATACTTTTAACAGTTGCAGGATCCAAGGGTTAGAAGGATTTTGCATACAGCTTCCTTTCTCCCTCCTTTCAGCTTCAGTTGGATAAGGCAACTTTGTACAATTCGACATTGTTCACTAATAAAACAAATTATAACCTTTACCATACCTATAACTAGTCAATTATCAACCCATGGGGCTTTAATGTCATCCGTTACATGATCTGATCCCCTCCTAAATCCCAGAGGGGTTGCAAACAGGAGACATAAGCCCTGTACTTGGTTTATGCTCTCATGCCTCAGGGCTAGACTGCTGAGTGCTAAGGGAGAGTTTGGAATAGAGAAGTCCAAGAATTGACAGAAATGAAAACTGGAGAGGATATTGCCCACCTCTGCTTATTCATGCCCAGGAGAGAGAGAAACCTGAAGCAACAACAAAATATTACAAAAATACAGTGTTACAGATAAAAATGTTCCACTAATACAAGGTTACTAATATATATAAAGCAATAACAAATTGTTTTCCTTCTGACACACCCTCCCTCTCAGTCTCTGAGTTCTCACCCAGGGTCCAACAAACTCTCGGCTCATGCCCAAAAATCTCACAATGAGAAGAGTTCCTGGAAACATCACCCTAGTCTCTCACTCTAGACTTGGTTATTTGGGGCAGGCCCATGGTAGATGGTACTTGCTCATTTTGTCCACAGCTGCACCCTCCATACCTAGTTGTTGAGTTTCCCAGGAGGTCCAGAAGATGGGGAAACGGTCCCACCACCATCACTCACAGCTCTTCACTGTCCTTACCTCCTCCTCCAGCTGCTATTCGCTGCTGTTATTGCTTTCAGTCAGCAAACAATATGCAGTTGATTATGTCCCGCCCCCCTCACCTTGCCTTGTGTTATCTGTGCATTGACATGAATGGGATGAAATAACATAATGACACCATAATTTTGCCATGGTGGACAGCAAGATGAATAATGTAGTTTTTGGCAGAAGATGAACTGCAGCAGAACGGAAACATATGGCAAATACACCTTGGGACGGAAAATGATGCCTTCTTGCATCCCTAGTAGGACGACTTCAATTGGATTCTCAAGGTTTATGAGCAACGTTTGCTCAAGTAATACTGTATATATTGTCGATAAGTCATAGCACACTCCAAATTACCTTTTATTAAGACACATCAGGTTCAAAGCATTCTAGCAAAAAAGCTACTGAGCAGAGACGAACAACATTTGCTGCTGTTTATGTTATGGGATGTTATAATTGGCCTGAGGGTTAGAAAGGAGTACTTAATAATCAAAGAGGCCCTTATGTTTGAGGTTCAGCTTGTGAGGTTACTGGCAAGCCCATTTATAAAGTACACAAAATTTTGTAAGGAAATGCCACGCTTTGTAGTGGATAGACAGAAGACGCACATATCAACACTTCCAGCTTTAATAGCTGTACTGGAGAGAGTCATGACCTTCTCCACATCTTCTCATTAGGAAAAGGAATACTAATGCTATTGATTCACTTCCTCAACAGTGTTGTGGTTTGGCACACTGCAGTTCTCCTTCACAAAGGAGTGTGAGAAGGGAGAAAGCAATTCTTGTTCCCTGTGCAGATGTGCCTTTTCTGAACTGAGCATGTGTAATTTTCCCAAACAGATTTCAGACAGCCACAAACAAATTTGATCTGATGGCTAGATATACGCTGCCCCTTCAAACTGCTGCCAAGTATATCCTAAACAGCCTCATTTTGTGAAGGTTTATAAAGCAAAGGAATCCTGATATGTGTAAATCTGGCAAACTAGTCAGGATTGTAGGGATGTGAATACCGTATTTTTCCGTGTATAAGACTATGGTTTTTTTTACCAAAAAAAATTGGTTTAAAATTGGGGCTCGTCTTATACACAAGTAGTGCTGAGAGGTGTTTTGGGGTCCCCAAAAATAGGGCGCGTCTTATACATGGGGGCGTCTTATGCACGGAAAAATACAGTAGATGCTAGGAGAGGATATATCTGTTAAATATCCTTCTGTATGTTCAGCAGAGTGCATCCCTTTGCAGCTTAAAAGGGAAGCTTAGACAGGCTAGTTTTAGCTTTTTAGTTTTAAGTAATCCAGGATGCTTTAAGGCAGACTTTTCTTCCCCTTAAAATAATAATCACACAAACAGTCTTGTAAAAGATAAAGGTAACATTTGCTCACTCAGAATACTAGCTGAAGATACAGCCACTTTGTTCAGGCAGGCTTAAAATAGCAAAGACATGCTTAAGCCTAGCTTAAGATGGTGTCTGAACAGTGGACTTAGCATATGTTCTTGCATTTCTGGCTTGGTGATGAGATGAAGAGCAAAGAGGAAGTGCCCAGTTAGGTGAGGAGGTTATAGATAGCTATAGTGGGAATGGCTCTCAGAGTTCACTCTAGCAAACTTACAGGAAATCTCCATGAGCCTCAGCTCCTATGATGTGCCTATCTAGCAAATATTCATTGTTGGTTTGACTGCACTGTAAATACCTCACAAGGATCATGCCCACTTCCCCTCCCACTTCCCCAAATTGCTGTCTCTGCCAGCTCTGTCATCATCCCCTAACCTCTGTGCATCTTCCCAAACTTGGTACCCCTTGATAGGTGAAAGGTGTGCACTGCTAGCCACCAGCTGTACATGCACTGGTCTTCCACACAACTGGATGCTTTTATGCGGATGATGAAAAAGGTGAATTAGGTGTGATTTTGCTCCTTCCATGATTTCATGATGCTGATGATGAATATTTTAATTTATTATGTACCCTTCACCCTGGGGTTCCACAATGATAAGGATTTATGAAGAGGACTTTTAAAATGCACATCAAGCAGGGGGGCAAATCCCCACCCATCCCTTTCTGGCCTGTTGTCTAGACCCTTCATCTGACATCATCAGGAATGAGTGTTTTCCCTACATCAGCAAGAGGAATAGATGGAAGTCGCTGTAATTGCTTCGTCTCCTGCTTGATGGTTGTTGCATTCGAAGGTAAACGCTTGTTATCCGGGTTGCTACCTGGCAGGCCCAAAAACATGCAAATTAGCCATGTAGAACTTTGCCAGTGGATACACACTCAGTGGATTATGCCAATGGCTGTACACTCAATAGGGAACCAAATAACAGCCAGTCACTCAGTGGGGAACATAATAGCAGCCACTCACAGTTCCCTAGCAAAATGCACCTGTATGATACATGAACAAACATTTAAGTTACTGAGCAGTTGCACTGTTATGACTTTAAGGCTCAAGCAGATGACAAAGTTTTGTTCACACTTTTGCTAGAAAAAAAATCTAGTCTACCCTCCCTCCCCCTCACACTAATGGGGGCCCTGTCATAATATTCAGGGCTTTTGATCAAGACTTTTCAACATTACAGGTTCTGTAGCCCCACATGATCCATTTGTTATTAATTCATTTTTAACACTTCAGTATCTTCAAATTGCGCAGGGACCTCATTAGTATTGTTCTCTTTGCAGCAAAGTCCCAAATTGCCATGCAGTAGAAATCGAAATGGTCTTCTATCCAAGTATTGTCATGCAAATATTTGGTACCTTATAAAATGTTATAGTATCATTATGCAAGTCCTTATATCTTTTCTTCTGTGACCTATATGCAACATTGGTTTCCCTTTATTAATTTCTTGGATTCAGCTAAGGAACCTGTTAAATACTCCCTCGAATTGTGATTTTAAATTTTACATTGTTTGCTGCTGCTGCTGCAACTGCTACTGCTACTATAGCATGGTTTGAGATAGACAACTAATGAGCATGAAAATCCATCTGCAAGTAAAAATTTCAGCAGAGCACACCATCATGTATGATTTGGTAGAGTCCTTTGCACTTGAACCTGAGTATTTAAAGCATATATTATTACAGTGGTACCTCGGTTTAAGAACAGTCCGGTTTAAGAACGATTTGGTTTACAAACTCTGCAAAACCGGAAATAGTGTCTTGGTTTGAGAACTTTACCTTGATCTAAGAACGGAATCCGAACAGTGGAAGGGCACCGGCGGTGGGAGGCCTCATTAGGGAAAGCACACCTCGGTTTAAGAACTGTTTTGGTTTAAGAACAGACTTCCGGAATGGATTAAGTTCGTAAACTGAAGTACCACTGTATCTGCTATGGGCCATTCATATTTTCTAGATGGCCCAATTCCCAGTACCATTCAGTCTTGCTTCTGCCATATGAATTTCCTTAAGCAAGCCATTCTCTCTTAGCCTCAACCTTTACCTATTCCATCTGCAATATGGGGATAATTATACAGATCTACTCTGCAGGTTGTTGTAATATAATATAATATAATTTAATATAATATAATATAATATAATATAATATAATATAATATAATATAATAATATAATATAATATAATATAATATAATATAATATAATATAATATAATATAATATAATATAATATAATATAAAAGGTAAAGGGACCCCTGACCATTAGGTCCAGTTGTGGCCGACTCTGGGGTTGCAGCGCTCATCTCGCTTTATTGACCGAGGGAGCCAGCGTACAGCTTCCGGGTCATGTGGCCAGCATGACTAAGCCGCTTCTGGCGAACCAGAGCAGCGCATGGAAACGCTGTTTACCTTCCTGCCAGAGCAGTACCTATTTATCTACTTGCACTTTGACATGCTTTTGAACTGCTAGGTTGGCAGGAGCAGGGACTGAGCAACGGGAGCTCACCCCGTTGCGGGGATTCGAACCGCCAACCTTCTGATCAGTCCTAGGCTCTGTGGTTTAACCCACAACGCCACCCACGTCCATATAATATAATATAATATAATATAATATAATATAATATAATATAATATAATATAATATAATATATATAATATTTAATATAATATAAGTTAATGCATGTGCGGCATTTCTTATAGGATATAAATCTTGCGCTATATATTATTGTTCACATGCTGTCAAGTACAGGAGTTCCCCTCTCCCTTCCAAATTAATGAGAATTTATTACAGCATTCTCTTACAAGCACGAACAGGCAACATTCCACAAGGATATCAGTTGCCTACTCTGAGTCTACCACACTTCCACAGCAAGAAGCGTGTGAATGGAAAGTTCCTTCTCCCCTACGTCTCCATTATTTTCTGACGCACTCGGACCTCTGAGTTCAGGGGGAGGGAGGGGGTTCCCTCCCACTCTCGATTGATATATCACTCAGCTGCTCCCTCCCTTCTGGTTGCTTAGCTACTATCTCAGAGCTGGGTAGCTCCTCTCTCAACTGTGCAGCTTCTGTGTCTGCCTGTCTCTCTGCTTCCGGAAACGTTGGAAACAGGGAGGGCGAATATTCCCCCTCCTCTTCTGTAAGGAACTGATCTTGCTGCAATTGCATTCCCCAATCTTCAAATCCAGACCAGCTCCTGACACATAATCACCAATCTGTTGATGTCAAGGGGGGGGGACAGGTACAAAAGGACAATTCCTGGATGCCAAGATCCAAGTTTGGGGCAAGTAGTCAGTAGTGAGAAAACCACAGCTGCATTCCACCATTGTCAAGAAATTTACAGATGATCACACTCTTGCCCAGAGTATAGGACAGTGGAGTCATTCATGTTTTTGTGGCAGAGAGCCTGGAGCAAAGAGCACAGCACTGTCCTGGGTACAGTTACACAATTCACATCTACATTTCATAGCCTTGTCTTTGAAGTCACCATGCCAAATGCTAACACAAAACAAGGCTATCAAAAACATGGCTTTCATATCACACTTCAGTGCTCCTCAAGGGCTCAAGCCGAGAAGCCTCTTCTATACATAACGGAAAAGGATATTTAACTTATTGGGGCTGAATGATCGTTTGTGGCATGCTCCCAGAAAAAAACCGGGACACTGAAGTGTCATCTATTTTACGCTTGCTAGGAATGCCCAAGATGCACAGTTTTGCACCCTATAGTGAGATGAGTGAGGGGCAGGAGTTCGTGCATGCAAAACAGACTCAAGATGTGGGAAGTTTACACTGCATCTTCCTACAAGGTGCGCAGCATCAGAGGTCTACCAGAGGTCAGCTTCATGAGATTGGGTCCATGCAAACCAGGGGTGAGTTTTGCTTATTCTCTTTCTTCTGGTAACACTGCAAAATGAGAAATATGCATTATAATGCAATGGTCTGAATAATTCCCCAGGACATAAAAAAAAAAGTTCACGGAATAATATGAGTGCCACAAGACTCTTTGTTGTATATTCTGCACAGGTACTCCTCTCCAAATTGCTACAATGATATGGTATCACATAAAAGCACTTATTTCAGTGAGGTTGCACTGCTTCTAATTATTTCTTTAGTCATGTTAAAATATATTAATTAACAGCTGCCCTCTGTAGCTACGGTGCTTTATATAGTACAAAAGAACAGGTCCCTGCCCCCAAGGGATATTATTAGATTAAAATATTCATATGATTCTTATTAAAATGAATACCTTCCAACAATACAGAGATGAAAACGGGGACATTCTTTAAAAAAGGTCCATTCATTTAATCCACAATAGATGGATGAAGAAGGTTTTATAAGTAAACTGACCATTTCCTTTTCTTAAACTTAAGGAAAATGCAGTAGACTCTTTAATCCCATAAATGACTTAGAGATAATGTATACTTATGCAGATTTATATAATAGCTACAGATTTATATAATAGGTGGTTATTGGGGTGGTCAGGTAAAGGACAAGCAGTCCACTGGTGTTCCAAAGTAGCCTCACCACATGACCCATGTAAAATGATAGTGCCTTAGAGATCATTCATATGCATATAGATGAGGAGTGAGGAAACTGCAGCTCTCAAGATGTTGCTAAGCTATAGCTCCCACTATGCCTGACCATTTGCCATCCTGACTGGAACTGATGGGAATTAAATTCCAGCAACATGTGGAAGGCTACAAACTCTTCACCCTGAGAGATGCATCTGCCTCACATTCAGGGGATTTAGATACTAGCTGGTGTGGGTGGAGCCTGGTTTTTAAAAAGACATATTTCTTGCTATACAATATATGCACTGGTCTTTTGTCATGCTGTGATGACAGTCTAAGCCATTAGAGGGCACAAGAGGCGCAATGACTGAGCCAAGATGTGGAAGTCAGCCCTTGCAGGAATCCACATCAGAGCCTGAATGGGTCACCTTGGGAGGAGCAGGATGGGAAGGGAAAGTGCTGCCATGAGCTGCTTACAGTGGGCTCCCCTCCCTCCCTTTCTTTCCAAATTCTTGCTCTGCCAGCAAGAACATATTTGGAACAGGACATACTGATCCTTCCACTGCAATATTAGAAGGCAACGCCACGAAAAATCCATGTAGAAGATCCATCTGAATGAAGGTTCCTCCTTTGTTGCTCTCCCTACTGAAGGAGGTGTCCCGTGGCACACTGGCAAGTGACAAAACTGCAGTGCTGTCTATGCAGTTTGTTTCCTCATTCATCAAATTAGTACAGGGTGTTGTGAGGCCTGGGTTGCTTGCAGGTCTTCTGCCTCCGAAATCATTGAAGTTTCATTACTAAAAGTGGATTTTGTTGGAGGATATTACTTTGTCTTTTATTTGCTATATAAAGAGATGTTGGTGATTGGTTCAGTATGCCCCTCCCTCCTCAGCCCCACCCCCCCTGAAGATTTTGGCATGAATTTTAAAAAATCCAGATGAATGAGACCTCATGCTCCTATAATAAAAATAAATAAATAAACAGCAGTCAATTTGTTTTTGTTTTTTAAACAATGCCCCATGCTTGCCACCTGAAACAGCTACTTCAGTCTCTCTCATAGTAGGACCGGCCCTTATCCAATGTCTTGCTAAAACACTACATCCACATTATGATGTAGGGCAGCCCAGGCTGCTTAAGTCATTTTCTCACTACCACCCTGATTCCAGATTTTAATGATTCTCTGTGTTTCCTTTTTATCTCTACCTCAGATCTTAATCTACCATCTGTTCTTGTATGACACATCCAGAAAAACATGGATCAGAGCGGCATAAACAAAAGGCACAGAAAATATGCCTCTCCTGGGCAGAAATAAATAATCTGCATAGAAACCGTGCTTCACTTTTTTTAGTAAAATGGTGCAGAGAAGTTGTTTCAGCGCTTGAGTTCTGTGATGTGTTCTAATGGGAAAATCAATCATACGCATCTCATATATTTTAAGCGAGGGGAAATGCCAAGAACTGTGAAAGGAGCCGTACGCTTTGTTCTGTGAAAATTTAATAACTTGAGCAGCACTAACAACCTCTTTATGTAGATCACCAGATAAATATGAGCCATAGAAGAACAAGATGGTATGCATTGCCGCCTGTTAATCATTCTTCCCTAGCAATACTGCATTGATATTTAAGGAGACAAAAAGATTAAAAGATCAATATTTAAGGAGACAAAAAGATTAAAAGATCAAACAGGTGTCTGAGGCTGAGACAAACTTCAGCGTTGCAGTCAAATTACTAAGGAAGCAAACTACAATTATCTATTTGTGGCAAACAGGGATCTCTATAGCACAATGAGTTCAGCATCCCTTGAATTAAGTTGCATTGCATTTCTTCCAGAATCTCAGGAGACCAGTTCTAGATCTACAGGAGCTGATGCGTTGAAAATATTGTAGAGGACTCCGGGATTTACCACCTCACAAGCTATTAAGGCCATCCTTTTCTGCTGCTAACTTGTAGCCCAAATGCATAGAGGCCAAAAGGAGAGGAAAGATGAAAATGGTTCAAGACAGTCAAGCTCAGACTCTAGTCTTCGGTTTGCCAGGTAAGTTGCTGTACAATCAAATAGACTGGAAGCATATCCAGGCCAGGCAGCTGACATATCCAGCTCCAAAGATTTAGCAAGTGAGGCCATCATCAGGTCACTGTAGCCCAGAAACCAGCCCCAAGAGATTATACACTAGTATCACAACACACAACAAGGGGTTGGAAATGCTGATTTGGAGACTGCATGAGCACAGCACTCTCTGTAGGTCCCCTTAACCTGAAAAAGGCAGCTTTATGAAAACTTAGAATTGTCTTTCTCAGACACCAATCTCCTTGTGCATAAGGCTGCATACATTTAGCACTAGTGTAACAGGTTACTTTTGGGGGGGGGTGGCAAGAGATCACATGAATTCACATGAGAACGGCTGGACAAAAGCCACACACAGAGTCCATGAAAACTGGGTCCAAATCTATTAATATTTATTGACTGAGCAAAGGGACACCCTTGCTTTCACATCCTGTTTCCTGATAACGCTGTATAATTGCTGTAAATTCTTGGAAATATTGTGATGCAATTTGGTACACATTTGCAGGGCACGATTCTGTGCGACACCCAACATCCTGTATTTCAGCAAACCCAATTTTAATGGACCATAAAATGCTAATAAAAGGAGAACAATTTTAAAATGGCAGCAGAACATGCAGAATGCACACAAAAAACAGCAAAAAATAGAATCTATTTGCATGCACCCAGCATTAACTAAATGGAATATTGTCAAAGAGGTAGACAGGAAGATCAAACTGGCCTCCGTTTACTACCCTCCCTCTGTTTCTTTCCTTATGATTATTGAAAGCAGGTTGCATAGTACTTGACTACTTCATGCCTATTTAATTTCCCAGGGTGGGGTTGGGGGATCATGCTAACATGATGTCTCTGTTTTGACTTGCCTACTGGTCTGAAAACAATGTGTGAGGTGCCCTACTGGCCTCAATATGTGTCATGCCCCCAAATATTGTTTATCCTTTGCTGCCTGAAATAATTACATCCTTTCTATATGAGAATAGATTAGTGAAGATACTAGGCTACATTGTCAGGAGCATAATTGGTAGGTCTCTGATACAGCCTTATTTTGACCCTCAAACCCCTGCCAAGACATCAGTTGGGTAACCAAAGAAATAACAACCAAAAACCTACCCAAACAACCCTCCCACATGCTAAATTTCCTTAGTGGATCCTCTGTTTAAATGAATCTCATTAATAGAATGGTGAGGTTCTCATATTTGCCTGTATTAATGAACTTCATCTTTTGAGTTCTGGAATGAAGTGATGTATGTTTATTTATTGTTTGTTGCTGTTGAATTTGTAGACTTTAAAATTGCAGAAAACTGAGATTTTTTTTTAAAAAAATGATTTTTATTAAATATTTTTTAAAAGCTTCCTAATGAGGAGAATGGGGCATATGCATGTGTACTGTATGTAAATCTAAGGGTGAGGGAGAAATTTGATTCAGTTTAAAGGCAGACTTACCCAACTTGCACTTTTCGAAGTGAAAACACAGCCATTCTTCAAAATTTCCAACATCTCCAAATTTAGAAATTCATTTTGCCAGTCAAATGATATATGCAAACATGCATATGCATGGGGAAAGCATGCATTAAAATGCATATATCCATAATATACGCATATATATTGTGTTCTACTGGGTGAAATTGCTTTGCAAAAATGTTTATAATAGGTATATTTGCATACAGAAATGTATGCAAATGTATCAGGAGAAATTCATGCTAAAATTATGATGAATTTTCATGAGGATTTTTTAAAGAAAATAAAATACAAGCTGATGTGGAAATATGGAGAACTCACCTCACTCTGCCAAATTATAGGTTCAGCCCTGGATGGAATAGCTGCTGCTAGGTGAGAGGTGATGAAAATGAACAGCCAAAGGCAGCTAAGTTCTCAGCAGAGTTTCTTCTGTTTGAATATAATCAGCAGGTTTCTAGTCCTTAAGGCTGCCAGGATAAATACGAGAGTCAGAATGCAATACCACAAGGCAAAGGGGCACCTGGGTTCTAGCACTTAAGGGGTGTCGTTTCTGTGCCCTAGTTCCTTCTCCTGCCCCCATCTGAAGTAGAATAATTTAAGCAAAGTAGGTTTGATTTGCATAATTTATGATCCTGCATAATTCGGTGCAGAATCGAAGTTTTTCACTTGCAATACGCAGAGCCCTGATGATCAACCACAGTCTCAATGTGAGTTCCCATTAGGAAATGGCAACTCATTGAGGTTTCACATCAAGTTGATGGTGTGAGTTTGCCTTATGGAAATCAGTTGCCAGAATCCGACCCACTCTACCCAGTAAAAGATGGCGTCTGTGTGTCATGAGAATCAGTGCTTCTTTTCTACAAAGGCTTTGTGGTCTGGTCCTGTTTCCAGCACACTAGAAGATTAATATGGCAGGAAATCAATAACGACTGAGAGAAAATAAATTCTAAGTACTGCCAACTAACCCAGTGGAAGGCATTTATCTAGCAGGCACTTCCAAAGCAAGCAGTTTTAATGCCTGAATTTGATCACAAGGAAGCAATCCGAGTGATAGTTGCAACGGGATGCATAGGTGTTGCCGCCAGCCCTCAGTGCGTAGGATAATGGGGAGGAAACTATCCCTCTTGCTACATTGCACATCAATGTACACAAAGTGTTTGCAGTACTAAAAATGTAATGGGGGGAAACTAAAGCCATTTTCCTCTCCCCGTTGTCTCTGCCAATGAAATGGTTGCTCATTACAGCAGCCCACAAAGATTAAACCATTTTAAGCCATTTTAAATTTAGATCAACTTTTGGTGAGGGCAGCCAAGACTCATAGCAGGGTGTCCCTTGCTGCTCTGCGTAGCATCTGGCCTGAGTGTTTCTTCCAACCAACCAGCAGCCGTTTAGAGAGGGGCTTTGTGTGTGGCGGCATTGTTTTCCTGAGACATTTGCTCTACGTCCAAAAGTATGTTTCCACAGTCATTTCTGGTTTCAGCTGGGCATAGATTTGCCAGGTGTCAGGTGTAAGTCTACTGGAGGGGAACAAGAACAGGAGTGATAGCCGCTGCTTGGAGACACCTCTGGAAAAGGTGAGTAGCAGAACTTGTACTTACTAGCCCCTCTGCCTGAGCTCTTTTGGAAACCACCAGGATGTCCCTGTTTTCATTGGAGAACTGCTGGAGGGTAAGGACCTCCAAACCATCTGAAGGCCATAGGGAAGGTTTTTGTTTAGTGTTGGGCAACCCATTCAGATGGATAGGGTATAAATAGTATACAGTGGTACCTCAGGTTAAATACTTAATTCGTTCCGGAGGTCCGCACTTAACCTGAAACTGTTCTTAACCTGAAGCACCACTTTAGCTAATGGGGCCTCCTGCTGCTGCTGTGCCACCAGAGCACAATTTCTGTTCTCATCCTGAAGCAAAGTTCTTAACCTGAAGCAATATTTCTGGGTTAGCGGAGTCTGTAACCTGAAGCGTATGTAACCCGAGGTACCACTGTATTATTATTATTATTATTATTATTATTACTACTACTACTACTACTATTATTATTATTAAATAGGGCATCCGTATTTTCATTGGAGGAATGTTGGAGGGTATGTAATGACTCAGGATGTCACAACCATTCACTATTGAATGGTACATGACAAGAAGACTGGCTACTTGTGTTTTGAATAAAGTGCACCGTGTTGCTTCTTAAGAACGTTTTGGTTGTGGAGGCGTTTACATGTGTCTCAGCCAAGTCTGTCATAGTGATATATCTCAGAGGACACTTTCATATCTGCGTTCCCTGTATGGGTCTGGGACGCGCATTCCCATATTTCACTTCGCTGTATGTCACTTTGTTAAGTGAGGAAGCGGACAACCTATTGGTTTTCTTTCATTCTCTGATGCCTGGTGGCACATGCACACAACATATGTATTATTGTATCCATTTGGCAGCCTCATCGCAAGCATCTGCTGTGCAAGGCCAGAGACGGTGCATACCTGGGCCTCGATGTGATAACAGCATCAGATCGCTCTTGCCTTCACCTTCTGGAAAAGTTCAGTTCTCTACAGCAGCTTGAAGTCCAGACATGAGGCCGAGCAGGAGAAGGTAAAGGGCACAGCAAATCTAGTCAGTGTAGCAAAAGTAAAATGAAAAATTGTGTTGGCCTGACCTCCTCCAAACCTCCGTCCATTTTCCTGGAAAGCTTCCAAGACTGCAAAACAGTTACAGGACATATGAGCCCAGTGAAGTATGTGACATGAGTTGTAAAAGCGATATTAAGCTCTTTTTGATGGGTAATTTAGCAGAGGAAAGGGAGAAACAATGGAAAAGGAGATAGAACACATTTCTAGGACTGCAATTCACAATACAGTGGTACCTTGGGTTAAGTACTTAATTCGTTCAGGAGGTCCGTTCTTAACCTGAAACTGTTCTTAACCTGAAGCACCACTTTAGCTAATGGGGCTTCCTGCTGCTGCTGCTGCACCGCCGAAGCACGATTTCTGTTCTCATCCTGAAGCAAAGTTCTTAACCTGAGGTAATATTTCTGGGTTAGCAGAGTCTGTAACCTGAAGCGTATGTAACCTGAAGAGTATGTAACCCGAGCTAACACTGCACAGCAAAGAAAGGACAGAAACAAATTGAGAGAGCTGCAGGAGTAAGAGGGGAAGAAGAATCCCAATGCGGTTCAGTATTTCATAAAAGCCACTAGTCTACTGGCAATCAGAAATATAACCCTGCCATAGACACAGTGTAGAGAAGTTCCCTGCCCCCACCTGAGGGCCACATTCCCTCATGGGAAACCTTCAAGGAGCCACATGCCAGTAACGGGTGGAACCAGGGATGTGGTGGCGTCTGCACATTGGGACTGGAAGGGCAGAAAGCAGGAAAGCCAATGGTTGGTGGAGCCAGAGCCAATGACAGGGGGAGGTCATTCGCTCTAGTTTTGCCCCCATCTTCCTCCCTGCTGTGTTCTACAAGAGCAAAGCTGAGTTTAAGGAGGAGGAATTTGACAGCCGGGGGCACCCCCTGGGCTGGTTGCCATTTAGAAGGCAGGCAAGTGGGAGCTGGTTGAGGGCATCATCTCATTTGCCTTTATGGGGTGCTGAATCAGAGACAAAAGCTGAAAGGAGCAATGGAAGTGACTTTTAGCTTTGTACAACAGGTTGCATTCCAGACACACAAAAGCCCAAAGTTTCCATGGACACACACACATGTGCCACCCACTGAATCGCAATTCAAGGTTGTGTTGCATAGAGCTGGGCCAGAGAGAACCTGTGGCCTCAGGACAGCTCTGAGGGCCAGGTAGAAGAAGAAGAGGAGTTTGGATTTGATATCCCGCTTTATCACTACCCGAAGGAGTCTCAAAGCGGCTAACATTCTCCTTTCCCTTCCTCCCCTACAACAAACACTCTGTGAGGTGAGTGGAGCTGAGAGACTTCAGAGAAGTGTGACTAGCCCAAGGTCACCCAGCAGCTGCATGTGGAGGAGCGGAGACGCAAACCCAGTTCCCCAGATTACGAGTCCACTGCTCTTAACCACTACACCACACAGGCTCTCCTAGGGGGCCACATTCAGCCCATGGGCCAGAGATTTCCCACCAGCCTCTGAGGAGCACCATGTGGCCATCCGCTATTTGCCAACAAAGGCCCAAACTAGACATGATGTTTGTTACTTTGCCCTTGCATGGTTGATTTTTCTTTAACAAATAGTGTGTTGGGGGCAAGCTGGGTCAAGATTGTCTCATGCAAGGGAGGAAGCTTCTTCCCTTTCTCCATCTATGGTCCCAGTTGGAATCCCTCCACCACATCTGCTCTTTTATAACGCGAAGAAAGCTTCCATTGCATATGGTTGGACCAAAACACATTTATTTGGATGCAAAGCCCAGTCACTTCAACAGAACTTGCAAGTAAGGTCAGATCCACACTATGCAATGGGGGAAAGGGAAAGGTCAGAATGGTGGACATCTCACATTATAACCCCAACAACCTTGCATCATTTCCTCAAGCTTGCTATGAAAATCTGAGCTGCTTATTGGAGTGAAAACATATTGCACATAAAAAGTGCATGTAGGCTGAGTAAAACGCAGTGTTCATATCACCTACGGAAAGGGGAGAGAAGGTTGTAAAATTATTTAGAGAAATGTGGCCGCCGAACAGTCTGCAATTTATGCCTTGTGACTTTACTGCTTAATAACACGCAACCTATTTGTCAACAGATGCGGGAGGAAACAATCTCTCTTGCTGCATTAAAATTAATTTTGAATTGTGTATATTACGAGAACATTGTGCCGTTATTAACAACACACATTTTGAATATGTAAACAGCTCTGTGTTACCATAATTATAGGAAATGATGGAACTTCGCCTAGCACTGGAATTCACTGATGGAAGACCCTGCAGAGGGTGGTTTTCTCCCCTCCGCTTTGCCTCCGAGCGTCGCGAATCATGCATAATGTATCAATGCAGGCTGCAGCTGCTAACAGCAACCTGGCTTATGAGATATTTTGAAATTGTTTTTATTACTCACGGAAGTAGCCTTTTATCTGCTCCCCACAGGAAAAAAGAGAAAGAGAGAGAGAGAAATTGTTTAAAACATAATGGTAAATTAGCAAAATATTTTCTTCCTGGGTTTGACTCCTTGTACAGAAAAACAACACAGATCCTACTAAATGCAAACAAAGGATTTGCAGTGACTTAAGCAGTCTTTACAGTAAGCACTTGAGCAGAGAATAGGGGTGCATAGTAAAAAGACAAAACTGGAGCCGGAAGTAGACAGGGACGGCCCTACCATTAGGCAAAGTGAGGCAAGTCCTCCTGAGCCCCTTGGCCATTCCCATCTGCTGGGAAACAGAACTGTGCGTGCCACATCAGGACTGTATGTGCATCTCATGCACCCAGTAAACCAGTCTTCTGCCCTCAGGTGCATCAGAGGTTGCCGTCTCCTTTTTGGTGTTGTAATAAGATTCAACTGACAGCCCAATCAAGTTCTGTATGTGGAATTGAGTGTGTGTGCCTTGTCCTTTGCCTCAGACAGAAAAAGGTATTGGGGTGGCCCTGGAAATATTAGTAACTGGGTGGGGGGTGGGAATACCATACTGTGTGTTGGGTATTGCGTGACATTGAAATGCAAAAAGGTATGTTCTGTTTGCATAGAAATTCATTATTTTGAAATTAACGCCAAAGTTCTTTGCAAGGGCCTGTGTCCAAATCCCATGGAAGCTCACTTATTTGCCTCGTTCCCTAACTCACTTCTTAGAAAACAGAACACCTGTTTTTCTCAGTGAAATGGGGAAAACTGAGGGGTGTTTCTGTTTTCTATCATTGCTGAAGAATATATCAGTGAAGCAGAACAATGAGGAATCAGAAGGTTTGCAATCTTGGACGAAAATACACTATATATTCAATTCCAGAAACATTGCTGTGTTGCATTGTTGGTGCAGAAACAACAAAAGCATATTATGGCATACCACAGGAAATCAAGAGCTGGGAAGAGAAATTGAGGACAAAAATACATTATGCGGACAGACTTGAAAATTCTTCAGGTAGTCATGGTGGTTTCACCCGCAGGCTTTAATTAATGCGTCTCTCCCCCTGACACAGCACAATGTATATTTTTACAGGAGTAGACTTAGCGGTGTAGGATTTGTATCATCTAATTACTGCCATTCTCTTTTCTTCAAGTAAGGAAAAGGCAGCATCTCTTTGTGTGCCTTCTTGCCTCCTGCAGACTATGTCTACAACTGAGGATTTCCACACTTACAGATGAGACGGCTATATACGTATATACACATACAAAAGGGGGTGATGCCACCCTAGTCCTGGCTGCCTATAAGCTACTGGCCCCACTTTAAGGTTTTAGTATTGATATCTAAACCCCTTCACAGCCTGGGACTCAGGTATTTATCAACATACCATACACACCAGCTCCTAGGGGCCAAGGCACTTTCGCACCAGCCCCCAATATTTTTTTTCCTGAGGAATCCAGGGCCCCTCAACATTCAGAGAAGATGGCGCCTCTGCACCACACCTTGTCAAATATAATTTGTCCCCGATCTTGTGGTTAACCCAGAGGAGGTGGGGACTCTTCTTGTCGTCCCTTCTGGGGATTTGGCCCATGTGAAAGGCTTTTTCTCCTGATTCTGGAGTTCCCTTCCCCAGGAAGTCTGGGCAGTGGAACTTGCCAACAAGTAAAAACAATTTTATGCTCCCATGCTTTTGAAGTAGACCAGTAGCTACCAGTGCAGATCTCACCAGCTCTTCATTGCTTGTTCATAGGAGTCATCTACTTGTGCACAGTGTATGTAACATGTGTGAATACTAGTGAGAGCCAGTTGGTTAAAGGGTTGGACTAGGACCTGGGGGACAAGGGTTCGAACCACCACTCAGCCATGAAGCTTGCTGGGTGACCTTGGGCCAGTGACTGCCTCTTCATCTAACCTACCTCACAGAGTTGTTGTGGGAATTAAATGAGAAAGGGGAGAACCATGTATGCCACCTTGAGGTCCTTGGAGAAAAAGGCAGGATAGAAACGCAATATATAAATAAAAGTAGGGCCAATAACAAAGAATTCTCTGCCCTGCCTGTAACTTGAGACAATCGACACATACATGCTAGCACCTGCCTGGATATGTCGTTTGTTTCAGTTAAAGCGAACACATTTTTCGCTTGCTGCCATAGCTGTCAACTTACAGATTTGAAAATAAGGGACCAGCAGCCTTGAAAATAAGGGATCGGCAGCCAAAATAAGGGATCAACAATTACTTTGATAAAATACATATTCTGTTGTGTGCAAATGGCTTTAGATACCTATTAGGTCCATAAATTACCATATAGCATATATTCAACACACAAAAACAGCAACAATTTGTTGTTGACAAAGGACAGCTGGAGATAGAAAGGGCCCCATTACCTTCAGTAGCTTATTTAAGGGACATCATCAATAAGGGACAGTAGCGGGACATGGCGCTGGGATAAGGAACTGTCCTGCCAAATAAGGGACGCTTGACAGCTATGTGCTGCTAAGGCTGCTCTTGCTACAGCAAAGCTTTGTTGCCCTTCCCTCATGTAGTTGCACATGCTACTATTGTCAGGTTACAGTGACAGGAAAAGGAGAAAAAACACACGGATGTGCACACAATAGGCAAGAATGCATTTCAGGGAGAAGCTTTGTTCCACATGTTAGATTTCTGAAAGACACTTTAAAAAATACTAGGTGTGGAGAACAGCAAGCTAGCATGTATGGGGGCTGCTTCCCCCCACCCTTGCCTTCCCCATCACATCTGCCAATGCAGGTTCAGGGATAACACTCCTGAAGTGGAAAGGGAAGCAGCACTGTGTTCCTTCCTCCCCTCCGGCGAATGCCTGTACAAGCACCAAATTTATTTTAGTGCCTTTGGGGATGACAATTGATTCTGACAAGAGAGATGGGAGTAGAGCTGATCTTTGTGAAGAAAAGTAATATTTGCTGCTGCCCAGTTCCTGGATATTCCTCCCTGTGGCAGTGAATCTTTTGTGTGTGTGTGTGTGGTGTTTACAGAGGCCTGTGAAGTTGCTGAGAGAAATTACTCCAGGGGGAAACTGAGCACAAGGCCATGTGTGTGGTGCTGAGACGTCTAGTCAAGATAAATTGGTGGCGAGACAGTAGGCCGTGTCTGAAGGAAACAAATATAACTGCCCCCTACAGGCAATGAAGAAGGATTATTTGAGGGAACGAATGCGCTTTGGATGTGCTTTAAAGGTGGAGTGTGTACAAAGCTTTTAGTTGCATAGCACCTGATGTCTTTCTACTTTCTTTTTATTTAATGGCTGGCATTGTGATTTGAAATTTATTTATTTTTTAGTACCCTTTCGTCGTTGTCTAACACAGTTTCCATATTGGTTGTTGGCTGTGGTCTGGATTCTTCCTCTTTGTGCAATGCCCAGACAAGCGATAACTACGGAGCCTAATTATTCAGTAAATAAGGAACAAGCAAACAAATAAATAAATAAATGTGGGTGGCCACAGATGACAGTTTCCTCAGGTAATTGTCATCACTAAACAAAATCCTTTTATATGGGCCCTGCTTTCCTCTTGCTTCTCTTAAGTCACTGTTGTCTCCCTTTTTCAAGAAAATGGCAGAATTGTTGCAAGGCCTGGTCCCTAATCCCAGGTGTGGAGGAGCCACATGGATCTTAGGCCTCAAAAGCCATGGTCTGGCTATAGGACCAAGTAAGGGTAAGTTTCCCACTTGCTTCTAGATTGCTTTCCTTGCCCTTCATAAAATATACAGACCACCCACCCTACAGCCATAGCCTCCTGAGCAGGGGGTCAACTTGCTATCTCTTGCTCCATATGTACTAAACACTTGGTGGAATATCATTTGCTCTGCTCCTCTGAGCTTACATTTCCATCTATCTAAAGTATTACAACAGAGTAGTCTTAAAACCACATCTTCAGAGAGACTAATGGAATAAAAGTAACATACTACGGCAGTTTTATTACCCTTAAATAGTCTTCATAGGAAACATTTCCAAAATAATGTTTGAGAGATGTAGAATGTGCTGGGATATATTTTATACACTGGGCATCTTGGGACTTCTCTTCAGCCCCCACTGAAGACGGTAGGAGACTTGTAGCTATATCTAATGCAAGTTGAATCCATTCTTATCTCTGATAAATATCTTATTTATTGCTGGATGCAAGTTCGGAAGAAAACCTACATTTTTGAAAAATGATTCCTGTGTTCCATATTTCACTAAATCTTCTGATCAGTCTCTCCCCACCCCGTTTTGTCTGATAGAATACAATCCCACATAAGAAAGAGTTTTTTGATGGCAACCATAGATGGTTACAACTACTCAAGTTCAGGTAAGTTAATTTATGCTTAAATATCTGATTTACAACAATGATCCATTGTTATACATGAATAAATTTTCTCTCTGGAAAGAGCATTGAGGTTAACTGTGGGGAAGGGAAGAGTTCAGACTGTTTAGTTTGCAAGACTAGAGATTAACCAAACACTACAAGTGGTACTCAATTATGTTTTACACAGAGTAGACCCATTGCAGTTAATGAACATGCCTAAATTGGGGCTACATTTATTTCAATGAGTCTACTCTGAGTAATAATAATAATAATAATAATAATTTATGATTTGTACTCCACACATCTGACTAGGTTGCCCAAGCCACTCTGGGCAGCTACTTAAGAGTAAAACTTAGTTGAATATCACCCTACAAACCCATTACCGGTATCTCTATTTCCCATAAACTTCTCAGGGTTGCTGTTCTATAGACCAGAGTGCTAATGGCAGAAGAGTTAGAGAAAGCAATAGTTCCACTTCAAATAAAGACATTATACTGCACTGTAGTAACTTTACTGTATTTCATTTTTAACACAGCTATAAAGGCCACTGGTTAATATGTCGTGAATACCCTGCTATATCTGGATCATTGGTCTTAATGACAGCAGTATGGAGACTGCAATGCAAAATGAATGGCCACTGAAAGGATATTTTAACTGAAATCAGAACACAGTTATTGACCCCTATGTTGCAAAGTTAGGAAGATAATTGTATTCTAGGGGCCCAGAAGAAGAAGAAGAAAGCATTACTGCTTTGGGTTCCCTAGTTACCTTAATCGGTTTGGGTTAGGTTTTTAAAAGCGGGTGTTTTCTTACATATTTGACCTGCGGTTAAAAGAGCATAGGGAAAGCGCCATGCAGATTAGGATGTAATAATAGAGGATCACACAATCTGAAATTTAATGACTTCTTCCGGTTTGCCAGAATGAATGAATAGATCTTGAATTTCACATTCATTTATTTGCTGTAAATAAAACCATTCAATGTTGCTTTTGAGCAGTTATGCCATACCCTGAAAATAATGTGTGTGCATCTGAAATAAATAACTCATAGGTGAGTTACCCAAGGAAGCAAATGTTTGAGAGCACTCTGTGCCAAAATAAAGCTTCAGGCTATAGTCATTCCCAGCACTGGCATGCCATGTTAAGTCAGAAGGGAATTCTGATTTTAGATGTATGGATATATATTTGCATTTTCTTTCCTTCTCATCTCATGGTTTTACATCTCACACCTTCCCCATATATATATCTGCGGACTTAAGATAACAGTTCACGTTACTGGATAAAATGAGGTATAGTCCATTAAAGTTTATACCCTAATAAAGGTTGTCCTTCAGGGTGCTACAGGACTCTTCGTAAGTTCTGATTATGACTTAGGCTTGGCATACAGTCGCCAGCACTCCCTCAGGGGGCTCGGGGGCCCCTTGCCAGAAGAAAATAGATAGAAATAAAGTGGTACCTCGGGTTAAGTATTTAATTGGTTCCAGAGGTTTGTTCTTAACCTGAAGCACCACTTTAGCTAATGGGGCCTTCTGCTGCCGCGCCGCCGGAGCATGATTTCTGTTCTTATCCTGAAGCAAAGTTCTTAACCTGAAGCACAATTTCTGGGTTAGCGGAGTCTGTAACCTGAAGCGTATGTTACCTGACGCGTATGTAACCTGAGGTACCACTGTACTACCAGAAATACTACAGATCCTGGGATCCGAAGCCACAGAAAAAAATTATGTGGGCCATAAATTATGGTTGTAGGTTTTGTTTTTAACTGATTACTCTGTTGTTTTATCTTTTTGTAAACCGCGGTGAGGTTTTCTTCTACAATCAAGTGCTATATAAATTTTATTTAATAAATACATGTGCCCCTGCCCCTTGTAAATAGGGTTGCAAAGACTGTGCCTTTCTGCAACCCAGAAATATTTTCTAAGAAGGTAAGAACCTAAGAGTAGTCTGCTGGATCAGGTCAATGGCCTGCTTAGTCCAGCATCATGTTCTTGCAGTAGTCAACTGCATGCCTGGGGCTGAAACCAGGGTACAAAACATGAGCACAAGAACACTCTCTCCCCTCCTATGGTTCAAGCACCTGCTATTCAGAAGCATTGCTGCCTCCAGCTGTATAGGTAGAGCACAGTCGTCATGGCCAGTAGACCCTGTTAGCTCTTTCCTCCATGATTTTGTCCAATTGTCCTCTAAAGCCATCCAAGCTTGTTGCTATCACTGCCTCCTGAGGGAGCAAGTTCCCATAGTTTTGACTATGTGCTGCACATTAAATGTGGCCTAAACCTTCCAACATCCAGCTTCGTCCGATTTCCCATGATTTCTATAGTGCTATGGTTTTCCCAGTAGTGATGTATGGAAGTGAGAGCTGGACCATAAAGAAGGCTGATCACCGAAGAATTGATGCTTTTGAATTATGGTGCTGGAGGAGACTCTTGAGAGTCCCATGGACTGCAAGAAGATCAAACCTATCCATTCTTAAGGAAATCAGCCCTGAGTGCTCACTGGAAGGACAGATCCTGAAGCTGAGGCTCCTATACTTTGGCCACCTCATGAGAAGAGAAGACTCCCTGGAAAAGACCCTGATGTTGGGAAAGAGAGAAAGGAGAACGGGACAACAGAGGATGAGATGGTTGGATACTGTTCTTGAAGCTACCAGCATGAGTTTGACTAAACTGTGGGAGGCAGTGGAAGATAGGAGTGCCTGGCGTGCTCTGGTCCATGGAGTCACGAAGTCCGACACGACTAAACGACTAAACAACAAATGAGAGAGGAAGAAACACTTTTCTTTAGCTGCTTACTCTACGCAGTGCATAATTTTATAAACTATCATGCCGCCACTTCTTCGCCTCCCCCCCCCTCCAAACTAAAAGATCCAAATGCTGCAACCTTTCTTCATCGGGGAGTCGTTCCATCCACCTTGATCGCTTTCCCAACTCTTCAACATCCTTTTTGACGCGAGGCGCCCAGAACTCTGTACGCAGCACTCCAAAAACGCACTATAGATTTATACAGCGCGCGGGAAGGGCAGTTCCATGTTCAGTGCCTGCGTGGAAATCTCCACCCGCCGCCTTCACACCTCCAGTTCAGACCTCGGGCAAGCGAGATTCCCACGCTCAAGCTCCGCTCCCCTTCGCTTCGCCTCCCCTGCGCCCCACCCGGGTGCTCGCTGCGCTCCGCCTTGCAGACGTCAACCTCGCCTCGCCAATGAGCGAGTGCTGCTATTACAGCGGGGCTGGGAGGAGGAGGAAGTCCGGAGAGCCAATGGGCTCGGAGGGATCTTTCGGGAGCGGAGAGGCACGGCGGCTCCTCCCCCGGCCCGGCCCATCCCGCGGCCCCGCGGCTTCAGCAGGAGAGCGCGGATCAGAGTTGCGCGCTCGGGTGGGAGATGCCGCTCGGGCTCCTTCTAGCTGCAGGTAAAGCCAGGGCGGGGCGGGGAGCATGCGCGCGTGTCTGGGTCTGGAGGGGCCCCGAGGCGGGCGCAAGGGCTGGCGGCAGATGGGAAGGGGTCCCTCTGCGTGGGAAGTGCCCCTGGGCGCTCTATGCGGCAGGGGAAGCGCCCGGTTCCGCACCCACCTCGAGAGCGCACTCCCAAGACAAAAGGAAGCACACGAGACGCAAACAAAAGGTGTCTCTCTGGCGAGGGACGGATCCCACCAAGGTCACTTTTTCAGGCACTTCCTCATAACAGCCACAACTCCCTCGCTCTTTTCTTTCTCTCTTGCTAGAGTTGTTAGGATCGCCTCCTCGCCAGCACCTCTCCCCCTCCCCCGCCACGACCCCGATCCTCTGGGGTCGTTCCAGCTCCAGCTCCGTTCCGAGGAGCGCGTTACCTGCCTTTGCTACACTGTGGGTTTGGGGAAATGCAGTCCTTAAAACATCTTGCGAGGAAAAGCAGCCCTATTAAACTTAGCGGGACTGGCTTCTGAGTAGGCGCGTATCGGATCAGCTGCACGTTTCCTTTCCACAAGATTGCTATTAGACAATGATGTTCTTCGCAGCACTGTGCGGAACCACTTTCGATAACAGATCCAGAGGGGGAACTGGGATCTTCACCTCGTCTTTTGTCTGCAGTCACAATGCTTGGCTCCTTTTTAAACACACGAGCTTGGATTCTTCCTTGGGGAAAGCACAAGTTCCATGGGTTTTTATTTTAAAGAATGGCCTGTGTTTATTAAGGTCTGTTGTTCAGCCTAGTTGTGGATTATTATTATTTTGAAACTCTGCCATTTAAGTGGAAACTTCTGATTGGCAGAGTCTTTACTGTGGGTCTTCCATCTTTCTTCCCAAATTGTGGAAGAGGGAGGAAAGAACATTTACACAATCGTTTTAGAGTTTTTGATGACATGCCAGAAAGTGGCACGCATTACCCCATGCCCTGCAAGAGCTACAGAACAAAGACAACAGAAACCAGCAGACAGGCTGAAGCATGCAACCCTGTGTATGCTTACTTGGGAATAAGTCACATAGAATTTGGTAGGACTTGCTTCTGAGGAAACATCAGCCATAGGATTGCACATCTGTGTTGGGCACAGTGTCATAATTTGTTCCAACAAATTTACCACACTGATGGTGTGTGTGTTCCACTCTGGAGACCTTCAGAACTCAGCAAGGAAAGAGGGCAAGATGCACTATGTACTTATGTATAAACAGGTTTCTCGCCCTTGTTTTCAGAAGAGATTATACTCATTTAGTGCCAGTGGTGGTGGGGACGGGACACAAAAGCAACTTCTGCAACCAGGTCCATTATAGCAATGTTGGAAACTGCTTTCTTTCTTCCTTTAAAAGAACTACAATTCTGTTTTAACAGCCTCCCCTTTCCCACAACACATCTAGCTATTTATTTTTGGGGCCAATAGGTTGGTTTAAAAGCCCAGGGAATTGGAATATTAGCATACTGGGAGGAAGGTTGCTGTTAGCTATTGTATGCCACTTCATGTATTTTTTATAGGTACTTCTGTAGGGGACATTGCTATAGTAACAAGGGCTTAGCTCTGGACTGCATTAATAGCTGCACACAACAAGTAGGTCCAGTTGGTCTTTCCAGCAAGCACTTTGTTTTTAGTGGGCATCTTTTGCAAGTCCAGTAGTGAGCAACATAAAAAAAAATTCCATGCTGGAAAACAAAATACAAAAAACAACAACACATTATGGCGCACAATGACTTCAAAGATAAAAAAAGAGGGAAACAAACCACTTATGTAGTATGATAAAGAGGGAGGTGAGGATAGAGGGTCTAAATTCTGCACCCTAACATTTCAAAGTTGGGGGGGGGATAGATCTGGTTAAACTTGTTGGTTTTGGAGATGCTAGGCCAGAGGGTAATGGAGATACAGGAAGGAAGGTGAACCTTAGAAAATATTCTGCAGTCAGGCTAAAGTCTCTTCCAGTCTTCCACTTGTCCCGTGTTGAGAAAGCACAAGTCCAAGTGATTTTCTGCTTGTTATCTGTTACAACTGTAAGATGTAGAAATCCTAACGTAACAATAGCTTCTTGCACTGTGGGCTTCCCCACTCTCAGCGGCTTTGGCACACCCATTTCTCAATGAACTTGACATTGCAGGAGACTGGACATGATATGCACAGGTATCTTGTGGGTAACAGTTTCTGGATGCTGCCATTGGAAGATGCTGCCTGAGAACCATGTGGAAGTGCTTTGAACATATTTAGTTTTGCTTTGCTCGTCGTCTTAATTAGGGGTGGGTAGACCCATACTTCCAAATCCACTCCAAATCTACTCTAGAATAAATAGACTAATTTCCAGCATGTCTTTTGGATCCAGATATTCCATAACCTGAGTGGATATGAGCAGTCATTTGCCAAGTGGTAACATAACCACAGAATGCATTTAACGGCATGGTGCTGCCAAGCAATGATATAAAAACCACACATCCAGGGCCAGCAGGGAAGCCTTGGGGTCAGCTTTTCCCAACCTGGTTCCTCCTGGGGATGGGGCTTGAGAGTCCCTGTTCCCATTAACCCTGAGCATTGACAATCCTGGCTGAAAGTTGTAGTTCCAAACATCTGTAGGGCACCAGTTTAGGAATGGCTGCTTTGAATGCTGGAAGAAAGTTTGCTTCTTCTCCCCTCCTCCCCAGACTACTAGTTCCCCATAAATAACACCCACCCCTAGGTGTAGGCAGGCTACAAACGGTGCAGGTGTTTTTTTTGTAAAAAGGCTGAGCTAGCTGTTTATAAATATATGCATCCTATTTCTTTCAGATTTGCAACCAGCATAATGTTGGCACTCCAAATTTTGGACAAGTATCGTACAGAATGGCACAGGCAGACAGTAACCTGGACCATGACATACCACTACTGCCCCTTCCAGCACACTGGGCCAAAAGTGTTGTGGGACTCCTTTCCTTCATCTGCTTTGCAAACAGCTACAACGGGGACTTTGTCTTTGATGACTCCGAAGCTATAATCAACAATAAGGTTGGTGTTTTTCCAGTTGTGGGCATTACAAGATCAGGGCTTGTAAATAGCCATTCACCTAGCAATCTGTCTTGAGTAAGAATCTCCTCCAGCAAAGAGGTAGGGAAAGTTTTACTAGGGTTGCTACCTGCTGGTGGCAAGCAGCAGCCTCAAAAAGCTGACTCCCCTGCTGTGATATGTATATATGCACAGTCCAAAAAAGCCAAGAAGTATGCTTTTTCTTGTGATTTAGGCAGGTGTGGTCAATTAAAACTGATTTAGTTAATCAGCTTTTAAAAAAATGCTTGGCAGCCCTAACTTCTAGGGATTACAGGAAAGTTTGTTGTTGTTTTGGCCACAAAACACATGGGGAGGTAGGTTAGTAAAACTCTTTGTGGAATAGTAATCTCTGTGGACCAAATAATATATATGGTGACTGTGTACACAGCAGAGTGTTGAGGCACACATAGGTCACACAGATCTGATTTTTCCTCCCCATCCACTTTTGTAGATTTTGCACGCGAGCATTTTCAATTGAACAGTATCTCAGAGTTTCCCATACACACAGGTGGTTGGAGCTTAATGGGAAGTGTTAGCCCTGGGTGTTGTTTGTGCCTTTCGTTCAATTTGCACTTCCCAGCCTTCCCCATGTCCCAGAAATCTGAGGTCCATTTTGGGCATGTGCACAGGTGTTTGTTTATTTGTGCACATGTTATCATTTTTTAAAAAAACACTTGAATTATCAGACTTGCACAAAACATCAAGTTCAAAACCAAAAAAATCCCATCTGTGACACCTCGACCCACCAGCAACCCACTGAGATACGTTCCCCCAATGGCAATAGGATAGATGCGCCCAGAAAAACTTCACCATGCATGTGAAAAAACCTCACCCACACATTGCACTTCAGTACATCTGCATTATCTGCAGAGTGGGGAAATTCAAATTTAATTGGATGAGGACAACATCGCATGAACGATATATAAATCATGCACATATGGGATGCATCAAATCCACTTCAGACTCCCATGTGTCCACAACCCATGTTAAAGCTTTACCCTGTGCATGTCTACTCAGAAATAAGGCCCATTGAGTTAAACGAGACTTAACACCCAGGTAAGTGGGACGCGGGTGGTGCTGTGGGTTAAACCACAGAGCCTTGGGCTTGCCGATCAGAAGGTCAGCGGTTCGAATCCCCGCGACAGTGTGAGCTCCCGTTGTTTGGTCCCTGCTCCTGCCCACCTAGCAGTTCGAAAGCATGTCAAAGTGCAAGTAGATAAATAGGTACCGCTCTGGTGGGAAGGTAAACAGCGTTTCCGTGCACTGCTCTGGTTTGTCAGAAGCGGCTTAGTCATGCTGGCCACATGACCCGGAAGCTGTACGCCGGCTTCCTCGGCCAATAAAGCGAGATGAGCGCTGCAACCCCAGAGTCGGTCACGACTGGACCTAATGGTCAGGGGTCCCTTTACCTTTTTAAGTGTGACAATTGTGTGTTTCTGTATTTCCTACAAAACCCATAGTGAGGTAAATTAATACAACTCTTTGTGTGTTTCTAAGACTTGTGGACTTAGGAAGTTGTACACTGTTTTAAAGCTTTAATTGATTAGCTATAATTTAGTAAAGAAGAAAAAAAAAAAGATTAATTGCTGTTCTCCACCTTATATTTGCAAGGAAAGGACATTCTGTGAGCAGTGGTCTTCTATAGGGCAGTCACTGCACTAAAGACCTCTTAGTCACATTTAACTAATCATGTGGATTTTAACCAGTCACTTGATTAATGAATTGCTACAATTGGAACAGAAGGCATATGAATAAAACAATACTTCTGAAGAAAAGCAGCATATATTAGCCCAGTTTGCACATCACATTAAACTGTATTATAAAACAAACTAGATTTTAATAGGAAGGAGAAGCGTGTTGCTTCACACTGTTCAGAAGTCCTCATGGCACTCTTGCCTGAGTCCTTGCCGCTACTGAGCCACAGACAATACAAGCCAGAGTCTGGCTTGTCATGTTGTATGAATCTGAGCTGGTGCGGTTTCTTTCCCCAAAAACAAGTGACAGGTGGTAAGCCAAGAGCAAACCTTGGTCCCTGCTTGTGGTTTGTTTGCGGGAAACAAACCGCACACTTGGGTTTCAACAGCATGGCAAACCGGAATCTGACTTGCTTCATCCACAATGCAACAGCAGCAGGAGGGCGAGGAGGAAAAGCGCTGCGGGAACTTTTGAGCATCATCCACCAACATTCTGCTTGATCACATTAAACAATAGTTTATTTTAATCTGTGGTTTAATGTGATGTGCAAACCAGGCTGTTAGTTCTCAGCTTATGTATAGGCATTCCCTTCTGTGTGAGGGTGAAGTGGGATGCCTCTTCAAATATGGCACAGCTACACACAGATTTTTCCACATTCTAACTATTAAAATGATTTCCTTAAACGAATAAATAAACAAACCAGTGCTGGGTCACCTCTTTAGTTGATCAAAACATTTTTATTCAGTTAATTTAACTCATTAATTAACTGAACACTGTCGCTCTAAAGGGCAAGGAAACGGGGTTAGAATATTCACAAAATGCATTCCCAAAATTAGCATTCTTTTTGAAATACTAGCCATGATGGTAACAGAGTACCAAGCCCTGAAAATATAACTCTGTATTTAGTCCCAATTTATACATTATGAGTAAAATCTGACCACTAGCAAGGAAAGCATATTGAAATGATGGTCGGGGGGGGGGGGGGGGCTTTTTAACAAAAAAGAGAAACCACACTTTCTGAACAAAGAGAAAACTCTTTGAAATGAGAGGAATAATTTTGTTCATCACGTTCTTATCTAAAGAAGGAAAAAGAAAGAAAAAATGATAACCCTGAGCTAGAGTTGAACCCAACAAATTTGTAGAGGTTTGAGTCTCTGCTTGTAGAGTTTCAGAGCTCGCCAGAAAGATATTTCATAGATGTACCTTATTGGCTAGACATCCTGCTTCATGTACATGCAATGGTAAATGTGCAGTTTGGATATAGAGCAGTCTTGAGGTTGACATGCACTGTGATCTCAGACACTTCTTCTTTTAGCAGTTACCTGAGTAACTCAGTTATATTCTCGAAGCTGGGGGTGGGACTGAGAGGGAAAATCAGCTAACAATCTTCTTAATGCACTTCTAATTACCTGGAATGGTTTTGAGGGAGAAAAGAACAAGCAATCATTGCCTTTTCAAAAGGAAGGATGACAGAAAACTGTTTTGTACCAGGTCAGAAACCAGCTGACCTGGTACAAAGCAGTTTGTAGATGTGCAGGATTGAGCCTAGAACCTTTTGAAAGCAAAGTTTACGCTCTAACACTGAGCCACACCCCTTCCTCAATGTTAAATGTAGTCCATTTGAATAACATTCCATAGCAGCACAGGATACTCGTTTTAGTATTTCATAATATTTTTTGCTTAGCTACTACCACCTCCCAAACACCTTCATGGTTAATAAATTGAAAGCTAAACTATTATAAGGGACATAAGAAAAACCCTGCTGGGTCAGACCAAGGATCTGTCCCATCATCCTGTTTCTGGGAAGACTATAAGCAGAACAGGAAGACAGCATGTTTTTGCTCCTTAGCAACCTGTACAAGTGGCCTCTAAACCTGAAGGTTGCATGCAGCTATCATGCAAACCCAGGATTGTGATGTGGCACTCGAAGTTCTGCAGTGGGGGCTGCATGATGACATTCTTACATTTTTATCATATAGAGAGAGATGGGCTTTAGCGAATGCTAGTCTTACTCAGAGCACTATACTCAGAGCTCTATATTTTTATCATATAGAGAGAGATGGGCTTTAGCGAATGCTAGTCTTACTCAGAGCACATCCATAGAAATTAATGGACATGACTAATTTCAGTGGCTCTACATGGAAGAAGACTCTGGGTGTTCACATTCCTCTTTAAACTAAACAGCATTTCTCTCACCCATATTAGAGCAACTTCTTTTGCGGAAAATGTAGGATTGGTTGGCTGCCAGCTTGTAAGGGAAGGAGCTGATGTAGAACAAATGTTCACTTTATTCAACATCGTAACGTATTTGATTCGCTTTCGCTGGGAGCTCCAACAGCTAAAACCATTTTGTAGATCTATCGATTACGGCTAAGCCAGCATTGGATACCACACTGTGATCCTTTTGTGAACTTCCTGTGCTCTTTTCTCCCCTTTCTGGTTCCAATGAAAGATCCTCTTCCAGTTGGCCCCATGCCTACCCTGGCATGGAGCAGTCTGTTATTGGATTTTACTGGTGTTCAAGAATCTTCTCCAGATGCTTTCTTGCCATTGTAAGCAGCTCTGTGCTTTGCAAAAAGAAAAAAGAAATGAAAGAAAACCTGTGTACTGCAGCAATCTGCCTTCTGTGTGTATAGGAAGGTAAACATTTGAACAAATAAAGCATTTGAGGCGGATTGCATCTTCGTTACAAGCATTCATTAGAACAATGGTTCTTGCATAAAATGTGACACCCAGCGAAGCAAAGCTATTTAAAATCAAATGTTTTCAGAGCTGCCAGAGGAGAATGCACCTGACTTTTCAAATCAATGTATGCTGCTTAGAGTTGAGAGGGAAGCGGAATCAATATTTTCTCCCCGCCTCCCTCTTTCCTTACTACAGCCCTATAATAAAAGTCTATTTTTCAAAAGAAGCTTCCCTCATATTCCTAACCTCCTGCGAAGGCCGTTGTGACTTGTTTGCTTTTAGTTAGGGCTGATTCACACAACTGTTCCCAGGGCATATGTTCCAACTGTTGCGATTATATATAAAAAATTGTCAGCCCAGATTGAATGAGGAGGTGATGAAGCTGTCATCTCAGTGGTTCACAGTGGACCATATGCCAATTTACTACATCACTGCAAAGGCTTCTAACAATCTGATCTGGGGCATACCCACCCAGAAGCAAGTACAGTGGTAGCTACAGTCCACAAATGGTGGCTGGGCTTGGTTTTTTTGGTTTTTGCCCCCCCCCCCCATTGTAAAATCCAACTCCACTGCAACAATAAGAAGAAGGATTCAGCAAATGTATTACAGACACAGCAACTAAGAGACGTAGGCAAGCCCTAGGCAACTTTCCCACAGCCTACCACCTACTTTTGTCCTGTGCCAAACAAGCAAGCAGCATATAGTTCCATGTTGTGGGGTTGGCTTGCGAGGGTGAACAATGGTCTGGGCTGTCACGTGTGCTGCAAAGTGTTCTACTTTTAAAGCCCTGCTTTCCTACCTCCTCTTCCTTCTGCTAGTGCTTGGGCTACGCGGCAAAGCATCTCTCCCAGACTCCCAGTACAGCTTTTGAGGCTCATGCACAGACTGCAGAGAAGTACACCCCATTTTCATGACCCTCTCCTGCACCCACCCTCCTGCTGCTCTAGAATGCCTGTTTCTGAGATGTTCTGCCGTGGGGCCTCCTCCTACCACCAGAGCAGGATTTGTCCCCTCAGGCTTACACTACTAGGGTGTAAGTCTCATTGTATACAGTGGGACTTACTTTGGAATAAACACACATAGTATTGTGCTGTCAGGAGTGGGTTCCAGCCCATGAACGCTTACACTACAATTAATGTTGTCAGTCTTTTAAGCTAATACAGGACTTCGGGAGAGTTCGCTCTTATTTAGGTACTGTGTAAAGAGGGTGGATTCAAATAGGCTGATTTGGGGACTGCATTTGCTGACTTAGCTCCATTGACATCTGTTCAGCTCAGTGGAGTGTTGTTAGCCTAGGTGGTCATTGGCTCATTTGTCCAGGGCAAATCCTTCCTCCATTTCATAGAATCATAGAATTGCTGAGTTATTTAAACAAATAAAAGATGCAGTGCTAGCTGCCAAGAGGCTAGAATTTAATTTCCAAGTGTTTTTGAACCTTCTGTTTGCTTTGCTTTATTTTTTATTTGCTGAAGTTTTTTTTTAAGGCTGTGGATCTAAGCTGTGCAAATTATTTCTCTGTTATAATACTTGAGGCACCGTGTATGAATTTTTTTTATTATTTGCATTCTGTTTTGTGATTGTAATGAGGCTGCCTGCAGTTTTCCATCATGGCTAAAATTTCTATTAGGGAGAACAAATATATTGATTTACTCCTACTCTTGCAGAGGAATTTGGTGGGAAGAAAGAACCCTTAAATCTACAATGCTGTGTACATTTACCTCTCAAGAAACCCTGTTGAACAGAGTGGGACGTTCTTTTGAGCAAATATGCATAGGATCAAGCTATATAACTACTCAGTCCCAGGCTTTGTGAAATATAGGAAGTGTGGCCCCCAATAAATTTATTTCACTGTTTTTCTTTGTAATATTTAAGTCAGGGATGGGGAACTTGTGACCTTCCAGATGGATGTGGTTGGACTCCAATTCCCATCAGCCCTAGGCAGCATGGCCACTGGCCAAGGATGATGTGAACTGTAGCTCAACAACATCTGGAGGGCCATAGGTTCCCCACCTCTGATCTAAGGTATAAGATTTGCAATGGATTTGTGGTGGGGAATTTTTGTGTGTACACTTCCTACTGTGAGGGTGATGCTCGGGCACAACAAATGATGGATACCTAATTACCCCATGGTAGCTACTGACTAGGGACGCAGATGGCGCTGTGGTTAAACCACAGAGCCTAGGACTTGCTGATCAGAAGGTCGGCAGTTCGAATCCCCGCGACGGGGTGAGCTCCCATTGCTCGGTCCCTGCTCCTGCCAACCTAGCAGTTCGAAAGCATGTCAAAGTGCAAGTAGATAAATAGATACCACTCCAGCGGGAAGGTAAATGGCATTTCTATGTGCTGCTCTGGTTCGCCAGAAGCAGCTTAGTCATGCTGGCCACATGACCTGGAAGCTGTACGCTGGCTCCCTCGGCCAATAAAGTGAGATGAGTGCCACAACCCCAGAGTTGGCCACGACTGGACCTAATGGACCTTTACCTTTACCTAGCTACTGACTAGTCAAGCACAGGCTGCATGGTAGATGACAGGCTGGATCTCATTCTTTCCCTAGAATGAACTGTGAGCTGTTGACCTGTGGGGAAACCCAAAGGCGGCTAGCAAAATATTTTGTTGCTAATTGCAAAATCTTGTGCTGGGCTTCTTTGCTTCAGCAAGGGGCAGTTCTGATGGTGCCTGAGCCAAAGCTTGGACTTTGCTCTCATTTCCCAAGTCCTGCAGGTGGGAGCAATGCAGGGAGGCTGTTGCCTGCTGGAGTGAATGCAGAATTTGGAGGGGTGGCAGGACTCTGTCCACCAGCTGGCCTTTCCAGCTCCACCAACCCTGAAAGCATCTTAGCTGAAATTGTGATGCAGTTTCAGGTGCTTCCATCTGCCCAGGTCATGATGCCTCCTTCCTCATGCGCAGTCTCCCAGTGGTGGTGGAATTTCAGGCAGCCCAAGCAAATCCCAACATCAATTTATTTTTAGCCCTATAACTCTTCCTCCAAGCAGCACAGAGTGGCATTGTATTCTCACAAGCATGTGACCGAAGGTTCAATAGAAATCTAGTTTTTATAGAAATCTGCAGAGGGAACTGCAAGCATTGCTGTTCTTGCAGTGTGATTTCACATGACCACAGTAGTGGGTGAAATCTTGGATTGCCCAGGGTTGCCTGTACAGTGGTATCTCGGGTTAAGTACTTAATTCGTTCTGGAGGTCTGTACTTAACCTGAAACTATTCCTAACCTGAAGCACCACTTTAACTAATGGGGCCTCCTGCTGCTGCCACGCTGCCAGAGCATGATTTCTGTTCTCATCCTGAAGCAAAGTTCTTAACCTGAAGCATATGTAACCTGAAGCGTATGTAACCCTAGGTACCACTGTATTGCTTCTCCCACCAGTGTCTACAGGGGCCATTCTAGCATGGAAAGAAACAAAGTGATCACACTGGCTCTGTATAATGTGTACCACGGGAGCAGTTTTTCAGTGGCCACTGTGTTGCTGCGGTTTCTGGGTGCATTTACCCAAGGACACCCAATGAATTCATATCCAAAACAATATCTGGGATACTGAGATCTATATGCCTGACACCATAGTCAGCACACAGCATAGGCTCTCGTCTGCATCTGGTCTACAGATGGCCAGGATATCAGTGCAGGTGGAAGATCCCCAAGCATGTGGGCTGCGGGGTTGTGATCTGCTGAGTTAGCACATCTGAACTCAGAAAGAGCCATGCACAGATGCACTCCTGAAAACATTGTGCACATTCTCAACAGCCATCTCGGTTTCTAATTTTCATCCTCAGTCTTGGCAACAAATGCCCTCCCTTCCATCATGATGGTGCATAATGATTTTTCCCTTGTGCCCCATCAATTTTTCTTATTCATGAGTGTGCCACAATTGGGCTGACCTATAAGTTTTGATGTGTCAGAAATAAAATGAAGAATGATAGTTTAGTAGTGTTGTGTGAAAATTAAGAAAGCATCTCAGCAGGGTATTCAAATAGCAGTTGAACACTACTTGCCATCTGTAGTGTTTGCATTGTGCTTTCTGTCGTGGTTTGCTGGTGACGAGAATGGAGGATATGGAGTTGTGCAGCACACGGCCCTGATATTCAAGACAGAGCACAAAGTAAAAATGGCACTGAATCAAGAACTGTAGGCTAACTTCCAGTATATGATGTATTGTAATGCTCAAGACAGCTATCCGCTCATTAAAGTTGGCTGAATGTTATGAATTCCGTTTAATAGGTTGGCTGGGTTATAATAAACATAATACAAAACATTGGTCACTTTTTTGAGATGGAAATGGTGTGCTATAAAATTTAAAAATTTTAAGCAAATAACTCCTCCCACCCATTTTCTCCCTGGTAAGCATGGAGCATAAGAGCTTAAAAGCTACTGTGGTTTACTAGTCAGAATGATGGTTAGAACGATAAAATGGAACAATGTCCATTTTATCTCTATGCTGTAGGACAGTGTTTTCCAAACTTGTGTCGCCAGCTGTTTTCGGACTACAATTCCCATCATCTCTGGCCACTGGCCTGGCTAGCTAGGGATGATGGGAGTTGTAGTCCAAAAACAGTGGGAAGACCAAAGTTTGGGAAACGCTGCTTTAAACTGTAAATATTCTTCTAAAGGACAATAACTTCTTTAAAAATAATATCTCTGGCTTGATAGAGTGGTTCTAGGAAATCCAGGTTACCTACCTCATTGGGTTGGTTTGAGGGCAAAATGAATGGGTAGGCAAACTTGTAAGTTGCTTTGAGTTCCTTGAGGGGAAATGTGGCATGCCAATGTAGCAGACAAATCTCTGGTATACTCAATGCAGAACTGTTCTTGGTTTGCCTCTGTTAAAGATTAAGATTTTGACAATGTTATAAACTTGTGTTGTTTCAGGACCTCAGGGCAGAAACCCCACTTGGTGAACTGTGGCATCATGACTTTTGGGGGAGCAAACTCAGTAGCAATACCAGCCATAAATCTTATCGACCGCTTACTGTATTAACTTTCAGGTGAGATGCTGTCAGGCTCCACTTAAGACATTTAAATGGGGGGGGGGGCGGCATTAAAAGGAAGTAGAATGTACTGAGATGCTACCTTTAACATGGAGGAAAGTTTCATTTGTGCTCTTATGTGCTGCTACTCTACCCATGAAGCCAGCTTCCTGTAACCAAACTCTTATAACTGTTTAGGATCACAACATGCGTAGCAGTCCCAAATCTCTCGCAAAGAAAATATCCTGCCATGCTTTTTTTTCCTGGTAGGGTCAGGAGGAGTATCACATAGACGTCAAAGGTCACTTCTTGGTTACAGAGGACCATGGAGGTGCATCAAGCTAGTTCTTAACAACCAAATGTCACACATCTCAACACACCCACATGTCACCATGCATATTTTCCAATATTTTTCATGAAGGGTTTTTTTTTAATTGACACAACTTTGTAGGTCCTCTGAAAATGTATAACCACTTAAGTGAAATGGGAAGTCATATGATGAGAGTGTGATGATTGAGGAAAGATACTTGCCATCACACATAATATAATAAATGATACCTTGTGCTGAAGAAGCAAACTCTAGTGAGTGGTTTTCAAACACAACGCCCTTACTGCTTTGGCACACGTTTTCTACTCTTCTTTCCTTTAGCGTATAACTTTCTTTATGAATGAATGGCATAATGCCCTAAAGGTGGGGAGAGAAAAAGCAGGAATCGTGGCCGGCAGAACTGCATACACTTTTTGCACAGGCCCATCTATTATTCCAGTCTCCTGTGTCAACAGATGGAAGACCAGCACAGAACAACCCCAAAGCATGTGTCTCTGACAGGGAGCAGGTGTGTTGCAAAGGTGTATCCAATTCTCCTTCTCTTCCCCGCCTCCTAAAAAAATAAAAAAGCATCACACAGACACCTTACTTTATCCCTCTCTGACTCAATCTTGCATATGAAACACAGCACTGAACATCTGGAGTTGCTGATGGGGAAGAGTGGAAAACTGGATTTATAAATGTATTTTCTAAGGGGTACCTTAGCCAGGAAAATCTGTGTGCCATTGAAAGGAGAGTCCCTGTTTGCACTAGTGCATTCAGTCTTTTCCTCCTCTCGCCCACAGTCTTCTTATCAAGGAGTACTTAATTGCTGGGAACATTGAAAGCTGCCTTATAGCAAAGACATCTTCCTATTATTCACACATTGCTCTAGCACTGGAAGAAGTTCTGGAACTGCAGGTGGTATTCAACCAAGTTTTACTTGGGAGTAGACCTATTGAAATTAACATACCTAACTTCCTCATTAATTTCAGTGGGTCTGCTCTGGAGTAAAACATAGTTGAATACCACCCTGTGACCTTGAAAACCATAGTTGAATACCACCCTGTGACCTTGAAAACCAGCGCTCCTTTTGAGATATTGCAGAGAAGGGAAAAATGAGTGCATAAAAAAAAGGAGGAGTTGAGCAAGAGGGAAAGAAAATGAACGGAAAAGGAATGGCTGAATGGAGAAGAGCACATTTAGGAGGGGAAGGGAGTTGGCTTCCTATTCTCTTCAGCAACATGTTCTTGTCGCTGGGCCCAATGTTAAGGTGCCTACCTGTGTGTGCCCCTCTTCCAGAAGCAGAGCCAAATGATACCTTCCCAGCAGGTGCTTCACTGCCGCTTACCGGGAGAGGTGGGCAAGGCAACAGGAAAGTCAGCAGAATGCAGGTGCACCAGCAGAACCAATCCAGTGCTCTCACTGGTGTGCCAACTTTTGCCTTCCCCCTTTCTTCCGGTAAGCAACGATGACTCCCTTGCCTTGTGGCTCCACCCCAATGTAAGAGCTGCTCCTGCTCTCTTCATAATTTGTTTCCACTGTGCATCGATAGTAAGTAGTTTGACACTGCCGTCTTTATGAATACATCCAGATTTATTCAGAATTTATTTTTTAAAAAGTATTTGTGCATTTTAATCCATTCATGTGTTGTAATTTCTAACATCGATGTTTTCCCCCCCTTGTGTAGGATTAATTACCTTTTAGCTGGAGGCTTCTACCCATTGGGCTTTCATGTCGTCAATATAATACTCCATTGTGCTATCTCTGTCTTAATTGTTGATGTCTTCTCAATATTATTGGGTGGGCTGCAGTACACCAATAAAGGAAGACGGCTAAACTTTGTCCCCAAATCATCCCTGCTCGCGGCTTTGCTGTTTGCTGTACATCCAGTGCACACTGAATGTGTAAGTACTTCACGATTTAAGTATTAAAAGCTCAGAAATCCAGAGTCCATTAACAATATTTAATCTTCCTTATCCTTTCAAATAAATGTATTATGCAGTCCATAAGTGTGGGGTGGGTGTGAATGTATACACACACACACATTGTGTACATTTGCATGTGCTTTGTATTGATGCAACTGTGCTTTTTTGTTCTTTTGGGGTTTGTTTGTTTGTTGCACATGACTAATCCTAGGATTTCTGCTAGTGCAGTGGAACTCCCCCCCCCCATGTCCCTGTGCACCCTCCCTAGATCTGCTCCAGAGAGCTGGGAGGACCTTCATAACAGCACGTGGGGGGATGAGAGGGGAGATAATTCAATCTGGCAACTCTCTTGTGGGTCTGGTTTTTTGTTTTGTTTTTTAGATTTATATTTATATATCTCCTGCTCTTACATGGAGTTTCCAATAGTCTCCCATCTCCCCCCATTTAAGCACCTGCTTAGTTTCAGAAAGGTTATAGCAGGGATTGCCAATGTGATGTCCTCCAGATTTTGCTGGACTACATCTCCCTACATCTATGACCATTGGTCATGTTGGCTGGAGTGAAAATGAATTGGAGTCCAGCAACGTCTCAGTTGCATCACATTGACTCCCCCTGGATTTTCGAATCTGGTGCTCGGACTACTCACTGGATACCTGCTCTTTTAATAGTTAACTTTGCTGCTACTTCATAAGTTCATGCACCTCACTTTTCACATTGTAGGTCTTTGCTAAATGAAAGTGAATTTCTGTTGAGAATTATTAATTTTGCAGAAGCTGATAGGTTGGGGTTTTTTAAAAACACCTGATGCATTTAATGGCAGGTATCGTGGTACAATAATATCAGAGTGTAAAAACATGCAAAATATGGAGATGATGAAAAGCCAGATGTTTTTGAAATAGCAACTGTATTGATTTCCCACATAAATGACATATTTTGACAAATTATTATTAGAATCTGTTTCCAGTGGAGTAGTCTAGTTTCTTTTGTGCTGGTGGATATAAATGGAAGGAATCTTAAGACTTTTCATATATAAAATGGTTGTAGAAACACTTGTTCTTCATAGTGTTTTCACTTCTCAGTGAGTCTTGGGTTTGGTTCAATAGGTAATATATTTGGCTTGGGCTAAGGCGATATCGCTCCAAAATACCCATTCACCAAACAATGGGTTGAAGCTGAGGAGGTTTTATTTTTCTTGCAAAAGCTGTTGCTTTGGAGGGCACAAAAAATTCCACAAGACCCCCTTCTTTCCAGTATTTTGCACATTTCCCTCCATCCTTGTCTACAGCCACTGTCTCCTGCCCGCCCCCCTTGTCAAGCCTCTCTTTGTCCCTATGGTGAGTGTTGGGATATGGATCTTGGTGGTCCTCAAAAGCCACTTAGGAGAGAGGAGAAGGCTCAGGTGTCCAATGGCAGTGTAGAGAGGATTTGGGCTCAGAGAGGGAATGCCGTACAGCCCAAAGGAGAATCCACTTCTTCTTTGAGCCCCCTTCGTTCTACCTGCTCCCTGGAGATAAAAGGATGATAGCTATCCTTTTATCTGAAGGTGACTGTTGAAAGGAGAGTTTTGTAGACTCTTGTTTAGACTGAGCACAGTCAGCCAGCACAGTTGACTTCTTTGTTCCACCAGCAGTATCTGCAGGGACTAGCATGAAAACATTAGCCTTGATAAGGGACCTGTGCCATTGATTGATGAAGCTGGTTTTGAACATATTTGAACAAGGATGAGGGGGATTGTTTTGACCTCCCTGGTATTTTCCTGCCAGAGTAGGGGGGTTCCGTAAGTGCCATCTCCTATCTTACATGCCCCCATTCAAACTCACATATCTAGAATTTGTGTAGTGTGTAAACGTCTTATCCAAGGGCTCTTTATACGTGCAGGAACTCTTTATTTTGACTTCCAGCATGGGAAAGGGCTACCACTTAATGAGAATGGGTTCAACCCAGCTAAAGTTAACTGCTCTTAAAGGCTCATTGATTCCAACAAGAGCTGATGAAGCCTTTGGTTAATTCTCTCATATTGAGATCAAGGGGACTTCAGCATGCTTCACTTGGGCTGCATTGTGGCCACTGTTCACAAATCCCTGGTGGCGTTGATGCAACGGTTTTTTAAAAAAGCAATTAGCCTTCCACACTACTTCACTTGAGGGGAAACTTCTATTTTGGTAATTAAATCCCTTTTCTTCTCTTTTTCAAGATCGCTGGGATTGTTGGCAGAGCAGACCTGCTGTGCGCCCTGTTCTTTTTATTGTCTTTCCTTGGCTACTGCAAGGCGTTTAGAGAAAGTAAGTACTTGAACACACACCATCGGTTTCTGAGCAGATCAGTCTGTTAGAGCACCACCAAAACAATGAAAATTAGTATCTAATTAATATATGGTGCTGAGAGATCAAAGTGCTCCCAGTTTGTGTCACCATTCCCCCATCTCTCTAATGTTGCGTGTAGGAAGTAGTGTACGAATTAAGTGCTTGCACGTATATCTGCCCATGACCTTTTCTGTAACTGGAAGAATCATTGGAATTGGAGAGGGAAAGGGTATAGTGCACATATATGTGAAATTTATGGACTATTCACATGTGTTTTTAATTTCATTTTGTTGCCAGCCTCCTTAGGGACCTCTGTGTGGGTTGAAACACAGGACAGAATTTTAATGGATATTTTTGATGGCTTAAGTGCATGATGGCCAGCATCCTAAAAAGAGCCCCGATAGATGAGATCAAAGACTCATCTAGTCCAGCAGACACTTTCCTACAAGGATGAACCAGTTGCCTCAGGAGAAGCCTCCTAGCAGGATATTTTTGTTTTCCAACAGCTGATAATCAGAGTCATGTTGCTGCTGATCCTAGAGGAAGTGTGCAGCCATAATGATTAATGGTCACTGTTACCCTTATACTTCATGAATTGGTCAGCTTATAAGTAAGATACATGTGTGTATAGCTCTCTATGCAAGTCCTACTTCACATAAAATACTTCTACATATATGAAGCAGCCTAAAAGAGATGTGATATATGGTTAGAAGAATTATGAAAGAGAAGAAACCTTTCCAGATGATACACACTTGACTGAAAAACCACATGGAGGCTAGTAATTCATAGACTGGTACCAGGATGGAAAGAGGATTGTGTCAGGATTATGGTCCGTGCTTTTTCTCTGGGGGCACTCAAGGGTACGCAGTACTGGCACCCCCTCCCCAAAATGTTAAAAGTGTGGCACTTAATGTAACTTAATTGTGAGTACCAGCACCCTTTTTCAGAAAAAAAAGCACTGATTGCGTTCCAGGCATCGTTCCTAAAGCCAAAATCATATATAGTCAAAACAAAGTCATTTTTTGTCAGGATCCCATCCTGCCCCCTTTCCAGCCTATTTTTATTTTTTGCCATTCGTGTAAGGCTGAATGTGCACAAGTTAAATGCACATTAAGTTGCAGGCTTACTGTGTCTCCTTTGTTACCTCTGTTTCACACACTTCTTCAGATGCACTGTTCAAACAAAATGTTTCAGACCCAGGTACCCAACCACCATATTGAAGCGCAGCCCGATGGCTATAAAATCTTCCTCAGTTTCCTTGCAAAACCTTCCTTGTGCTTATTTCATTCTTTTTTCATCTTAACATTTGTGCCCTTAACCAGAACAATGATTTATTATGACTTTGCCAATTTACTTATCAATATTATTATTCTTTTGCTTCGTTATACAGTTACATTGTTTTTAAATATTAACTCACTTGGGCTAGCTTCTGCTTTTTAAGGGAAACCTCCTTAATTCTTTAAATATTTAGCTGCCATCATTTGGATTTGTCTTTGCGCTTGTCTGATCTGTGGTATATATTTTATGTGTACCTCTGCTATGCTGTATTTTAATGACCTCTACTCTTCTCAACAATACTTAAGCTCCATGTAGGGTTTTCTGGTTGTGTGAGTTTTTACAGTTAGTGGCAGAGAGATAAGAAAATGCTAACACATCTCATTGTCTAGAGAGAGAAAACTTCTAGATTCACATTGAATTCCAAAGGCAGGACCTCCCACCATTGCTTCTCCCTGTTTTGAAAGAAGGGGGGTGTACACTGCTGACAAATCATAGCTCCCCCAAAATCATGGAGGTGGGGGAAACAGTCTAAGGGAGCCAGAAATAGGGCAGACTGTAGGCCCCCTGTAGATATTATTAGCTCCCTCAGCATTACAAATTCCTTAGAACACTTTGTGTATGTGTGGATCTTGGGGTGGGGAGCAGAAAGAGCTGGATCGGAGCGTGCAACAATTGAGGGTGGTGTTACCTGGCATAGCAGGGGACGTGCGTAGCGCTGTGGTCTAAACCACTGAGCCTCTTGGGCTTGCTGATTAGAAGGTCAGTGGTTTGAGTCCGTGCGATGGGGTGAGCTCCCATTGCTCTGTCCCAGCTTCTGCCAACCTAGCAATTCGAAAACATACCAGTGCAAGTAGTTACCATATTTTTCACTCTATAAGAGGCACCAGACCACAAGACGCACCTAGTTTTTGGAGGAGGAAAACAAGAAAAAAAATATTCTGAATCTCAGAAGCCAGAACAGCAGGAGGGATCGCTGCGCAGTGAAAGCAGCAATCCCTCTTGCTGTTCTGGCTTCTGGGATAGCTGCGCAGCCTGCATTCACTCCATAAGAGGCACACACATTTCCCCTTACTTTTTAGGAGGAGAAAAGTGAGTCTTACAGAGCAAAAAATACGGTAAATAGGAACCGCTGTAGCGGGAAGGTAAATGGTGTTTCCGTGCACTCTGTCTTCCGTCATGGTGTTCCATTGTGCCAGAAGCAGTTTAGTCATGCTGGCCACACGACCCGGAAAGCTGTCTGGACAAACGCCAGCTCCCTCGACCTGAAGCAAGATGAGCACCGCACCCCATAGTCACCTTTGACTGGACCTAACCGTCCAGGGGTCATTTATGTTTCCCTTTTTTTTTTTTAACCTTACCCACTTTTTACGTAGCCCCACTGCTTGCTGCCGTCTTCAGCAACATGGGACCTGAAAACACCCTGAGGGGGCTCGTTTCTATGAATTTAGACGGTGGTTGAGAGGATTTGAGATGTAGAATGTTCGGGTGGCACTTGAGAAGAGAAAAAGAAAAATGGAGGTCGGGGGCAAGAGGACCCTGGCTTGCTCAGGCTCCAAACAGCTTATAGGAAAGGTTTAAAAATAATTCTCCCTGTGCTATATGGGGATGTTTAATAAGGAGGGGGGAAAGGAAAAGCCTGCTCTGTAAAATTTCCTGGTTGAAGACTAGGAGACAGTCTCAAACCTGAGCTCTCTAACACCATACAGCCCCATAGGGAAAGGCCTTTTCCTTTCTACCTGCCTCTCCTCAGTGAATACTTGTGAGGTGAGGAGAATCTCAGGCCTGTGGACCTCTCCCCAGGCCAAACCTCTCTCCAGCCCTGCTCCAGGCAACTCCCCTGTGTACTTTAGCCTGAATGGAATGTGTCATTGAACTATGATAATGCTTCTTGCCGGAATAAAGGATAGAGATATTTGTGTGGTGTATATCTAGAATCCTCTTAACTTTTGTATCGCTGGAATGTAACCTACTGTAACAAAGTCCATTGCTTTGCCTTCTTTCTCCCGTGGTTCACAACTACCACTGGCATGTGGCCCCCAGATGTTTTCCTATAGGGCAATGTGGCCCTCAGTTTCCCCTCCCAGGGATACACTGCAACATTTTATGTCAAGTCGCATTTTTGTTTATGTATGGTCACTGCTTTATCAATTCATATGATTTGTGTCAGATACTGGGTAGTGCTATGGTACAAATGAAGAGCCGTCTCTGCTCTTACACATTAACCTTTGGAATCAAAGCTGCCTATTAATTGCTAGAGGGAGAACCCAGGCTTTAGATGTAAACATTCAGCCAAGCCTTCGACCCAAATAGACCTCAGTCCCACAATGACTTCATTGGAGCATAAAATGAATATACAAGTTGCATGGCCTCGCAGTATGAATTTAATCTATTTCTGTAAACTAGATTCTCTTATATAAAATGACAGAAACACTTGTGGGCATTTAGCTTTCTGGAACAGGAATCAAATGCTTTCCGCAAATCTTTGGCACGGATTACACTTGTGGCCATCTGGTGAGGGTGGCAGAGTGCCTTCTCACAATATGGTGCACCAGTTTAAACTCGGTTCAGGTGCCAACCAGGAATGAGTTCCATTCTCTGAAAGGAGATCGTGGTGGGAGAAAGCAGCATTGTTGTAGGGAGTGTGCTTCGTTAAGCTGATTAGCACACTTGGCATGTGTGCGACCAGAGTAATAGCTGGCACTTGTTCATTGCTTTACATTTTTGGTGCTATTGGTTGAGAATCAAAAGTTAAATTGACTATTTGGATCTGTTGGACTTTATATTCTGGGGTTTTTTATAAGTTTTTTTAAATAAGTTTGTATGATGCCCACTTTGGGGATGAGAATGAAGAATGTGCATATACAAAAAAATGTATATACAAATGTATACAATTTTCAAACCTTGAACATCAGTGTGCTTTTTTAGCATAGATCTGTATTCCCATTTAGAGCGAAGATTGATGCTGGCCCAAGAATCTTAGAAATGAAATGTATTTACCGGTACTTTTTGCACATCACTTTCTAAAGGTTTAGGATGAGTTGAAAAGATTCCCCTAGTGAAGTGGTCTAGATGTTGCTTTTGCCATATGTAGTATAGGGATCTGCATGCATTTATTATTATTTATTTTATGACTACATTTATATCTCACTTTTCCTTCAAGAAGGTCAGTGTGGCACATAAACACAACTACCCCCTTCCCCATCTTATCCTCTCAACATCCCTGTGAAGTAGGTTAGGCTGGGACAGCGTGACTGGCCCAAGGTCATCCAGTGAGTTTCATGGCTGAATGGGGATTGGAAGTTGAGTTGTCCTAGTCCAGTACTTTGACACTCATACATGTATTGAGCCTTACCACAAATCTTGTTTGGGAGCATTTATTTATACCCCGCCCTCCCCAGCCAAGGCCAGGCTCAAGGCGGCTAACAAGCAATAATAAAAATAAGTTGAATGACTACAAGTTAAAAACAAAATTAAAATACAACATTAAAATATTGAAACATTAAAATGTAGCCTCATTGCAGGAGGAGAAAGGAAAAGAAAAAAGAAAGGGGAAGGGAATCAAATTGGCTCCAAGCCAAAGGCCAGGCAGAACAACTCTGTCTTACAGGCCCTGCGGAAAGAAATCAGATCCTGCAGGGCCCTGGTCTCATGAGGCAGAGCGTTCCACCAGGCCAGAGCCAGAGTTGAAAAGGCCCTGGCTCTGGTTGAAGCCAATCTAACTTCTTTAGGGCCTTGGACCACTAGGGTGTTGCTATTTATGGACCTTGAGGCTCTCTGTGGGGCATACCGGGAGAGGCGGTCCCGTAGGTACGAGGGTCCTAGGCCGTGAAGGGCTTTAAAGGTCAAAACCAGCACCTGTAATGTAAGCACTATTTTCCTTATTCAGGAAAACATACAGGTGTACAAACATACAGGTAAACAGGACAACTAGCAGATTGTGGGGAGTATGTGTTCAGACCAAGTGAATGAATGGTGCAGGGGGAAGGTTTAATTCCCATCATCCAATGCAGTGATCCTCATCCCGTTCAGAACTCCAAGACTGCTTTGAAAATAAATGAAAAAAGAAATGAGGCCCACTCATTGATCTCCATTATTTTGTCTCGTTTGACCCTGACTGTTGAATTATAAGTAACGTTAATTAATTAATTATTAATGTTCCTTTCCGATGAACCAAGAGACATTTATTTTGCACTTTAGGTGGGTATCCATATTGGAGCACAGAATGCGAAGTGAGAACAGGTCCTCTCTTTGTGACTTTGAAATCAGTAGCATTATGGAGTTGGCAAATGGAAGGGTTTTCTGAAGTCACTGCTGTGGGGGGAAGGGTGTGCGAAATAACATTTTGTGGAAAGGCTTCAGAAAATTCCCATTTGGTATTGGGAAAGCAGCCAATTTTAATCACAGTATTTTTGTTCAGAGGGATATTTTTGACTTGCTTGGTAGATCTATGTGCAAATTATTGCTTTTTAAAAAGCTTGTGCTGTACCCTTAATCTGTAGCAGGAGCCTAAAATTTGCTAACAGAATTTATTGTATATTAATGTCAGGCAATAACTTGCTAATGGAATGAACATGTGTGTCTACATTCTATCTGTCTTACTGAAAATTTCAACCATGAAAAGCGCACCACATTTTCTCTTATCTTAAACGTTTTTAAAGTACCGTATTTTTCGCCCTATAGGGTGCACCGGCCTATAGGGCGCACCTAGGTTTTTTGGGGGGGGGAATAAAGAAAAAAATATTATCCCCCCCCCAGAACAGGATGCTCTCTGCAAGCCTTGGGAGCCCGGCGGGAAGGCTTGCGGAGAGCTGCCCGAAGCCCGAGGTGCGCCCCGCTGCGCTCCCTGGGTTTCGGGCTTCAGGCTGCTGTCCGCAAGCCTTGGGAGCCCGGCGGGAAGTCGCACCGGGCTCCCAAGGCTTGCGGATAGCTTCCTGAAGTCTGGAGAGCGAAAGGGGTCGGTGCGCATCGACACCTCTCGCTCTCCAGACTTCAGCGAAAGCCTGCATTCACCCCATAGGACGCACACACATTTCCCCTTCATTTTTGGAGGGGGGGAAAGTGCGTCCAAAGGGCGAAAAATACGGTAATTGACAAAGAGCATAACCTTGAATGACAGAACTTATTCCAAAACAGCTTTCCACCTACGGCCAATATCAATGCTTCTATATGTTATCAGTTTCTTTTCTTTATTCCCTGTTTTTAAACTGATAGGTAAAGAAGGAGCCCCATTTTCTACTGCCTGGGTCTTACTGAGTGTCCTCCTAGGAGCTCTAGCCATGCTGTGTAAAGAACAAGGAATCACAATACTGGTAAGTCTTCTCTTAACAGTTAAACATTGACGTTTCTTATCAGCCAAAAGAAGCTCACTGTTAAATAAACTCTCTTTATATGGCAAACTATGTGTCCCTTATGGTTTGTGCATCGCTTAGGCTTTCTTACAGAAAATATGTGGTAAATTCAGCAACAACAATAGTAACAATCTTTCCTCTTTTCCTGTTTTTGTTCTCTGATTTCTATTGCAAATGCTTTCAGATTTGGTGTTTGCCAAGTCTGAAGGTGTGCTGAGTGCTGATTTCACTACATGAGTTATTGTTGGTGTTACTGAAGAATGTAACCAATGGTTCCATGAATAATCTCCCAAGTCTGTCTGTATTATACTTGGTTAAGACTTGCAAGAGCATATTACAGCCTCGTTGCTCCCATTTCTTTCTATGAGATTGATAATGTAGGACTCAACTCTTCACCACATGCAAGGAAGGCATAGTGTGGAAGACTTTTCATAGCAATACTATACAACCATTCACGTAATGACAGTAGGAAGTTATTGGTTATATAGAAGTCACTCAAGCTTTAGTCCAGCTCCATCAACTCCTAAAAAAACTCCTAATAAAGAATAATTAATAATTTATTATTTATACCCCGCCCATCTGGCTGGGTTTCCCCAGCCACTCTGGGCGGCTCCCAACAGAATATTTTAAACACAGTAAAATATCAAACATTAAAAACTTCCTTAAGCAGGGCTGCCTTCAGATGTCTTCTAAAAGTCAGATAGTTGCTTATTTCCTTGACATCTGATGGGAGGGCGTTCCACAGGGCGGGCGCCACTACCAAGAAGGCCCTCATGAATGAGTTGCAGTGAACTGAAGGCTGAGGCACTGCTCCGTCCTCCTTTTCAGACAAAATAAGGAGAGATAAGTCTTCCCCTTTCATTGTACAATAAACCACAGAAATAAAATTTCAGAAAGAGGGAAAGGACTTGCTGAAACAATTATGAATTAAGAATACAAAAAGGGAGGTGTGAGGAAGTCATGGAAATAAGTAAATGAAAGATAAAGATATGAAAGATATGAAAATATTGGATGTTATTGTTTTTAAATGTTATGGCTTAGCTGTATTGTTTTTGGGTTTTCTCTTTTTCCTTTTCCTTTTTTTCCTCTTTCTTTCTTTTTTAGTATTGTATTTTCCTGTATTTTTGAAGCATTGTAATCTTTTCTATTATTATTACTGTTTGTTTTTCTTTCTTTGTAATTGTTAAACTTCAATAAATATTTTAGAATAAACCACAGTTTCACTTGGGGCCACATTAAAAACTTGGGGACACTGGCTTATTTTAACCAAAGTTAGTTTAAATAAACCGAGATGTAAAAACTCAGGATTAACTTCCTGGTTTGATTCTCAGGTGTTTTTGTATATTAACATTGATCTGAGCTTTGTTCCAAAGTTTTTTCCCTGCTTCTCTTGCACAGTTCATTCAGGATGACCTATGGTAAACCGCTTAGAGGTTTTCAGAAATTAGGCAGCTGTTTTTATTTATTTCATAAAATGTATTTATTTATTTATTTATTTCATAAAATGTATATACTGATTTTAAAACAAAAAAAACTTTCATGTCAGTTATAGAAATTCTGTTTAAACAAATAAATAGTTAAATGAAGTGGATTAGGCCAGCCTTCTCCAATCTGATGCTCTCCACACATTTTGGACTACAACTTCCATCAACCCCAGCCAGCATGGCTGCTGCTGGGTTGTAGTCCAAAACAGGCTGGGAAAGGCTTGTTTTAAGTGATTGAACTGAGGCTTAAGAGATCCAGAGTAATTACTGAACTGCATGGTGTAACTCTTGTTGGTATCCATCTTTCTCAAGAGACAGTGGATTGTGCCTCTGGGGGGTGAAGGGAAACTGCTGCATTAGGAAGTGACCTTCGCAGGGCACAATCCTGGGCAGTATGTATGGAGGTCCTGGGCTGCCCAGACGACAAGTCCGTCCTTTCAAGCTCACTGATAACGGCCCAAAGGAAAGCAGAGCAATACATTTGGCACCAGCTTGGCTGCAGGAGTTGCCAGAAGGAGGCGTACAAGCTTCCATCCAACCGTCTTAGGCACTTCTTGCCGATATCCCGCAAGGCAGTGGAGATAATGTAAATACATACCAAAATTTAAACGAGAGAAATCTCTCCTTTCTCTTTCTTAACCTTCTTTCACCTTCTCCCTGTTTTGTTTTCATCCCTGTCTTCTTAGGGTTTGAACGCTCTTTTTGACGCTGTGATGATTAACAAGCTCAATATTTTGGAAGTTCTTTTGAAGATACTGCGCAAGGACAAGTCGCTGGAGGTGATTCCATTTATATATTTAAAAGAGCTGCCGCTTTAACTTCATACAGTTAGCATTTAAGTGTTAGCGTCAATACATCTACAGCAGCATGAAAGATCAAGCTGTTCTTTGATCTAGTAAGTGAGATTATTTGGAGGTCAAACACTATGACAGAACATTGCCTTCAAAATGTGAGTGTTCATGATGTCAGCCTCAATAAGCCTCAATATTGCAGATCCTTTAACATGACTTACTGCAACTGTTCTGTGGAGCACTGCTCTGAATATCAGAGGGAATGCTACTAAAACTAGTTAATCATGTGGATCAGATGACCTCTTCTTAGAATAACAAAATTACATCCTTTAAAATTTCATTTTCCAATAGGGCAGACATAGCAACTCTTGTCTTCCAATCACAATTCTGTTTTTTGTTTTGGATTTTTTTTTAAACAATGAATATACATTATGCTTTGTGCCACCTTAAGATGAGTAGGTGGAGGAGGTGATTTGTAGATTTGCGTCCCTGTTTTGTGTGTAGATTTTTTAAAAAATATATAATGCAAATATATATTTTTTTTAAATCGCCTTCCTGAACTTTTAAAGTCCCCTGGCTTGCTCACTTCCTTCCTGCAGCAGTAGCGTACAGAATTTCCCCAGTCCTCACCCTATGTAGTTCAGGTCTTATGGCAGGCATAGGCAGACTCGACCCTCCAGATGTTTTGGGACTACAACTCCCATCATCCTAGCTAACAGGACCAGTGGTCAGGGATGATGGGAGTTGTAGTCCCGAAACATCTGGAGGGCCGAGTTTGCCTATGCCTGCCTTATGGGAACCTTTGTTCCAGGCTTACTTTCAGGGGTCCAAACTTGAATAAAATATTGGCCGGGGGGGGTTAAGCTTACCTTAACCCCACCCCCGCATAAGAAACAGTGCATTCACATCATTTGAATGGCAATGCCCATCAATTTTGGGGCCCCCAGTCCCCTCAAATACTTTATTGGGGAAGCTGAGTTGGCTCCTATGGTCTCCTTTGTTTAGCTTCATATCTTTACTGTCTTCTGTTCTTGTAAGTCCATACTTTTCATTCCATTTTATCCTGCTTTTGACTGGCCACAAGTTGACAGACCAACACTTGCTTCCCTCTTCCTAAACCTCTTCCAGGCTACAACACGCATCTCTTTAAGCCCCTTAGATTTTTCTTCCTGGAGCCCATTCTCATTAGCATCACTCCTGTCTTCTCTCCTTTTTTCTTCCCTCCCTCCCTCCTTTTTTTGGGGGGTGGGGGTGGGGCTTAGACTTTTGGCCAAGTAACTATTCAAATTTCCAGACCTCAGCTCTTTCTCTCTAATGGCTTCTGTGAGAGCTTTCCCCAGCCAAAGTGACCTCTTATTTCCCTCAGAGAAGCTAGAATCTGTTGTTGAGAGCTTTCTTCTTCCTTACATGGTGAGCCTAGAAACATGAGAGCTTTAAGGACATAGTCTACAGCTTAATATTGTCTACAATGACTGCCAGTGGCTCTTCAGGATTTCATACAATCATAGACTCATAGAATCGTAGAGTTGGAAGGGACCCCAAGGGTCATCTAGTCTAACCCCCTGCAATGTAGCCCATTAAGCTAAATGGTTTTTTTTATATATATATATAAACTTTGCTGAAAATGAAAGCGTTCATTTGACATTTTACCGCAGAATTTGAAACTCTAGTGTTAGCAGTCTCCTTTGATTGTTTTTGGTGTTTAGCAATTGTCAACTGCTGTGAGCTGCTGCCAAATCTCATATTACATTGCGTATCCACTGTACAAAATAAAACAGGGTGTCGGTTATTTATTTGTTAGTCGAATGTTTTAAAGTGTTGCATGTCATCTGTCAAATACAGTGAAATGCTAAATACAGTTACATGTGGTTGTTGAGTAAGAAATGCTATGTCATGGTGGCTGTTCCATACTTTAAATAACTATTGCCACCATGATAAATTCTAAATTTTATAAATTCAGGGTGGTTAAAGCAGTGAGAGTACTCTTGTGCCTGATGTAACAAATAAAATATATACAGATTCTTTTTAGAAACTTGCTGTTTCGCATGCCTGATCAAAAGCTTTGATAATACTTTCCCTTTGCAACCAACTCCAAACGTGCCTACTTGGAAGCAAACCCCATTGATTTCAGTGGGGCATATTTCCAAGTCAGTATGCTGAAGATTGGAGCCTATGTTTTATTGTAAATCTTTATGGTGTAGATGAACCAGAGCAAACAGCAAGTTTATTTATTAGACTTTCATGTTCTTGCAGTTCCCTGTTGTGTCTGTAATACTGCAAGGTAGGATACTAATAATATGAGGATATGCTGAAGAATTTCATATCTGTACCCTATACTAGTAACTGGCAGTGTTGCTATAACGACAGTTGCCTCACAAACTTTTATGTCGCTATCATGTGGCTCACAGTTGTTGAACTTAATTTGGGCCAGGATTCAAATGGGACCATCATTGATTCTCATATGCAGGCATCATCCTGCAGTTTTCCAAACATGAAAAAAATAAATATGAAGCTGAGGAGAGGCTTTGAGACCTATCAATTTTCTTCAGAAATCCTGGATTACTTGGGCACGGAATGTTGTTTTTCTTCTTGGTGCATCTATTTCCACTGCTTGCATAAACTGTCTGTCTTCTCACGATCCTGGATAGGCGCATCAAAGTCTTACATCTTAGTCCACTGGGTAAGGACGGCAGAATGGCAACAGGGGAAAGCTGGCTTCTGAGATTGTCTACATTGGTTTTACCCTTCTTTCGCAGCAAGAGGGACTCAAGATTTACTTTATCTTTAAAAACCAGGATACTTACTAAAACCCGTTGAACCAGATGGGATGGGGTCGTGGATTGGATGGAGGTACCTCTCCACCCAGCCCTCTAGCCTCTGCATGCCAAGTGACACCAGTGTCTTTTCTGGTGGCACAAAAGTTCCCATGTTCTACTCACTGAATGTGCCAGCAGGCAGAAATGTAACTGGTGGGATCCCCATTAGCAGCAGCCTCATAAAAGAGAATAGAGGGGCGGTGGCAGAATTGGGCTTGATTACTACACCAGCTCCAGGCTACTGCATCAATTTGTCTCCTCCTGCTTCTACCCCCTTAAGCGCCACCAGGCAGCACCTAAGTCCATGTACTGTATATCCCACCTTTCTTGCAAGGAGCTGCATGTGGTTTTCTCCACACACCCCAAAACCACTTTATGAGGTAAGTTAGACTAAGAGACTGGCCTGAGGTGGTGACCCAGTGAGCTTCAGGGCAGCATAGGTCTTTGAACTTGCGTCCAACACGCTTAACCACTACACCACACTGACTGCTGTGCCTTTTCTGCACTTCTGTGGAAAATAGAATATAAATGCAGCACAGGGCTGCTTGTACAATTTACTCCATGCTTGGCAGAGTCTTCGTTGGCAGCGTTGTATTGTCTGTATTCTGCCTCGCCTGTATAGGGATCTGATGTCTTCAATGATGATGGCTTCGCTCACCATTAAATCACCATGGTACAATACAGCAACCAAACTTTTTCTACCATGTGCCTGATACAAGCACAGGAGCCCTTACTATTACTATCATCATTATCATTAATTGGGTCAGTAGAAGGCACAGTTAGAGAAGCATTAGTACTACCTCCCCTCTCCCCCACTACACATTTTCTGTTACACCCATCTGTCTAAATTTGCTGTTTTTAAAAGGAAAAAATTGTGATGACTTGAGCTTTTCCTTTTCTTCTGCTCTCTTTCTCTCTAGAGTCTAGTGGTGTTTAGAAAAGGACTTCTGTTCAGGATGACTCTTCTGTTATCTGGAGGAGCCACCATGCTGTATGTGCGCTGGCGGATTATGGGCACAGGACCACCGGCGTTTACTGAAGTGGATAACCCAGCTTCATTTGCAGACAGTATATTTGTGAGGGTAAGTGGCAAAGGCGTTGCTTTTCAGTGAGCTAACAAATTAAGAACTAAAAAAAAACAACGGATGGGCCATGTGTCATTTCCAGAACAACTGCTTTGTACGTAGCAAGTTCTCCCATTCAGTTTCTGGCAACTCCCAAGGGTAGGCTTGCAAAAAGGCTTTTGTGGACTGCTGGCAGTCAGAGTAGACAGTACCGGACTAGATGAACCAGCAGTCTGATTGGGCATCAGGCAGCTTTGTGTGTTCATACATAGCTTACAAGAGTTGAACCATCAAAGTGGTAAAAGCGTCATTCCTTGAGGGTGCTGAATGAATGATGCTTTTAGAATATGAATCTTTTAAATCGGGAGTGGAACCTTATTCAGTCCAATGTCCACATTGCTTATGGGCAACTTCTGACAGCCACACACCAGTTGTGGACAGAGCCGGGGACAGAAAGTGGTAGAGGAACGAACATGACTCTTGACCTTGTACAGTGGATTACATTCCAGCCATGCAAAAGCCAGAGGTTTACACACACACACACCCCAATAATAATAATAATAATAATAATAATTTATTTATACCCCGCCCATCTGGCTGAGTTTCCCCAGCCACTCTGGGTGGCTTCCAATCAAGTGTTAAAAACAATACAGCATTAAATATTAAAAACTTCCCTAAACAGAGCTGCCTTCAGATGTCTTTTAAAGATAACATAGCTACTTATTTCCTTCATATCTGAAGGGAGGGCGTTCCACAGGGCGGGCGCCACTACCGAGAAGGCCCTCTGCCTGGCTCCCTGTAACCTCACTTCTCGCAATGAGGGAACTGCCAGAAGACCCTCAGCGCTGGATCTCAGTGTCCGGGCTGAACGATGGGGGTGGAGACGCTCCTTAAGGTATACAGGACCGAGGCCATTTAGGGCTTTAAAGGTCAGCACCAACACTATGAATTGTGCTTGGAAACGTACTGGGAGCCAATGCAGATCTCTCAGGACTGGTGTTATGTGGTCCCAGTGGCCACGTCCATCTCCCTTCCAAGCACATGAAGCATTACCACAGTTCAAGGTGCTCTCATTCCAGCAAGGCAAAAGCCCCCAAGGAGGGTGCCACTCCCTCTCTGGGGTCAGAGGCAGATTTTGGGTAGTGCAAGTAGTGTGGTCACACTGGGCACACAGGCGAGGAGAGCACCTTCTCAAAACCCAGTGAGTGCTAACCTGGCTTCGGGAAGGTGTGACAGGGTCCTAGATAGTGATGTGCGGTGAAAGTTTTCATAGGGGAAAAGTTAGGACCAGAGGACCAGCTTGTGAAGGTGATTGTGTGTGGTATGACGCGACATTGTGCATGTGAGCATCGTTCCTCCCTCCCTAAGCCAGGCAGAAGCTTCCTGGGTTTTGGGAAGGAGGTGCCAGGGGAACATTTAAGGGACTAGCCTAGTCCCCTGAGGCCACTGGCTGCACACCACTGGTCCTAGAGTCCTCCTGCCTGCTTGCCAAGCCAGACAAGTGTTTACTGGGCTTCAAGAAGGAGGTAGGAGGGCTGTGGGACCCCGCCTCTTGCCCAAAGCCCAGTTTAAGCCGGCACCACAAGGGGGGCATATTACCAAGGTCTCCCCACACCTTTTTTAAAAAAAATTAATGCTCAACTATGGACCAGGGGATTTTTTTTGTTTTGGAAATGTCTACTTCAAAGTGAAGGGCTCTGCTGGATCTACCTCAGTCTGGTTAGATTAATGATACAGAACTGTCTTGATCTGAGTAACCGTAGTTTTTCAGTCACATATGTTCTCTATGCTTTGACCTCTGGAGCTGCATAAGGCAGAGCCCACTGTTAGGTGCTGAAGCAAAAGAACTTTGAGCAAAAGCCAGAAGTGGGATATTGCCAGTGGCACACACTGGATTGTAACCATACAAGCTTTCCTAGAAATGAATATTCTTTTGGGCAGCCAAATTTGTATGGTGTGGAGCAGGGGACAGCAGAACATGCAATTACACTGAGATAATGTTAATTAACTTACATTTGATTAGGCTAGAGTCTTGAAGCCAATAAGTGTTTTATCTGATAAACAGTTTTGTTAAAGAGGAGGCTTAAATAAAAACTAGGCGATCTGAAAAAGTAGTAGTGATTTTACCCCCTTCCCCCCTTCCTAACAGCCTCTTAAAGTTCAGTATGAAGTAAATGTTTGTTTTTCCTTTGACTGACAGGCTATAAACTATAATTACTACTATTCGTTGAATGCATGGTTGCTGCTGTGTCCCTGGTGGCTGTGTTTTGATTGGTCAATGGGCTGCGTGCCCCTTATTAAATCAGTCAGTGACTGGAGAATAATTGCACTAGCAGTTCTTTGGTTCTGCCTAATTGCTCTGATGTGCCAAGCCTTGTGCTCAGAAGACAGCCAGAAGAGAAGGTAAACGACATTATTGAATTTTAAATTTCTAATTGGGTTTTCTTATTTCCAGCACTCTTCATCTTCCTCCTCTTCCTTTTTTAAAAAAATAACAACAAATCAGTGGAATCAATATACCTTGGCAAACCCAGTTCAAATAAATATTTATAGCTCCAACTTGCATTCTCTTCCCAATTTGGCTCCATCATTTTTTTACACTGACTATGGGGAGGCAAACTTGTAAAAGGGAGGTACGGATGGCTGCTTTATGTTCTTTCTGAAATGGCATTTTCAGATCCTTAACTCTGTAGGGGGTAAAAAGTAATTTGTGGTCAGAATAAAGTGTAATTGAAGTATGTTGTTTTCCTTTGCCTCTTTCCACAATGTTTCTTTTGTTAATAATAATAATAATAAAACCCTTAAGAAAAAAACTTTTAGAAAAAAAATGGTTCTGGCTGTTGATTAAAAAAATAAAATGCTGTCCCAGAGTGATTACTCTTCATCAGTAAACAGTCAGAGAGAAAATAATATGGGGTGGGCTAGGGGAACCCCTGTCGTTTTACAGAAATGAAAGTTGCTTTAAGAGGATGAAACAATATTTTTTGAGAAGATATTACAGGTGTTGTTCTGGTGTTCTTGAACCAAACATTTAATCCTTTTAATTGGCAAAAGTGCACCTTGTTCAAATTGGCCTTTTATTCCTCCACAAGGATGCTTGCTAATCTTGATCCAGCTTTTCCCTTTAAAAATAAATAAAAACAAGACCTAATAGTGCTTCTGATTCTTAATAGCAGTTCATGTGCATTATTTCCATATTTTTACAACAGTCCTGCAAGGTAGTATTTATTCCTGCGAAATAGTGGCCTGCCTAAGGTGTGAGCTTTGAACCAGCAGTGTCACAGCTTGCACTCTTAACCCCTGTGCTGGTTGCCATCTTTTTGGTTTGCGTACAACACATAGATGTGATTACATTTTGCATTTTTGCTTCAGGAATTTTTCACTTAAGATACCTTGGATGCCCTGCCCCCTCATTTTCCTTGGCAGATCCTTAAAAGTTTCTTTTTGTTTGTATGCTAATATTTGGATGATAAGCTATCAAAATATTTTCTTCCGTACATGTGTTCCTGGATGATATCCAGAATGCACAAACACAACAGTATCCTGGAATCACAGAAAGGAGACCTGACATAAACATGGATTTTTGCAGTTAATCATTTGTGCTTGTGTATAGTGGGGGGAAGGGGACGCGGGTGGTGCTGTGGGTTAAACCACAGAGCCTAGGACTTGCCGATCAGAAGGTCGGCGGTTCGAATCCCCGTGATGGGGTGAGCTCCTGTTGTTCAGTCCCAGCTCCTGCCAACCTAGCAGTTCGAAAGCACGTCAAAGTGCAAGTAGATAAATAGGTACCGCTCCGGCGGGAAGGTAAACGGCGTTTCCGTGCGCTGCTCTGGTTCGCCAGAAGCGGCTTAGTCATGCTGGCCACACGACCCAGAAGCTGTACGCCGGCTCCCTTGGCCAATAAAGCGAGATGAGCGCCGCAACCCCAGAGTTAGCCACAACTGGACTTAATGGTCAGGGGTCCCTTTACCTTTACCTATAGTGGGGAGAAAGCAAAGCAGATACACATGATCTGTGGTAAACCATAAAGTAGGAAGAACTCTTGTGCCCAGTGATACCAGTGGTAAAACAGTAATTATACTGTAGAGACATTTTGCTAAAAACTAGACCCTGATGCCACAAGGAAATACTTTGTGTCTGTTAGTGTTTCTCATTATACATACTAAATATCAGGAGAATATAAAAAACAGTTATAACTTGTTGCCCTTATGACAGAAGTGGGGATTAAATCTACAGGCATGGGGGCTTCTCCAGAGTGAATTAAACTTACCAAATCACAGGTGGGCAGTTCCAGTGCAAGACAACTTTAAAAATGTGACATTTTAAACAAAGAAAAGGTCAATAACACTTTCAGTTTCTTCCAGAAATGGACTGAAACCAGCACATCCATACTAGCTTCATAATTTTGAGGAGGGAGTGGGGGGTTGCCTCTCTTGATTACCTTAAAATAACTTTTATTAGCAGCTTCATAGCGGTTGGCTTAACGTTTTTGTGCTTGTGTCCTCCTATAGATAGACATTACAAGGCGCAAGTGTTCAGAATAGTGCCTGTGGAGTGCTGAAGCACTCGAGAGGATTCCCACCCCCACCCAAGCAACACAGTGGTCTTTTGTAAAAAAAAAACAAAAAAACTTTAGTACTTCACAGATAGCATTCTGAACAGTCTTGCTTTTTGCAAAGCCCATGGACCTAGGGAAACATATGGGCATGGGGGAAAACATAGAAATATAGTTTACACAAAGTAGAGTACAAAAACTATAGACCAGCAGAGCAACATGAGGTCTTATGGGGGAAGTGACTGGGTGCTTTGGTGACCCTGTGGTCCAGCTCAGGGAGTGGTGAAATCACCTCAGTTCACCTCATTATTGAGCCCCAGCAAAGAGCTGCTATACACCCCTACTAAATACTCCCCTTCCCATTTAGGTAAACGCTTCAAAACCAGGGCTTCCCATGCATATTTAGAATGTTTAGATTGAGTACATTATGTTAAATTTTGGATCACCAAACTATTACATGGCAAGCACATGGACATCATTAACACAACTCCTGAATTGCTTAGAGTCCTTTCCAACATGACCTTTAGTGATACGTGATCTTCCACTGAGTAGTTCCTTCTCACCCTGCTTAGTAACATCAGAAATCTCCAGGTTTCCCCACAGAGGAGCCCATGCAGCAGTTCCTTCATGCAACAGCATTACCATTCCTGGGAAGATATTAGTATAGAAAGAGCCATGGCATGAATTTTTACCATATGATACCATATTTATGATGTCGCTGAATGGAATTTAGCATGGATTCTAAAGATTCCATGCTAAAAAGACAGAATTCAAACAGATTCTTTGGAGCCCCAGCTTTTTACATGCAGATACTAAGCTGTAGCATAAAAATATCATAAGAAGTCATGATTGCATTGTTCATCCTGTAACTTACTTTCTGCCTTCCAGAATCCTGACATTGGGTTTGGGATTTCTCATCATCCCTTTCCTTCCTGCAAGTAATCTGTTCTTTCGAGTTGGATTTGTTGTTGCAGAAAGAGTAACCTACCTCCCAAGTATTGGCTATTGCATGCTGATTACATACGGATTCAGTCTATTGAGCAGACAAGCTAAAAAAAAGGTACTGACAAAAGGATCCATATAATTGACAACAGGTATACATACACACACAGCTTTAAACTGTGGTTCCTAACATGTGTTTCTTCTTTCCAAGAAATTTCTTGTTGCTGCTCTGCTGGGCCTCTTGTTGGTAAATGTGTGGCGTTGTGTTATCCGCAGTAACCAGTGGAGATCTGAAGAACAACTTTTTAGGAGTGCTTTGTCTGTGTGTCCACTGAATGCAAAAGTAAGTTTTGGAGTAATATGCATTAGCCATATGCATTGCACTCTGTAAAGGCAAATCCCTATTTTGAAGTAAAACTTTGAACAAATGTAAAGGAAATTAAAAATCTGAAAGTGTTTTCTTTTAAGTCATTCCCCACACCACCAAGTAAGTTCAAAAACTATTTTTTGTTCCTTTGTCATTTGGATCTGAAATGCAGCTTACATCCCTGTGGTACATTCCTGTGTGCCTTTCCCATCCTTTAGAGCACTGGTCTTCAACTGGTGTGTTGGGAGCTACTACCAGGTTGCAGCCTGATGCAAGGTTGGTTGCAGCCGCAGCACTATTGCCATACAAACATAAGAAAGAAAGAGAAACAGGTCCCCAAACAATCTTTAGTTAAAGGTGGGTCCTGGGTCCGAAAAGACTGGGGAATACTAATTCAGATCAGGGGAGGAGGAAGGGGGGTGCATTTGGTGCGGGCCCCCCCAGGTGTTACCACTGAGGGAGGTGACAAAATGCCAGGCAGAACTCACCGCGGGGCCTGCAGTATGTCCGAGCCACACAGGCAGGCCGCCTCCCCACCCCACCCATAGGGTGGCTGAGTGGGAGGAGGCAGGCAGATTCAGGAGCCCCGCGGTGTGCCCTGCCCTCGCCCTGCCCCTATGGGTGGCTTGCCCCGCCCCTATGGGCCGCTACCCCAGGTGCCTGAGCGGCTTCCTCCGCCACTGATTCAGATCCCTGATTCAATGTTGAGTGCCAGGTTACCTGGTCTTAATTTAAGTGGTCATATGCTGGTTTGCAGCCCAGGTTTCCAAGCTGGGCTTATAGGAATGGCAATTGAAGAAATCAGACTGCTTTGCTTAACTCCCGAGCAAAACTATCAGTCCCAGTAAAGATGCAACCTTAAAAGTTATCCCGCACAGAGGATTTCTTTTACTGTGGCGTTTAATGGCAGGAATGAGCATAAGAGGATCACAGCCAATTCAAGATCTGTATTGTTCTTTGCATGCATAATGCTGCTCTGGAAATCAGGTCAATCCCTGCTTTTATGCATTATTAAATGCAGTTGTGGGATATAAAAAAGTAAGCAACAGTGTATCACATTTGCCTAGCATCAAAGTTGAATTGGTTCATGAATGAGCTTGGCAATCCATATCCTTTTCTCAGTCCGTATCTGTTTCTCAGGGCTTAGCTTATGCAGAAAAGTTAAAACACCTGAACTAGAAATTTTCTAGCCTATGCTTTATTCTAAAAGGTGATGATTCATTGAATTTATGTCCCACATTTCCTACTGAAAGATAGCAAAAGGCCATTTACTGTGTTTGGTAAGCCAAAAAAAGTACACAAAATCTGAAGTTTAAGACCCAAAGCAAACAAAATGTTCAGTATCACCAGTATTTGCAGCCAATTTTGAAAAACCTGTAGGGCACTTACAAAGAATTGCATGCTACAGATTTCCATCTCTCTTATAAACTGATTTCCCTAGGGTTCCTTAGGGAGACGGAACAGAGGAAATATAATAGTTCAATATATGGCTGTTGTGTACAGCATTTGTTTTTCAGGAGCGGTAATCTTTGTGGATCTAGGGAACACATTGTCCCTGATTGTTTTGGGAGTGGGCAGGAGCTGTTTAGCCCACTTATTCAGGAGGAATAAGGGCATGCAGACAGGAGCACTCTATTGGCTCTGTCACTGCCCATGCAGACAGAACAGCACTGCTGCAGCTCCACCCCATGGTTGAACCGTTCCTTTTTGTCACACAACAAAATGCAGCTATACCTCTTCCACACTCTGTGGTACACAGTGTTTCACACTTCCTTATTGTAGAATGCTTGTAAAAGATGTAGCTAGACCTCTGGCTTCTGTTTCCTCAGTTGTGAATATGGCAGTTTCCTTTTTGTTTTAATTCTGAAAACATAAGGTCTGTTTGGAGTTGGATGTACAGTGGTACCTCGGGTTAAGTACTTAATTCGTTCCGGAGGTCCGTTTTTAACCTAAAACTGTTCTTAACCTGAAGCACCACTTTAGCTAATGGGGCCTCCTGCTGTTGCCGGAGCACAATTTCTGTTCTCATCCTGAAGCAAAGTTCTTAACCTGAGGTAATATTTCTGGGTTAACGGAGTCTGTAACCTGAAGCATCTGTAACCTGAAGCGTATGTAACCCGAGGTACCACTGTACTGTATGGTGTGCACGTAGGATTTCCTGTTTGTGGAATGATGTCCCTGGGAGGTTCAGTAGGTGCCTTCATTATACACCTTTAGGCACCAAGCAAAAACATTTTTCTTCAACCAGGCCTTCAGCTTGTTACATCTGATACCCTTTCAAACATGTTGTGGGAGGAGATCAGCAGCTTATTTACTTATTGAATTTATTATTGGTTTGTTTTTGTTCTATTATTATGCGTTTTGTTTTTTAATTTTATATTTTTATGTTGTGAACTCCTCTGAGATAAACAGATGGAGGGCGGTATACAAATAAAATAAAAGTATACCCTTTTTTCACATTGTGTTTCAAGGTGCTCTTGGCAGGGAAAAGTGATTCATTAGTTGCCATCGTGTAACCAATTGCTTTGTTACACTTGTTTGGCAGTGGGAATGGTATTTGCTAGTAAGTAAAAATAGAGTGATCGGGCCTTAGCTGGTATACAAACATGTTGGGATGCCTGGACTAGTTGGCTCGGGATGCTGCTGCCACAACCAACAATGTATACTCTTTCCCTCTTCTGTGGCCAATATCAGCATGCTAAGCGAAGGCATAGGCACCAACACTGGTTAATACCATTAACCTATGATGCTAAAGTAGGCTTAGGCCCAGTACAAGGAGAGGCAGGTTTCTACGTCCATTTGGAGCCTGCTGTGGACTCAATTGCATGCCCCCCCCCATCTAAAAGAGTTCTTCCAGAAACCTGCAGGGCTGAAATTTGCAGAGTCAGCAGAAGATCGAGTAGTTCAAATATGTTCTTCGCTGACCTACAACTTTCTGTAAATATTTGTGTTGGAAATTTAAAAAACTCATTCAACCAAAACGTATCAGAACCAATAGGCATGAATTTTCAGTTGGATAAATGTTTGGTGAACTTCAAAGTTGCTGAAGACTTGCATTTTCACTAGGATGTTTGTTCTCTGATTATTATTTTCTTCTCTAATTCTTGTGTCATATTCCCTTCAGCTACATTTTTTATTTTTCCTGGCAGCTGTTGATGCTATTTGAACATACCATGACTGTGTTAAAAGCCTAATGGAGTCCCTGTTATATATCCTACCTCATACTATCACTGTGTAAGGAAAAAGATAACATTGTGGGCCCATACAAACAATGTTGAGCCTGGCCCTGAACTTCAGAGGCTTGACTCAGCATCAGCTTTGGAAAAAGGGGTCAAAGCACAAATGTTGTTTTTATTTCAAGCCATCCCCTTCTTGAAGCTTGACACATCACTGTAAATTATGCATATTATTCAAAGAAGGTTGCACTTACCTTGACCTGTGGTATATATATTTATAAACAAAAGTAAGATGCTTTGTTAAACCATAAATCTATTTTCAAAATTGCAGAGATAAATGTTGCAATATTAGTATCTAAGAGTAATAAATGTCTGGAACGATTAATACATTTCTGGCCTTTACTTTCAGGTTCATTATAATGTTGGCAAAAACCTGGCTGATAAAGGCAACCAAACAGCTGCAATCAACTATTACAGGGAAGCTGTCAGGTACGTGCCAGTTTAATGTTTAAAAGGGGAACAGGGAAGTGTCCCACAATGAATGCAAACAAACTGTGAAAAAGACTCTATGAACTGAAAGTGGAGACACTATATGCACTTTTCCTTTTTTAAAAAATTTGTTTGTTACACAAGAAAATCTTTAATAAAAACTGATTTAAAAGAGGAACAGGATAAAATATTCAGAATATTGCATTTATTGGCCTATAAAAAAGAGCCTGGAAGACATGACATCTCAATGTACTGTTTAAAATAAATTAATTTTATTAGAATTATTCAAAAGAGAATTTATTCCATGGGGGGCAGGGAATGAAAGTAGCTTAGAACACTATGGTTAGGAAAATGTGCACAGTGTGAGTAAAAATGTTGGCGATGAAACACAGGGAAAAATTGTGAGGTGGTCCCATCCCAATCCAGATTTGGGTAGTTGCTGAAAAAGTAGAAAATTCGATAATTAAATTTCAATCCAATATTTTTGTTGTTAGGAGATAGATACTAGCGTGTGCACACAGACACACTCATATATCTCGTATCCTAAATACACAGGTTAAGGGGTGCAATCCGATCATAGTGGCAAGTATGACTACTGTGTATTGGAAGTCATGTGAAATTCCAGAATTATCAAGCCAAAAGAAAATTAGGTAGTACAAACCTAACAAAATTAGGTATGAGCACATGAATGAAGGCAATAAAAGGGATGACATGTGTTTGTAGAAAAATAAATAAAGGAGACCTGTATTCCTGTTGTTGTTGTTTTTAAATTTAGAGCAAGATAATGCTGCCTGGGTAAAAGCACTATCCTCTGCATGTGCTCAACATGTTCTGCAGGCAAGCACCACTGATAGCAAAGCCATCCTAGCAATGAAGCTACATTATAGTTGTTTCTTTCTGCATCACGTTCTAGAGAGGGCACCATTTCCTGTCTCTCCTTTTAAATAAATCACTGTAGTCTAGATAAGATTGGTGATGATGATTTAATATATGATTAAGGGGTAAATTTCCTATGTTTGGTCAGGTTGAGATTCAAATAATAGGTGGTCTCACAAGTTGGTGGCTATATACAGTGAGGGGGGAAAGTATTTGATCGCCTGCTAAATTTGCGTGTTTGCCCTCTGACGAAGAAATGACCAGTCCATAATTTTAATGGTAGGTTTATTGTAGCTGTGAAAGACAGAATAACAACAGGAAAAGCCCCAGAAACCCAGAAGACAAAAGTCAGAGATTGGTGTGCATTATAATGAGTGAAATAAGTATTTGATCCCCTATCAACCAGCCAGATGTCAGGCTACCTGGTATCTTCACTGTATGTAACAAGCTGAGATTAGAAGCGCCTGCTGTAAGGGAGAGGTCTTACCTGTAATCCCAGCTCGTTACAGTACCTGTACAAAAGACACCTGTCGACAGAAGCAATCAATCCAGCAGATTTCATTTACTGTAGTGTAAATGAAAGAAAATGAGTCAGACTGCCTTTTTCCAATGAGTAATTATTTCCCCCCTTTTACATGCCCAGATTGAATCCTAAATATGTGCACGCTATGAACAACCTGGGAAATATCTTGAAAGAAAGGAATGAACTCCATGAAGCTGAAGAGCTGCTGTCACTAGCTGTACAAATACAGTACGTTTTTAAATACACAATTCCAGTTGTTGTTGCAGAGCATATAAAAGGAGTGCTGTGTCCTGTCCTATATACTAAATGTATTCAACAATTCTGCCTAGGCCTGATTTTGCAGCGGCATGGATGAATCTGGGAATAGTGCAGAATAGTTTAAGAAGGTATGGAGAAGCAGAGCAAAGCTACTGGACTGCAATTAGACACCGAAAAAAATACCCAGATTGTTACTATAATTTAGGACGTTTGGTAAGTGTATTGCATTACATGTGTGCTAATGACAGCAAGAGACTAAGATAAAATGTCGCCTCGGTGGCGAACTTAAGCATACTTCCTAGATGTTAACAGTGTGGTTAAACAGCAGTACTTTGGCATGTTTCATGTAGCTTCCTAATAATATTCAGAGTGCAGTAGGTGAAGAGCACATCCTCAGCCCAGCACTCCAGCCCATAGCAGACCATCTGCTTTGCATGCAAAAGGTCCCAGGTTCAATCCCCAAGTCGGAGAGACTCCTGCTTGCAACCCTGAAAGCCTCTGCTGGTCAGTGTGTGCAATACTGAGCAAGATGGACCAACTCAGTATAAGGCAGTTTCCTATGTTCCTGTGTGTTGTTCTTACAGTATCAGTGGGCGAGAACTTTCACTGCAGATTGCCTTTCGTGGCTTTGACCATTATAAATTGTTTTCAAGAGCTTGTCCCCAAAGTATAGCACTACTCACTATTGTTTTTTTCATATATACAGGGTTGGTTTTTTGCATAAAGTAATATAAGCAGGAGTGGGACTAGACAGGAGAGGAACTTGAGCACTGATCTAATTTATTCAGGACTACCGTTACTGTATTTGCTGTCATATTGTCGTCCGTGTTTCAGTATGCTGACCTCAATCGCCACATAGATGCATTGAATGCATGGAGGAATGCCACTGTTCTGAAACCACAACACAGTTTGGCTTGGAACAACATGATTATATTGCTTGATAATACAGGTACAGTAAGAATTACCCAGCGTTTAAATAAGTGATGCATTTATGCAGTTTTTGCCCTGCTTACGGTTTTGTGGAATAAAAACTAGTGTGCTATTCAGCACCCTTTCCTCTCTTTTCTTACGTTCCTAGGTAACTTAGCACAAGCTGAAGCTGTTGGAAGAGAGGCTTTGGAGTTAATACCCAATGATCATTCTCTTATGTTTTCACTGGCAAATGTATTGGGGAAATCACAGAAATATAAGGTAGTAAAATATTTCCAATCATAACTTTTGAATGAAATAATTATCTTAATTGTTTCTCCATTGTTCATAGACTGAATAGGTTCTCAAAAAATTTACAACTCACATTACAGACAAGTTGACGTGTTGTTCTGTAGGTACATGTGGCAAAATAGACGTGCACATTTCTAATGTGGTGGCATGTACATGTTGTCATGGCAAACTACTCTTGTATCGGGTTTACCACCTTTTATTCAAGGTCACCTGTGTTGAATAAAATATACTGCCTTCATCTGTAGACACACAGTAATGTTGTCAAAGAGCTGGGCATGTGGCTGGGTTTTCTGAACCTGCAGAGTTACCAGCCCTAGATTTCATGAACGTAGGAGAATAATTTCATTGATAATTCAGAGAGAAATAGGTAAAACATCAAAGAAAAGTAGCTATAGAAAAGAAAGGTTCAGTTGAACATGGATTCCCCAGTAATCTGAAGTTTTTATAGGCCAAATCCTCCTTTTTCAGATATGTCCTAAGAAGTAAGATAGCCTTTAGGGCCCTGGTCTGATCAACTCCTGGGTGCTAAACTAATTTACTTGATTCATCCCTAGCTGAGGTTCTTAGTGGTCCCCACAATCACATGAGATAGAAACACACACTCTGGGTATTATTCAGCTGACTTTTACTCATCCGTGCCTATACAGAAAACACTAGGTTCCTTACTGTGAACAAGTTCATGAGTTTGGTTTAGGGAGACAGGCAAGCAAGCGTGTTTTGCAGAAGAGTTCAGAAACCACATAAAAATATTTTTTATCTTATATGCAGCACATCTAAAAATCATCACTCAAATTGATAAATATAGAAATAAGCCAGGGTTTTTCCTGGAAAAAAACATTTAAATTAGAACCAGCACTTACCCTTGGATTATAAACAGACATAAAGCTGTGTTAAGTAGCCCTGTAATTATGTCTTCATCCACTGCATAGGAACATCTTTAAAAGTATTTTTAATCTCTTATCTGTTTAAATAATTGTTTTTCTTGAGTAATTGTAGAAATTTTGTATGCGTTGTTCAGAGTTGAATGATGTCATGCAAGAGGGATGTGTGAGCCTAGCAAAACTGAAAATGAATAATGAAAATATTTAGTGGTCTGAATCTTTGAAGCAAGTCACTTGAAAAACAAGTGAAAAGTTTTTTGTGGAGCGTTTTTTCTTTCTAGAAGTATTGTCTCCAAAGCAAAGCAGATAAGCCTTTAAAAATTGTTGGCTGTAATAAAAGTAGATTCATCTCATTGATTTTATTGGGATTAACTTCATTTTAACACAAATATGCAGGTTTTAAGTGGTGATTTGTGTGAGCATCCGGTTATAATGCAGTCTGCAAGTGTTTTTGTGTTCTTACTAGCACAGAAGTAATTACTGTTTAATTGACAGCAACTACCAGACAACAGCTGGATCAGGCTGTGAATTATATTGTATGTATATCCATTAGAGAGAAGTAGAAGTGTGAATGCACATGAAAAAAATATGGTGACATAATCACATTAATAGACCACAGAGCATGAGGTAATTGGTAGTGTTTGGTTGTACTTGACATTGTATGCACTACAGAAATAGCTTGTCCTGTTGATCTCTTTTTCTGAATTATTCAGGAATCTGAAGCTTTGTTCCACAAGGCAATTAAAGCCAATCCAACTGCAGCCAGTTACCATGGTAATTTGGGTAAGACATTTTACAGCTCCCCTAGTGCAAACTTTTAAAAAATCAGACACACTGCTTGTACTTCTTTTCATGTTAATTGTCTTAAAAACTACTGTTTTTAAGGCATTATTCTGCTGCCGAGATTTCTATTCTGCCTACTTGCTAAACAAATTGCCACCTAGAGAAAGGAGTTCCAAAAATGCAAAGCTCAATGCATTGTATAATAGACCAACCAGGCAGCACACTACAGCCCAGAGGTGGCTGCATGTCAGTGGTGGCAAATTGGCTCTTTTGTGCCATGCTTGCAAACCGCCATGAGCTCTCCTGATAAAAACAGCAATTTATGGCTCTAGCACAATCCACTCTTGTCATTCCCTGGCCTGCTCAGCTCCCAAACGTGTCCCCTCCAGCTGGCAACAGAGCAGGCTGCCACCATGCCGGCAGCCAACCAAATGTTTTAATGTTTTCTAAGTAATTGGCAAGATTGTCTGTCCTTCAACGATGTTGCTAACAAAAACTCCTCTTTGCTGTTTCAGCTGTGCTGTACCATCGCTGGGGAAATCTTGACTTAGCCAAGAAACACTATGAAATCTCTCTGAAGCTTGACCCCACAGCAGCTGGGACCAGGGAAAACTATAGTCTTTTAAAAAGGAAACTGGACCAACTGGGGAAAAAAGGCGATGTCTGAGGTTTCTTCTCAGGCTTTGAATGCGTACTGCATACCATTTATTGGCAACATGGCTACTAATCAGGGAGAGAAGCATTCAGTCATACTGTCATTTAAAAAACCACAACAATAACCCAATAATTATAGCACCAGCAACAAATACTCAAAATGTTTCATGAAGTCTAGTGGCAGAAGTAAATTTCTTTACAAAAAATAAAAAGCAACGCTGGTTTTGAAATTTTCATTTGGAGAACTGAAAGGTTTGTATTTATGCTTTCAGCTTTTTGACCCAATTTCAAAACCTGTTGAATATTTACATTCTTATACTCGGAGCACTTGTGCTGGTAGGGGCAACTTACTCAAATAAAAAGGAGGACATGTTCAAAATGCATGTAGCAGTGGAGTGTGAATGTACCACAGTACAATTATGTGGAAAAGAAATATAATTTATTTTGCCCGTGCATACATCTTACTGATGCAGGAATTCTGATGCAGAAGTGACCCAGTGAATTGCTGAGAGCACAAATGTTGGTTCGTTAATCTTTGGAGAGGCCATGCTTCAGAAACATGGGGGAGGGTGTTTGCTCTTCTGGCAGGATTTGCGCAATACACTGCTAATACACTTGGTAAGAACAGGATAGAATGAACCATTTTCAACAAATTATGGTGAATTGAGGATTGAAGTTTAATTCAAATTGTTTTTAGATTCAGAATCTATCCTTAGTTGCTGTTGTACAGCTTAAAGGTAGTGACTTGAATGGTCAAGCATCCCAAAGTAACCGTCAAGAGTACTTTAAACTGTAAAGCCTTTCATGTTTGGTAGTTTGCCCAGAATCTTGTAATGCTTCAGCTGGGCAGTGGTTATTACATTTTTAGATGTTTGATTAGGTTTTAATCTGCTGTCTTGTTGGTAGCAGCTTTCATTAGGGTATCAGTAGTTGAAATCCAAGTGGCATATGAAGGGTTCTTCAGTCTTCTCTGGGGATGATAGCAGACTTAATTTTTCTCTGTGGGTTAATAGTTCCTTAAAGAAGTGGCAGCCCAGTTAACATGTTCTAAAATCCTTCACATGGAACATCCCTAAGGGTGCAGCCAAGTGCAGCAAGAAATGTCTGATCTGGGCCATTGGAGCCTAAAGTAGTAAAGAGATGTGGTTGCGACATCTTTATTGGCAAAGAAAGGATTTATGTCAACATTGCACCCTAGATGCAATGTTGAGATATCCACCTGTGTAATCTTGACAGTCCCAGATAAACTACTGTTTTCCAGCTTTAGGGATTGCCTAAAGACCACTAACAGACAGGTACAGTTCACCTAAAAATCAATGATAGCATATCAGAAAAAGATCTGTTCTTCCATACTTCAATTTATTCTTGCTGCAGATTGGATTTTCCAGGAGCAAAGTCAAAATCAAATGTTGTCCTTTTTTGTCCTGCTACGTATATTGTGCAAGACAGATATTGCTGCATTAGAATCCTTCCCATATAGAGCATATTTCTCAGAATGGAAAGATCAGAATTGAGTTTCAAAAAAGAAAACTCTTCATACAATATATGTACCAGTTGGTGCACTTAGCTTTGGCAGCTATCTTGTTATGGATTCAGTACCACCCTTAAAACACGGATGCACATGGACCCAATCTAGCCCCTAGAGCTGGAGACAAAGATCCAACCACTGGACAGCATGCACATCCTGAATTGATTAGGATTTGCAACTGCTCCCAATATGTTCTAAATGTATCAGTCCCTTGAATAAAATAGTTTTAACTGTTGTAATACACAGGATGCTGACAGTCTTGCTATATGGAATATTATAAAATAATGTGAATGACCCCAATAAGAACATGGTGTTGATGTATTTATACATACACAAGAAAAAAGTGTACAAACTATAAATAGAAATCATTTCCACTGCTTGTTTTATGTTTTGTTTTTTAATGATTCAGCCATTTCCTCTAACAAACAGTGCTTACAGACCATTTTCTCAGATGGGATAAGATTTTAATAATAGTTCAATGTTTGAATATTGTTGATGTCTGATGTAATTAATTGTCTGATTCATTACTATTGCCTGCAGTTTACATATGATGCTTATCCCTGTTGGCCTGCACTATTTGTTTGGTATGAACATAGTGAGTTAATATTTTATGTAGAGCATGAAACATTTCTTTAAATTTACTTTTTTTGTTAACAGCCTGGAAATGTTTGGATCTCCTGATTTGAAAGCATATGTAAAGTAGATCAGCATTTTCTAGACTTTTGTTGGTATAATAATACTTGAAATTAACGTGTCTCCTAGCTGTCAGCTCTGTCATGTGAATGTAACTACAAAACATTGCCTAGGCAAACTTTTTGCATAGTGTCCTAAAGGCTACTTCACATATTATGCAGAGGCAACCTTAGCTATACAACCAAGCCTAAACTTGACATGGAGCTGCAACCAACTCTGACAAATATAGTATGTTGTTACATTCATATGTGGCATTTTTCCGTGTATGCTTATGGCATATTGTGTGTATATGTATTTTTGGGAGGGCAGAATGGTGATGTGTGAAGTGATCCTACTTTTGAAAATGATCATTAAATGTCAGACAGATTGCTATAATTCAGTTTTAGAATTTTATTTTAAATTTAGAAACATTATAAAAAGTCTTTAAAAATATACAGTAATACGGCTTTAAAAAATATACAGTAGTAAATGGCTAAGTCACACAAAGAGTAAACCCACTGTAATCAAGGTGGTTAGTTAGTTATGACTACAAATCCATTGATTTTAATGGTACTATTCTAACTTAGTCAGATACCACCCATAAGAAGAAGAAAATTTCAGTCTCTTCCTACCACCCCTGCTATACGCTTAGCAAAGGCATACATGTCTCTTAACATTCAAAAGCCATGAAGGCAAAAGTGAGCTGTGTGCCGTTTTAGGCTGCTGGGCTGATAATATCCAACATAGTTTGATCCTCTGCAACCCAGTTCAATTCAACTCACCTGCATGTCACCAGAGTACTTAGGATTACATGTAAGGTGGCAATCCTAGACATACTTGCCTAGGAATAAGTCCTGTGGAACTTCCTTCTGAGTAAACAGATGTTGAATGGGGCTGTTTGTTTGGAAAGCTGGAACCGGATCTTTTGAAATTGTAGTGCAAATTCTGAGGTTAAAACTCTTTTGAAAATAGTGAATAAGCAGTGACTGCTGCCTACTAAATCTACTTACTAAAAAGCGGAGTGCACAGAAGATTGTTTCATTTCTGTGATACAAGGTTTGTCATAAGCATCTACACTTTTGTAAGCACAAACAAATATGGGCTTTATACTGAAATAATTGTTTTAGAACTCAACAAAAGATTTGTAGCCAATTTGGTGTTATGTCCAATGAATGTCAGCCTCTGATGTATTATAAATTTCTTTGGGGCCTATTAAACTGTATGGCTGGATAATAATAAAAAGTGAGGACTTTGAAGACAATGGGTAGCAACTGATGTTTTAGTTCTTGATAATGACATTGAATTTTAATGAATACATTCCAGTTTCTTTTATAAGACAACATTTGTAATAAAACCTCATCTGTTCTTTGGCTGTTGTGGATTTTATAAGAGTAAAAATAAAACCTGCTCAATAACAACAATAAAAGTAATGTTTCAGAAAGGGCAGTGGCAATGCATCAAATGGAAAAGGGGGAAAGCACTTTTTTCTAAATAGCTGTGGTTGTTTTGTTGTTTAACTTTGAAACATTAATACAACTGGGAGCACCTGCTTTGAGCAGAGCTGGGGGGTCGGGGCGTATGCTAAAATCTTTATCCACATGAAGTTTTGGTGCTCAAATTTGGCTTCTCCTCTGCAGCTGCTTTCCTACACCAAGTGGGGGGTATATATATTGTCCCCTCACTTAGTTTGATCCTCTCTAGCACAATACTTGTTTATGGTCTGCTTTTTAGTGTAATAGCAACTCTGTATCTGGCCTGCCCTATGGCTCTCGTGATGTCTACACATAAAGATTGGGGTAGGCCAGAGCCTGTGCCCTCCAGCTGATGTTAGGTAGTTCAGGTGATGAATATTTGGATAAAATAAGTCTAGGAGAAAACTTGTCAGATTGCCATTACTCAAACTTAGAGAGAATTTTTTTCACAATCTTGACAAGGATGAAAATCACTTTGGCATGAAGCTTAAATTAGCTTGTACATACAATAGTTTTTGATAAGAGATTTGAGATCTGCACTTCATAAAACTTAGCTCTGATTCTCCCCCAATTCATCTTATATTAAGTACATATAGATATGGCCCAAAGGCAGCAAGCAAGGATCAAGGCCCTCTATATGTTACTATAGTTTCTAAGTGTCTGTTGAACATCCTACAGGGAGAGTATCTCGAAATCTGCGGAAAGATACTATTCTCACCCCCCAATATCTCAAGCGTGCATTTGGTTGGTGAGAATCTTGAAGAACCTGTTGTTCCAGACTGTTGTTCTGTTTTGTTTTAAGATAGGTTGTTTTAAGGTAGGTTGTTTTTTTGTTTTAAGATTTTGATACTGCAACCCCAACTGCAAAATTAGTTATAAAGTGGCAATTCCACCCTGCTCAGTCCTAGCCTCCCAACCCTCTCTTCCTAAGGCTAGCACTAACTAGAAAGCTGCGGTTTCCACCTTCTTCTTGTAATGTGAAGAAATTCAACAGGTGTAGTTAGTTGCTCAGCCCTGCATCTCCACGATGGACCGTAGTTTGGAAGTCTCCAATCCTACGAGAATTAAAGCCAGAGGGTCCCTGGTCAGAAGGCAAAGTGGCAAGTCTGTAAGAAGGTGCACAGCAGGCAGAAATCCAACAGGCACAGCAGCCTTTCCAACATAGCGATTGTGGAGTTTCTGAGTAAGCATTTCTGGCAGCAATGCAATAATTCCTGTGGAAAACCACTTAGTGAGTAGCTTAAGAGATTTTTTTAAAAAGCGGTTTATATATATATTTTTTAATTCATAAAAAATCTTAACACGTAACATGCAAGCTTCACAAAAGTCAGTGAACTTACCTCCCAAGTGAGCAGACATAGGTACGGGGTTGCCACATATATTGGGTGAAACGACCGGCTCTTGCCCGCTGCCCTTCAGTGAAGAAAGTTATCGAGCCGTTCGGCCTTTCCTTCGCCTGCTTTTCCCGCCACACTGCGCAGGCGCGCGGTTGCCTAGACAACGGCGGCTTTCCTCGCCGCCTTCTTTCCTCCGGTCGTTCCTCCTTCCGCTAATTCTGTCACGTTGAAGAAACGTGACGTCAATCACCTCTTGGAAAAGGCGGGAGTAAGAGCTCGCCGAAGGCGCCCACAGAGCTGGACAGCTGAAGAGTGATAACCAACTTCCCAGCTTCCGGCTCGATTTAGCCCTAATTTCCAGCGCTAGATGGCGCAGTCTCAGCTCCGTTGAGTTCATTGGGACTTGGGGTGACAGCTCCTACTGTCACAAATAGGAGCGTCATAAATCAATCCTCCCTCGGCTTCGGCTCCCTTTCCTCCTCGTGAAATGTTGGGAAGATAGTGGCGTTTTGGCGCTGCAGTTTTGTAAAGGTTTAAAAAGTCAAAAGACCGTTCCCCCCCCTCACAGAATGAGCATCGACCCCGTCTTCAGCACGTGAAATGGCAACTCTAAACGAACTCTCTGTAGAGAACGCCGAGCAGCCCCGCCCACTCCCTCAGGTTCTAAAGGGCAACGGCGCACTCCGGAAGCGGCCGGAGCAAGCTTGTGCGATTGGCAAGCGCACTAGGACCCGGGCTCTAAACACGGCTGTTCAAACTGGCGGGTGAGCTTCTTTCTTCAAACGGCTTGCCGCCTTTTTTAAACATGCGAGCGCGAGGGAAGAAGTGGGAGACCCTTATAGGTTATTGTAAAAGGTTATTGGTTAAAAGCGAGGTCATGTGATGTTGGGCTTGGGATAGGAAAAGAAGGCGCGCGCAGTTTCTCTCTTCTCACTCTCCCCCCCCCCCCCGCCTAACTCTTTTAGTCAACCGTTTTCTTTCAGGCGTTGGCTTTTAAATCGGCGCGCGCCAGCTGGGGCGCGCGGGTGGGGGGGATCACGTGAGAGGAGGAGGAAAGCCAGATTGGTTGGCGCCTCATGGAACCTGTCGTGGGGCGAGCGTCGGATTCTCTCGAGGGTTGTAGAAGATAGAGAGTCGCTTGTTTGCCTCAACCGGCTCGCAGCTGCGCAGAGCAGATCCCATCTTTTTAGACGCGGATACACCCGCATACGTTCCGCTGCATTTAGAAGCGCCCGAGTTACGATATCGACCTGCTTTGCATGCGCAGTTTCCTGTTAAAACTGTGTTATTCGCGATGTAATTGGATGCGTGTCAAGGCCTTCTTTTTGCACGCTCGTTCACTGCTGCAAGGACGTTACGACTGACACACGTGCGTTTTTTTCCTATTCCCTATGATAGTAGCTTTCTGCTGCTTTAGGTACCTTGGCTTTTGACTATGAATATATAAAACCACTGAATTATTTGCAAGGGTTTTGTTTTTTTATAGCTGTGTTTGTTTGGGGGGGGGGGGTTAAAACGTGCTTCATTTTCTCCAGTGAAAGATTAAGGCAACCTAAAGCCCGGGGGCCGGATGCAGCCCAATCGCCTTCTCAATCCGGCCCGTGGACAGTCCGGGAATCAGCGTGTTTTTTACATGAGTAGAATGTGTTCTTTTATTTAAAATGTATCTCTGGGTTATTTGTGGGGCATAGGAATTTGTTCATATTTTTTTTCCAAAATATAGTTCGGCCCACCAGTCTGAGGGACAGTGGTGCCCACGGCTGAGAAAGATTGCTGACCCCTGGTTTAATGAGACCATGTAGTGCCTTATAGCTAGATTTTTAGCAGGTAACGTCAACTGAGCGTTGAACAGAATGTCAAACACACACACACACCCCACCCAAAAGGGAAGGTTCCTCTCCAACCTTACACTTTAGTCAGGCCGAAAACGTGAAAGGCAGCAGGACTTGTGCTTGTTGTTGTCATTTAGTCATGTCCGACTCTTCGTGACCCCTTGGACCAGAGCACGCCAGGCGCTTCTGTCTTCCACTGCCTCCCGCAGTTTGGTCAAACTCATGCTGGTAGCTTTGAGAACACTGTCCAACCATCTCGTCCTCTGTCGTCCCCTTCTCCTTGTGCCCATCTTTCCCAACAGCAGGGTCTTTTCCAGGGAGTCTTCTCTTCTCATGAGGTGGCCAAAGTATTGGAGCCTCAGCTTCAGGATCTGTCCTTCCAGTGAGCACTCCGGGCTGATTTCCTTCAGAATGGATAGGTTTGGTTTGGTCTTCTTGCAGTCCATGGGACTCTCAAGAGTCTCCTCCAGCACCATAATTCAAAAGCATCAATTCTTCAGCGGTCAGCCTTCTTTATGGTCCAGCTCTCACTTCCATACATCACTAATAGTTTGCCATAATTGCCATTGCTACACAACAAAGGGACTTGTAGTGCTACAGTGGTACCTCAGGTTAAGAACTTAATTCGTTCTGGAGGTCCGTTCTTTACCTGAAACTGTTCTTAACCTGAAGCACCACTTTAGCTAATGGGGCCTCCTGCTGCCTTTGCGCCGCTGGAGCAAGATTTCTGTTCTCATCCTGAAGCAAAGTTCTTAACCTGAGGTACTATTTCTGGGTTAGCGGAGTCTGAAACCCGAAGCATCTGTAACCTGAAGTTTCTGTAACCCAAGGTACCACTGTATATATTTTCAAGAGAAAGCTAACATAACATTGTGCAAAGTTTAATTCTAGATGTTGTTTTAAAAAGTTGTTAGCCCTTACAGAGACAATGAAAAAGATGGCTCAGAATCAAATGGCAAGTTGTGGGTAGGGATGCAGACGGAGAGGGGAATGTTTAGGGAGTTGTAGTGACTGAACATTTGCAGTAAGCACAATATTTATGGCTCCATCTGTCAGCATTAGTCTTGTAATACAAACTTCGAGATCAACTCAGGTAGTTGTAACATAAGCAAGCACTTTCAGCTGTGAACCTGATTGGTTTATTTCACAACAGTAACTGTTTTTTGTCTTTTGTATAACTGCCAGCCACAACCACAGTTGGAACAGAGTTTACTTGAATTTATTGTTTCAAGTTGTCTGATTTTTTTTTTTCATTATTGCAATTCTTTCCCCTGGGAATCATATCCATAGATTTGTGTTTTTGATCCTAGCAGTGTTATATGGTTTGTGTATTTATTGCAGAAATTTTATATTTGTATCTGGTTTGGATTTGATCATCCTCCTTTAGTTGGGCCTTCTTTCTCTGTTTAGCTTTTAACAGACCTTAAAACCAAGGTATGGCAGACTACTGAATCTGGTATTTGGTCTTTTGGTGATTGGATACCAATTTGTGGAGTAAGATGGTCTGTTGCCTTTTCTAATATGTGGTGCAGAACCTACATTCTCAGTTGGGTGCTCTGGACAGTTAATTAAATGATGAGTATGATGTGTTGCCACTTGCCTTGTAGGATAATGCCGTGTGGTACCCTCCAGGTGTTGTTGGACTCAAGAGCATAGCTGGGGGGCAGGGCAGGGAGAGGCAGCTGTCCTCCTAAATCAATATAAATCAATATAAATAACTGAGGTTCTACTTCCCCTAACAAAAGGCCTGCCCCCCTAACAAAAATCCTAAACCTATGGTTGGCCTACAGCTCCTAGCCCCAGACAACATGGCTGATGGTCAGAGACTATAGGAGTTGCAGTCCAGCAGCATCTGGAGGGCACCACATTGGTAATACATCTGGTTTCAGGCATGTATTGGCATGCAAATTGTAATACTGCATATCTCAAGACCTTGTCTGTATTATATCTTTTAGAGAATTCTGATGTGCCTCTTGCTAATTAATCCCTTAGCATTCCTTGGGGATCATCAAGGGTGTACTGCACAGAAGCCTATGCAGTACTTCAAACTTCTTGCACTCATTACTCCCTGCACTTTTGAGTTTTTTAAATACATAATTTCTGTGAATGAATTGTGTCCTTGGGATAGCCTTGCAGAGGACAATTTTTGTGTGTGTGTTTATATGGAGTCTGTATACCTGTATGTCACAGGGCAGCTTGAGATCTGGAAGCAACTTGTCTAGCAGGAATACCTGTTTCGTCCTTGGCAAGTGACTAACCTAACTGCAAGGTTATCTTAAAGGCATAGGTGTGTGACATGCATAGCCATATCGCTAGGAACATGAGAACTTGTATCATGTCCAGTCAGACTGGTCCATCTAGCTTAGTATTGCTATATACTAGTGGCAGCTGCTCTCCAGGGTTTCAGATAGGAGTTTTTCCTAGTCCTACTTGGAGATGCTGGGGATTGAAGCTGTGGCCTTCTGCTTGGCAAGCAGTTACTGTAATACTGAGCTATGGTTCTCTTCCACATTCTTGGATATTGAAGTATTTTTCTGGCAGCAACCCATCACATTGCTGTTGCAACTGTATATTAACAAGTGTATGTGCTCTGACAGGTCTAACAAGATTACATTGGTGACTGAGAGCTTATTCAACTGTTTGGCTATATATCTTGTCCTTATTCTGTAGCTAGTCTGTTTAATTTTGCATACTTCTTTTTATGGTTGCTGGACACTGATATCCTTCACAAAGGCTGTATTTGGATGTAATGCTAACCATTGTTTAGTGTTCTGAGAGTGAACCACAGGCTTCTGTGCACACGCACACATCCTTTCTCTTTGGCATACACAGGAAGACCATCAGAAGTGTTCTTTTCAGATTAACCACAGATTAAATTGTGGTTAATTTTTACATTTGAAACAAGCCTACTTCATAAACCTTGGAACCTAACCCTTGTGTAAGATGCAGTTCCCTTGTACCCCAAAGGGTGAATGGATTAATAAGAAAGGCTTTTATTCAGTTTGTTCTACATTTGACACTAACTATATAAAGAAGCATATAAACCTTTAATAATCTTAAATTTCTATCTCCAAGCAAGCATAAACAGTTGTTTAGTGGTATTGAGAATAAAACTGAAATACTGTACTGCAAGGTAGCCACTGGATTATGGTGCAAAGTTGAACTATACAGGAACAGATTAGTATAAAATATGGTTTTGTAAAGAAAGAAACTTGAACATCCACATTTAAACAAAAGTTAGTAATGAATTAATTGTTACTAACCTCTCTGTCGTAATAAGAAGTTGTGATAATAGGGAGCAGTTGTTTTATAAGATGGCACTGTACCATCTTAATCCATTTGGTAGGAAAACCATGGGATAGATATTTTATTTTCTTTGGAGTTGTGGTTTGACCTGCCCCCGCATCTCACAGCAAGCAGTGGACAAAAATGTGGTGGGGGTGGGAGCAAGCCGGACACATATCCCAAAGACTTGCAGTCGGCCAAACATAATGGGGAAGCCATGGAAGAAGTAGAATGTTAACTGAACATTACATTATTTATGTGAACTATGTTTCAAAGAAGAAATTGGGCTAAAACCATCTTGTTAGGTCCAGACATGAAGATAAGGGAAAATATAGGAGATTCAGAATTATTAAGGTGACTAGCTAACAGAGGAAGGAAAGAAATAGCCTAGAGTTGCAACTGATTTCAGCTGCCACTGGGCAAAGTCCAGTATTTGGGCTTGGTAAACAGGATTATTGATGCAGTGAGCTTGTGATAGAAGAGTCCATGAAACAGAATAAGAAACCTAAAACATTACTTGAGTTTTGAGAATTTTTCTGTAGTTCTGAGACAGGACATAACATAGTGATGAAGCAAAATACATTATTTGTGGTGATCTTGCAGGGCTATGACTGCTGTGCCCTTTAGCAGTGAATTCATTTTGCCCAGAGGAAGACACTCTTGAATGAAGACTCTTTTTCCAAACAGCACTATACGGTGGTACCTCGGGTAAAGTACTTAATTCGTTCCGAAGGTCCATTCTTAACCTGAAACTGTTCTTAACCTGAAGCACCACTTTAGCTAATGGGACCTTGCGCTGCGGAGCACGATTTCTGTTCTCAACCTGAAGCAAAGTTCTTAACCCGAGGTACTATTTCTGGGTTAGTGAAGTCTGTAACCTAAAGCGTATGTAACCTGAAGCATATGTAACCCGAGATACCCCTGTATTTGCTTCCACAGCCATGAGTGCATGGCTTATCTGTTTAAAGCTCTGCTGAGTCCCTCTCCAACTCTTTATCTCAGCATCTGGATGCAGATGCATCTTTTTTGAAAGAGATATAAAACATAGTTGCTTAAAATAAGCTCTCCTTTAGGTTAACTGCCAGCTATCAAATGCTAGTCTCAACAGAAATGTATGTCACGGCATCAGAATACTGCTGAAGTATAGAGAACTACAAGGAAGTTCACAGCTGATAGGTAGCCACTGAAAAGACCTCTGTACTTGATGTTCAGACATGATACATTGATAGTATTGAGATAATGTTCTCATTTGTAAAGAGATTAGAGTGTATCACATTGATTTGAGAGGAAGTCCCCCAAAAGGCAGGTGCTCTAATCCAAATTATTTTATTTAACCCAGATTACATTATTTAAAGACCTTACTAGTTGATATAAAACCAACAGAAATCTTGTGGTGAATTGAACTTCAGAAAGACGGTCCTCTTTACAACAGAATCCCTATATTTGAGTTGCACGCTAGGGAGAAACATGTATCTGTTCGAACAGATTTCACTTCTAGTTCTTGGAAGACTGGACATAGCATGGGATTTTTTTGTGCAAATATGGGGTCTCAGGGATAATGGAGATGTAATGAAGTTGCCGTTAGGATTTTGTACACATCACATTTTAAATATACCTTACTGTTATTGATATGCATGTCTTCAGAAATGATTTGATACTGTTAGCCCCTTGTGGGTTCCTTGACCCATAAGGCAAGCTAGAAATGAAGTAAACAATTAACCTGTTTCAGATTCAATGCATCAAATAAGCCATCTGATGTTGGACAGTTGCAGAGGTATGGGTTGTTAACCAGCCTGTTAAGTACAATTTAGGCCAGTCTTATAGGTATTGCCCAGTGTTATCACCCCAGTAGTTGCAATGCTGTTTGTTTTCACAAACCAGAACTTCATCGTTTTGGAGTGGACGACTGCTGAGAGGAGACTCTAACCTCTTGATTTCAAAGGGGCCGTGGCTTCCACTGGTGCCTCCCTGGCTAATGTAAGAAAGGTGTTTTGCCATAAACGGTTCTGAGGTATTTGGTGAGGTTGGAGAGAGGTCGGCCCAAGCAGGAAGCCCGTTGTCTGCCCTGTAAAGAAAATAGCAAGTTACAAAATGAAAGCATCAAAGAACCAACAGGATGCAGTCCCAGGAGTCTCTTCTGGCATGTGGGTCCTCCTTGAAAGTTAGTACTGAGTGAAGAGTGACCTTAAAACTCACTTTATTCAAACAGACTAAGCTCAGGTTTAAAGTTCAAGACATTTTGTTTTTTCACCTGTTTCCTACAGTTTTCAGAAACTTCTGAAGAATTAATGTGTAACTATATCTGGTCCCTGAGCCAACAGTGAGGACTCTCTCTTTTTTTTTTTTTTTTTGCCAAGGGAAAATACGATGCTATATTGTATTGTACGAACCTTTCAATTCTAACATGTCTGGAACCACCAGAATAATGTACATAGGATCTACACGAATTGGAATGATTTGTCAAATGATTTTGAGTACAATGTAATACTATCCTTTTGAGACATTTAATGTGACTAGGCCAAAATGAAGGCATCCATGGGTGTAACCTGGTGGGGGGCAGCTGTCCCCCAATCAATCAAAACCAATACAAATTAATACAAATATGAGGGCCTGCCCCCCCCCCCACAAAAGCCTCCCAATCCTCTAACAAAAATCCTGACCGTTAGGTCCAGTCGTTCAGGACTCTGAGGTTGTGACGCTCATCTTGCTCTATAGGCCGAGGGAGCCGACGTTTCCCTGCAGACACTTTTTCCGGGTCATGTGGCCAGCGTGAGTAAGCCGCTTCTGGTGAACCAGAGCCGCGCACGGAAACACCATTTACATTCCCACCAAAGCGGTACCTATTTATCTACTTGCACTTTGACATCTACTCCATATCTGTTTTTGGTATTCTAGAACAGAATTCAGGATGGTGCTAACTAGACGGACAGAGGCAGGTTCAGTGTCCACCCCAGGGATGTCTCTGGTTAGATCCTCTCCCCTTAAGCAAATGTTGCTGTTCACTTCTCTAGGAGAAGTAAGGAGTTGCATTTGGGGACAGATTAAGGCAAAATCTTCTCTCTCCGCACAGTGAGTGGTCTGGGCTTACTGAGTGAGAGCTCCTGTGGGGTGTGTGATGCTGTGTAGAGGGTGCCACAGCCACACTGCACTCCACAAGGGTCTTTGCAACATATAAACACTTTCTTGGTTTGCACTCCACTTTTGCTGGCTCATCTGTATCAGCCACTTCTCAGTGTTTTAGTGTACAGTAAGGCTGCAACTTTTTGCAAGTCCCACCCCACCCCCTGGACATCTACCCCCTTTTATTTTATGCCAAGTACATAAAGCTGAATGTGTGCAAGTTAAATGCACATACGTTGCGAGTGTACTGTACATGAGGGCCACAAAATGGAAACCCAAGGCAGAGCTAGGCAATGGAGAGCTGGCTTGTATGTCAGTGGCTCTCTTTAAGTTAGGAACATAAGAACACAGTAATCTATCTTAAACCAAGGCAAACCACAGGTCCATCCAGGTCAGTATTGTCCACACTGGCTGGCAGTGGTTCTTCAGGGTTTCAGACAGTATATTTCCAGTCCTGCCAGATGCCAGGAATAGTACCTGGGACCTTCTGCATGCAAAGCAGATATTCTGCCACTGAGCTACACTCATATTCAGCTCTGTGGGACAGTATAAATATACTAAACTGGAACAAAGAGAGAGAATCTACTTTTCTGAAGACACAGGGATCTGCCACCAGTGGAGTGCAGCCATTTATTTTCTCCAGTGTATGTGAGTCGCTGCCACATGTACAGGACTGTATATAGACATTCTCTTCCACATATACTGCTGGCCCTCTGCTAACTGAAAAATAAGTAAAGCGCATTCAAATTAGTGTTTTTAAAACAAAATCATATATATATGATAGGATTTTGTTTTAAAAACACTAATTTGAATGAAAAGTGGGATTTACATATGTGTGTGTGTGTGTGTGTGTGTGTGTGTGTGTGTGTAAATCCCACTTCATAGAATTACACTCCCACTAGTTCTGTAAATGTAAATCTTAACAACAACCCTGTAAGGTAATAAGCTTTTATTATCATTTATTGTGGCAGGTGGGGTTTGAAGGTAGTGGTTTGCTTAAAGCTGCCTAAGAGGTTGTGACAGGTTAGACTGAAACAGTCTTCACACTGTGCAGTCTTGGGTACTATACCACCTCTCATATTACATAGATATATATTTAGCCAGCCCCTCCAAAAAGAAATCACTAGTAGAAATTAACGATTAAACTATCTAGTTAAAATAAATGTACAGACTGAAATGTACAGTTGGCCTGGCTGGGGGATCCTTGTTGTGTTTGCCAAGGGTGTTCTCAAGTCGCGCAATATGCCTTTACGTTCTGTCATTTTTTGCATCCCCTTTTAAAAATATAGTCCTAAGCAAATCAGCTGTACCAACAATTGGATAGGCTGTCAGTCGTAGTTAAAAGAAATCGCTTGAAGAGATGACATACAGATTTCACTCATTTTCCCAGGATATTAAACTTTAATGACTGCACTATGAATATTTCATGACAGTATCTTTTTGAATAGGTTGTTTTGTCCTGGAGGATATTGTACATTATAAAGCCTGATTTCTCTCTAGGCGAAATTGGTGAAGTGTTGGAACATCAACTTTCGATCTTTGATTACAAGGAAAAGCACATTTTATTTCAGCCATTATGAAGCCTGATATTGGGGGGTGGAGAGTTGTTTTGTTTTTTGACAGCTCATATGAAACTCAGTATTAAATACTATTCTTTATTTTTGCCACAAGGTGGCTAAATAACCTTCGAATGCTGGTGAAAGGGTTGTTTTATACAAATGACTGCAGAAAATGAAGGTTTCAAAGTTTGTCTGATTTCTTTGGAATCAGTCTGTTACTTTTGAATAGCATATGAAATATTTGCATAGCCATTAGCAAAAAATCCCAAAAGCTGCACTGTTGTTAAGATAAAGGTAAAGGTACCCCTGACCGTTAGGTCCAGTCGTTCAGGACTCTGAGGTTGTGACGCTCATCTTGCTCTATAGGCCGAGGGAGCCGACGTTTCCCTGCAGACACTTTTTCCGGGTCATGTGGCCAGCGTAAGCCGCTTCTGGTGAACCAGAGCCGCGCACGGAAACACCATTTACATTCCCACCAAAGCGGTACCTATTTATCTACTTGCACTTTGACATGCTTTCAAACTGCTAGGTTGGCAGGAGCTGGGATCGAACAACGGGAGCTCACCCCGTCGCGGGGATTCGAACCGCCGACCTTCTGATTGGCAAGCCCTAGGCTCTGTTGTTAGGACCACCTAAAATAGCACAAACCAGTTAGCAAGTTTTTATGTTCCCTGCACAGCTTTTCTCGAACTGGGTTGGGGATCACCAGTGGGTCTCTGAACTGCCGTCCATCCCATGGCCAAGCAGTAGGTTTTTGGTTGGACGGATGTGCCAGCAACTCCAAAAGTAATAATGATTTAGGAATAGAGAGGGAAGATGTTCTAGGAGGAAGAAGTGAATGTTAAAAGGAGGTTGGGGTGTGATAAACTGACAATCTGGGTGTGGACACAGGGTACGTGAAAAAGTGGGACATGGGTGGCGGTGTGGTCTACACTTGCTGATCGAAAGGTCGGCGGTTCGAATCCACCAACATTGCTTTGTTCCAGCTGTTGCCAACCTAGCAGTTCAAAAGCATACCTGTGCAAGTAGATAAATAGGTGCTGCGGCGGGAAGATAAACAGTGTTTCTATGTGCTCTGGCACTCATCACAGTGTCCCATTATGCCAGAAGCGGTTTAGTCATGCTGACTGCATGACCCGGAAAGCTATCTATGCACAAACGCCAGCTCCCTCGACCTGAAGCGAGATGAGTGCCACACCCCATAGGTACCTTGACTGGACTTAATTGTACAGGGGTCATTTACCTTTTTTCCTTACGTGTAAAAGAGTGTTAGTTTTTATGATGTTATTGCACTTACCAGTTTTTTTGTTAGATCCCTTTGTTGTTTGGTATCAACAACAGCAACAAAAAAATTAAAACAGATTTCACTGCAAAAAAAAGGTGTCTAGACATTCCATTGTGGCAACTTTAACCTGGGTTTAAGGTGCCATTTGATGAAAAGTTTCTAACACTGGTTGTAACTGCTGGAGAAAATATGGTCAGAAAGGTTCTCATCTCTATATGTGGTGAGATTGTCTGAAAGTAGTGACCTACTGTGATATGACCTGTAGGGGTGTAATAAATAAATAAATAAATAAACAGGAGGTGACATTATGCCCACTGATGATGCTCCTAAATATTTGGGATGGAAAGAACAAAAATACCCTGCATAAGCCCTAGATATGTTTCATGTTAGTTGCAGCATGGATGGAATTGATTAAAAATTGAAAAACGTTTCACATTAGGTGCCTGGTTGTAAAGGCTATGGCAAAGAACCAGGCAATGAAACTGACATTTAACATAAAGTTGGCAAAGGTGATAGGCTACTGTGCAAAGTGGAACTTGTTTGCTGTATATATGAAGGAATGCAAATCCAATTTTGCCATGCTTTTGCGACAGACTTTAACACTGACCTACAAGAGACAAATAAGAATAGAATCCAAGACGTAGAACAAAATAACAAAATAAGAGCACAGAATGTTTAGCAGAACCTTTGCAGATGCGAGGAACTGTTTTTGATTTCAGTCATGAAAACTCTCCCTTTAAGAAACTTATCCCTCCCCCCACAAAAAGTATAGCTTCATATGCACAGTAAAGAAATTGCTTCATGTAAATGAAGCATATCTTTTGTGGGCAGATGCTGTACTTACTATGGAGATTTTAATGTGCATTTTCATTTCCCCTTTTTATATTTTAACTTATTAACTCTGACAAGTAACCTCTTGGTTGTGAACAATTTAATTCACAATTCACTTTTTCTGATTCAAAGTGAACATGAGTGCCCTAATCCCCTAATGGGAATTAATTGCATGTTTCAGTGCTTAACTCTGATCCTCTCTCAATTCCCACTGGGACAAGTTTCTTCCTAAAGGGTCTGTGTTTGTTATTCAAAACACAATCTGAAAGATAATGATTTTTTTTTCCTCCCAAAGAGGAACTGGAGCAACCCAATATTAATGTTCTTTCCTTTGTAGGAGAACAAGCTGTAGCCTCTTAACCCATTTGATGTCATGAAGGGTAAACATACAATGCTGAAAATGGATGAAATATCAGGTCAAAACAGGGTGGCATTTTGGAAAGACAGCACCGTGGTTTTGAGAGAAGAGCCTTGTGTTTTCGTAAAATAGTATTCATTTCTACAGCACTGAGGTGTATAAGAACAATGTTAAGTCCTGGTGGTCAAAGGGGATGTATTTTTTTTAAAAGGCAGCCCTTTGACCCAGTAAGCTTAATTTTACTCTGGGAATTTTTCAGCAGTGCTTTTTGAGTGTGTCAAGGTTTTCACAGAAACACTGTCAATTTCCATAGTGTATGAGGAGCTGAGCCTGATAAATTTTCCCTGCCAACCTTATTTTACTGTGTTTTATTTCTATCTCTGTTCCTCCAGGAAGCTGAAGGCAGTATATATGGTACTTTTCTTCCCCTTGTTATCCTCCCAACAACCTGTGAAGTGGGCTAGGCTAGAGCCAGCCAGCCAGTGGCATAGCTTCATGCTCCAGCATTGGGGGGGGGGGCAGAGAGCAGGTGGGGGCGGGGCGTGCCGCCTGCGAGCACAGGGTTCCCAGCACAGGCGGGGGGGGCAGCCGCAATGGCACCCTGCCGGGATCGCGCTGCTGGGAGCCATGCGCTCCCCCCACACTCCTCTTCCTCTGCCAGTGGAGCCAGAGACTGGCCCAAAATTCCCTTGGTTAGCTAATGGAGAATTTGAATATGCCTCCCTAGCTATAGGCTAAAACTCTGATCATGAGTCCCCACTGACTCTCAACTAGGGAGATGGGAATGGAACCAAGGACTGCTAGGGTCATGTTTGTAGGTGCTACACTGGTAATTTCCAGATTGTGTGTCAAGAGAGAATGGCTTGTGAAATGCATGTGAAATGAATTGTTAAAGGCTTTTGTGAGGCCTACGTACTCCCTGGTAGAGGCAGTTGCTGGGACTCGGCACGTTCATACCCTTCAAGTGTCCCTATTTTCCAGGGACAGTCCCAGATTTACAGAGCCGTCCTGGTTTCAGATTTGATCCTGGAGTGTCCTCCTTTTCCTTAGGATGTCCCTCTTTCCATAAGATAAATGTTGGAAGGTATGGAGTTATGTGACCCCAACCCAAGGAGATAAGTAATTGTACAGCCTTTAGAAGACATCTGAAGACAGCCCTATATAGGGATTTTAATTTTTTTATATATATCTTGGATTATGATTATTATGAAGAAATAGGACATCTCTATTTTCATTGGAGAAATGTTGGAGGGTATGCAGGTTTCACAAGTATATAATGCCTACTGGCTCACCCCTGCCAACATGCTTGTAGACACTATCTGAGAAATCTTAAAAAGGTAAGGAAATCAGGACATACCTTTAGAGAAGCCATCTTAATTTTTTTAGTCTTAGGTTGCTTCCAGGCAGAGCTCCTTGTGCTAGCCAGGTCTTCTGTTTATAATGTTTGAATTGAATTTTAATTGACTTTGCACACTGTTGGGAGTAGTGCACTTTTTTGTTTCTACATCTATGCTGTATCAACACCAGTACATGTGACATCATTGCTGTGGTTACAGATAGGTAGCCGTGTTGGTCTGCCGTAGTCAAAACAAAAAAATTTCCTTCCAGTAGCACCTTAAAGACCAACTAAGTTAGTTCTTGGTATGAGCTTTCGTGTGCCTGCACACTTCTTCAGATACACTGATGGACTTCCATTTCATGCGGCTCAATGTGGTGCCTTCCATAGTTCCAGTTACAGAAAGGTAGCCGTGTTGGTCTGCCATAGTCAAAACAAAACAAAATCCTTCCAGTAGCACCTTAAAGACCAACTAAGTTAGTTCTTGGTATGAGCTTTCGTGTGCATGCACACTTCTTCAGATACACAGGAAGTGTATCTGAAGAAGTGTGCATGCACACGAAAGCTCATACCAAGAACTAACTTAGTTGGTCTTTAAGGTGCTACTGGAATTTTTTTTGTTTTGATCATTGCTGTGGGTTGGGCCACGTGCTGCCCAGCACATATTCACTGCTAACTCTTATGGGAGTTACTGTTTTATGAGCCCATTCTAACTTTTTAAATTGAGCTTTTAATTACAGCTAAAATAATTTCCCAGTTTTTTATTACATAAAAGTGAGGTATTTATGATGTTACAACACCATAATCAGAGCATGATAGCATTATGGTGTTATAATCATGCTTTTCCTCAACTGACTGGGGGGGGGGGAGAACCCAAATTGGGTCATTAAGTGACACCCATCACAATATGTGCTAAGTGGCGATAGGTTTGCTTTCCCGATAGGTCATGGCCCACATCAAAGCCACACCCTTTTAACGAGAATAGCGCTAAAGACATCTGCACCGGGGGAGGCTGAGCAACCCTTCTGTTCTTCTGAATTTTGAGGGAGTGGGCATGAGAAAAGACTGTCCAAGAAGACAGAAAAATTGCAGGGGAAATACAGGAACACAATAATTGGATGTCTTGTCGGATAGTATTTTGTGAATCCCCTGTAATTAAGGAGCGAGTGGAGCATGGCCATTCCCCATGAAATGACTAGACTGGAAGCACAGTCTCTTCTCTATTCTATCACCCTGGCTCTCTTAATCTTAACATTCTCTGAAAGTACCGGTAAACCTCTTGAACCACAATGATGAAATGTTGCTCTGCTTTTTATTCAGAAAAATAGGCACTACATCCTCCCTTAATAAATAAATGAACTGTTATGAAAGAATAGGAAAAAATTGAATATGCCTCATAATGACCCTCTGTGTAAAGTGAGGGCCAGGTGTCCTGCTCACCTTCTGAAGATTTTCTGCATCTGGCAATTAAAGACCAAACTGCTGTTTTGGAGGGGGGAGAGACTGTCTCTCCTAGCAGTTCATGACTGATAGCAAAATTTGGGGAAGCATCAGATGTTCTGGGCTTTAGTTGGACAGAAACATCATGAAGGGAGGGAGAAAGGTTCATCTGGGAGGCAGAATACTTTGAACAGTAGCCAAGGAATAAAATGGAAACCTTTTCATTACTTTAGTAAATTGGAGGCTCTTTTGCCCTACACTGGGAAAGCTGTTCCCAAAATAGAACATCAAACTAGTCAGCCAGGTGTATTGCAAAACACTAGCGCCACACTCATGCCAAAAGCTAGAGTCACAATCTGTGACAGAAATCTCCTGGTGAGAAACATCAAACATTTTTGGAAATGGTGTAATGCAATGAAGGCTAGGTCTTTGGCAGGATATGAGCAGTGACCATTGTGTAAGCCTTGCAAATTTGACTTTTGAGGAAGCTGAAATTCAACCTCTGCTTTAAAGCTGGAGTAAGAATTAGGGGCTTGTCTGACCAAGAGCGGAGAAAATGGCTGCCCTTGGAATGAGGCTTTTTTCAACCTCTTGCATCAGCTCCTAGCTGGGTTGGGGTATAAAAACCCAGTCCCCCTTACATGGTGAGAATGATGCCACTGACCTGAAGGTTGAAATTGACTAAAGGCTGGCCCTCTCAGAGTGTGTGTAGAGCTCTTGACACTGTCGCCCCCGAGTGTTCTGGTTGGCATTGTGGAGCCTGTTCTACTCTTTGGTATACCTTGGAACTAAGAGCAATGAAAAATGTTTTGTGTGTTTCTGTGTCTGTCTCTTTCAGACTGTAAGTGGTCTATAAATGGAAATAATAAGAATTAAATGCACTAACCCCAATGGGGGGGAAGGGTTTTTTGGGAGTAATATTTAAGTGACTCTGACTTTGTATCCTTTTCTCTACTTTCAAAAGTGGTGGTGTATTTCACATAAATCTTTTGGTGGCTTATGGATTTCCAGAGCTGGTCCAGTATTTTGCTGAATATTCCAAACTTGCACACATCCCTCCTGTGAATTTGTTTTAATATCTGTTGGACCCAAGGAGGTAGCATTGTTAAAATAACCTACCACCTTTGCATTCACAGGGATTGTAATAATTGTGTTTTAGAATTATTGATCATTTATAGACTTTATTTAAAAAATGACTTTTTATTTTTTAAAAAATAGATTGCTTCTGAGACATATTTAATACACAGATTGCAGGGCAGGTACTGTACATAATGGCCACATTATGTACATGTACATGAAGGCCTGTCATAACTTTTGGTAATGAGTATGTCAACTGGAATTCATATACAGTAACCAAACCAACCACATACATGCTCACTTGCAGAAAGAGTTGGGTTGTACATACATACTGAAAACAATGGGATCCTGAAAATGGTTGCTTAGATTAGATGGCCCTGTTCATAACGAATCTTGTGACCCCATACACTATTACATGAAGGAATTGGACAGTGTGAACTGATAACTGGAGTGCTTGCTGTCAAACAACAAGCAACTGTTTCTTATTTTTGCTATGATCTTTGCTTTCTTCCTTTTGACACTTGTATTGTAAATTATAATTGGAGTCAGAAAAATAGCCAGCTTGTATTCCTTGGATTGTTTTAAAGCAACCGTATTTGCTAAATATTGCTGTAATAACAAGCTTTCAAGGAACAATGTTTACGCAAAGTGTGATAATGTATCAAGGCTTATTTTTGTTTATTTCAGTTCCTTTCGTCAGAGGAATGGTTCGTGTCTTTGTCTACGGGACCCTTAAGAAAGGCCAGCCCAACTACCCGTACATGATAAATGGTGCTAATGGGACAGCCAGATTCCGGGGCAGGGGGCTCACAGTGGAGAAATACCCCCTAGTGATTGCCGGGAAATACAACGTTCCTTATTTGCTGAATATCCCAGGAACGGGACACCGTGTCACTGGAGAGATTTATGCTGTCAATGACCAGATGTTGCAATTCCTTGATGAGTTTGAAAGTTGTCCAGACATGTATCAGCGAACCCCAGTGAGAATTGAAGTTGTTGAGCAGGAAGATGAAAGTAGTCCACCTGAAGGGACGCCAGCTGTTAACAGCATCCTGGAATGCTATGTGTATAGCACCACCACTTATCAGCCAGAATGGATACATCTCCCTTACTATGACAACTATGATTCCTTTGGGAAACACGAGCTTCCATATGTACTAAGGGAAAACAGAGATTGAAACTGGAAGGTAAAAGCTGATATGGACATATTATCCAGAGGTTGAGTAAAATCTCTAGCATTTTTACAGAAAGTAAGCACTAATGTTTCAGACCATAATATAGTTGCCTTCAAGCCAATATTTTGGGGTACAGTCAGGTTTTCAGACTAAACTTGCCTAGTCATGCAAGATGCATGGATGTCTTTAATTCTGTAGTTCTCTGTTTAAAACTTGATCAAGAGGTGGAGGGGGGAATACTGTTTTGCAAAGCAAAGATAAAATACTGCAGTATTTCTAGCAATGAACCGGGGGATAAAGAACCTCCAGCTTACAACAAGCTTTTTGCATTACTGTACAACCTTCACATAAGCAAGGAAATGGCCCTTGTAAGAGATCCATTAATCAAGCACTGTGAGACAAATGAGTTTGCTAAGGGAATTCTCTTTGTTGATGCCCTCAAAGTCCAGTCCTCTGGCTTTCAGGTGCTCTAAGTGGGCATGGAGGGCAAAAATGATGAGAGCATCAGGCTCTCATGATATGTGGCATTGTTCTGGAGTGGCATTGCTCTGGAACAACAAGTTAAAAACTTAAGAACAGCCCTTCTGGATGAGACAAAAGGCCTACTTAGGCCAGCATCCTTTTTCTCACACGGACCAGCCAGATGCCTATGTGAGACCTACAAGCAGATCAGAAAGGCCATGTACCTCTCCTGCTGCTGAGCAGTGCACAGAAACGCCGGTTACCTTTCTGCCTGAGCGGTACCTATTTATCTACTTGCACTTTGACGTGCTTTTGAACTGCTAGGTTGGCAGGAGTTCTATTCATTAGGTTTAAGTATATTTACATTCTCTTCCTGCCTGTTTCAGCTCCATAAATGACCACAGACTACTGAACAGAATCAACAACCTCTTTTCATTTATAGCTCAGAATTTTGAAATATGCCAGCAGAGAAGAAGGCAGATTCTCAAGAAAACTGCAAGAAAGCAGTTTTTAAGGTTGGTTATATTCCTTGAGTCCCCAATGTGACCTTGCTGTACAACTGAAGGGCAGAGCAGTTCCTGATATTAATTAGACACACGATGCTACTCCTACTATTGTATTAATTATCCTACTATTTAAGGCTGTACACATACAATTGCTCACTTATGTTCATGTCTTTGTTTCAGCTTTCTCTCTTATACAGTCCATTCATTCTTTTGCTTTTGTTAGGCTTCCAAGTAAAAATAAGGTGATGGCAGATTGTTTTAATTGTAGAGTGATAGTGGTATAAATTTTGACAAAATTCAGTTTATTAATCTTTGACTGTAAATAATGAGAAAATTTGTAATAGATATTTTAAAAATTGTGTACATTTGTATTACTTAAAAAACCGCTTAGTATGATTTACTTAAAACATTTGTCATTAATATAGTAAATTAAATCTAGATGTGGGGACCTGCTGTGTAGGACACTACTACAGTCACAAGAGTTATGACAGTGCATGCACCTGGTGTGGGGTGATAAACAGGATCAGGCTAGGGTCTGTTTGTTCTCATGATGAGCTTTCAGCCCTACTTTCAGTAGGGAGCAGCTGCACTCAGGAGTTCCCAGTTGGAGGCTCCTGAGTAAAACCAATCCCTGTGGGGCTTGCATTTCACACCAGATTTAAGCGGTACTGAATACAAGTGTCACTTGCCAAGGAAGAACTGGGAACTTCTTTAAGACTCCTGATTGTTGCTTTGCAGTCATATCTTTTCCTGCCCCACGCCTGAGGTCATATATAATGTCAGAATCATTGTCAGGCTTAGTTTAGCCCATGAGCTAGAGGTTCCCCATGCCTACTGGCCAATTAAAACTCACCCTTTACTTATTTTTATAAAACTGGTATACAGGTAGGGGAGTCAGTACAAAATTATTTCTGTTGTTACATGTGGAGACCCAGTTTTAGATTAAAGTCCCAATGTTGTGAAGGCTTTAAATGACACAGTTTATATGCAAAAATGCTTTTATTAATTTGTTTGATAGCAGTAGAACTGCAGAAGAGAATTACAAATCCCTTATGTACAGGTATTTATAAAAGGAGTGATATGAGATCCAGAGGCAATTTTAAGTTCAGTCTCAGCAAGGTAAACCATATGGACCCTTGCCTCTTGTTTAAGATAGTTTAAAAAATACCATAGCATTGTTTTAGTTTACATAATTTGCTTGCTACCTTAATGTTCATTTGAATTTGTGGAGGAACATAGAAGGTGCTAGTCAATTGTGGCAACATATGAAATAAATAGTTTCATTCCAGTTCCACAAGCTCATCTCCTTCCCCGACAGTTTCACCAGCTTTGCAATGTACAGCTTTCACCTGCAGTGCAAAGGAAGAAAAAAATCAATTTGATTCTGAAAACAAGGCCAAGAATCTTTTTTTAATTGCAGTTGGCTGTGCAAAGAAAATAAGTGGTAGATTTCCATTTTAAAGACCTTATACAACATGAAACAGAAATCTAAAAAGCGTGTCCTGGAACATAATCAAACACATTGCCCAAGTTTTTAATTGTGCTTCATTTTATCCAAAACACTTAAGAAGTTTGTTTTTCTCTGTGTGTTTTAACATCTGGATTTTTTAAAGGTGATTTTAGTAACAGACAATTTTTACACTATTTTAAAATAGCGCTGTGCTTGATGCTGGTTTTGTTTGTTGCTTTTCATTGCTGCAATTGTTTAGCATTTTTATTGTCAATCACCTTTGGTGCTGGTGCCAAAGTAAATCTACAAACTATGCAAGAGGTTTGGTTGGTCCCCCCACCCCCAACTGTAAATGTCATATAACAATTTCTGTAGAAATGGGCTTTAAAATTCAAATACACACTAGACTTGGGCGATAAATTGCCCAGGACCAGTATGAGGAGCAGACTGCCACCGGGTCCGTCTGCTGGAGGGAGTAAAGAGTGCCTTCCTCCAGCGGGTGCTGCTAGAAGAGGGACTCAGGAGCGGAGGTGGTTTCACCAGCGATATACCGCTGAGTGAAGCCACCATCCAAACTCTGCCCTCATATGGCACAGAGGAAGAAACAAGCTGCATCAGTGAGGCGCTGATGCAGTTTCTTTTCTCTGCATCTTTAAACTGCTGGACTGTGCGGTTGACCTTGCCTCAGCCAAGCAGTTAAAGGAGCACCCAGCCCCGCACTGGCTCTTGTGAGCTGGTGGCTCCATGAAACTGTGCAGCTGAGGGGAGTGCGGGTGCCGTTCCCACAGCAAGCAGTTAAAGGAGCCCCAACGCTCTGCCTGCTCGCACCGGGGCTGTCTCGGTTGGGGAGGGGGAGCCTTCCTGATCCCCAGCTGAGCTGCACAAACAAGCTACATTATCCTAGCCCACAAGTGCCTGGGTGAAACCACCTCAGCTCTCATGGTGAGAGCTGGGGCGGTTTCAGCCGGTGCCTCGTGGGCAGAGACCAATGCAGCTTGTTTTTTCAGCATCACGGTATATCACCAAACCACGAGGTTTTACTGGCGATATACGATGATGTTGAAAAGCTGGTATCGCCCAGCCCTAATACACACACTAGACAAAAACAAACCCAGGCCTCTTATAAATTGCCTACCAGGAACTGTTTTGTACCAAATAATGTATTTTCACAAATGTTCTGTAAACAAGAACTACTGACATTTATCTATACGTGAGTATCGCCCTGTCTGAGTATTCAGTGTCTATGCGCAATCATAGTCATGTGAGGAACAGCAGGGACACACTGCCAAGCCCTATTCCTTCTAGCACAGCCTCATCTGCTTTTTTTCATCCCTCCATGAGTTGAAGAATCAAGTGCTGAAGTGGGCTGCCTCCTGTACTTAGGGAGGCTCCTTGTGTTGTTTAGAATCCTGATTACAAATAGACACTGAATGCCTCAATAGGGCTTAAAAATGGGACTTGCACTGTGCCTGGTAATTTAGAAAAAGCAAAAGCAGAGAAGACACCTCCTAAGTATTTTGCAATATCCTAACAACCTAAAGAACCTTGTGACTACCTCCACATACCCACTGGGATGAAGCACTTTTAAAAGCTTGGCACGTGAAGGGGCAGTGAACTGTTTGTTTTAAAAAGAAGCACTGCTTGTGTGTAAAGTTTTGGCCATATGCTCTGCATTGTGGTCCTAAAGTCTATTTGTGCATGACATGTTTTGGGACTGCCTAGCTCAGGGGTCAGCAACCTTTTTCAGCCATGGGCTGGTCCACCATCCCTCAGACCATGTGGTGGGCGGACTATATTTTTTGGGGAAATATGAACGAATTTCTATGCCAGTTCATAACCCAGAGATGCATTTTAAATACCGTATTTTTCGCACCATAGAAGGGGGAGAACAAGAAAAAAAATATCTCTCCAGCGCCCCTTCAGCGAAGCGGCAGGAGGCGCTGCACAGAGAGGGGGAGAATTTTCCCCCTCTTGTTTTCCCCCTCTAAAACAAGGTGCCGTTTAAGGTGCGTTCAGACGCCTTCAGGCAGCTACCTTCAGGCAGCTACCCTCTCACTCTCCAGGCTTCAGGTTCCTTTCGACCTGCTCTTTGGGGCTGGCGGGGGGAAGCCCACCACCAGCCCCAAAGAGCAGGTCGGGGAGCAGCGGAAAGGCGCGCGGCTATAGAGGCTCCTGCCATAGCCGCATGTCACCCCTCCAGCCGGGAGAGGGTCGCGGGGGGGGGCTTCTTTAGCCCCGTGCATGCTCTCCCAGCTGGAGAGGTGGCGCGCAGCTATAGAGGCTCCTGCCATACCTGTGTGTCACCTCTCCAGCCGGGAGAGGGTCGCTGGGGGCTTCTTTAGCCCCGTGCGCGCTCTCTCAGCTGGAGAGGTGGCGTGCGGCTAAAGAGGCTCCTGCCATAGCTGCGTGTCACCTCTCCAGCCGGGAAAGGGTAAGCGGGGCTTCTTTAGCTCCGCGCGCGCTCTCCCGGCTGGAGAGATGGCGCGCGGCTAAAGAGGCTCCTGCCATAGCCGCGCGTCACCTCTCCAGCCAGCAGAGAGTCGCGGGGCTATGCTATCTTCGCTCCATAGGACGCACACACATTTCCCCCTTCATTTTTGAAGGGGAAAAAGTGTGTCCTATGGTGCGAAAAATACGGTAAAAGGACACATTCTACTCATGTAAAAACATGCTGATTCCCAGACCATCCGCAGGCCGGATTGAGAAGGTGATTGGGCCACTTCTGGCCCCCCGGACCTTAGGTTGCCTACCTCTGGCCTAGCTGAACAATTAGTGAAATTACAAAGATTCTGATTTCTAGGGCCACAATCCAGCACAAGCACACTGACCCAAAGTGCATCTACTGTAACTCTATTGGATTGTAGCCTAGGCCAAATCTGAACAGAAAGGCTGCAGCCAAGACAAATAATTCTGAACATTTGATAAACATTTGTGAATTCAAAGTGTGTGCGTCACCACAGTTACAGAACAGTGCATTAAGGTTCAAGATTGATGCCAATAATAAAATCTATTTTCAAAAATAAAGCTTGTGCTCAACTTAACAAGTTACTAAAAACATCTAGTAGTCTGGACATACCTTGCCAGTTTTAGCAGCAACCAAACTGTTCTGCATTTTCATAGCTTCAATCACACAGACCTCCTGACCTTCTGCAACCTGGTAAAAGCAAAAAAAGATGACATTAAAATGCTAATGTTATTATAACCTTAAAGTTAACGGTAAAATTAACACAGAAACGTCTTTAAACAAAGAAAAAAGACAATTCTTATCCCATGTGTAGATCCTTTCTTACGTCACCTTCAGACTCTAATGCTGATATGCACCATATGATGTACTCTGGTCTGATAGAAACTTGAGTTCAGATCCTACAGATACTCAATTCTTGAAGAGGCTTTAACCATCATCTAATTCCCACTGTATAAAGAATATGGATTCTGACTCAACAAGGCTATGCATGCAGTACAGAAAACTGCAAACACAGGAAAAATATGCGTTTTTTGAGGCTGGCTAGAGAATTCACCTTCCCAAGAATCTCGGCTTACAAGTCAAAGCAAAGCAAAACAAAATACATGTTTTAGTCCTTGTAAAGAAAGGATCAGCAATTGCATGCACAAGGCCTGGTGAAATTTCCAAAGTAAGAGAAGTGTTCACTTGGATTACTAGTCCTCAAAGAGCCCTGTGGAATTCCTTGTCTCTTCATTATTAAGAAAAGCAGACATTTGCAGACCAGATGCAAGTCTTATGGAATCAAAATACCACCACCCAATCTCATATTCATTCAGAGTGGCACTCTCACTTTCTGTTTCTGCCTAGTTGAACTCTTAACAAACTGTTCACATGCTCAAGGTAACCAGTGGATCCATTGTGTACCTCCATGGATTATTTTTTTAAGCCCAAAAAAGTTGATTATGTGAGATAAGCACATCCTATGCCAATTAGGCAAGCTACCTCTGTCTGATAAATACACAGCTTTACAGGAAGTTGGGAAATTATTATTATTTCTTACATTTATTAGTTGCTTTATCTTGCCCAAGGCAACTCAAGAGCAACTTACAACCAAAAAATCTAGCCAGTTTGCATTGCATGAAGTAGTTCTCTGTCCTTGGGTCATTTTCCCCTCAAACATCACAATTTAAGTGTGACTTTCCTTACTTCATATCTGAAGTAACATGCTTCAGAGCCCACAATGAAAGATCATTTCCACTAGAGACTATACTATTTCCAAACCAGCGATGGGAGCAGTTTGAGATTCTTCCTATACATGGTCTGAAATACTAGTGACATGAACTAATACTTTCAAGATTATACTACCCACATATGCAATTTTGTCACTGGAAACACCATATTAAATAACAAAAGTTGAACAGATCTACTGCATGCATAAGTGTATTTGTCACACTAATTCTTACCACCTTCAGACTTCATATCTCCCATAAAACATCTGCTAAATGTTCAAGTACTTGTTCTATGTTGCCCCTCCAAAAGAACCTCATTTCTTTCATCCTGTCTTGACACCTACATACATTACCACCTCCATGTAATAAGCATCAATTACATCAGGAGTCAACAACCTTCTTAGGGCGAGGTCACGATTTCAAAAGAGACTGTGGTGGGCATCACATGTGTGTGGTAGCTCTCCACTCCCCATGGGGTAACACCCAGGCCCTGATTAGGTTTGAAAAAAATGAGCTTCTATAGGCTAAAGAAGGCTTCTTTTAAGCCTAATCTGAGCAAGGGGATGGGACCCTGTGGGCACCAGGGAAGGTCTCTCTGTGGGCAAAGGTGCCACACTGGCAATCCATGCATTGCACTGTGTGTACATGAAATAAACTGTGCAGAGAGGAGCCACAATCCACAGCCTTCCTACGGAAAACACACACTGCAATTTTATTGAAAAGTAAGATGTAAAGTTATATAAAGGAATATAGCTTGTTTCTCAAGGCTGTTGCTCAAAAGTGCTTGTTCCACATCAGCAAGAGAACAATAGACTGAATCACATTGCTTCTTTGTTGACCTGGAATGAACCACCCTCAGCTGTTGGGACTTAACTGGGACGCTGTAAGAGAGAAGTGGCCTCTTCACATATAACAGATTTCCACACACACTTCCTATATATTCATGCCTGTGACCCTTGCCACATCCCAATTCCAGCACCCTCAACCACTCAAGTCTCCTATTTTACATCCTCACTTGCTTTCCCTTATGCCTGGCCACCCTCGCAGAATACTGATGGCTGAAGCTCATTCCTCAAAGCCCATTTTCTTTGTGCAGCTTTTGGCTGCACATCTTAGCCCACATCTCAAACCCCAAATAAAAGTGCAGTTAATCTCATGCTGCCCCTGGCCTCCTCAAGTCACGTGTGATTGGTGCACACACACCACTATCAGTTTTTTCATCGCATATACATTAAATAGGAAGCGCCATACACTTTTCGCCTCCTTGTCTTCATAGGAACCTAAGAGGAACTTGCTGGATCAGGCCAAGGACCTATCTAGTTCAGCATCCTGTTCTCACAGGATTAGGTCCCTGTGGGAAGCTGGCAAGATGAACATGAGCACAACAACAGTCATCGCACACCTGTGATTCCCCACAACTGGTATTCAGAGGCATTATGCCTCTGACTGTGGAGGCAGAACGTAGCCATTGTGGCTAGTGGCTGTCATCCAATAATCTATAAAAGCCACCCAAGTTGGCGGCCATCACTATGTGCTGCATAAAGAAGTTCATGGCATGTTATGAGAGACAGTCCTAAATGGATAGGACAATGTTGAGTACGAAATTTGCCGTGCAAAAAGGAGAGACCATAGAATAGTCCCATTCAACATGTTGACTTAACCCAGGTACATTATGAAAGCACGTCACTGTTCCCATCTCCTATGGTAACATAGGTACTTTTTTCCTTAAGGGGATGCCACACAGCTCAGATGACAAAAACATGTTGGGATCAATCACAGGAAAGTGAATTTCCTCCATTACAAAAGGGAGCTAAGATTTGAGTACAGTGGTGCCTTGGGTTAAGAACTTAATTTGTTCTGGAGGTCTGTTCTTAACCTGAAACAGTTCTTAACCTGAGATACCACTTTAGCTAATGGGGCCTCCCGCTGCCGCCGCACTGCCAGAATGCAATTTCTGTTCTCATCCTGAAGCAAAGTTCTTAACCCGAAGTACTATTTCTGGGTTAGCAGAGTCTGTAACCTGAAGCGTCTGTAACTTGAAGCTTCTGTAACCCAAGGTACCACTGTAGTTTATTTCCATCCTGAGCTACAAAACAAGAGATACGTGCAAGTACATTAGAGCAAATGTGTTGTATCAGGCTTAACACTGCACTGATACATGACTTGTGCACATAGCATTAGTGGTACTAGGTTAACTGATGAACAAGAGAAGCATTCCGGCTTAAAAATTCCATTAATGTGCAAATACTGCCCTTTCACTATTTGGAGTAGGCCTACTGTTCCCAAACTTTCTAAGAGAACTGTCTGAAAGCTCAGGAGTTCCCCTAAGTTCTCCGAAAGCTTCAAAACACTGGACCAAAGGGATCTCCCTATCCATCTTACATCCTTCCCAGCCTTTGCTGTCAGAGGTCTCCCTTTGCCTCCCACTCTCAGAAATATTCCGTGCTCTAGAAGTGGGCTTTGCAAGATGAGTTTGATTTATCTCGTCATTGTTGAAGGTTTCCTAAATGAGAAAAGCCTCCAGCTGCCAAATTCTAAACCATCTATGTTAAGTGCTTCAAATCTATCAGCATGTTCTAAACTGCAAACTGTGTGCATGCTTGATGCAAACGTAATACATTTTACATATAAAGGGGGCCAACAACATAATTTTCTGGGCCTGTTAAAAAACATATACTCAACCTCCTGCTCCCACCCACAGCAACAATTTCCTAAAGATTCAACAACCCCACATTTTTTAAAAAATTACACAGAGGGTTGTCTGATGGGTTCCTTCTATGAACCTCTAACTTCGTTCCCTATGTACCCCTTCTCTATCCAAACACATACTCCCCAAAGGTAACTGGGAATAGTATTCTTTAGCGAAGACTTACCCAACAAACCCTTACAAGAAAACTAACTTATGCTAGTTCTCTGTCTTAGGTGAAAACTTTTATTTCCATAGATACTCAATGTTTAAATACTGTGGCATTATGTCTAATAATAGCCAATTTATTTAAAACGGCTTTAGGAAAAAGTGTCACTTAAGCACCCACATTAATAATTGTTCTTTATGTCAATCCTTAATGTCTCCTCCCCCACTGTGTTGCAAAACAGCAAATCCTAAAATTAGTCGCCAATATATCTCCCTTTCCTCTTTCATTCATTCTCTTGGGCTTTGTTCGGTTTCTTTCACTGCATAATTGTGTGTATCTTTTTGCCTGCCTGTATTATTTAAGCCGGAAAATGAATATCTTCAAGATCTCTAAAATATCCTCTTTCCTCATTTAAGGATTAAGTTAGGCTTTTTAAAAAAATTCAATAACTTTTCTACACTTCTAAAGATACTGACCTGGAAAAAAGCAGAAAAATCACACTGTACAGGACAGTTTGCAGTAATCAAAAATAGTCATTATTTAAAATTATCTTTATACTTTTAATCATGGCTTCAGTGGTGACCTCAAATGGGGGCAGGGGAAAATCAAATAAAATCCACAGAATTCTTACTCATCTGAGGCCATTGTAATCGATTTCATCGTTAAATTCTCTAAAAACACAAAACAAAATGCAGAGGTTCATTAAAACGGCTTTTCAGAAGAAAGAAAATTGAAACTGCTGGGATTAATATGAAAATAAATAATATTTAATTTCATTGTTCATTGACTAGGAACGAAACTGCATATCATTCCAAAAACAAAGTGTAACACACCAAGTACACAATGGCTTCCTGCATCAAAATTTTCAAGATTTCCATTTGAAAATAATTTCAACTGTTTATCTACCTGTTTAAAGAAAAATAGGAATTGGAGAACAAAAATTGGAGTTGGTGGTAACCATCTGTTTAGATAACAAACTTTAGAACTTGTACAGTCTTGAAAGTTATAGGCAATGTAATAATGAATGTCATGTTAGGGCTCCTTGGCAAAATGGAGGAACTTTTAAATCTATTTTCACTATGCACAAGAAAGTAACAGGAATATTAATTTTTCGCCTGTTTATATTGAGAGGTACAATGAAGAGAGCTCCAATCTGAGGGCAGGGCCTAAGAAGAGATCTTTGTGGGTCCAGTCCACTCCCTTAAGACTTTTGTGAATCAACTGATAAAGACTTAATGATTGTGACAGGATGTCTTCAATGTTAGGCTTACAAAACAGTCACAAGCCCTGCAAGTCTTTCTGATAAACCCAATAGGCACTGATGTATTTCTCCACTCTGTCTAATTGGTGTAAAGTTTGCAGATCTGAGTCTCATATCTTTCACCCAGCTTGCTGCGTCCTCTCCTTTGACACCGGGTCAAGGTTCACATTCGCATCCGATTATCAAAGTGGCAGTCATTAAGCAAGCAGCCTGCCTTGCACCAAAATGAGTTTGCTTGAAGGAAAAGAAAGCTCGGCCCATTTACTCAGCACATTTTAGCATTTTAAGGAGGCCCAAATGTCACACAGTATTGCTACGTTCTGAAGAGTTTCAGACATCTCCAGCTGATGATTAATTGTGAGTGATGGGAAATAAAATCCAGTAAAGCCAGCTGCTTGCCATGGTCGGCAAAATTACTATAATGGATATAGGCTGCCAATTTTCCAGTTTTACTGGCAAGTCTTCCAAGTGTAATTAAGGGAAGTTATAAATGATATGGAAATCTATCAAGTCCCATTTATTTTCAGAGGACTTTTCCCCCAGGGACTTTTATCTTCAAGCTTATAGTTTGCTTTGTTGTGCTAATGATTTCAACCACTTCTTATTTCTATTAAAGCCCTCAATATCCCACCATAAGAAGTTAGAACCACTTCTTTCACAAAGATTTAAAGAAACAGAAACCTCTTAAGGTCATTTGCTTTCCCCCCACCTCCTTTCTTTTTAAGTTGGGACCTTGTTTGCTTTGTGGAAACTCCATTTCCAAATGCTGCATCTTTTCTGCAACAACCTTGAAGAAATGACCAAGATTTTGAGAGAAGGAGATTGATTCACCCACTCCTTAGAAAAGAAATAAAATGCCGGCCTTGTGAAAAGGGGCCTTTGATGCTAGACATTTAGCAGAGGGTGGTGTTGCTCACTAATGTTGTTTGATTTGGAATAAAAGCATGAAAATGATGTGCAAGGGCCTAAAATTGGAGAGGTAAAGGATGAGTGCACCGTATTCCATTTCTCAATTTCATCCTTCAGAACCACAAAATGGGGGGTTATACAGTTACTGGATGAGATTTACGGTAACAGCTGTGGTCCTCCCACACAAGGGAAGACCTTCTAATGGGGTAAGGTCTGTTTTGAACAGACGGGGAGTTACAAAACAAGGTTCCCTATTAAGGATGAGCTCTAATATCCCTGGATAAAGAACGCAAGAGCAATAGTCAGATTGCCTTTAAGAAACCCTAAACCCTACATTTTTTTCCTTCCAAGACACACACACACACAAACCTGGAGCTATTTTAGAAAGTGCAAACTGTTCATAAATGACAGGATGCAAATGCAAGAGAAATTTTCCCCCTACTACTCTCTAGCCACTATAAAGAATGCACAGGAAACTGTGCCAGTGGCATATGGCTTTCTACTGTGCTAAACATTCATACAAAAGACAGGTTCATCAGTCATTGGCGTATCTGGGTAAAAAAAAATAAAAAATTAGCTCCTGATGGATGTTATTTAGAGCTTACCTGCTGCTAATACATTACCAGGGCTGGAAACCCACATGACACTGGAACGGCAGACCATGAAATACAGCACGTGCAAGAACATACCATGTTTGCCAGCTTATCCAAAATAATAAATAAGCTATTTAAACCCCGTGCCTAACATTGGGCCCGCTGCAAGGAACCCTGGGTCAGTCCTACACAGGCCAATTAATGCACAGCATCTGCTGCACAGAAGCAGCGCACGAAGCACTTCCGAATGATTTCAGCAATTAAAAGAAAACTGTTTCCTGCCTGTTCCGACAGCAACTGTTTCAATGCAAGAGTGAGCATCAAATCATTGTGTGCAGCTGAAAAAATTAAGCCTCTTTTTATGGTGGGGGGAGGAGGAGGAAGGGGGAGCATGGAGATTTCTTACGGTATAGGATCCTTCTTTTGTTGCCCTACATTGTGTTTTTCTGCCAAATTAGACAGAAGGCTCCCAGGACTTGCAAGGCCCTCTACTGTATCACCTTCTGGTGCACTGGGGCTCCCTAAAAAGCTGGATCAATATCAGCCCTGCTGACTCGTCTGCAAAAGTGAAAACCCTTCCATTACATTTTTTAAAGAGACCTTTATTATTTTCGAACACAGGTGCTTGAAAAGGATATATTTGAAAGACTCACAGAGATGAAGGCGAGGGAGAAGTATCACACACAACTTTATGGGGGGGGGGGGGAGCCAAAACAATTGGGGCAACAATTGGACGAGACCTTGCATCTCTGAGCCAGTCAACAGCACAGTTAGAATCTTATTTTAGCACCACCCTCTTTTTGAACTCAAAGGAAAGTGCACCGAAAGGAAAGTCCCCAATATCCATATACACTTGTACTTGGTTGTGTTGCAAGCGGTGACAATAGACTGTCAATACTCAACTACTGATAAGGCATAATTCTTGCAAAAATTAAGACAGACAAGGTCATTCCAACTGTGTCAAACATGCCCACACGAGACATCCTGAGCTAGACAAGAAAAAGAGGGTGGGGGTTGAAGATAACACCATTTTAAAAGTCTCAACCCCATGTGTTAAGCATTGTGCATTTTATACATTTATATCCCCATCCTCCCTCCAAGCAGCTCAGCTGTTTTGTCTTACTGGCGTCCTTCAAGATTCTCCCTATCTCTCTGACTTGTTGGCATCAGACACCTATGTAGAAAACAAAATCAAGAGGATTCAGCCGTGACTGAATTCCTTGACATTGTCCAAATCTGTGTAAAATAATTAGTGCCATTTCCCCCTTCCATCCAAATTAAATTCTGAAACAGGAGCTACAGAGTTGAAAATATAATTAGCAGCAATTAACAGTGCTTGACAGACGATTATTAAACTTTTTACGCCACACTCCTTCAAAGAATGAATTTCGGTAGAGCGCATCCTAGATTTTCTGACCCTTGATTAATCAAAGGTCAGTGACGTTCCCCTGACAGCAATAAGAACCAATCATTGTACCCCCACTTATCCAAAACACAAGTGCTCCCAGAGGTTCTAGAAATGTCTAGATTTCCCTTTACAGTGATGGACTAGCTTGACAGTCCTGTTTTAGGAATATTGCGAGTCATCACTGACTACTGAGGAATGTTGATAAGTTTTGTGGGGGTAGCAAAGACCTACTTGTATCAAACTACGCGCTATGTATTCAGATATAAGTTATATTAAATGCTGCTACTAATAATAATAATAATTTATAATGATAATATTTATTTCACCACCACACATCTCAGCTATGGATAAAAAAGCATAAATAAATGTTAACTCCAGCAAACGAAGTAGAAAAACTGTCTGAAGTCTATTTTATATATATATATAAATGACCCCCCAATAGGTATCAAAATAGGCAGTTCCTCATTCCAATTTCTTCACATAGGCATCACTCCCCACCTTTTTTTTTTTTTTTGTTAAGTGTCAGGGTGGCCAGGAGTTTAGGTGGTTTTGGTTTTTTTTAGTTCTGCATAAAGTTAACACCAGCTGACTAGAATTTCATTTGAATTGCTAGCTCTTCCAGAGCATAAAACTACATCAGAGTAAAAGAGAAACCTCTGGGTTACTTACATGAAAATGACAAGTGCCTCTAATCAATATTTGGTGTCCATTAAATTATATCATAAAACTATGTATAAGGCATTTTTTTTTAAAGTGCAGCTTAATTAACCGTTCCATTCCTATGCCTTCCCTTGCTTTCATTGTTTTACAAAGCACTGCTAATTACCAAAGGCCACGAGAATTTATTTCTGACTTTTAAGAGCTGAACAGCCAGCAAGGCATTAAAAGAAAAAGGGAGGAGGTTACAAGCAACAAGTTGTATATTAAAAATATAACCTTACATTTTACAAGAAATCAGTCGCCTGTGGTGTGCTTAGTGAAGTGAGGGAAAAAGAGAGGATTGTAAGGTGTTTTTCGGTTTGCTGTGTCTGAGCATTTTGAAAGACAAAACAATGGCTGGACATTATCTGTAATCTCAGCAAGACATTTTTCCTAGTCTTTTTAAATTGAGTGTTATGGAGCAGAATCTTGTTGGTCTAAAATTAAATATGTCTGAAACCATAAACCTACTATTTGACGAGTAAAGTATTTCATTTCTTCTTTGACGTAACAGAACAAATTTCCATGTCCTATTTTGTATAAGAGGCTGCTACTACACACTGTTCAAGCTTGCTAAACACTTTATTCAAGCCTTTTCGGAATTAAAATTTATCTGTGAAATAGTGCAATTCTTATTTTGAAACCTCATGTCGTATATCACACCCTCTCGATAATACTGAAGTATTTTCATACACGTTTAAATAAATAAGTGCACAGAGGCAGACTTTTCAAATGCAAATTCGAATTAAATAAAATAAAAACACTACATTCAAGAGTTCTTTCAAGTTCACATTATAAATTATTTTTCTAGCCCATATATAAAAATACATTTGGAGAATCGACTCAGTTAAAAAAAGTTTTGGATTTCATTTATTTTTACAGTAGTTCTGCAATATTACTAACACTGTGCAATTATCGATTACAGTTTGCTTACTGAAGAAAAGCAGATTTTGATCCAGAAATACCTATCTGTATTTCCAGAAAGCCATTGAGATGCTTTATTCCGTTTCACTCCTGACATTTCATTCAGTGCTCCCAAGCATTCTATTTGCACATGTGCAAAGGGGCTTTTTCCCTGACCTTTAGCTTTCGCCACTCCCTGCCGCCATGACATATTACAAAGCAGCTTTTGAAACTCGAGAATATTTTCAAAGCCACCTGCAATGAAGAGGGAAGGCCTCAAGGCTGGGGGAAGCCCAGTGCAGACGCACCTTGCCATAAGCTTGGACTGAATAATATTGTATCCTGCTACTCTGAAATAGTAATTAAGTTTATAAATTTATTCCAACACTACAATCCTAAATGCAATAGCCAGGATTCAAAGAACTAGGTATCAAGGAATCTTTTGAATGTTTTTTTTGCAAACCATATTGGAAGGGGAGGTTAAAAAACTTTGAAATTCAGTGGGGTTGGGGGCGGGCAGCATTGAGGTGACGCCAGAAGAGGACATCCTGTGACTCCTGGAATTGGGTCCACGCTGCTTAGCCACCCATCCTTTGCATAACTTCAGTGAAGAAGCCTATTCTCCAGTAGCTGCTCATTCATTCATTAACTTCATTAAATCTGTATAACGCCCTTCACCCACAGATCTCAGGGCAGTTCACAACATAAAATCACAATGCAAAAACCACAAAAACATAGTAAAAATAAGAACAACAACAAACCAATAATCCCCCCCTCCAACAACACATTTAAGAGGGCACTGGATGTCAGTCAGCCCAAGGTCTGGTTGAAGAGGAATGTTTTCACCTGGCACCGCAGGGTGTATAATGAAGGTACCAGCCAAACCTCCCTGGGGAGAGCAGTTCAGAAGCATGTGACCTCTGGGTATTGTTGTACTAGAAATCCCACTAGCCACAGCCAACATGACCAATGGTCAGGGATAATGAAATTTACAATCCAGCAACATCTGGAGGACCACATGTTGCCCATCCCTGCTGTAGATAGTCAATGTGAATGTATGAATATGTTGTGAACTGCCCTAAAAAGTGGCATACAAATTCAATGAAAAAATAAAAATGAAAAAAATAGATGTGTGGGTGGCAAGGGGCAGAGTCAGCAATGTGGTCTCACTCTTTGGTAATCACATAATGCCTCCTGATTCATGTGTGAAGGGAGCGAAATTTAAATGTTCTTCTGAGTGCACCCAAAGTAGCTTTATTGATCCCAATCTTTATGTGGCAGTAAATTCCACTTTTTTCAGTAAAATGTATGTAATGTCTACATGCTGTCTGTAAACTGGGTACCTAAGTTGAAATGATTTCAGTAAGACCTACCCATGTATAATTTTGGGCAGAATTATGGTCCTTCAAATAAACGAATTTATCATGCTAGCGGCCCCCATGTATGGCCCCCAAATTTCTCAGAAATAAACTTGAAGAACCCCCTTCCCAAAAGGGCTGAGCTGTGAAGTTCATCACAATTGACCCGTCTTTGGAAGCTTTTTCACTGTTGCTAAGCAAGCAATTTTTTAATGGAACTTGGAAAAATGAAGAAAATAATAACAAAAGCATATATACAGAATTTGGCAAAAGAAAGAATAATTCTCACGCACATTTCAGACCAACACCACAAAAGGCAATAAAAAAATGCAAGCCATCAGAAAGCAAATGCGAGCACACTATACCTCCCAACGGCCTAAAAAGCAGGATGGATTCCAACAAAAATGACTCCTCAACCTTGGCATCCCTACCCACCCTGGTATCATCTTATAATGGCAGTGTTTCATTATTTTAGTGCATTTTGGAAAACAGAAGCCTCCTTGTAAGACACTCTATAGTAATGCGCTAACTCCCAAAATATTACCAGGAAATAACATTTACCAATGGTCACAAACATAAAATTTATGGAAGAGCTACTCATTAGTTTTAGCATAACATTCAGCTGAAAACTTTTTTTGTCATTTCCCAGTAATATTGTTTCACGCCTCATTATATTATTAGCTGGTAAATACTCTAGAATATAAAAAGGGTACTTAAGTACTCCTTAGTCTGTCTGAAAAGTAGAGGGGGGGGACACAAATTCAGGACACATTCAAACAGTGGAACAAAAAAGACTAGTATATAAGAGTTCCCATCTGTTGTTCTCCGAGGCTTTGAACAGCTACAATGAATGATCCTTGTCCTGATGGACAGCCAAAACATGTAAGCTGAATCGCGCCATCTCGCCGCTTATTCAGTCTGGATAGCTGATACAACCTCATCTCCTTTCAAAAAAACTTTTTGACACCAGTCCTGGAAAGGAAGGATTTACACTAAACTCCCTTTCAGCACCACAAACGTGTTTTTGCAATTAAAGCTGCCCAATTACCATTGACAAGTCCAAGTCGGCAGAACATAAGGCCTGTGCTGTTCAAATGCTCTGCCTCTCGGCGCCTCCTGCAAAAACCCACAGGCAGGGAGAAGGGGCGGCAGGGAAAGGGGAGGGAGAAGCAAGAAAGAAATCTCGCCTCATTATTTAACAACTTGTTTGGTATTGCACCGCACTTCTTTGGGAATGTTTGATTGTATGGGAAGAATGTTTTCCCCATTTCAATTTCCTGGCTGGAGGCCCATCCTCTCATGGTTTTGCTTCTTCATGTACACAAAATATACACAAGACAGATACATAAAAGGATACTTCATAGCATCCTATTTTCCCCCGATTCACTTTAATGTCAGCAGAACAAGGCATTTTGGATAAAAATGAATGGGAGATTTTGTCCTGAAAAATATCCTGCCGCCACACGCAAACACACACACACAGCGTCACTGCATTGTACTGCACGGAGGAATGACAGAATTCACACTCCTTGTGACAAGAAGAAAATGGCAGTAAGCAGACAGTTTTCTAACCTGCCACTCAGTCGATCTGAAAATCAGGAATTGTCAGTGACCATACCTGGTCGTTGTATGTGATTGACTATGTTGTTTGATATGACACTTCTTATAAAACTCTTCCACATAGCATGAGAAAGGGCATCTAAAGATTTAAACAGGCAAAATGTTTCACAGATGACTCACTCAGCTAAGCTCATGAGTAAAAAATCCTGTCCTCCCCCCTTTCAGAAGTAGTTTTTCTAACACTTAACAATGTTGATGGGTTTGCAGTTTCAAGGTAAACATCTTCCAGTCTTGAGTGCAATTTATGTTTGCTTGTTTTTAGTAAGCTCAGCTTCGTCTTCTGTTTAAATGTAAAATACGTTTAAAATGGCATCCCAGTGGAACCTTTTCTCTTTTTTAATTTTTTAAAAAAAAAACTACAGCAGAGAGTACATCTCAAAAAGAGGCCAAGGTAGTTTACTGGCTACATTTTTGGAGAATCGGAATTAGTTCAATGCTAAACAGCATTATCTATTCATAATTTATCCCATTTTTAAATAGCTCAAAAAGAACTGTCCGTGTTTTCTAAATGCATACATAAAATATGTACGTATGTATGCACACAGACACAAAGTAGTTTTTCTTAAAACACAGCAAAAACATGGAATATGGAAATAGAATATTAAATTAGAAAGATAATATTAAGCATGACATCCATGATGCATAGAGCATATAAAATCATCTCTCAGTTCATAGGTCTCATATTGATCCTTTGGATATTAAGGCATATTAAGAAACAGATCCATCATCTGATAAGTATTATGCAGACCTACTTCAATGCACCTTTCTCCAGTCTTTCTCCAGCAACTTTACTTACTCTTTCTGCCCATAGATGTAAATATTAAGGCTCCAATTTTTACTTCACTGATTACGCAAGCAGGGGCCAACTGTAATCAGTGCAACTGAGAATTAAGCAGCACACCTTCATTTTTATTTCAACTCTTTTGGTTCTGGTGCATTTCTATAAAACTGAATGAATAATTAAAGATGACCTTTCTTGTGCTAACATAAAATTATAGCATAATATTAAAGTTAAAGTCAAGAGGATGCATGTGTTTTTATTACGACTAGCAGCAGCTAGCAACTGAAAGGCTCGGAGTCAGGTCAGACGGGGGGGAAAGTGTTTATCACGATGAATGTAATTTTTTTTCCTCGTCAATATCTAGGACAATATGCCTTTGAAATGAATTGATCATAAAGGTTGCCTTCATCCCTGTAGTGATTTCAGCTGAGTTCCCCCACATCCAAATCAAGTTCCATGCACATTCCCTATATACAGCAGTCTCCCTAAAGTAAGTTGACCTGTTTTTTCAAGAGTAACCAGAGCGTGGGAAACTTGATATATTACATTGCAGCAAGCTAAGTTTGCAAACGAGTAGCCACATGACAGGAAACCAAAACCAGCGTGGCTCCCGTACGAGTATAGATGTAGGATACTCATGTTTGTAAACATGTACTTGCCACATTCGCAAGTGCACATACCGAAACATCTTCAGGCAAGACCAAAAAAGAAGTGTGCAAATTGTCCCTGATTCTCCAGTGAGGAATATTCTTAGCTGGAACAGATACAAAGGGCAAGGAATGCTCTTACCATGTCTCCAGGCTTTACAGAAACTGCCACCACTGCTCCAGGCATGGGCGATCTCAGGATGCTGGAGGTATCCTCCACCACTTTCTCTGGCATGTGCTTGCTGAGTTCCGCAGCAAGCTTGGTCAGGATACGTAACTTGTACTTGGGGCAGGAGAGAACAGAATGAAGATAAATGTCACAAAAGCAAATAATTTTTATTTTATTTTATTTATATACCACCCTTCATCAAAAGATATCAGGGCAGTTCACAAGGTAGTATCAAACAAGTGTCAAACCGTAAATTTATTAACTAATCAAAGAAGTACAAAATATATATAGTCATTTATAGGGACATGTTTCTATCTAGCATATGCTGTATACATGGTTTGGAAATGGACAGGACTTTCTTTTTCCTACGTATTGAAAACAATATGTGGAGGAAATTAACCGATTTTGTTAAAAAAAAAATCAGTTAAAAGCACTGATGTAAGATGTTTTTTAAACATCTGTAAGATGAAAAATAAGGCTTACACATCTAAAAGGAGAACACTTTGTTTAAATCCTTATGCTTTAATATTTCTATTTTATTAAAGATCTTATGAAGTACAATCCAGCATTTGCTTGCAACCTAGCCTTGAATTGGCACATCGCAAACTATATCTTTACAGATGTTCACCAACTGGAAATATTTTGTAATTTCTCTACCTACCCACACCCTCCTCCCTCTACAATGCATAAGTTACTATCTAAAATAAATAAGACCAGTTATGTGGCTGACTTTTTGAAAGCGGCTTGGAAACAAATCTCTCCACCTGCTGCCTATCATGCTTTGAAACTATAGCGATGTAAAACGTAGGGATAAATTGATGGAATCAATTCCAAATAAATACCGCAGTAAGAGAACAAAACTCAACCAGGTAAATAGCCGCACTTGAAAACATTAAACACAATGAATTATGGGTTTGATCTTTCTCTACACATGAGTGGCAACAACAACAGAAGGGCCACACAGTCCCCCTCCCCCACTTTCCAGTCCAGGATTTTTCTATGAAGTCCACAGGATTCTGAGAATCCAAGCTTCCATTTTAAAAAGAAGCATCGAAAAATAGCAAAAGTAGACACTATCTTGAATAAGTAACAGTCGGGGGGCGGGGGGAGAGAATCCAGTGTAATTTGCAAAGTTGTTTGTTTCTGGGGGTTTTTTTTTCTAATTTACCCCCAAACTACCAGAAAAACACTATTTTAAAAGTGGAGGGGGTGATTAAAATTATTATTAGCTTTTAGAAGCTATTTTTACTCAGCATATCAACAAAAGCTTTTTCACATCAGGTTTCTTTGGTTTTGTTTTAATCAGAAAATATTGTTCATGCTCTGCAGCCACATCAGTTTTCTTTGGTTTGGCATAAGGCTTACCCAAGAGCAGAGACACTGCACTCGGAAATCCAGCAGATGGCAGCAGGTCTCTGTGAGAAATTTGTTCCTCTTTGACCATCAATGGACAAAAGAGGAACAAACATGCTCCTATCACTAGTTTAACCAGCTGTGTTGATAATAAATGTTACAGTTAGAATTGCACTTATGATAATCTAATTTGCATCCAGATCAGCCAGCAGCAGTATGTCAGCTTTTGGATCTTTTAAAATTGAACTTTCACTATTAAAGCAGAATTCTTAGCACTTTGCAGCTTATCGTGCAAATACTGTCAAATCATGTTACCAGCTTTGGTAACCTATGGCAGTGTAGTTTAAACATAGGAGCTTCAGGGAGTTTTCTACACTGATCCATCTGCTGTGGAATTCCTGCACGCTGGCGATGGTTCTGGGATGGGCTTTAGTGCACATGATCAAAGCAAATCAAACTGACTTTTTGTACATGTGTAAGTATATCAATATGTGTAACTATCATGTGCATTTTTCTGCCTGACTTTAAGATACTGCCTCTTTCAAATACTAAAGCCTAGCAGTGTAAACACCTTAGAAGCTGCACAATCATCAAGTACAAGTTGCGGTTCCTGCGTTGCAGGGGGCTGGACTAGATAACCCTTGGGGTACTTTCCAACGCTATAATTCTATGATACAAGAGGGGAAAGGGGCAAACCATCTTTAAGACAACATGTCCATCTTTTCCCCAATTTACTCAATACAGAACACCGGGGTTCGGAAGAGTTTAGTTAAAAAACAACCACCAAGTTATGGTGGACAAGAAGGCAATATAAACAAACTGCCTTTTGTTCTTCAACTGAATGGACTGAAGTCTCATTCACTTTTTGATTGCCTAAATATTAGAATATCCAGTGTGAAGGTAAATGGGAGCTAATAATGAGAGGTCAAGTATCCTAGCCATTTTGAACACAATCAACCAGGAACTTGGCCTGGAATCAGACCTACTTAAATTAAATGGTAGCTGTAGATCCATGCTCCCAATTGGTTCCTGTTCATTTCAGCGAAGCTTCTACACATCTTCCTAAATCAGTGATACACTGCTTTTCTAATCTGATCAAGGCTATATATTGCATTCACAAGGAGAGAGAAAAAGTTAACACCCGGGGCTGCAAGGCTCTAGAACCAATCCAGAAAATATAGCTTCTTACAGAGAATGTAGAACAAGATACACCTAACAAACCCCATCAGCGGAAGCCCTGCACAAGGACTTCCACTTGCGCAACGGAGCTTTTCCTCCTCCCCTCCCTTTGTTCTCCCCAAATTTCCTCTGTGGGTCAGGAGACAACACCCCCCCCCCATAGCATGCAGGGGAAGGGAGGAGAGAACATTCCATCTGGCAAGGTAGTGTGGTTGTGCAGATGGAACATTTGTAATAGTGCAATGTTGACATATACCCCACAGTATAGGCCAGGCGTGTCCAAAGTCCGTTTCGGGGGCCTAATCTGGCCCACCAGTCGGTTTAATCCGGCCCCTGTGGCAGGTTATTTCCTGTGGTAAAATCCAGGGGGGGAAAAGCTCAACAACTTCAATCCCCCCAAAAAGCTCAGCAACTTCAATCCTAAAAGGGCAACAACTTTGGTCGGCCCTCACGTATGTTCACTTCATCAAACCTGGCCCTCTTTGAAAAAAAGTTTGGACACCCCTAGTATAGGTTCTTCTGGGTATAAAGCCAAGCAACAATAGCTTTACACAGAAATAATATGTGAATATACTAAGCTGAGCAACCAGGTGGTTGCAAGCGTGTTGGGTCTGATGTTTTATCATGTTTTTAATATTTTGTTGGGAGCTGCCCAGAGTGGCTGGGGAAACCCAGCCAGATGGGCAGGGTATAAATAATAAATGATGATGATGATGATCCAAAGAAATGGACAAAGCCTTTCCAACAGAGTTTACTGATACCACATCATACATCATAATTAAGGGTCAATATGTGCTTTCCTCATATACGATTGCTGTCACTTGGAAAAGGAGATGGTCACTGCTAGAGCCTGCATGAAAATTTATTAACACTGTTTTAATGTTGTAAAATGATCACTGACCTGCAGGGAAAGAAACATTTCGCTCACCCCCTCTACACACCAAACCAAACAACTAGTGGTTGGGCTAGTTTAAAATTAGTGCTGTGATTCTTCCTTTCCTGCCCCAAGGTAGCTTTGAAAAAGTTGTACACTAGGCTCTCCCAAGGCAGACAGCTAGGGTGCTTCCAGATGGGAGCTTAATGTAAGCAGCAAGTTTTCTTTTCTTTTTTAAAGCTGGTTGGGTTTTCCCTGGAAAGGGTAAATGCAGATAAGGTTGTGATGGGGATATGGGTGGGCATTTTGATAGCTTCAATGTTGTGTTGATGCTGCAAAAAAACTTGAATGCATGAGGATCCTAAAAATAAACTCCCTAGCACCCAGAAACCTATTTGGGGTGTGTGCAGTACTAGCGAAAACCAAAGGGGCCTGAACTACGTAGACTGCTATCAAAATTCGGCTCAAGTAGCCCACCATATTGTTTTCCAATGGTATTTTAACTATTCCCATCTTCAGGCTCACAACAGACATTGTTCTGTAAGCTGTGGTTTACATTTTCTTTTCTTTTCTTTTTTTTCAAAAAGAAGGATTATTGGGTTCCTATTATAAATGGCCCAAATGGCTACACTCTGGAATCTTTCTTTCAGACAAAAAGCAACAGCCTTGTTATATGTTTGCAACTAAGGAGTTTGATGTGTTTTGATGGCAAATGTTGCCAGAAGAATTGCTATAACCAGTGACAGGCCAAATAGCAACAACTTTTGCATATTTCTTTGCTCTTGTCTGTATATTCTGCCATCAAAACGTACAAGTGTCTGCTGGTTTTTAAAGGATATGATCCTTCAGTGAAATTACAGGGCAAATAAAAGCTTTTGCTCCTATTAAAATTCGTCTGAGTCACATGGCAAGGCAGAAAAAGCTATCTGGGTATACATTCTGCTGTCAATCTAATAAACATTCTGTGCAGAGGGTCTATTTATCAAAAGATAAATTGTAGTTAAAAGTCCTTAATTAAACCTATGGGGGAATATAATTACATCAAATTGCACAGTTTCAGTATTCATAGCAAATACCGTCTACACATACTTTTGAAAATAAAATTAAATAAAAACTTGAATCTTAGGAGGAAAAAAATCCTTCCTTCTCCAGATTGACAATAGATATTCCATTTTTTGCTATGTATTGTGAATGGTACAATTAGCTTCTGCTTAGATTCAGAGAGATTTATGTTTTTACATTGCCCAGGTTCAGAATCAAATTTCATGTCTTTTCAAAACAGTCAAGCTTGTGGCCCTGTGAATAGTTCAAGTTTTCCAAATGAATCTACAATCAAGAGGAGGCTCTACAGGTAGAGGTAGAATTAGCGAGTAAACTGTCCCAATTGTTGTGCAATAAAAGCGTTCTTCTCTTCATCACCCATCACAGGCCGTTCCAAGCATTCCACTTTTACTATTTTAATATTTTCCTATCTTCTAGATTCCTTTCTCTGCAGGGCTCCTGCTTTGCTTGGAATGAGATGTGAGAGTCAGTAAGCCAAATGCTTTCAAATGCAGGCCTTTGTTATTGATGAGCTGTTCCCTTTCCTTTTGTATTTGTTTATTGTTCTTTAGTCTGTTTGGAGGGGGGGGAGAACTGAGCTATTGTAATCAAAAAGTTTTTTTAAAAAAGCAAACTTCTCCGGAAAGGGCCTTTGGGAGCACAGTTGAGAACAAATGACCCCTGTGAACATAGGATCACGAAGTAATACAGAAAAGGGTTCCCTTTTTATAAGTTCTGATGGAAGCTTCCCCCCTCCAAAAAAACATTCCTTTGTAAAATAGTTTCTCAACGTTGAGAAACAGCCTGACCAAGGGGTGCCTGCGAGCTGCAGAACACACACCAAGGATGTTAACATGTGGACTGGTTTGATGAGAAGCGTAAAGCACTTTGGAAGAGCAAAACAACTGAACAATGCCTGGCTCCGAAACAAAGATGACTGGAAGCTTGCAAATATCACCAAATTGCCATCATTCCGTTTTTACTATAACTGGAAAGTGACAAAGCTTTACATAAATAAAATGGAGGCTTTTTTCTTTGTGAAGGTGAGTGGCTGTGTAAGGAATCCCAGAGTTAGAAGGGACCCTGAGGATCATCTAGTCCAACCCCCTTGCAATGCAGGAATATGAGGAGTGAACCTGCAACCTCGCTGTTATCAGCACCACACTCTAACCAACTGAGCTATCAAAGCAATTGCAGAAGGTAAGACCAGTAAGGTCTGCCAAAAGCAGACTACCTCTCAAAACCTTAAATGAAGCATATCCTATAATATTGCAGAGGCCAAATTTGCCAATCACAATCCACTTGATTAAAAAAAATTGGATCTGAGACTCACAGATCCCCCTGGTTTTAAAAAAAATATTTTCCAGCCCAACTTTGGGTGCCAGGGACTGTACCAGAAACCTTTTGTAAGAAAACTATTCCTGCTAAAACTATTGCCTATGCTTCTTGGGGTAGTTGTATTAGTCTGTTGCACTAAAAATAAGAATAATTTTTAAAAGTCAACTAGCACATTAAGACTAAGGGTTGGGATTAGGGTTAGCATAAGGCAGGCATAGGCAAACGCAGCCCTCCAGATGTTTTGGGACTACAACTCCCATCATTCCTAGCTAACAGGACCAGTGGTCAGGGATGGTGGGAACTGTAGTCCCAAAACAGCTGGAGGGCTGAGTTTGCCTATGCCTGGCATAAGGGCTGAATCCAATGAAGTGACTGTACATGTGGAATGATTTGTGGCTCCCCAGTCTGTTCTGGAAGGCTGGGAAAACCTTCAGAACAGATTTGGAGGTGCAAGAGATGAAAGGGGTCATTCTGTTGCATGAGCAGAACTTGTCCCACCTGTGCAATGGCTTTGTTGGATACAGCCCTAATGTATTTCATTGCAGCCTAATCTTTCATAGGCAAGAGTCTTCTTCAAGAGATTCATGTTCCTCTTAAAGCTAAAGCAACAGAGTAGAACTTCTTTATTAGTTCCAACGCAACTGCTCCAGGCTTGCGTCTCTTTTTGAAATTCCTTTACCTGTGACCTGTGGATAACAATAAATGTATCTAGTCCATAAAATGTTGTGCACCAATGAATATGTTAGCCCACAATGTTTTTAATGTGTAACAAGATTATTTGTGTTACAACTGTTTAAGCAATGTAAGTCCAGAGATAAACTCCACCTTGATAATTTTTTAATGTTTTAAAAACAAGTTTTTTTGAGTGGTCAGTGTTTAAAGTCCCAAGTTGCATTCATCTTGCAGTATAAAGTGGAAGATCTTTTGTGGATCCATAGATTTATTTATTTTTCTATTTCATAAGCTCTTTAAGTAACAACAAATGGATGACAATTGCAAGTACATTAAGGCAAGCATGAGTTTTTTTGTTTTGTTTACTAACAACATGCAAAAGAAGCATTACAAATTAGATCATTCACTTGGGCAGAAGCAAACAACATGGTCTCTCCTGATGGCTATGCTAGCTGGGCCTGATGGGAGAGGAGTCCAAGGAAACCTGAGTAGCACCATGCTAGCTACCCCTGCTCTAGGTGAAAACTGAAAATTATCCCTATGCAAAGGATCCTAATTTGCAAAGGAAAAAATTCCAATTCAAAACTTTCAGGAAAGCCATATCATTCCAAGTGACACCCATTCTTACTGGCTCAAAATACTCATAGGCATCATAAATGTATTGATTCGCTGCCACCTAGGCACTGAAATTAGTGCATTAACCCTGTAATCTTCATCATCATTACTCAGAAGTTCCTCTAAATTCAGTGCAACTTACTAAGTGCATCTTTAATAAGGGTGCTTGCTTATGTCTAAAGTTTAAATTCTCATAGAGCATGAGATCTCTTTATACATCAAAGTTCTCCTCATATATTGGGTTAAAAACAGTCAATTGTCTCCCATCCCTCAGCATTATGGATTCTGGAAACGTTTTTTGGGGGGAAATTTCTGTGATCATGGCAGTTTAAAAAATGCACTGCTTAGTCAACAAATTCGAGTTTGACTTTTATAATGGAGTTCCCAGTTCCTACATTATTAGCATGTCTCTGGTAGACAAATGACTTGTAGTGCAGTTGTGCCACAATAATCCCTGGTTTAAGTGGGAGAAACAAATCCCTTATGTAATAAAAAAAAACACCCCGTGGCAATACAAAAGGGATCCCTAAAAACTGAATATTTAATGGATGAGGGATAGAAAGGAGAATGTCACCACTTCTCTAGTACAGGTCCTAGCAACACAAACTTAATTAAAATAGCAATTAATGTTGCTCACACTTCCCACCTTTAAATCCACCATGTAATATATAACACTCTAGTGGGGGGAAAAAACTTCCCAATAAAGATTAAAGCCTCACAAAACAGATTCCTTCCACTTTAGGTTAAGGTTGAGCAGTCAGAGTCAAAAGCATACAGAAATAAAGCTTGTAGCTGTCCTCCTTGTGTGGAGTTACAACACAGCCGGACAAGGTAAAATGAACAGATAACAGTTAGAAAGCTGTCTGAATAGCAGAGCTCTGTACATCTGCAGTCACTGGAGCAGCCTGTTAGCATAATGCTTTGACAACTCCATCAGCGCAGTCTCAAGGTAGCTGTCAATCAGGATGCATCATTTAATACAACCGCACTCGGAGGATTTTCCTCCTATAAACCACATGACAGCGTAACTACAGCTCTATTTACACCGGGCGTCTACTTCTGTTTACAAGGCTCTCGTAATTAGAAAGCATGCAACAGGCAGCAATATTATTTGGATCTCCACTTTGCCAGGCTGCCATGCAAAGTGTGATCTTGCTTCACAGAGTCATGCTAAATGACAAAAGCTCTATTTTTCTTCAGCCTCTGTGCTCAGACAGCACTTCATTTGCAGCTATCTATAATTAGATTAATGGTGTAGTACAGCACAAAGCAGGCCCACTTCACATCAGATAGCATATGAATTAGGACAAACACTTATTTCAATTCCAGGCAGAGAAAGCAGTGACTGGGGTATTTAGCATACCCTTTATGGTGGAATGAGATGTTAATTGTGTACCATTTACCTCTAAACTGCTTGCTTGTTGTATAAATCACTGGGCTAATTGATGTAGAGATAGAAACGTAGCCACAGGCAAGAAATCAAGGGAATGAGAGCTGAAGATGGTGAATAAAGGATTATCCGGCAAAACTACATGGAGATGAGGTTCCTTTGAAACCTGCTCATGAACTGAAGACTTCTTGAAAAACTACAAAAAAGTGCCACACTGATGTGTTGAGAAAGAGTTTACCTCATGGCTTAGAAGCAGTATCTTTAAAGGGAGGGGGTGGACTTCCACAGAGAACTAAATTAAGACATGTGTTCAATGATTTCTGGCAGAGTGGACGTGCTAGTCTGTTGTAGCAAAACCAACAAAGAATCCTGTGGCACATTAAAGGCTAATGGTTTTATTGTGGTATAAGCTTTCATGGACTATAGCCCACTTTATCAGGTGCGCGAAGAAGGCTGCTGCCTACGAAAAATGGTTTTTCTTTAAGCCACCGCAGGTAGAATATTGTAGGCAAAACTGAGCTTGGGTTAGGAAATTAAAAAATAAAAATAAATGTAATAGCTAAACTTTAAAGCAATGCTCACAAAGTTAAGAAATGCAAGTGCTTCCCCAAACAGAAATACAAATTCCTGTGTTGACTAGAATTAAGGATATCCCAACATCTACAAAACTCTCAACCTGGGCAGGAACAAACCGGACTGTTAAAATACTAACAGCTCAAAGCAAAAATATTATTTGAAAATAGGATAATGTAGTGTGGGGAGACTAAGGGGAAGCAATACACCAGGACTTTGGTATACCACATCTCAGAAAGGCCTATCACCTACAGATTGACTGTAGAAGAATGCATGATTATCATAATGTCTGAGGGGAGGAGTGTTTCCTCATATATTTTGCCTGCCCAATCTTTATGTTTGTAGTAGAACACACACACGGCTTTACAACATTAGCCAAACAAAATTTTCCTACTTCAAGACTGTAGGGGGGGGGGGTACATGTAAAGAGAGGGGAAATACATGTAAAACTAAATGAAATGTTGAGCTTAATCATGTGATAGCATTTGGACATCTAAAATAAATTCCTTGATTTTTTCTCCAACTTCAAATCCATATTTTGGTCTAAACAAGAGATAGGATTCGCTTCATTGTTAAATGCATTATGTTATGTTGCTTAATAATAAAGTAGCAGAAACAGCATATGTGAACCAAGTACCTAATGATATCATAGCTGCAAATGTTAACCCTTGGTCTTCAGCATGGCGTAGGTAAACACCTGACCTAGGTTGGGCCACACAAGTACTGTCAGCACTGCAAAGGGGAGCAGGGAACACACTATTCGTGTAAAGCGATTTAAAACCACTGTAGCTATCAAGAAAATTCCCAAGAAATTGTCGTTTTCGGCAGGTCTGAGTTTGAAAGAGATTAAGAGTCTTTTCATTCAACTACAGTTCCAAGGATCTTTGGCTGAAACTCAGGCATGGCCATTTGTAGCCTAAGTATGGCTGAAGAAAGAGAACAAGAGGAGCATTCCAGATCAGGCCTGAGCAACTAGTAACCTAGTATAGTGGTACCTCAGGTTAAGTACTTAATTCGTTCCGGAGGTCCATACTTAATCTGAAACTGTTCTTAACCTGAAGCACCACTTTAGCTAATGGGGCCTCCTGCTGCTGCTGCACCGCCGGAGCACGATTTCTGTTCTCAAACTGAAGCAAAGTTCTTAACCTGAAGCACTATTTCTGGGTTAGCGGAGTCTGTAACCTGAAGCATATGTAACCTGCAGCATATGTAACCTGAGGTACCACTGTAAAGTAAATGGAGTCTGCTAGCTATGTGTCTAGGGGTACTACAACTACTACTACTACTAACAACAACAACAATTATTATTTTTATAGCCTGCACATCTGGCTGGGTTGCCCAAGCCACTCTGCAATCTTCTAGTTCTGCTGGCTGTGTGGGGTTGTAAAAATGAAAATTTTTTGGGGGGGTTGTCACACATCTGACATTCAACTTAGAAGAAAAAGCAACTGAAGATAAGGTATTAAACAAATTAACTGAACCTCATGCTGTAGACTGAGGGTAAAGCAAGGGGCCCACATCTGGAACAATGGAAAGCCACTGTTTTAAATGATGTGCCTAGAGTTGCACAATAAGATTTCTGGCCCCCACTACAGGGAAGCACACTGAGCAAACAAGAGCATTGCTGTACAATACTTCAAAAGAGCAAATTCAATACTGTGGTCACAAGAATAGACTACTTCATCTGTCAGGCGTATTTTCTAACCCAAATAGCCTCCAGCATCCGATTTCAGTTAGCTTTAGAAGGGAAAAGTGAATGTGTTTTTTTAGGCAGCAACACCCTTCCTCTCAAAAGTACATTACATGGATTATGACATCATGGCGACAGTTTTCCTCCCTTATGTCTTATGAACACAGAGATAGTGAAAAACTTGATGAAAATATTGGAAAATTCCTACACAATGTGCCTTTTGTACCACATAAAAAGAGCCCTGCGACATCAGATCAAGTACCCATCACCCACAGCCTCTTGTTTGCAATAGGGACCAGCCAAATATTTCAGGGAATCCCTAAAGTATGGCACACAAGCAACATCTCTCCTTTGTTTGCTCCCAAGGGCCACCATCACATCTTACGGCAGTGAATTCCACAAATAAATAATACATTCTGTCAAGGGGGTTTATGTGCGGTTGCATTTGGGCTGAATCGACTACCAATTAATTTAATTAGAATACCTTCCCTTGGTACTGAAATTTCTCCCCCTCTACTTTCCCCTCATCATTCATCCATTTTTATACCTGTATCATGTTTACTTTGCTATCTTTTGTCTAAACTAAAAAGTCACAAATGATTTACTTTATTCAAATAGGATCACAAAGGCCTGAATGAACAGGTATGTCTTGACCTGATGAAGAAAGACTGACTGATGCAACTCCGAAGAGGGAGTTCCACAAACAAGATGACACCAGAGAAAAGACCCTAACTTGAGTCACTGCAGGAGGGGCCACACCCATTTGCAGAACCATAAGAAGGACCTCCCATACAGATCACAAAGGCTTGGTCTTTTACTTATGGAGAGCACGCTCCAACTTCTAGATCGTATCTCTAGTCTTCTCTGCACTTTTCTAGCTCTATTTTGAGTTAGGCTGACCATACTAAGTGTTCCAAATATGACCCTGCCACAGATTTATACAGTTTATACAAACTTTACAGTACTGGTGGTTTCATTTTCTTGCACATCAAGCTAACTTCAGGATTGAAGTTGTACACTTAGGATTTCTTTTTTTTTAAAAAAATGTGAATAGTGTAGCACTTAGTTTCACCAAATCTCATTTGCCCATCTGTTGACTATTCATTCAGTTTAGAGAAATCTTTCGGAGAGTTTTGCTCTCTGCTTCAGTTTCCACCACCTTAAATAATGTGCTATCGTCTGAAAATGTGGCCACCTCTTTGCCTCTAGGTTTCAATAGCAATGATTCTAAAATACTTAGGAGACCTAATACAGATGCTTTTAGGGAACTGCTGTTGCTCAGCGGTATGGCACGCATTTTGTATATACAATGACCCAAGTGCGATTCCCGGTATCTCCAGGTAGGACTAGGACAGACTCATGCCTAAAACTACAGCCACTCTATACACAAAACAGACTGGATCAAGGCTCTGACCTGGGATGAAGCAGGTTCCTATGTTTTCTCCATTGTCAAAAGTGTGTATTTGCTTCAGTGCTCTGCTTCTTATTCTGTAATTAGTTACCAAGCCATTAAAGGACTTGATTTTTTACCATAGTTAAGTTTCATTCTTTGTCTTTGGTGAAGGATTTAGCTGGAAGCTTTTTTGGAAACTGTAATTTGTGTCTGTCAGATCACCGCGGTCTACCATGTTATTTGCACCCTCCAAGAATTTTAAAAGGTCTAGAAGCAGCCCAATGAAGGACAGAGATATGAAGTTTATTAACAAAAGAGCACTAATGGGCATTGCTGTACATGCTGAACCTGCAATTTCTTGATGCGTAGCAATTATTGTTATTGCAAGACACCAGTTTAATACCCAACTAATTTCAGTAGCTCCTCCCAGACGTATCCCACTGTCCCAGGGTCGACATGCAATAAAGGAAGGAATCCTCCTGTGTCTACCATGACACTCAAGTGCAATGGTTAAGGTTTTGTTCACCATGCTAATAAAGAGTGGTACATAATCCACTTTTATCATTAGCAAAGCTGACGATTCCAAAGAAACGTAAGCTATAGCTGCACAACCAAAGGGACTCATGAAATGGAAACAAATAGCAGCAGAAATGAACTATGTTGACTACTTGGAAATAACACCTCCCAAGTGTGCAGCTAGTTGACACGAATGGAAATGCATGGAGGAAAAAGAGCTGTGAAGCTGTGTAACAGCCCTGTTCCTAATCATTAATCACTTTTTTTCCCTCATGACCATTTAAACTAGCCCATTACAGCCTGCAGCAATAGGGTAACACTCCCATCACTTGCATGTCAGCAATGCTGGTGTTAACAGGAGAAAATATATGGTTTGTTCACTTAGGCTCAAGTCCCACAGCATTTGCTACCTTTAATTGAAAAAGGCAGTTAAACATGAAGTAAATCATTCCATTAGTTTAAGCTGTTTGATAACATCCAATTGATAGTGTCAATATGTTATGCTGACACAATTCATCACTTTAATCGCTCCTGGGCCTATGTATGGAGGAGAGTGGTTGTGAATGAAACACCTGGGTTTCTCTTTCTAGTTTGATAAAAGAAAATGTCAACGAGGACAACTTTTTCACGAAATAAGCCTGCCAATGTAATTAGTAATATTAGACATTCCAACTTCTAACAGGTTTTATTCTAAATATGTTAGTTAATCGGAGGGCAAATTCGGAAGGACTGAATCATGCAGGACCCTGACACAGGTTACACACACTGGGGGGCACGAGAGGGTGACCCGGAGGCCTGTACATCCTTCACTCCTCCCACACACAACCCGGGCAATGCAACCTTCCAATGCAAATTGTGCAGGCCCAGCTTGTGTGAGCCACTCACCCCCTTTTCATGATGAATTAATTGTGCAAGGAAGGCATATAGTACAGTGCATATACAAATATACCAGGGCTGTTCTAAACTAGCTGTCAGATGCCAAGAATCAGAGGCGGATTTAGGGCATTGCGACTGGTTCCACCACACTGGGTTCCGAGCCTAGGGGGCACCACAGGGCATCGCAGCTATGACGTGTGAATTGAGCGGAATGGAAGTCGAGAGGCGGGATGGGCACCAAATTTTGGCCTAGCATAGGGCACCAGTGGAATTTGAAACACTAAAGTCTGCCCTTGCAGTAATTCCTGGTTGGGGAAGGGCGAGACACCATACGCCTCTGGAAGGAAGACGAAGACTAGCTGCCATGGCATGCGCAAGTGAACAGATATAATGAATTTGCCTCAGATAACTCATGGCGATATGTTAATGCACCACCTCCAACAAACCTTATGTCCAAGATCATGTGAATTGGCTATGACCAGATAATACAGACTCAATTCTGCAAAAAAAAACAAAAAAAAAACCACCCTCCAACAACAACACAAAAAATGTACTGTACAAATCACTTGGCTATGAAATATAAAATGTACTATGAGACACTGGATAAAAGTTGATAAAAGACTGTAAAACACTTTGGCAGATTTGAAATGACATTACAAAAAATGATGCACGGGGTAGGTCAGATGAGAGTTCAGTGTGCCGAGCCTTTATGTAGCACAGGAAAATAGGCTGCACCCTGCCAATAAAGACAAAATGTACAGGCAAAATTTGAGTCTCATATTGAATCTGGTTAGCATTCTCTTTAGTACTTTAGCAGCAAGATGCTTCCATTTCTAATTATCATCAAAAAAGTGAAAATTTGCTATATACTTTTCAATATCATTGTTGCACAATGGTTTTACATGAAGAAATAGCAATAACAGCCAATTACACAGGAGTATATTAGAGAATTCAGATGTTTGGCTTGAAATGAACCAGGAAACCTGAACTCTCTTATTAAGAATAGGCAGCTTTCATAGTTGGATCATCAAAAATGCATATGCAACATGGGAGAAATTTCTGTTGAACTTTACATAGTTTGGCTACTGCATGTTGTTCCTTGCTTAATCTACCGTATTTTTTGCTCCATAAGATGCACCTGACCATAAGACGCACCTAGTTTTTAGAGGAGGAAAACAAGAAAAAAAATATTCTGAATCAAATGTTGTACTGAACTATTTAATAAACTACCGGCATATCAGAATAATATTTCAACCATGTAAAGTGAACAGCAGTCAACAGTAGCATTAAGAACCATCATCACTGTCATTAACAAAGGAAGAGAGACTTTAAGGTTCGAGTTCTCTTCTAGTCTTCTGTGAACCCCAAGAACTCATCAGTGCTAGAGTCAGAATTTATGAAGCTCAGTTGCTCACAATCACTGACATCACTTTCTTCGCTATCTTCATATAAGATACCATCGTTTTTTTCCATCCAAAGCAAAATGCCACATTTTTTGAATGACTGTACAACGATTTCCTCCTTCACTGAGGGCCATGATGTTTTCCCCCATTCACAAACTTGAGTGATAGTGGGCCTCTTCATTCGTCCAGTAGGTGTCAGATCATGATTACCAGCAGCCATCCATTTGTTTTACTCTTCTCGCAAAAAAGACCTTAAATGGCTTGTTGATGGAAACATCTAGAGGTTGCAACTGACTGGTAAGACCTCCAGGAATTACAGCTACATGAGTCTTCACTTCTTTAAAGCACTTTTTTGTAGTTTCGTTAATATGTGCTCTAAACTGGTCAAGTACTAATAAGGCATTTTTTTTCAAAAACCCTCCAGGACCACACTTTTTCAACCCATACTCTCATTCCATTTTCTTCCTTCCATCCTTTCTCATGAACATGTACAACTCCTCTTGGAATCACTTCTTTTGGAAATGTTTTCCTTTTGAAAATTAACATGGGTGGCAATTTGGTGCCGTCTGCACAGCAAGACAACACAACCGTGTAATGGGTTTTCTCATGTCCGGAGGTTTTCACGGCGATAGTTTTGGCACCTTGCAGATCAACAGTCCTATTAGATGGCACATCAAAGGGACTTCATCCATATTCCCAATCTGGCCAATTTCAAACCCATTTCTCTTCCTAACATCAATTAGAAATTTATGAAAAGACAGAATCTTGGATTCATATTATTCCAGCATTTTTGTGTGCAGTTCTAGTTTTGGTGCGCATAGCAAGGCCACATCGCCCCATAAACCTGTAGCACCATGATGGTGATCCAGTAAAACAATGAATGCCTTTCTCTACAGTAACGCGTTTGGCTTCATATATTATCATTTTAGTAAAGACTGAGAAGCCATTATTCCAGTGGTTTGTGATCCATTCTTTCATGGCCACGTCCAGCTGCGGCCACTTTGCAGCATTTCTACAAAAAGTGTGCTTACTTTTATCTGCTTTTTGCAGCTGATCCTCCTGTTTCCTCCACTCTCACCATTTTTTTCCAGTTGGAGGTGGCCCAAAATGTCTCTCCGCTGCTCTGTTTCCATGCTCCTTAGCATATTTTACTACCTCTAGTTTAAAAGGAATCTTATATGCTAGTCTTTTCTGCTTTATCATCCTTGTATGTAGAATGCAGAATCCCTTCGCCCACACGAGCCTCGCCCCAAGGGGGCTGTGCGAGCGCCCATCCCAATAGGGCGGCCAAGCGCGGGGGCGGAGGGATTACACAGCTCCTGCTGTGCTTGCTTTACACCCATGTAAGCGGCTCCTTTCCCACTTTGCTACTTTAAAGTGAGCCACGGAGGAGGGACGGATGGGAACCATGGCTCCCGCCCATCCCTCCTCCACGCAGCATTCGCTTCATAAGACGCACAGACATTTCCCCTTACTTTTTTGGAGGAAAAAAGTGCATCTTATGGAGCGAAAAATACGGTATATGTTCATATATACACAATTATTTATGAACCAAACTCAAACATTTAATTTTTTTTTTACTTTTGGGGGAAGATTACATAAAGTTGCAAATATAAGTGCATTTGTAACAAGAGAGTTTTCAACTCTTTTCTTCCCTGCTGAGCCAGTCTCTAAATTGAAGCTCTTTCTGCCAAGCATTTCACATTAAATTATGGAGTTTTCTCAAGGGCTAAAGAAAACAGTTATTAAGAGTGTGAGCTTTGGCCGTTATTTCACAAGTGAGTTAACCTCCATCCTCAGGGCAATATTTTGCAGCTGTTGTTTGAAGTGAGTCAGATTTTTGTTTTTGTTTTCCAATTAGACTTAATTTTAGTGTATAACACAGCTACAAACACAGTGCACAGAGCGGCAACCTATTTTCAGGGAGTCATCTTCCCCTCCCTGCTCCAGGTAATTAGAAAATTACATCTGATCATCTGATATTGATTTGGTCAACCAAAACTGGAAACGTCTGGGAGGTTGGGCAGTAAGGAAAAGGCTGGCATTTCAGTATTTAATTGAATATGAGATATGTTTATGTATTCTGAACCAACAAACAAAAATATAAGGCCAAGAATCGGTTCTGATTTATGCATTAATGCTTTTCTAATGCATTTATTATTTGTTTTACTGTATGGCATTTTAACATGTATTTGTCTGCATATTTTTTAATATTTTACATAAATGAAATGCTATCAATTTTCACATCCTTCACAGTTCAGCTGACTGATAAGTCTAGGAAGCAATAACAATTTGAGACCTGACACCCATCATCTTAGTGTTGAGCAGGCTAGGAGTTATTATTATATGAACACATGCTACTTGCACAGTTTAGGAGAGGATCTTTGAGCAAGTCATGACAACCCGATATATCATTATAGACTATGTGCATGCAAGGAATATTTTGCTTATTTATTTCTTACATTTATATATCAGAATAATTTTAAGTGATTTACAAAAGATAACCATTCCTGCCATATCCATATAACAACACTAAAACACAATAGTACCATATAGTACACTAAAATCCTAAAAAGACAAAGCAGCACTTTAATTACCTCAAGAGTCCTCTACTTCAAGAGAGGAGACCTACATAGGAACTGTATCTCTCAGGAGCAGTGCTGGCAATGCCACAAAATCCTATTGGATGTGGCAAATTGCTCTTATCAAGAAAGAGTAAGTTTACTCTGAGTTTTAAAAAGCTAACTTGAAACACTTTGTTTGTGGATTGAACTTGCCTCATGATATCAAATAATTCCTGACGTTTAAATAATCAGTAGCGTATAATTAAATAACTACTCAAACTCAATTAATTTATCCTCTGCTCCACTTAGTTTAAAGATGGGATCAATATTATTTACCCTACCTGACAAACCTGTCTCCAGGCTTCACACAAGATTGATTCAACACCAGCAGGTAGTTATCAATTAATGTATTTTGCAGCAGAAAATGAACACAATCAATATTCAAAAAACACATGCTTTGCAGAATAGGAATAGTTACTGAAGTGAGTACTGAGTTTTACTCAAAAATCTCCTTCTATGAAGTTCATTGACCCTTTGCATTGCAGCATTTCTGCTAAAGATAATAAGATTACAGTGATACCTTCTTTGCCTGCTAAGAACATTGTTCTGGGGTGGGGAACAATCTGGTTCTGCTGGAAGTATTCTAGTACAGTGGTACCTCGGGTTAAGAACTTAATTCGTTCTGGAGGTCCGTTCTTAACCTGAAACTGTTCTTAACCTGAAGACCACTTTAGCTAATGGGGCCTCCTGCTGCCGCACGATTTCTGTTCTCATCCTGAAGCAAAGTTCTTAACCCAAGGTACTATTTCTGGGTTAACCCAAGGTACTATTTCTGGGTTAGCGGAGTCTGTAACCTGAAGCATCTGTAACCCGAGGTACCACTATATAGGTGGTGAAGCCCAAGAAAACCCCAACACACTTGCAGCCTTTTGTCACACCAAACATAATCACAACACAACAGGATCAGAAAGCCTATTAGTGTTTGTTTATATGCTCACAAAGTTGTTCAACTCCAAGTCCCATCAGCCTCAGCAAGAACGGGCAATGCTCAGGGATGATGGGAGTTGTAGTTCAGTAACATATGGATGACCATAGATTTTCCAACTCCTAAGTTTACACAAAATTTAACAATAGTATATAGGAATGTTTATAGGGTTGTATCCATGTGAAGTCAAAGAGCAATAGTTGAGAATTAACAAAAATGTTATTGTCAACGGTTTGTAATCCTATGCTACTGATCATTTATTGAATGGATCTGGATACTACTATATAAATGAATATTTTTATCTAGTTATGACGAAGATTTGCATAATCACACTCATTGGGAACCAAACCACAGAAAATAATTCCTCATGCTGAGGGATGCTTTTGGATCGTGTTTCCTCCAGTGTTAGAAACTCAGCTATATAAGCTAATTGCCGAATGGCACCTTAAACCTAGGTTGTGGTCACCACACTAGAAGGTCGGCGTGATTTGCCCCCCACTGAATTTTTTTATTAGTATTACTATATTTCAGTTCTACACTACTTTATATTTTAAAGAAAAAATATCAAAGTGGTTTACAACACATTAAAACATCAAATACAACAATCCAGAATAAAACCAAGTTCAAGGAAAATATTTCAAGTGGCCTTCATGTCAATATAAAGGCACTCCTACACAGACACACCAAGCACTCCTGCTTTTTTAAAAATAGGCTCCCCCACATCAGGTAAATATAAATTTGGCTCTACACCTATTCAGAGAATGGTGAGAGCTGGGTCGAGACAGCAGCCAGAACCAAGGGGCACAAGGCAACAGGAAGAACCTAGAGTTTGGAGGGCTTCTCCAACAAATATCAGTAAGGTAAAGGGTAAAGGGACCCCTGACCACTACGTCCAGTCGTGGCTGACTCTGGGGTGGCGGCGCTCATCTCGCTTTATTGGCCGAGGGAGCTGGCGTACAGTTTCCGGGTCATGTGGCCAGCATGACTAAGCCACTTCTGGCAAATCAGAGCAGCACACGGAAACACCGTTTACCTTCCCGCCAGAGCGGTACCTATTTATCTACTTGCACTTTGAAGTGCTTTCAAACTGCTAGGTTGGCAGGAGCTGGGACCAAGCAGCGGGAGCTCACCCCGTCACAGGGATTTGAACCGCCGACCTTCTGATCGGCAAGTCCTAGGCTCTGTGGTTTAAAAATATCAGTACTTGAGCCTTTATTTTTAACTTCCTATAAATGACCTAGAGTTAGGGGTAAGCAGTGGGGTGATACAATTTACCATTGACACCAAACTGTTCAGAGTGATAAGAAGAGAATGGAATTGTGAGTAGCTCAAGAAGGATCTTGCCAATCTGGGTGAATGGACGCTATAATGGATAACGGGATTCAACTTATGTGTGAAGTGATTTCTATGGGACATTAATGTGACTACTCTGTCTGGATCCAACCAACTGGGTTTTTAACTTTCTAAACATGATGCGGTGTCTGAAAGCATACTGAAAACTACTGGCTTACATTTGTGTCCTCTATTATCACATGCTCACAATTACTCAGAAAGAGGAACTCATTTATATTACAGGAAAATCAATCATTCTTCCCCCCTCCCCCCATTTTTAGATTAGATGAGATGGCCCTATTTGCTGGGCAGATCCTGTTCACCGTTCCTTATAATGATTCAAAATGTCAAGCCTCTATATGAGAAGTTCAATTGATTCTTGAAACACATTGTGAACTTGCTAATAATTTAAAGACATGGAAGGGCTCTTTAAAACAGCAGCTTCAGTTTTATAAACAAAAGCAAGCCACCTGAGACCAGAGAGGACAGGATATGAGCTACTTATAGCAACCAGCGAACAAGAATAGCAGGAAGGCTGCTTATTTTGTTGTAGCAAAGGCCTTTGAAGCAAACAATTTATTAAACATCATAATAGTCGAAACAAAATCTTTGAAGGCAGGTTATCCTTCTCTACACCACGTCCCGTTGCGAGAGAATTGCTTCCTTTTCCTTTTTGGGTTTTTTTCATTTGTGACACTGACACCCAAATTATTTTCCTGAGCAACTTGTGTGAGCTGCTCCTTCTGATGTTAACAAGAATAATCGATCCAAGCGCTCTCTCTAGCTCTCTCTCTCTCTGTGTGTGTGTGTGTTTGTGTTTGTGTGTGACAGGTTTAACTTTTTCAGAAGCATAGCGACAATAGCAATTGTGCTGCTTTTCCAGCAACTGGGATATAACTGCAATAAATAAATATTGCCTTCATTGAAAAGGTAGCATCTATAACATAACAGCACAGTGAGATCATTTCAATATGACTTCATTTTTCATATTTTAATTAAAAAGTGACTATTAACACCTTTAATTTACTAGTAGTCACATTTTATTTGTTTATTCTGCTGATTAAAAACATTTCTCTCTTCTTTTCTCTCCCCCCCCCCCCTTGTCTCTTGCATAAAATCACCCTTCTTCACCCACCTATCAGTATAGCAATCCTCATCAATAAACAAGGAATTGCCTTGTCTTGCAGAATCCCAGCCTGGCCACATGGAACATCATACAGAATTATACCTGGGGATTGTAAGTATTTACTCATTTCTTGTATGCTTCCCTCCAATAAAGCAAGGGCAGCTGAAGAGTGCCTTGCTAGTAACCCCCTCACTCAGTTATTTGCTCTCAAATACCCAAGGTCAGAGCTTGTTCTGCCGCTGCCAAATATTACTCATTCCTGTCCCTCTGTTTCTCTTGTCTCTCTATAGGCTGCACTCCAGGTTCAGTGCAATGCACAACATAAATGTAGCCTGCCTGCCTGGATTGGTTCTACCCATGCCAAGGAGCTGGTTCTGTTACCTTGGATGCTGGAGGAACAGAAGCTGGGTTGCTATATACAGTCATACCTCGGGATAAATACGCTTCAGGTTGAGTGCTTTCGGGTTTCACTCTGTGGTGACCCGGAAGTAACAGAGCACGTTACTTCCGGGTTTCACCGCTCATGGATGCGCAGACGGTCAAAATGACATCATGTGCATGTGTGGAAACGGCGAAACGCGACCCGTGCTGTTGCGTCTTACGTTCTGTTCAGGATGCAAACAGGGCTCCGGAACGGATCCCGTTCGCATCCCGAGGTACCACTGTATAGTCTTTGGTGTTTGTACTTCTTTCATTTCCTTTTCATGCTCAAGAGCACATACAACCCAAAGATGTGCTGACTTTAAGGCCATGTGAGCTGGCTTCTGATATGGCAGGAATGTAAGACTGTCTTGCTCATTGTACACTACATTAAATTGCAAATCATGTACCACCTCAGTCAGAAACAGCTGAAGATTCCTTGAAGGTTGTCTACTTTCAAACAGGCATTCTCTGCCACTAAGGTGGGACCATTTCCAGATTCACACATATGAAAAACATCCAATAGACCAGGAATGGGGAGCCTGTGGCCCTTCACATGTTGCGGGATTACAACTCCCATCATTCCCGATCATTGGACATGCTGGCAGGGGCTGATGCGTGTCAGAGTTCAACAACAGCTGGAGGGCCAAAATTTCCCCATCCCAGTTATAGACTCAAACAGGTGCTTCAGTTGTTTGAAGAATCTGTTTTTCATGGCTCGGGCTAATACTTCCTGGCTAGTCACCTTCCTTCTACTTGCCATTTACCTTTTAATTGCCAAACGCTGAACTCATTAAGTCCAACACCTTGTCCCTGTGCAGAAACATTCTGGTAAGAATACTTAGGATCCATCAATGTTCAATTAGTTCCACATGTTTACGTTTTGGTAGGTGAAATGTCACCCAACAAATGTCTGGAGGCTTGGCTATCACCACCCCACCCCATAATGAAAATCAGCTCAACCTTCAGTTGTAGAACAGTCACAGGTTCCAACAGGAAATAAGAAAAATTATCAGTACATTGTGCACAGACCGGAGCATTACCTTGCAACACTTTTTACAGAACTAACCTCACAGGGTAGGAATTAGTGGCCTGGAATCTTCCTCTCACCCCCTGTGTTTTTACAGCTGGGCCTTGTTACATGTAATACTACTATATTCCTTAAACTGTATGAAACAAGTCAGTTGAACAAACATAAACAGATGCAATTGTGAAGTACTTTTTCCTTTAAAAAAAGAGAGAGAGAGATCAATATTCTACACCCTTTTGGCAAATATGTATACTAGCCATACTTTCAAAGAGAAATGCCTTTTCATAGTAAAGGAATCTGTGAGGTAGCTGTCCAGCACTTTGCAACAAATTATTTCGAACCCTCATTTGGAATGAATCTCAACACATTCCAGGAACCCCATAAACAAAGACAACATGTGCAATGTTAACTTTCTCTTTTATGCTGACAGCTTTTCTTCTCCTACCCTCGGCATAATGACCTTCCTGCACAGTGTGTGTTGCCATAAAAAGAAACAGAGCCCTGTAAAATTAGAGGAACTGTTTAATATCAAACTGTTTTATCTAAGGAAGACACCAACTCCAAGGTAAACACCAAAGAAAAGGTACATGAATTAGAAGTATTTGTTTTTGCTGCGGATTCTTTGACTTTACATTGTTCAAATAAACCCGGCCAGGCTTTAGTTATACCTTACAGAGAATGTAAGAATGTTAGCCCAGAAAACATTTGACAGTATAAGGTTGGAACTGCATGACATTTTTTGATCTTCTCCATGTTACAAAAAGGGGGGAAAGCACTTCAGTACTTTTGCACAAGAACTGCAATGAGACATTAAGACAAAGCCTGAGCAGCATTGTAAACCAAAACAGAAAATGGTAGAACATAGATTATCACCAGGCAGATGGCAAAATTAATTGTGCCAGAAGAAAGGGCTGCATTTTATTAAAGGGGGGATGTGACTCAGGATTCTAACTTACATTCAGTTGACTATAATAATCTATCAGAATGAGATTGGTGACACAACTGAATGTTATTGCTGTTGTCACAGGCTTGTATTAAAATGGAAATCCCCTTAGCTTACTACTTGCATCAAAATGTTTATTGAAAGAAAAGCCTTATTTAAGTTAATGAAAACAGAAACATTCTTAATTCACAGCTTGACTAATGTTGCCATGAAAGGTGGGTTAGAAATCCCATCTTCTGTATCAAATGCAGCAGCTTCCACCATAACAGCAGGTATATAACACTGTTTCAAGAAGTTAACAAACACCCGCTAACTAAAACTAGGTGTTTCCTGCTTGGCAGGAGGTTGGACTCGATGGCCCTTGTGGTCTCTTCCAACTCTATGATTCTATGATTCTAAACACACTACAAAACACAACTGGTACTCACCTGAAGGGTAGATTTCTCTTGTACTTATTGGGTTGGCCTGTATGGTTCCACCTGGTGAATGAAGGCAAAAGTAGGCTTTTGGGACACAGCCGTCTCCCCACTCAGTTTTGTGGACATGCCAAGCTCAAACAGTCCACAGAGTCTCAACACAATATGTAAGGAAAAAACCAACAATACAACCTACTGAAGCATTGCAGTCCAAATTAGAGTGAGGCCCCAATGACCCTATGATGGCAAGAGAAATCCACCCTGCAGGTGAGTACCATAGGGTGACTGAATTGGGACATCCCAACTGCAACTGTCAGAGGTAACACAGGAGAACCTATTGAATGACCCTCCAGCCAAATGCTGCAACAAAATATGAGAAGGCATATTATAGGAGTTAGGCGATGCTCGTGTGGCCAACAGCTGACCTCTAATATTGTTTTGAGAATCCAGAGGTCTGTTGCCATCCCCTGCCAGATGTTGAGAAAGGACTGAAGCCTACCCCCACTTTCTGGTGTCATTGGTTCGGCTATGGAGCATTTGTTGCCCTGCTGCTGTTGTGTGTGTTGGATTGGGCGGGTGGGAGAGATAACGAGGTTTGTTCCATATTTGTTTGGGTGGTAGTTGTGGTACCTGCCTTGAGGGCCACAGTTCTGAAATGACTGGTTCTGTTGGTATCATCTGCAGCAACGCTTCTTTTCAAAGTGTGTGACTAGGACCTCTTGATTCAAGTAAGAGATTCCCTGGTAAAGACAGAAGCTGTTCATGCTGCACAGATGGCAAGGGCAAATGTCTCATGTACTCATCGCACAGTGAAATCCTGGTGCCTTTCTATGGTGTTGTTTAGCTAGCCATCCCCATCCTTAGGCAGGAGAGATCTCAAAACTGGTATAGAAACGGGTGTCCTTCAAAAGATTCAGAAATGCTGCATCCAGGGTGTAGTATTTATTAACCAGGGCTAGCAGTTTCTTATATTGCATAGGGTTGGTTCATTCAGCCTGGAGTTGGTATGAATTTGCTGGAGGTCTGCGGTTCTGGGAGCACCGCTGCCCCCTTAAATGGTGCTGGAGGGGTTTCTGATGGGGCAGTATTCACCGTTAGGGAGACTACAGAGCAAGGCAGTAATGGCAAAAAGTGGTCATCCAGGAGGAGTTGATGGGATGGTTGCTGCTCTGCCACAGATCCATGGCTCCATTCCCCTACATCCAGTTCAGGAATGGAAAAGGGGTCAGTCCCTGGTGAAGGTAAGGCCTGAGAGCTGCCCAGGTCCCCAGGATCAATGATAGCCAATATGAAAGGATTAAGAGAGCATAGTTTCTTCTGGCTGTGTGAAGTAGGCCTATGTGGCCTACTGCACCTGTTGTATTCCACCCTGCTGGGAATCAGGCTGCTTCTAAGGAAATGGAGCCCAGGAAGGCCTCCTGTCTCAGGATGTCCTCTGTTAGTTGGAAGCCCCCCAGGGCAGGCATCATCGCAAAGGGTATGGAGCACTGGTGGATGAGACAAAGTGGGAGGGGAGCCCCCATAAATTCTTCAGAAGATACTGAAGAATGAAGACTACAGGGATCTGAGAGGCAGGGTCCTCACCCCACCCCCAAATCTGATCAGTTGTGAGGAGAGGTGCACTTGGGTCCCTGGGCTAGGCTTGCTATGCAGGAGAAGGGGCAGTGCAAATGTGGGTATGTGGAGTGACCTGCTTTAGGCGCTTTCTCTTCCACAGGGCCTTGCAAGCTACCAAGGGGCACATGGCAGGACAGGCCTTATCAAAGGCCACAAGCCAGGGGCTCAATTAGTCACAGAAGCGCTCAGACACAGTCCATATGACCACAGGTGGGCTGTGTCAATTCAAGCACCTCCTTCCTGAAGTGTCAATAGGGAGAGGGAAAGGAGAAGGAAAGAGGGAAGACTTTTAAAAGTTCGTATGTTTGAAGGTTTTTTTAAAGACAGTTAAGGAAGGGGAATAGAAAGGTCAGAAGGATCTGTGAAGGGTGGGAAAGGGTTAGAGGAAGGCGACCGCTAAAGAGGGAAGTGAGAGAGGGTAAAGAACAGAGTATAAAGGAAATTTTAACAAGCCCAAAACAAAGAAAAGTGGGTGCTTGTGTGACTGCTTCGTGCGAGACAGAAGCAAAACTGAGTAGAGAGACACCTATGTCCCAAAAGTCTACTTCTGCCCTCATCCACCAGGTGGAACCATAAAACCCAACCTGGTAACTGTATGATGGCAATAGGAAATTTCTGGGAAGACTTAAAGGTGTTCAAAACCTTCACTACTTGCTCCACAGAAAACTAATCTATTAAGAACATGGGGAAATCACAGGCCCAGGACAAAGCCATTAAGGGTACTTAATTTCAGCCCCAAAAGATGTGGCTTCATCATTTCTCTAGTTCAGTCACTGGTCATCTTATTTCGTGGATAGTCAGACATGGTGACACTTCTATTATTCATTCACATGCCAGAAGTTCCAGATATTAATGCTGCAGACTTAGTAATTAATTAAATTATTAATTAGATTTATATCCTGCTCTTCCTCTCAAAGGAGCCAAGGGTAGCTGCATGCATGGGTCATGCATGTGACTCTTAATCTCAGGGTTGTGGCTTTGAGTCCTATGCTTGGGTGAAAGATTCCTACATTGCAGGGGTTGGATAACCCCTGTGGTCCCTTCCAACTCTACAAATCTGTGAAGGCCTTTGACTTTCTGAGTGGGCTACAGAGAGGGCGAGGAAGTATTTTTCAAGCAGTCGCACAATGCTGTAAAAATCATCTATGTTCTCTGTAACTCTAGCAACAGAGCTTCTAGCTCCAGCATCTATGGGAACTAAACGACAGCTTTGTGATGTCGGTAGGATTGGATTGAATCGCTTAGCTGAGTTTCTCTGAGTTGGCTAGAAACCCGAGAGAAGGGAACAAGCGTGATTATGCACAGCTGAGCAAGCACAGTGCTGAGAGCTCTAACTCTGTGATATGCTGCTCACCGCTGGTGTTCTGCAGTAAAAATGTTTACCATCTGTGTCAGTCCTGAGCTGCTATGGAGCCCTTAACTCACTATAAAATAAGAAGTTTGGGGGGGGGGTAGGGAAGAGGACCACTTCTAAACCAAAAATTGCTTGAAATTCAGAATTTTATACACATCACAAGAGAAATTCTCCACACCTCGTCAAACAAAAACAGTTCTGAGCTAACCCTTCCAAGTTTAATACTTCATAAATGAGAACAGAGTGTGCACGCACAGATTCACAAATATTTTGCTCCAGAGCCCTTAAAAAAAATCAGGGAGCAATAAGAGCAATTAAAGAAAGGGGGAAATGCCCTTAGCTTACTAATGAGTCCATTCTACTGTATTTAAAGCTACAGAAATTAACATACTGGTTCAATTTCCATACAAGTGTAAAATCAGGTATTTAACATTGCTGATCAACTCCTGCAGTTTTGTTGGAGTTGAAAGGTGTCGTTCTTGCGCAGCGTACAATACATTCTACCCCCCTAGGTAATTGGCTATAGAAAAGCTCTGAAACTGCAACACTAATTGTGTGACATCAGAAAATTAGTCCAGGAACCATGCCATACAGCTTTTCTATGTTTTCCTGGTTTCACGCCAACTCAAAACAAACAATATATTGGCTTTCCCACTACCTGTTTGTTCAGCTAACAAGGCTATGAGATCTGCCAAGCTAAACAGCAGCTCGGTGATCCGGTGTAAAAGTCCATCAAACCAAATTGTAGGAAATGGCACACCATTACATAGTTCAAATCTGCGGTGAGAAGCATGTGTAGCTTTTATTATAGAAGACCCTCCTTAAAAAGCACCTGTACAATTTCTGATACACTGAGTTAAACTATCCATCAGCCGTGCATGGCTGCCACCAACCCTGCTAGTTTTGCGGTGCCTATGAGCCTACAATAACTCTGAAGGTGTCCAGCACTGGGCAATCTGCACATTACACAGTGGCTGCTCAGCTTTCCATTCTGTGGGTCTCAACTATGCAGGCCAGCACTACAACCTACGGTCTCCCTCTAACTTCCTCACTTCGCCTACATGCATAGAAAGGAACTTGAGTGTGATCCTTCCCTTTACTGGGTAATTTGGCTGATGAACACAGAGGTTAACAATTACAACTCAGTAGAACACATGAGGGATGCGGGTGGCACTGTGGGTTAAACCACAGAGACTAGGACTTGCCAATCAGAAGGTCGGCAGTTCGAATCCCCACAATGGGGTGAGCTCCCGTTACTCGGTCCCTGCTCCTGCCAACCTAGCAAGCAGTTCAAAAGCACGTCAAAGTGCAAGTAGATAAATAGGTACCGCTCCGGTGGAAAGGTAAGCGGCGTTTCCGTGCGCTGCTCTGGTTCGCCAGAAGCGGCTTAGTCATGCTGGCCACATGACCCGGAAGCTGTAGGCCAGCTCTCTCGGCCAATAAAGCGAGATGAGCGCCGCAACCCCAGAGTTGGTCACGACTGGACCTAATGGTCAGGGGTCCTTTACTTAGAACACATGAGGACAAATACTACGGAGGGGGGGTCATGTGTGCTGGCTGCACCCCATTTCCCCACCTGACCTTCACTATTCTGCTGCTTTCAATTGTACCTGATCCTCCAATCTTCGAAGATTCAATTATTAGAAAACTGCAGTAAGCAAAACAAACAATCCCTGCATTGTTTTGCAGCAGTATCTCAGTGATAAAAGGGTCTTGAAGCAAATGCAGATCACTTAAACTATATTCCATAACAAACTTGCATTGCAAAGGAGGAACATTAAACTTTAGGGGATGCATTCCAGTACCCCATTCTGCTAGTGGAAGCCAACCCGAGGATTCCCTTTGGCACAATGGGAATTCCGTCCACATGTGCTCCTCACAGTTCCCCCTATTCAGTCTGGATGGTTGAGGAAACTCCCAGAACAGATTTAGGGGGTGTAGAGAAGAGAGGAGATGGTTCCAGCCTGCAACAAAAATCCTTGTGCTGATGGAACTGTAGCCTTAGTGCTATGTTGAATACAAGCCAAGGTCTTTTGTAATCAGTTTGTTATTAGTGTTCCTTAAGAGTAAAAAGCATTTACTCTAGATGCGGATAAATATTATCTAGTCATGTTCCTGTGGAAATCTCAAGTTGCCAATACTAAGTTCCTTTGAATTCTCTCATTACGTTTTCTTCAAGACTTATGACACACTTGCTGCTCTTGTATTACTCAGCACTTGCTGTAGTGAACTAGAATCTAGGTAATGGGTTGGAAATATTAATCCCAAAATAAACTTGGCACTTTGATCCTGTTCACCCACACTGGTGAAAACAGTAGCTTTTGCCACTGAATCTACTGAGACATTCTAACCTGGCAGGCAAGACACAAATATACACAGTTCCATGCTTCTTGTGACGAGATGGTGAAGGACTGCATTAGCTTTCTTAGCTCCAAAAGGCACATACGTCTCCTTCCTACACTTCACAGCCGACAACAGGTACACTCATAGACACCCACAGAGCCTCACAATAAGCATCACTGACTGTCGTCTTCCTCCCCATTCCTGGACCCCAGCCAGAAAGGCTGGGTAAATATCTCTGGCAGGATAATGAATAGTGAGGAGAGAGGATGAAAGTTGAAAAAGCAGAGGTTATAGGGAAGACACTACATGACAACTAGTACACTCCCCCCCTCAACAGTGTGACAATGAAGAAATTGCAGCAACCTATTGCAATGCATATGCAATGGGACACGGGTGGCGCTGTGGGTTAAACCACAGAGCCTAGGACTTGCCGATCCGAAGGTCGGCGGTTCGAATCCCTGTGATGGGGTGAGCTCCCGTTGCTCGGTCCCTGCTCCTGCCAACCTAGCAGTTCGAAAGCACGTCAAAGTGCAAGTAGATAAATAGGTACCACTCCAGCGGGAAGGTAAATGGCGTTTCTGTGCGCTGCTCTGGTTCGCCAGAAGTGGCTTACTCATGCTGGCCACATGACCTGGAAGCTGTATGCCGGCTCCCTCGGCCAATAAAGTGTGATGAGCGCCGCAACCCCAGAGTCGGCCACAACTGGACCTAATGGTCAGGGGTCCCTTTATAATGCAGTGCATATGTCAAAGAAAGGTGCTGTCACTGCAAATAAAACTCACCAGTGAGCACACACTTGCTCTCATAGAGAACGCACTTAGTTTTCTCAAAAGACAGACAGCTGTAGGGATTGAAAGAATCCTTATAGTGTGGGTTGTGGATGTTGCCACCAGTCTTGCTTCATTCAGAAGCACAGCTTATGAGGAAGAGTGGTAAGTCCACTCTAGAGAAAACTCCAGAAGTCTTGGCTGCCAATTGTACTCAGACTACAAGTACATGGACTGCACCTGAGGGAACAATGTGTGTTGTTGATAAGGTAGGACTCCTCTACCTTATTCCATGGACAAAAGGAAGGAACATACAAAAACATGCTCGGTCAGCATGGAACCTACATTAAGTGGCACTATGGTAATGTCACAAGGAAAAGTTGGGAGATACCTGAAAAACAACAGTTACACTGAGATCTATGCTGAAGAAGTTGCTGCTGTACTCATTATGCAAATAGCATCACAATTAGCAGAAAGTGGACATGTGACAATCACTGCTAATGCTACAGGCACACAAGCCCTACTTTTACACCATGGAAAAGGGAACCTAGTGAAGCAGTCAGCAGCACAGGATGGAAAAATAAATGACACTAATGGTATTCAAAATGCAGCAGGGTTGCAAAATTCTCCCCTTTGCTCATGCTTCAAGTGATTGCAATAAAATTAGCCCCATTTTTGGAAAAATTAAAATGTTAATATGCCATCTCCTTCTGAGAAACAAAAATAGGTGACTTTGGTAAAAATAACACTTCACTGAAAAGCAACTGACAGAAGTTGGGTGTAAAATACTACCATCCGTAAATAAAGGGAATGGAAAAAATCTAGACCTTGATAGTCCAAGATATGAAACGTATGAGAAAAATCTCTGCTGCAAAAAAGGAGCTTGACCTTCCATGTCTACCTCCAGAAGTCAAGGCAGCAAATTACCATTTGTGGGGGACACATTCCCAAGGTGTGAGGTGGAGAACATTTGGAGATAGTGACTTAGATCCAAAGAGAGGATGATGGACAACTGCTTCTCGTAACTACAAAGAAACATCTTGCACCAGAAAAGTTGCCGGAAACAGTTTGTTGCCCCTGCAAAATCATAGGTTTTAATGTGAATGAGCCATGTTCTAAATGATGACATAGCGGATTTACAATCTTGCATGCTCAATGGTTTTTGCAAGCACAGCAGTGTAAGTGCATGAACAAATATACCAGCAGTTCTTGGGGGGTGGGGGAGAGAAAAAGTAGTAGTACCAGTGTATATGTACATGACTCTACACTGGTTTAATTTCAAATGATTTTTTCTTAGTAAGCTGTTTGGATTTCTATTTAGGGCCATTATGGTTTTCACGAACGCTCAGTATCCGAAAATGCACATGGATGTTGGTAAACTTTGAATAGTCAACACACAAGCATGTCCAGAGAAAAATAAAATTAGAATAAAACTTCTGCAGTAAGGTAACAGGAAAGGCAATTATGGACTTTTCTCTATTATACTACTACACTGAACACAGTGGAACCTACTTCTGAGTAAGCATGTATAAGATTGTGTTGTTAGGCTAATGAAAATATTAAAGAGTAGACTTTTTTGTAAGCTAATGACATAGTAAAGTGACAGTAACAATGTTCTTTTTTAATAGTCACACAGAGAACCTGTGTGCACAGAGACTAATTAAAAAAGGGGGTCACATAAAGGGGGGTGGCTCCCCAAATCAACACAGACTGTGGAAACTTCACACTGAACTTCAAGCATCTGGCATTGTGTGGCTCCCCATTCTTCCTACAGACTCTGTGTTCTTGGTTTCCAAATGAGATGTAAAAGCTGCTCTCATCAGAAAAGAGATTTGGGGAGCTATGTCATCAGCTGGTGTTGGTCCACTGTGCTTCATTAAGTCCAGGGTCAACACAGCTGTCTACCAGGAGATTTTGGAGCACTTCATGCTTCCTTCTGCAGATGAGCTTTATGGGGATGTTGACTTCATTTTCCAGCAGGACTTTGGCACCTGCCCACACTGCCAAAAGTACCAAAACCTGGTTCAATGCCCATGGGATTACTGTGCTTGATTGGCCAGGAAACTCGCCTGACCTGAACCCCATTGAGAATCTATGGGGCATTGCCAAGAGAAAGATGAAAGACACAAGACCAAGCAATGCAGAAGAGCTGAAGGCTGCTATTGAAGCATCCTGGTCTTCCATAACACCTCAGCAGTGCCAGAGGCTGATAGCATCCATGCCACGCCACATTGAGGCAGTAATTGAAGCAAAAGGGGCCCAAACCAAGCACTGAGTACATATGCATGCTTCTATTTCTCAGAGGTCCAATATTGCTCTATTTGCAGTCCTTGTTGTGCTGATTTCATTTAATATTCTAATTTTCTGATATTGTTAATTTGGGGTTTTCATCAGCTGTACGCCATGATCATCACAATTACAACAAATAAAGGCTTGACATATCTCACTTTACATGTCATGAGTCTATCTCATTTATTAGTTTCACCTTTTAGGTTGAGCTACTGAAATAAATGAACTTTTCCACGATATTCTAATTTTCTGAGTTTCACCTGTATGTGGGAGAGGCTGGGAGCCTGGCAGGCATCTCTTCATTTATTTTCTGAAATTATACTATCACCCAACTGGAAGATCACCTGACCCTAAGGGTCAAGGAGGCCAAGATTCCAAATTGGTACTTGGGAAAACATGCTTGACATTTGGGATATGGATCCTATTTAATCAGTCCCTTGGCTCTACAGTTCCTTATTTCTTTAGGAAAAGCCGATAAAATACATACACAACAGAATCCACTCATGTCTGATGCTAATCTGTGCTTAACCTTCTCTACAGCTTCCACCCCCTTCCAGCTGGATTTTGACAGGTTAAGAAGTATCAGCCTGTCACAACTCTTCATTCTGAACAGTGTGTGCAGTTTTATTCCATCCCTTCTCAGAGAAGAACCAGTAATTCTATTCCGTCCTTAAATTCAGGATTGACAGTTCGAAGTGCTTAGAAAATGAATCATCCAATATTCCTGTGCTTCTGTTTAATACTAGTCAACGCGATCCGTATAAATACTTACACCAAAATTCACTTTATATTTTGTCTTGCATTGTCTCCAAATGTGTAAGTGCTTAAAAAACACCCAGAGATCACACATTTTGAACAGAGGTGTTTAAAGTATTACTAGCAATTTTTGTCTCCTCGTGTGTATCATAAAGGGACTTACCGTAAGTTATAATATAGGAACAATCACTAGAAGGGGTTAAGAATTTTGCTGAAATTTGCTCCTGCACAATGTCCTTATATACTCCAGTTCTAGGGCACTACTTGTATTCCAACTTTGTTATTACTGAATTTCTTTGTTACATCCCCATTACTGCTTCTTAGCCTCCCCCCCCCCCCCCAGATAAGCAAGAGACACAGGAAGGAACCTGTATGAATGTGCTGCTCACATTACAATTTGCTATGCTAATGTTTACTGAGCTTTGGACTGATATTCAGGAGATGGACCACACGTGCATGATATTTCCTATGCTAATCAAGACCTACCACAAAAGCTCTGCTTTGTTACTTCCTTTGGGGGGGGGACACACTGGATAGCGCTACATGATACTCAATAAATATAAAATGGCAAGGATAAACTTGGCCAAGCTGAAGAGATGAATAATCTTATTTTTAATTTACTTAACATATTTTAACTGCCTCTTGGCTCTCTATTAAAACCTCATAAATTGGCCTTTGCTAAATGCTAATGAAAGTTACCCTTTCATTGCTATGGCAAAGGAAATTCAGTATCTGCTGCTCTGTAATATTCCCCGCCTGCTGCTTCATTTACTTAGAAAATAAGTGGGCAAACGTGACCATTCCTTCCCTTCAACCATAATTATGTATGGTCTGTTTCTTGAAATTTCCTTCACCATAGTACTGAACTGGTAAACTTAATTGGCATTCAGCTAATGGTCTTAGGGCCATTTCAAACACAAACAGAGGGGGAAATATTTATGCACTGCATGGTTCAGAAAAATAGTCAAAATACTACTGAAATCACCTTTCCATTACTTCCGGAATGAATTATTACACCCAATTTTACTAATTTCACTGACCAGTATTCAGCAAAGAGATGGGTCTGACCTATCCTCCTTCCTATCATCATCACAGTTCAGGTGAAACGAACCACAGAGATCACATTTTTACAAATGCTAAGTTTCCAGAATAAAAAATATTCCACACTCCAACCATATGTGTAAAAGCATTTCCGAAAAAAAATTGAAATAAAATGTCTCCCAAAATAAAATGGCATTTCAGATGCAATAGGAATAATTAGTGGCACTTCGCAAAAATTTAAAAAATAAAAACAGAACCAGGTATAATTTGAGGGTAGTGTGCATTTAGCAACATTGGTCTATCCTAAAAATAAGGGCTTCAATCTTAAACAATAAAAGCGGAGTAATATGAAAGTTGCATATATTTTCTACATGCCAAAATCGACTTCCTTTTACAGTTGCAAACATCATATATCACTAACTTCATAAGGAGCCCCTAGGGAAACCCAAGTACAAAAGCAATCTCTGAGTAGGCCCATGCCACACACTGGACAATGTGGTCAAACGCATTTCATATCCAGAGGGAGGAAAGGAGGGGGGAGAAGGAAGCAATGCGACTAGAACAGAGTCACAAGGCAGATGGCCAGTTTTATTAATCTGACCTTATTTGTCCAAGACCAGATCAAGAGAACTGCTAAATGTGCTGATGCTTCAAAATAATCCACAAACCCTACAGATCTTAGATTTGCATATTTAAGATAAATACCAGATCCATTTGGAATTTCTATCAAGGATTTTGAAGATGTCTAATAGTCTTAATGACAATTTATCCAGGGTGAACACTTTGTACGGTCTTATGCACATCTTAAAGCAACTGCTCTATTGGGCTAGGAACTTTTCATTCACTATACATGGTAAGCGTACAGAACCGTGTGTCAAAAACAGTCTTTGTGTATCATCCCCCATGATCTCAGATGACGATGCAGCACAAGCTTCATCTTTTGCTAATTAAACGAATCAATTAAGAGACTATTGTTGCAACTGTGTAACTGCTGTTCTATAGTGGCAATAACAACCCCACAGGGAGGTCTTTTACTACATTAAAATGCTGTCCTCTACAACTCCATCTGATATTATTAGAAACAGTTATTTGCGTCTTGCTGTCATATTAGTAGCAGCAGCATATTATGGAAATATGCAGACCAGAATGGTCCCAGTATGAGATCAGGTTTGGTTTTCAGCCTCCAAGGGTACAAATGCTGAAAATTCCAAAGTTCCCCAAAGTTCATTAATGGAACTGATAAATTTACCAGCACAGCAGCCATTTAGATGCTAGGTAAGGGTCACACATTTGCATACTTTCCTGCTAAGCTGATACAATTCAACTAGATAAATTATCATATTAAGTTTACCCTCCTGAGTTAAACTGATGGAGTTCAAAATTGTTTTCGATGGTTGTCATTAATCGCTGTTACATCTTAAATGCTTGCTTTGAAATCTAATTGTGGTGGTGTGCCAAGGGTCATATTAATAGCATTCTTCATGCTAAAGCTTTGTAAAAACATGTTTATTTTACTGATATCACTGAAGCTTAAAAGAATAATGAGAAATGAAGTATATTTATTATCAATAAAAACTTAATTTAAAATGTACTTTGTGAGATTTAAATTAGGTTTATCTATTTCATTTTTATTTTGTTTCATTAAGCTCCCTGGTTAAGCTTCAGAACCATATAAAGGAATATTCTTCTACAAGTCAAGCTGCAGTGGTGACAATCCTGTTTAAAAGAGGCAGGGGTATTCATTTCTCCTCCACCGTCTGGAAAGGTTCAAATTATACCACACGCCTAAGTATGGCAGAGAGCAACAGTTTTAAAAACATACGATATGTTTTTAATTCCTTCCCAACCAATCTGTCTTTGGGCAGAACTATATATGAATGTGTGAATATGTGAGCCATCATCTGATGGCTACAACTAGAGAATAGCTGCAGGGCCAACGAGGGTGGGGGGAAGCTAGTACAAATTACCAGGGCCCAGTAGTCCAGAAGAGGACTAAAACTGAACAGATGCAAGTCCAAATCTCCAATCAGGCATAAGGCTCAGGGCTGATGCAAGGATAAGGGTAGTGTGCGACTATGCATGCCCAGCAGTCCAGAAGAAGACCTGACTACTATGTGTTTTACGTAATCCTTAACAAGATAAATATGTCATGATCAATGCACACACAATTCTGAACAACTTGCAAATTTGTGCTGTGAACAGAGCATTTCCAAGTATTCTCGACTCTATGTGAATATTTGCTTCTGCACTTTGACAGTATTATAGTGCAAACTCGTTTTATTATGTGCAGCTGCACTTGTATGTTTTTGTAATGTGTATACAACAAAGTTGTGTTGCACATATACACTTACAAGTGTATGGTTAGTTTAGCAACAATCAATCATGTGGGTGCAGAGAAAAAGGAAAGGGGAGATTAATATTTTCCCTGCATGCTGCTTTCCCTCTGAATCTGCCCTAAAGTTGATTTTCTTCCAGCATAATTCCAGATGTTCCCCATCAAACAACCTTCAAGATTTCCTTGAGGAGGGCAGCAGGTGAGTAAAGCCTAAAGCTTTGATATTAATATTTTATTTGGTTTCAAGATTCAAAATGACATCTTAATACTAAATAATTATAATCCTGTTTAAAAAACTAATGACTTCCCACTCACCCATCCTCAATATTTATAAATGTAATTACAAACAACTGCATTTTAAAGTTCCCACATATCAAGTTTCATCCTCTTTAACAGGTTTCTTAATATAATCTAATATTTTCTTTCCTTGAACTTCAAACCCCACTAAAGCGGATCCTCCTCAACTCTGGCTCTGAACTTCCTCTTTCCAAAGTTGATTTTCCACAAAAGCATCCTTCAGGATTTCGTTACATACATTTGCATGTTATATACAACTCTGCAGATATAATGTTTTGAGCATGTTGGTTCCAGTTTCAAAACAAACAAGCTGCATAAACAGTTGGGCTGTGTTAGAGAAGCCCAACACGCAGTGTGTGTGTGTGTGTGTGTGTGTGTGTGTGTGTGTGTGTGTTTCTGTGTGTGTAGCATTAAATGTAATTTTTTTTGTGTGTAGCATTAAATGTAATATTTTATTGACAGAATGACAAGGTTGAATTTAGGTTGGATTTTTGTTATAATGGATATTGTTTTTATACTGTGCATAGTGTACACTGCTTAGAGATAGTTAAAACATTAATTGGCTCAGAAATGCATATTATTATTATTATTATTATTATTATTATTATTATTATTATACTGCACTATACCCACAGGTCTCATGGTGGTTCAAAATAACCTAGTGTTGCTGTTATTTCTTAATTTATATGCTGCTGAATTGCCAAGTTGGGTTCTAAGCACTTCACAAGCATAAAACTGATTACAAAAAGTCCACATACAAACACACACAGAGAGAGAGAGAGCAGATATTAGTACTCACCACTGTGCCAAGGAACTGAATGCTAAGATTTCCACCGGCATCACGGGAAAGGCACTAGAAGAAACCAATGAACAGCAATTACATTATGTTCTATAAACAGAAGTGATAGTTTCCCCCATTCCAGAGTGCTAGCAAAGTTACATTTTGTGAGACAAGGATACATATACAAAAAGGTATTTACTTCAGGAATAGGCTGAGTTTGCATGCAATGCTAAGCCTAACCATGGCTTAACATGAACAGGTAAGTGTGACGGTATTCATGCTAAACACTGCAGCCACTTTGCTCCTCACCTGGTCCTGCTACTGTTGTGCTAACCAGTTAAGCCACAATTTGGCTTACTGCTGTGTCTGCACCCATGCGTGTGGTTTGCATTTTGCAGACAAACTAGGAGCAGTATGTCATAGAACAAACCTTGGCTACAGCTCATGATATCTCTGGAGCAAAGCAAAGCATAAGCTCAGGTTTGACTATAATGGGTTGCAGGACAGCAGCAAAGAGGGAAGTGGCTCTAGGTTTGGCTTAGCCTTATGTGCAAACTGACCCAGGACTCTACTTGAGCCAATACAGATTAGCGGTTAGAGTATTAAAACTGAAGAGATGCAAGTCCAAATCTTCAATCAGGCATAAGGCTCAGGGCTGATGCAAGGATAGGGGCAGGGGGCAACTATGCATGCCACCCTGAACTACTTGGGGGAGGGGCAGGGGGTGCCATCTAAGAGGGGCCGAGGGGCCCCCCAATTTTCAAGGATGCACGCACCAGCCCGCTCAATTGGGGGGGGGGGGCAAGCCAGCACACCTGAGCAGGGAGGTACAGCAGCAGCAGTAATTCTGAAGATCTCATTTACACTTCCCCTACAAGATTAACATTCTTATTAAAAAGTAGGTTCACCTCCACTTTGAAACAAAGATGAAAAATCGCTCATATTCAAAGCAAGAAGCCTGATCCTTCTGTTTTCACACAACAAACCATTAAGAGGGCAGAGACTAGCGTAGAATATATTAACAGTAAATTGGACTGCAAAAGTCATGAACGGCAAATGTTCTTTGAGAAGCTTTGACATATGGTATTTTAATTGTTAGTTCCTTATTTTCCACATGGTATTTTAGTCCCACCATAACCCTGCAAGGTAGATTATGCAAAAAAATAGCAACGAGTTTCACAACTTTCCAAGGATTTGAATCTGAATTCCCCCATGCCAAATTCAATACTTAAAACTACAGGAACATCGCTTTATGCAATTAACCTGAAAAAGCATAAAGCCTTGTAGGGAAATGTTATATAAATGTCTGTTTATGTTCACGTTTGAAGGAAAAAATAGTATGTGACCTGTGTGTTTGTCCATGTCTGAGGCCTACTATACCACTGGCCATAACTGCTTGGTGAAAAATTCGGAGTGGAGAAAGAGACCTTCACTTTGGCAATTTATTATCTGGAACAGGCAGATTCAGTCTAATAGGTCTGGGTGACAGCAGACTGGCTGGATGCCCTACTCAGTTGGGAGTTAACTGATGGTGAGGAACACAGTTGACATTGGTCAGCAGAGGAGTGGTAATAAAAGGAGTTGATGAAGGGTGTGTAGAAAACTCACCAGAGAATATTAATACCCAGTGTCATATTAATACTTGTCTGGTGAAGATCGTAAGATGGAAGCTGGTGTTAGTCTGAGAGGCTGCCTCTGAAAAGTCTTAGCAGAGGAAGGTTAGACAAGTAGGGTTTTTAAGTTAGCCAAATCAAGCAGCCAGAAGTACAATCCGGAGGCAGTTTGTCCCTAGCTGCTGGACTGGGATGTGGGACAATTTGGCTGGGGTGGAGATTTAAGGAATTTGGCCTCAGGTAAATAAAAGCCACTTAGAAGCTGCTGTCAGTGCCAGTGTCTCTTGAGTCTCCACAAACTGTCAACGAGCACCTTCAAGATCCCAGTGTAAATATCAGTATTCCCTTATAGACATAATAGTGAATCCTGACTCCACTCGGTGTCCATCTCATGCCTAAGCCTACATCACGAGCTACTAGGAGGTCCCAAAAACAATCTGTGAATTGGTAGCAGTGAAAAATTTGAAAAGCACAGGTGCTTAAAGCTAATTAGAGAAAGTAAGGTGGAGGAACAGGTATCCGTTACATCTGTGAAGTTCTAAACACACAGGAAAATAGAATAATTGCAAAGCTATGTATGTTATCTAAAATATTTTAAAGATCTGCAGCACAGACAATCTGCTCTGTACAAAGCAATGTTTACTGGCAGCAAGTCTTCCTTCTAGACATCCTCTATAGCAGGGGTCAGCAAACCTTTTCAGCAGGGGGCCGGTCCACTGTCCCTCAAACCTTGTGTGGGGCCTTACTATATTTTGAAAAAAGAACGAATTCCTATGCCCCACAAATAACCCAGAGATGCATTTTAAATAAAAACACACATTCTACTCATGTAAAAACACCAGGCAGGCCCCACAAATAACCCAGAGATGTATTTTAAATAAAAGGGCACATTCTGCAAAAACATGCTGATTCCTGGACAGTCTGCGGGCCGGATTTAGAAGGTGACTGGGGCCAGATCTGGCCCCCGGGCCTTAGTTTGCCTATCCATGATCTATAGCAACACTTTATGAAGCAACACCTTCTTCGAAATCTCTTTTTCTCAGCTGATGGGTCATTTAGTGGCACTCCAATCTTTACAACCACAGGAAACAAAGGAGAATGTGCCAAGTCTTGACATATTTCAACTAATGATTAATGGAGTGGAAAATATGGGAAACAAAATTTCATACAAAAATCCTGACATTTATGTTTATAAGGGAAACAGGAATATACACTTTTCCCCACAGACTGGGAGAAACACAATCAAGTTTTGGAAACAGCAAAGGAGAACAAAGTACCAGCTGCTTACAATGAAGCAACCGTATGCCAAAACAAACAGGTACAGAATACTTGATAAGCTGTCACAATTGAATCTAATTTTTTTAATGGAATAACCTTCTCCCACATTAAACATCTTGTCATTGATTTCACCACCACCACCCCAGGTTTTGCAAACTAGACTTACTGGGGTTTTTTTTCCTGGTTTTGCGAACTACTTACTAGTAGGAGCCATTTTCCAGTCAGGGTTGGTTGGGAATAGGAGAAAGAAGAGGGGGGAAAGGAAGAAGATAAGGCAACAGGTCCTTGTTATTTAAAAAAATGAATAAATGAGAGGTGGGGAAAAGAGAAATATAAGAAGCTAAGGAAGGAGAGAAAGAAAAACAAAGAGGAAAACGATATGTGCTTTAGTGGAGGCAGGGACTAAACTGAAGGATGAAGGAGAGAGAAGAGTCATGCAAGTTAACCAGCCACATATCCCTGCCCTGGGTGCTCGAAAGGGGTAGAGCCCAATAAGCAGATGTCTCCCATGCAAACCTGAAACCCTGCATTGCAAATATGGTCCCCTGATGCACCAGTTCTTACAATGCTGGCTCCATCTCCTTGCCCTTTTTACCGCTTGCATACTCAGAGAGGGTGAGTGAACAGGAACAGTGTTAGAAACTGAGATATGAAATCTAGGAGCTACATGGCACCTTAAACCTAGGTTATGGGTGCAACAACAGAATGTCTAGGCGCACTTTTTTTAATAACAAGAATACAAAGCTGAAAAGGGATGGACTGCAGCTAAATTATTATGTTCATTTTTCACATGGTCTAGACCTTCCCCTGCCCACCCCCCTAATATTCTTAAGAGAGTCTCTTCTCCGGTCATCCAAGAGTGGCTGGAAGTGGGGGAGGCAGAGAAAGATCCTCCTTTCCTTCCACTCTGCAGTTTTAATCTGAAATCTTAGGCGCAGTACTGGGCCCAGAGCTCGCACTAATGAGATTCCCTGTTGCAAAATGCGCCTAGAACAATGGGAGTTTCGAACACTGAACAGGAGGCAGAAACATCCTCCAAATCACCTGGAAGACCATTTCAGGACTTTAGCACTTACTACCTGTAACTGAAGATAAATTTCAATGTATTGTGGTACACAGTGTTTTGTGTGTGTTTGTTTTTTTAAACTACCTACCACCAACCCACCCCTTGCTTTTATCAGATGTTATTTTGTTGCTGCTGCTGTTAGTGTTGTTTGGACAATTAAAAATATTATTATTAAAAATAGAGCGAGAGAGAAAGTGCACCACTGGTTAGTTCAGTTGGTTAGAGCATGGTGCTAATAATGCCAAGGTTGCATATTTGCATATGGGCCACCTGCATATTCCTGCATTGCAGGGGGCTGGATCAGAAGATCCTCAAGATCCCTTCCAACTCTATGAATTCCCTTCCAAGATCCCTTCCAACTCTATGATTCTATGAATAGGCAGGGACAATAAGGAGGTGTTGCAGCAGAACCAGAATGCTCTGGAGATTGACAGCAGGGCCCCTGCAGGTTGTGGCCTTTGGCAAGCGCCCAAAGAAGCCTACCCAGGAACAATGCTTTTGATTTCAGGGGCAGTTTCACATTCAGATTGCATACTTTAATTCATTCAATGTTTTTAAGGCTCTTCTGGAGCTGAGGCTACATTGTGTGGCTTAGAAACCTTGGCATCAGATTCCGCTAATAGATTCTTGTCTGGAAAACACTGCAGTTGTTGAAAAGAATCCAGATATTTGTAACAGCTAGCATAGGCCTATTTCAACAGGATTTATGACTCCTCTAAACTTGTTGAGTGCCCTAATCAACACACATTATCTGAAATGCAAAAATCAGAACACTTCAAGGTGTGAATGGAAAAGTATGATGTACTTAATGAGCATACAAGAAATGCTGATTATGGAGCAGCTGCAAAGTGCCAATTATTTGGCAGCTCTTGCTATACAAGCAATGTTGACCTTTCCATCTTTGCTCTTGGTAAATTTTGTTTAGAATAATTTGCGACACAGCATCCGAATTTGTACAGTAGGGCAGGAAGGCAGGAAGGAAGGAAGACCTATGACACTCAGGGTGAGAACCTGAGAGAGGGAAAGTTTGCTTTGGTGGTAACAGAAGGAGGATTGTTGTAGCAGTATTACTGTCTTCCACAGGACAGCATGGGATGCACCTCTTCTAGGTAAAGGGACCCCTGACCATTAGGTCCAGTCGTGGCCGACTCTGGGGTTGCGGCGCTCATCTCGCTTTATTGGCCGAGGGAGCCGGCGTACAACTTCCGGATCATGTGGCCAGCCTGACTAAGCCGCTTCTGGCAAACCAGAGCAGCACACGGAAACGCCGTTTACCTTCCTGCTGGAGCGGTACCTATTTATCTACTTGCACTTTGACGTGCTTTCAAACTGCTAGGTTGGCAGGAGCAGGGACCGAGCAATGGGAGCTCAGCCCGTTGCAGGGATTCAAACCGCTGACCTTCTGATTGGCAAGCCCTAGGCTCTGTGGTTTAACCCACAGCGCCACCCGCGTTCCTGCACCTCTTCTACTGGGCCTTAATTTATTATCTTGTGGCCCAGCTGCACACAGTGATTTCAGATGATTCTGCTAGGATATGTCTGGATGGGCAAGTAGATACGAAGATGCTGCCCCAATTTCAAAAGGCACAGAACTGACACTGACAGCCTAAGGAAACTGAAAGCAGAAATATGTTCATTCGTAATTATATTGGAAATTTATGTTGTTTCACAACCAGAAGAGCTGCTGGCACAACTGTTATAGATGAATGATTGACCTTTATGGAGACAGGCATGAAACCATGCAACAATTATGCTAAAGAATACAATGAACATAAAATTTGATTTAGTAAACTTATACCCCACTGCAGGTTTTTCTTTAATTGATATACAAGTGAGGTTAAATGGTTAGATGCAAACCCTTGTTGCAGTGCTTGTTCTCATAGGTTTTCATTGAAATTCGAACCAATTTCTTCTAGATTTAGAGAGCCTCAACAAGAAACACTTGAACTTGATTCTTGACCTATGCAAGAATGAATTGTCCTATCATTCTCTTCTGGAAAAAACTATTTTCAAATCCCACTCCTCTGAAGAATGCAGCAGCAAATTACAGACGCGTCATTTAAAAGAGGAATAACTACATTACAGTGATGTGGAAATATGACCCAAAGACTCAGTCAATGGGCATTTCTACATCTCATCGGAGCTGGAAAGTAGGCAGTAATAATCAGCCTGGTAATTATCTAGAATGAGAAATGGGAATACCCAGATGACTAGGATATGATCATATTTTTACAGCTGAAGAGAACAATGAAAACATTATTTCGGGGCAGTCAGATGAGAATGACAGTGACTAACAATGTTGCAAATGTTTTTGATTCAAACAATGAGCACAATTCAGCCAAGGATTTTTAAAGTATTAACTTTGCAGAAGTGATTAACTTTGGCAGGGTTATGCCCAACATTTTTTCCAGTGCCTAAAAAAAAACATGTATATTACTAAAACTGATTAGGCCCGACAGGGCAAGAACCAGCACCTGGCATCCTTGGGCAGCTGTCAGGGACCACGTGTCCCAGCAGGGCCCACAGCTGAGGTCTGCCCTAGGCCCCCATTAAAAAAAGCCTGAGCAGAATTGGACAGCTGGGTCTAGCTACCATATTCCCACAATGCCCTTGATGCAGCATCACTCCACAATATTATGGGAAATTAAATTGCAGCTAGACTCAGTCACTTGCTGGTTCTTATACATGGAGCTTAGAGTGTTTGGCTTACTTGGTGGTTACAAACAAGGAGAGAGTCCCAAAACAGAGGAGGGGGTATCACCAGAGATCACTTTGTCCTGGACTCTCTCAAACTTTGGCCTGGCCCTTCCCCAAGCAGGCACAGTGTCCACGTGCAAGGACGTCCCTTAAGCTTGAAGAGAGCTCTGTCATATTCCCCGGTGGGCACAAAAGATGCCCACCCTGGCACTCCTCCTATATTCTCAGACAGCTCTTCCTCTCTACTCAGGAAACTCAGGCAAACCGTGGAGCTCATATAGCTTGCCTGGGTAGAGTAGAAGCGACGGATGGGGAATATGGAGATATGCACACAGTACTCTCATTCTCTCGCATCCAGCTGTACTGCTGGGTGCACACAGCACCACACTGAAGATGGGAGCACAGTTTTGTCAAGTTCTACAGTGGTACTTCAGGTTACATACGCTTCAGGTTACAGACTCCACTAACTCAGAAATAGTGCTTCAGGTTAAGAATGTTGCTTCAGGATGAGAACAGAAATTGTGCTTTGGCAGTGCAGCAGCAGCAGGAGGCCCCATTAGCTAAAGTGGTGCTTCAGGTTAAGAACAGTTTCAGGTTAAGTACAGACCTCCGGAACGAATTAAGTACTTAGCCTGAGGTACCACTGTATAGTGATATCTCCATGCGCAAAAAAGATCATAATAATATGCAATAACTAACACAACAAAATAAAAATAAGGGACAGCTAAGAGGTGCTTTAGTAGGGTTCCACAGCATTTGTTCTCATCGGACTATTGGTTATATAAATCAGTCCTTGCTCTCCCACTATTAGAACCAGAATATTCACTAACAGGGAAGCATCTTCAGGCCAAGAGGGCAATGAGAAGCATCTTAAACTGCTTACACATTTTACCTATTAGACCAAGATATTTTAATAAAGTGAATATGGTAGATATGGTAGATTGGTTCTTATGGCAATAATGCTCCTTTGCATATTTAGTGATGACATACATACATATCAATTACATGAATTCATATAAATATGGACGATTTTAAGCCATACTGCTGCTAATAGTGTAAACTTGTGCCCTGTAACTTGGATTACCCCAATTGCCACTATTTAACATTAGGATATAACAGTGAGTCAGTTTAACATTTTAGTCCCAAAGAAGTCCTCCCGCCTCCAGGACAAGGATTCTCCAATGACACCAGTAATTGTAGACCCTATCTGAAAATGAACTGAGGAGATCTCACCCATCACTATGGTGGGTAGGAAAGGCCTAACAATAACAATCCATCATGGGAGATCTTTCTTAATTATTGCTTAATGGAGCATTAATTAGGTGGGCAGAACATGTACTAAGTCTGAAGAGAGTGTGGGTGTGAGTCAGTCCTCTGGGGAAAGATAGCTGCTTCCTGAAAGGTGAATCATAAGTCTACCATCATAAGATTCTCAGGATTTCAATTTATAAATTACCAGGACTTCAAAAATTATCCAAAAAGATTTAACCATCAGACAAAATGTGACATGGTGAATGGAAATACTCCTCCTACGTGCATATGGATCTCGGCAAATACAAACTAAATAGCAACAGTGCAAGATTCCCCACACTGCCTTCAATGCAAGTTAAGAATGTGCAAATATATTATGGAATGCAGCCAAATTTCCAGATCTACAAAAGGTATTTAAAAAGCAGTAGCAGAAGAATGTTTACCTGTATAGTCCTCTGAACACCATTTACATTGACAGACAGCAGGGCTGAAGCCAAGTTCCACTCCCCAGTCACACTAAGTTTTATCCCGTCGACGTCCACCTGTTGTGACACCAAAGAAAACTGTTACGATAAAGCCAGACAAGAAACAGATCTCAAGTTCATTACTGCATACAAAGGAGCAACCATATTAAAACAGATGGCTCCCAAGCAACCTGTCATGTTTACTGCTCCTGCCACAAAAGACAAGGTCTAACAACAGAGTCTTCTTGGCATCTCTGGGGAAGAGGTGAAGGACCTGTGAACAGCTGCCTGTGGAGGGCTGTAAGTAATTTTCACAAAGTAGCAAACGCCCATCCAACTTTTAAACCGTATCTGGACATGCTACATTTACAGTAATTAGACAAGCAACGCGTATGAATTCTACTGACACTTGGCAACCCACATGAGAGGCCTTGCATATAATATGCTCTCCAAGGACCAAACAAGAACTTTTTTTCTACATTTTAATGAAGGCCTCTCACATGGTTTTCTTAAAATAAGCCAGTACTTATCTCAACGTCCATTCAAACTTTTATATTTCTGTTGTGTTCCTCCTTTAGTAACTACTTACCTGCAGAATCATATACGTTCCTATGAAAAGACTCAGAAAGCTATTTCTTTAATAACATGCAAAGAAATAACTTTTATATAGAAAGCAAACTCCCTGCAAAAAAACTGGAAGACTGTCAGTGCCCCATTCTCTCCCCCACCCACCCAAGAAACTCATATTTTTAACTACTGGACATACAAAAAAAATAGGACCACAGAATTAAAATATCACTGCAATTTAAATTATGATTTGTGTTTGAACAAGCTGTTATTTTATACAGCACAGGGTACAAGTGTTAAACTTCAGCAATATTTCCTTTCACTATAAATTCAAAGCAAATGGAAAATACATTTAGTTTTCCAAAATTCAACTCAAAAAACCTCTCTTTTTTAAAACCAGGATCCATCCATTTCTTCCCCCAGCCTGTATGATCTGGAAATACTTATTTTAAAAAATTCAGATTAAGAAAAGCACTTACTGGACAAAACTAACGAAATAAAAATTTGCAAACTTCAATGCTGCAGCTCCATAAGCAGTTCGGGGCAGACACATGGGTGCCAACTGGGAACTATCATTCATGAAGAAAGACAGCACCTCAATTTATCATTAAATTCATTGTGAGATATAGTATGAGGTATTACTTAAAGCAGAAATACTTTCAATACTTTCCCCTTGTATACCAACTTTTCCAGCTATGGAAATTTAGTAGGCATAGCACCTATCCTTAAATTCAGAATGATAAAAATGAAATAAGTGAAGTTCATTTCCTCCTAATGATAGGGGGATTCTCCCTAAAAGTTAAGCACCTCCCATCTCTTATCACATATTTGAAAAAAGCTATACTAGGCCTGATCTGCTTTCTACAATCTCCTCCAAATGTGAAATAATCATTAAAAATGGGGGGGGGGGGGAGTCAACAATGATAAACCCGGATTAAGCACTTTGGACCATTTACTTAATGTTACCAATGAAGCCACAATAACTGGGTCCAAAGCTTTAGATCTTATCAAATACTTATTAGTGGAGCGTCAATGGCCTACTAGAATGTAACCTGCTCATCCACAGTGTTTCCTCTTTTTTTTATTCATCCAACGAACAATGGTGGTTGTTTTCTGTATAGGCTGCATCATAATCAGATAGACAGATATGATTCATAAAACTTAAGAGCTCACCTGAATACGGCAATACCTCCCTTCCTTGCAGGCCTATGCGGGACAAAGGGGCAGCCAGGTACACTTGCCCTAGGTTTTTTAATTTTATTTTTCAGTTTATAACTTTATTCTAACAAGACTCCCACCCTGGGCCTCATACAAGATCTGCATGGACCAGCTTCTTTCTCAGTGTTCCTGATTCTGTTGGCATAGATGCACTGAGTTTGCTACTTGAGAGTGTGATCTTAAATACTAAATATAAATGCTAAGACACCTGGGTGGCTTTAAAAGAGTATCAGACAAATTCTTGGAGGAATAGGCTATCAACGGCCACTAGCCACAATGGCTATGTTCTACCTCCACGGTCAGAGGCATTATGCCTCTGAATACCAGTTGTATGTGGTTGTCCTCATGTCCTGCCTTCCCACAGGCATCTGGCTGGCCATAGGATGCTGGACTACTAAGCCATTGACCTGCTTCTGCAGGCTTTTCTTATGGAATTTGTTTGATGCAGTAATTGAATTAAGCATTCCAGCTGGGAAGCAGCGAATATCAGGGTAATACCATAAAACCAAAATCTTCCTTTTAAGAAAAAGAGTCTGGAAACCAAGCCTTATGAGAAACAGTTGAAGGAGCTGGGTATGTTTAGGCTGGAAAAGAGGAGACTGAGAGGAGATATGATAGCCACCTTCAAATATCTCAAGGGGTGTCGCATGGAAGACGGGACCAGCCTGTTTTCTCCTGCTCTGGAGGGTAGGATACAAACCAATGACTTCAAGTAACAAAAAGAAGGTTCCAACTAAACATCAGGAAAACATTCTGAAAGCTGTTCGACAGTGGAACAGACTCCCTCAGGAAGTAGCGGACTCTCCTTCCTTGGAGGTTTCTAAGCAGAGGCTGTATGGCTATATGTCATACATGCTTTAGCTAAGATTCCTTCATTGCAGGGGATTGGACTAGATGACCCTCTAGGTCTCTTCCAACTCTACAATTCTATGATTCTAAAATGGCCCACGGTCCAGCCAGGTGACCCAATCCAATTCCAGTTCTATGTATGTATGTATGTATGTATGTATGTATGCATTTGGAGTGTCCTTCTCAATGTAACGCTGACTACAGTATGCCTGACATCAATTTGCATTACTGGAGAAGTATAAATGGTGCATTAGAAGTTGGGAAAGAGAAAAAGTCTGAAGCAGTAGCATGCTGGGTTACATTAGAATAGAATGGCAAAGGCAATAAAAAGGAAGAAAGGACTGCAAGTTGAGCCTGCCAAGCTGGAAATGATAAAAGTTTATATGACGGGAATATTGATATCAAACCTAGCTACAATGGCAAAATGCATTATTTGCTTTCATTTGTTGACAGAAAAATGGTACCACTTTCACGAAAAAAGGTCACGCATTTCTCTCTTGCAGATAAATGTAAGGTCAGTTTTAAATAGCTTGAAAGCGATTATTGGTACAACCTCAAAAGGAAGTTCAAGTACCTGGGGTTTCAATCTCATTAAAAGATCATTCTTTTTCTCTTTTTGAAAACTTTCCTTTTGTTCATATTTGCACTTACTTCTAAAAAAAGACCCCAAGAGTGAGACCCAGTCCATGAATTACATATCCTGAGGAAAGCTCGGTTACCTATTTATAGATCTTGCCCTTTTCTACCAAACTAGATCAAGTGCTTTATTCAGTACAGTACATGACTGTAGGAGAGAAACTCATTTGCTCCAACTGTCATCAAGGCAGCCTTTTACCTTCTATGAATGAAACCAGAAGATGTTTTGAATCGCTAGACTTCTGCTTCAAATGCACGTTTTTCATATGCATAACACTATACGCCGTACCAGCATCGCTTTCAATTTTTTGAAAGCTTTTTGCAAGTACAGAAAAGGCAGCCAATAACTATGATAGTATACATAAAGCAGACGTTCACATTATCATCACTGCAGTTTCTTTACGTGACAGAGATGCATGCAAATATCTACAGTTGTTCTGCACAACTCTATATTTCCTAATGTTAGAAAGGGGAAATAATATCGTCTGTTCAGCAGAACTGAAATCAAAACATGAATATTTCACCTTCAAACATTCAAAGTGCACATTCAAAGTCAAAAAATGTAGATGGTCTTGTTCATCCATTCAAAGAAGACCCCTGAAGTAGTCAGCTTGCTTACTCTGTGATGTTTTTGTTGGTCCAAATAAAGCTAATACCTACTGTTACTTTTGGATTCAGCTGGATAGTCTCTTATTTAGCTGAATCAAAATTGTAGCTGTTATTTGGATTCCAATCAGCTGCAAATGTATTAGAGATTTAGAACAGCACATCAATGCCAACAAGACTACTTTGTCTGAGAATTAAGTTGGCCATCTTGATTTTAAGACAAGTGATACAATTCTTCCCGTGCTCTTCTTGCTGACTGTTTAAAATCTTCATGTTATGGGGTGGTGTTTCTATCTGCCGTTTAAGGCACCATTGCTCACATGGACCCAGGGCCTGTTGCACCTCAGCTTCTGAGGATGAGCTCTCCTGCTGCACAGATGATCCCCTGGCCATCTTGTCTGAGAGTCCCAAGATCTAGTTGGGTCCTGGACTCTGCTAAGTAGTGGGGGCTTAGCCATCTACTGATAAGGAATCCTCTAGCTGAGCCATGACAATTACCCTCTCTCCCTGCAGGCCCAATGTCCTCCTTTCTGAATGTTTGGGAGCCTTCTGAAACACTGTGGGAGGTAGTGAGGGGGACTGCAGGGGGGAGTGGAAATTGGCAAATGTTACCTCTCCCCCTTCTGCTGGCAGGAGTGTCCCATCATCTCCATGGAACTCTGCTCTCCCACCAACACGAGGGAAGTCTGGATCCAAACTGATGCATGCTATTCTGCAGGGTTTATTAAGGGTGTCAAAGTTCATGATGACTATTGTCTTGTTAGTGAAAGAATTTTGAATATTTTTGGCTGACTATTTTTTAAGGTCTTTAAACAGGTGCCAACAGCAATTTCATAGTATGCAATGTCATCATAGGCATATCATCAACGTGGTCCCAATTAGGAAATTGTATTTGCTTAATGGGAAAGGAAGTAGGTAATCCTACTCTGGTGCCAAACACTTCCAGGGTGTACACACCTTTTCCTCTGCATTTACGTAAGTAGGAAAACTCAATGTTCCAAAGAGCTTATGAAAATATTTCCACATTAGCGCTTTATCTGCTACTAATATAATTAAATCTATTGAAGGTTAAACACATCAAAGTACCTAGCATGAATCAATGTGGGGGAAAATATTTTATAAAAACTATTCATTGCTGACTGGTTTTATCTGATATGAAAGGGCAAAACATCAATGGCAAATGACTAAAATCTAGTTAATCTTTCATTGTTGAAGACATGAAAGAAGCTGACTAAGGGTCATCTATTCATTACAAAACATTCCACACACAATGTATTACTAAAAAAGAGAGAGAAGAGGGGAGGATAGGCAAGAGGGAGAGAGGGAGACAGAGAAAGAGATATGCTTTACACAGGGAAAGAAGGTTCTGCATCAAGGTGCTAAAACAAAGTGAATGCTACTTTTATGAACTGTGAAATGGTCTTTTTACTGCCAAAGTAAGCATCAAGCTGAACTGGCACAAGGGTATCTCATGTGGCTCAGTCTTTAGTATGTACTAGATGCCAGGGCAAAATGGTTATTAAGAAGACTCAGGCAAAATGCTTCAAACATGGCACAAGGCTAGCTACAAACCTGATGCGTAGGAGTCTGTCGTGGATCTGATGACACAGTCTAGCGCTGTGAAAAGTACTGAACCCATAGGTGGGGAACCTGTGGCTTTCCAGGATGCTGCTGAACTCCAACTCCTATTAGTCCCAGCCAGGATGGTGGGAGTTGTATTCTAGCAACATCTGGAAAGCAACAGATTTCATATTCCTACTCTTACCCATTAAGATCTAAGGAGAAGTGTGTTGCTTGCTCTCTGCTTAAGTTAGAATTTTCCATTGCAAACAGCAAGTCTTTCCCAGTAGTAGTACCTGGCTGTGAAATGTTCACTCCAACAATGGCTATAAAGAGCCCAGATCAGACCTTTAGAATAAATAAAACATGCATGTGTACAGATAGATTAAATGTGACATATATAAGAGGAATTTCAGGTTTGATCTGTTTCCTGCAATGTAGGTGTTCTGATTGACAAGTCGATTGTATTGTGACTTCTGAACTTTCTTCCTGTATATCCTGTTGTTCCTTCCCGTAAACTATTCTTGGTTACCATTTCATAGGGAGAAGACAGAATAAATAAGGATTCAGCTGACAGCTTGGAAACTCAGCAGTAGCTACTTGTTCCCATGGCGTATGTTTAAGGGATAGCCACTTTGGCATCCAAAAACAGGTATCACAGTCTGTACCGTCTCCTAGAGAAAGAAAAAGGATCTGAGTTTCTGGAGTGTTTGCAAGAAAGTTTAGGCAAGATGCTGAATCATCCCATGCTAAGTCATTCCTGTTTCTGCCCATAGCCATATACAAAGGTGAAGATTTTTATTTAAGAATAAAAGTATGCAAAGGACTATAGACTCAATATAGTTTACGCAAGAAACAACTGACAGATCAGTCCTTAATTTGGAACTGACAGAACTCCAGAACTCTGAAATTCAGAAAATCATCATGGCATCAACTAGGAATTTCAGGTAATAAATTGCAGGTGCTCGATTGCAAATTGGAACTTGTGGTTTGGGACTATTATACGGGTCAAATATTAAAAGTGATAATGAGAAGGTTCACAAAATACACTACTAAAACTAAGTGACACAGAAATAAGCTGATACTATTGTATTCATGTCTTGTTCATATTCATTTCAAAATGAAGTAGGGAGGTGATGGGTCATTTTTTGATGCCTCTACCCAGAGTTTTTGGAACATAATCCCTGAAACAATAGTAGGAAAGACTGTTTGGATAGTGCAGAAAGAAATGATACAGTCTGTTCCATGTATTTAAAATTCTACAAATCCTACAAAGTAAATGGAAAAAGTAGCCAAGTAACGAAAGTAATTTCTGCTCCCAACACGGGCATTGGCAGTGACTCGTTAAGAGGTCTAATTAATGATTAAAGTTGATGAGTAGCTGAAGAGAAGAGGGGGACAGCCCATGAGTCCAAGGAGGTTTTATTCTGATTTTTCTCAGCCAACAGCACCTACCCGCTCTCCCTCCCACACTCACTGCCAGAAGTCAAAAACTTCACTAGACTTTAAAAGCATTTATATATCCCAAGAAACTCTTTGGATCTCAGTCATATTCATACTTATATACCACTCTTTTACCCAAGTAACTGACGGTGGCAAATGTAGCACTTCCAGACAATCCCTATCACAGAGCAATCCTCTGATATAAAGTGTAGCAATAATTTTGTAGGATCCCATTTCCAGAACTTCAAAATAAGCACATCTGCTTTATTTCCATGTTTCTAGGCGGGTGCCCTCTCACTTTTGCAAAAATCTCAGTTCCTTTCAGTCCATCACGTGGAAGCACAAAAATAAGACTACTGTTCTGGCAACAGATCCCAGGAATTGCTCACTTGCATTTCTTTGGTTTTGCTACTTTACATTTTCTAAACCATATGTCACAGCTCTAAACCGAATGCTGCTTTTTGCTTATAGATTAATGTTTCCAGATGAAGCTAATTACTAAATGAGAAGTGTTCCTCTGCTTTTAATGTACTTTCAGTTTAGAATTTCCCCTCTTCACCACTCTATCTCACCAAGGATACATGCAACCAAACAGAGTCAATAGGCACAATGCATTTAATTCCAGTAAGTACACAGAAAGCATTATGCAAACAAAATGAAGAATACGAACACAGGACACTCCAGTTCAAATGTCTGCCATACTCTTGGTGACATTGGTCAATGTGATTCTTAAGCCTCCATTGGTAAAATGGAAATTACAGGAAACTTTACAGGGTTACCACAAGAAAAAGAAGTTGAATCATTCCTAACAAACAGTGCTGAAATATGTTTTAAGAGCCCATTAGGCAAATTTTAGTGCTACTATTTCAGTAGAACTATTAAGAAGGTCTACGGATAATGACAGATAACACAAATCATGCCCATCTCCTGGATTTTGTATGACCCTTAAATAGGTGTCATTTTAATCCTGAAACTACTCCCTACACCTCGTATAACACTTATTCCCTATTTCTTTTCATCTGACCCAGAAAAAAATTACTCCTTATACTTATGCTAATCCTCCACTTACCACCTACTCTATTATTTGTCTCTTTTGCTTTCTTCTTCTCTACATTAATTCCTGACACTTCTTTTGATCTAGCCTATTAGTTACTTTTTTGCTATCAATTCATCCCGATAAAGAATTGCCAGCTATAATGTTATATTTAATGTTTCAGAGCAATATTTTATTGACTCACTACTCTCTTCCTACCTGCTTCTGGATAATGATGAATATTCAGGGTATATCACAGGGTGAAACCATCTACAAACTATATCCTGTTTTTGTTTTGTTTCTACATTGATGTAGCTGAAGCTCTCTTAAAATGCTTCATTTGTAGGTAATACTTCTCATTTAATATTTCTCCAAAACAGCAAATGCAGTCACACTGGCTGCTGACAACTCATTATTATTTTCTTTGTAATAGTAATGCTCTCCAGTAAGTTAAGGGTATGCTATTTTCACTAATTATTTCTTCTTTTTAAATGGAACACTGCACTGAACTTGCTGGTGATTTGTAGAAAAAAGTGAAACATTCATTTTGCTCACAAAGAACTGATCAAGTTTCTCATTGCCAAATGACATTTGAGACCAATATAGATCAAGGGCGGACAACTCTTGTAGTTCTAGAAGTTATTCTATTGTTCCAACAATAGTCTGAGGGCTAAAAGAACATTTCTGCCACACGACCAAATTGCTCATGGATTGTTAGACTCTGTGTTAGACATGTTGCCCATCACATTTAAGGACTTTACATTTATGAAACAGCTGGGCCATTACATACAAAATCCCAGAGAGAAATAACATTAAAAGCAATTTATTTGACCATACCTTAAAGAAAACTCTGCTACATATACTGGGACTGGATGGAATTGCTTTGAGTGCTAGATCTGATTGGCAATGCTCACTTGCAATTTTCACTAAGGTTGACACTCCTAAAAAATATTGCCTAAGATGCAGAATACCATGGGTGCAGCACAAATTTGGTACAGTACATGCTGCTCTTAAAAAGTGAATACATAAAACTTTTACTCAGGTAAGAGTATGTGATTATATCAGCAATAGCAGGTTTCTGGGTTCAGGCCCCCTTCCTAAACTCCACAGTTATCACAGACTGACTTTAACACGCATAGTATAGCTAGGTTGCATACATTCACTTGTTTCACAGAAAATCAAGTTTTACTGTGCAATCAGCAGCAAACATACAAAGCTATCATGAAATAACTCACAACTGCTATTTTCTGAATAACTACATATAGGGAAGCTGTAATACTGCAATAATTAATTCACATAAATCACTTTACAGTTTGCCCCATTTTCATCAATGTGCCTTCTTAAGCTTCTGTGCAGCTAAGAAACTTGGCCACTCTGTATCTGACATACAGAACATAATCAAAAATCAAATAAGGATACATCTTTTACATGATTAATCAGAGTAAACAGATTAGTTTGTAACAAGGCAAAAAGGCATCCCAATTACAGCCTGGAAGAAAGCTCCCTAGCTTTAAAATAAGTATAAATAAAATACAAAAAAAAAAAAAACAAATGGTATAAGTCTGGGGTATCTGACCTGTGGGACATATTTAGCACTTCAAGACATTTTCGTGACCTATTCAAGACCCCACCCCTTGGGAATTTGGCAGTGGCAAGTTTAACTTTTTACCAATACTATTCAATGCTGCTTCCTCACTGTGGGAGCACTTTTACAGTGCTTGTCATTAACGTCCGGGAGGGGGGGAACGGACACATACAGGATTGGGACAGAGACTGCTGCTTACGCCCACTCATCAGATCATCTTTATCATTGGGGTGGGGCCGCAATGTTGAAGCCTCTCTGCCCATCCCGGTGCCAAGATCAGGGTACAGAGCACTCCCTTGCGCGGCTCACCAGGTGATGATTTATGCGTGGGAAGAGTGAGAACCTGTATCCTAGTACCAGGATAGCTGTCCCTTCCCTTGTTCATTATCTGCAACCCATGTGTGTGTATGCAGGGGGCAGGCATGTGGGTTTAAGTGTGTGTGTCTTCGGGTGTGTAGCTGCTATCTGTTCTGTGTGTATGGCCTGTGTGTATGAGTGAGATGGAAAGACTTTCCCCACTCACAGTCCTTCAGAATTAAAATGCTATGTTAAGTTCAATTTCCTTTCCCCATTGATTCCAGCCCGGTGTGGTCTTCACTTTTTGGAAAACACATTAACCAAAGGCTGCATTAGAGAAGACAATGGTGCTAATGAATGTATGCAGAGATCTTCAGAGAACTGCTTGTCCTAAAGCTGTGGAAGCAGCAGAACTCCTCGAGGAATGAATTGTAATGTCTTTTGGTGGGAAATGACCCTGGTACTAATAAGCCAAACTAATCCAATCACTCATCCAATTAATCACTGTGGAAGTGGAAACCCTGGAACTCCAAGAAAGCTGGCCATCAGATATGCAATCAGCGGCTATTAGGCATGATGGTTATGTTCTCTCTCCACTGTCAGAAGCACTATGCCTCTAAAACGCCGGTTGCTAGGAATCAGAAGCAAAAAGTGTGCTGTTGCACTCAGCTCCTGTTTACAGGCTTCACATGGGCAACCTGTTGGCTATTGTGAGGACAGGATGCTGGTCTAGTTGGGCCGTTGGCATAATCTAGCAGTGCTCTTCTTCTGCTCTTAACAAGATTCAAGTTTGTTTTCTTCTCCAAAACAGAAAACTGACAACTCTTTTAACATCCACAAAGCGCCATTCTTTCTCCTTGGATGAGGCAGAAAGAAGGCAAGACCAACTCTTCAGTCCTAAAGAACTAGTTCGCCTTTCAAATTGATGCATCGTTCTTATTTTATTTAAAACGTTTCTCAGAAGAGTCCAGGGCTCTGTACAAAAACATGAATAAAATTATTAGAGAGATGCTTGAAAATTACTGGTTGCTGGGGGGAAACAATGGGGGTGTCTTCATTGTGTTCCTGGAAACATCTGGCTGACGAGGTCATGTTGAAGATTAGATGCACCATTAATCGGATCCAGTAGAGCTCTTCCAAGGGCTCTCCTTATGCTCCTTTATATTTATCAAGTGAAGGCGATTGCTGCACCATTTCCTGTTCTCTCACATTAGCTATATGTGTTAGCAAGGTTGAAGAATGCTTCTGCTAAAGGAAGGCTTCTTTTAAAACAAAGTGTGGACATGTGACTGTATTTTAGCTTTGCAGTTCTTTGTACGAACCATAAGGTGTTCTACTCATGAAGCGGATATTATTTTAAGAGAATGAGCTTTGATGTCCCAAAGAAAAGTGATGTTTCTAGTATTGAAAAAGACTAAAAAGAGAATTTCAGAAATGCTCCTGTAAAATCATTTCACTTTATTTTACACTGTGCCTAATGAAAAACAAGGAGGGACAGTGTCATACCAAAAATTAGATTATATTATGGAATACCAGATTTTCTGTAATTTTCAGGATTTTTCTTCTTCTTACGTTTAGTACCCAGAAGCATCAGACTTCAATTACAGTGGTACCATGTGGTACGCTTCAGGTTACATACGCTTCAGGTTACAGACTCCGCTAACCCAGAAATAGTACCTCAGGTTAAGAACTCTGCTTCAGGATAAGAACACAAATCGTGCTCTGGCGGCGCAGCAGCAGCAGGAGGCCCCATTAGCTAAAGTGGGGCTTCAGGTTAAGAACAGTTTCAGGTTAAGAACGGACCTCCAGAACGAATTAAATACTTAAGCCAAGGTACCACTGTAGTGGCAAAACGGGCGAGCTTCTGCTGGGAAACTAAGGGATAAAAATGGACACAAATCTTGATACACATCCTGACATTCAAGCCAAATTATGCTATGGTACTAGACCAGAAAAACTTTAAATGCAAATCTTCTACACTTGCACGGAAAGTGTTGGTGAGCGAGGAGCAACTGAGGAACCACAAGGGACAGGGAATCTGACCCTTCCCCCATGTTTGCACCTGCCCAGCTGAGGTCAGAAGACATTGGGAGTTCTGTGGGAGTCCACGGAAGTTGAGAGGTGGGAAGTTTCAGTACCTCCAGGCCAGGACCCTCTTCTCCTTTCCTTTACATTCCACCCCACCTCACCTTCCTTTGTCCATGGTCAAGGTAGATCGATGTTCAACAACACCAGTCTGCCACCATCACATACATTTTGGATCTTAAAAGCTCCACCAGCACAAAACTTAGAGCTATGAGAAAGGGGGCTATAGATCATCGTGTGAGAGCACATGCTTAGTATTCAGAAGGTCCCAGATACAATCCTCAGTGACTTCTACGTGACAGGGTGGGAAAGACTTCTGCTAGAAGCTCTAGAGATCTGCAGCTATAGTATTAGATTAGATCGGACTAGGCACAAGTTAGTTTCAAATGTTCATATTGCCTACTGGGTAGAGATCTCACCTTTAATGAATAGAGATACTAAAATTACATTTAAAAATACTGCTTCTTCAAGTTTTATAAGCCCTAAAATCTGCACTGTTTAATCTTTCTTCTCATCCAGATACTGTAAGAAGACTTGTCTTTCTAGTAAATGAGCTTATTGTATGAGGGACATGTAAGCTTACCCACACAGTCTAGAGTAGCAAGATCTTCCACTCTTACAAACAGTCAAATACGGATACAAAATGAATTCTTCTGAACAAAGCTATGTTTCCTTAATAACAACAGTTGTATAAACATAAGGTCTTCTCTGTTAAAGGGAAACAGACATCAAAAAGCAGTAAAACATGGAACCCTAAACCCTTCTTTCTTTGAAGAAATGTGTTTGAAGCGAGGTGTTTCTAGTTATGGGTGAGTGAAATGAGAATTCAGCTGCAACAAACGGACATCCAGCCCCTATGAAGGACTAATTAGATCCATCTGAGAAGCTGTGTCTATACTGCTTTACACATTTCAAAAAGGGAAGCTCTGGTCTAGTCTTTTGAAAAGACTACATCAAAACAGTTAGTCACATCTAGCCACTACAGCGGCATTATTTTCTTTTCTTTTTTCTTATAGAGCATTAAGAGCCATATTAAAGTCATGTTAATAAGCTTGTCTTGCCCTGAGAAAGGCAATGAAATTTGGAGGGAAGAAAGCAAGCCTGGGCAGCATTGCTCCTGGAAATCTCCCCACTAAGCCTGAATTTCAGAGGTGCTGATGCAAAAGGAAGTAATCCAGCACATCGCATGTGCTCAAATCAAATAAATCAGCTAAAAATGAAGTGGCAGCAACCAGGACACACAGAGCTAACTACTATTTCTGCTGATTCATGTCTAGCCTCTCCATACAGCACTCAACATGCTGATAAAGATAACTACTGCTGCTATGCCAGCAAAAGGAGCTCACAGTTATCTTGTCGGTCTTAAAAATAAATGGTCGCAATCCACCTCATACGCCTATGTGCTGCTCCCATTAATTTCAGCAAAGCTTGTGCAGAATGTTTTCTAAATGGATTGTGCCTAGAGCGTTCATTTTTTATCCCAGCCTCCACTCACCGCCACCCTCAGCCACGCCCCGGCAACTGCAATTCTTTCTATTCATCAGACAGCGACCCAGTTCACAAGTCATGGTAAACAATAGTTAATGGATTTTTGGTAAACCTGTTGATCTTGGCCCTTTTGTTCCTCCCTGCTAGTGTGCCAAAGAAACAAACTATGCGCCTAGTCTGGCATTACATCCAAAGTGGGGACTCTGGCTTCTTTTATTCAAACCAACCACGATCATTAAACCAAAAACAAACCTAGGTTACAGATCATAGCTTATTTGGAGTGGAACAAATCAAAACACAATCCTTGGTTCAAACACAAACGTTTCTCCTTTATATGATGTGCAAACAGGACCTTAATGTCGCTTTGCATAATAGGTACCTGCGTTATTCCCTGTTCTCCACCGTCAGATGGTGTTCAAGGACTGCACGCAGAAGAGGAAAGAAGCCTCTGTAGCAGCATGCTATGGGATTATTATAAATCATATTGTAGTCAGAAGCTAGCACAAAAAATTCCTTTTTTGACCAGCAGACATGTTTTGAGAAAGTACTGTGGGCACCAGTCACAAAATGGCTGCTATAGGAGTGTGGAATAACACAAAATTAGAGAAACCATGGTAGCCATTGCTGCCCTCTGCCATCTCACTTCCAGACAACCAAGGGAAGTCAACTACATATGTCTTGCTGATCCCAATTATGGAGATCACACAATACTGATTTCTCTCTCTCTCTCTCTCTCTCTCTCTCTCTCTCTCTCTCACACACACACACACACACACACACACACACTGACACTGACGCTGTTCAGTAACTTGAAAGCAGATCCCTGTACCACAAAAACAACAACACAATGTGGCCACACATACTCACTCACTTGCACCCACATGTAGTTTCAAAGCTATGAACAGAAGGCCAGCATGAGTGGCTCCAGCAAGAAAGAAATGGGTTCATTTGTATAACTGGTCATTTGACCAAATTCCCAAGTTAGCTGAAACATTAGTATGGCTGAAAATGAAGGGGGGGGTGTTGATTTCTAAAACCTGACCCAAACATGTTCCTCATGCAGTCTTGTCCCATTATGATTTATCACTCATTTGTTGCTGAATGTCTAAAGCCTCAACTGAAAAGCACTGAGTTAGGGATAACTTCAGCTCTACATGCAATGTTTGATGTATCAGGTGCGCAATGGCCATTATCTGTCTATGCTGATGTCATCATGCATGATGAAAATGCATGTTTCATTTGAAAGGTGACTTTAATTTGTGGAAATTTATTTTTAATGTTATTTTATCTGCCATTAATATAAAAGTGTACACATCCAAATTTCAAGCTATGTTAGCGTATCTCTGAGAAACATTGATCGACTGAAATACGCGGGACCTCTTACAGGGCAGGTAAACAATTTTACAGCCAGAGGGAGCAGGAAAAGACCTCATGTGGAAACAGTTAAATATATATATTTGAGGTGTGGGGATCCAAAGAAAATAAAGTGGGGTGGTTAATTTATTCAAGGGAAAATTTTGCTTGACACATAAAAGGTAACAGCAAAGGTGTCAGGGTTAATCTTCCTTGGGGAGCTCCATAGTTGGGAATTAACCATAGAATAATGTTCTGCCATCACTATCTGCCTGCTCTGTGCTGGCAATACACCTGGAGAAGGGCTTTCATCTCAGCTACCAGGTGGGTTCCTTACGTAAGTGGGCAGTCTTTTGGGTAGGCTGAAGCTAGACTCTTTGGGGTGGGCAATCACTGCCACTCTCCAGATGTTGCTGGACTCCTATCAGCAAAAACTCAAGGGCCACAGGTTACCCACTCCTTCTTTAAGGCAATGATCCCATACTATCCCAGGCTTAGAAGGTCTAAAGAGAGGGAAGCAAGTCTCTAATTGCTTTATCCAAAACATTTGTAACTATGAAAACCTCTGCCATGCCCCACTAATTTACCTTCCCTCCACCAAACCTTAAAATCCCCCAATGCTTTATTCTTTTACTGTAGACATTGTGCCCCGGTCCTTTCATGGTTCTAATTTCCATTTCCTGCATCTTTTCTAGCTCTACAGTATTCATTTACGAGATGGGGCAACCAGAACAGTACACAGTATTCCAAATATAGCATTCCTGTGCAATGCCAATCATCTGTTGTATAATATATAGCAGCTTCCTACACCAAATGCTTCTCCTCCTCCACTTTTTTGTGTGCCTCCATTCAGGTAACGCAGGAAAGATTGAGGCGGCGGCAATACTGGCAAGGATTCTCAAGGATAGCGGCTGCTGAAAATACAAAGCTTTCCATACAGACAGGGTTGGCTCCACCTATAGCCTTAGCTTTCTACACAGCTCAGTGGAATCTGCTTCTTGCATCCATGTGTCTCCTTAATGTGAACAGGGAGACCTAGATCAAAGAGGTTAGGTTTCCATTCATTTTTAAAAGGACAGCGGGAGAGTAGGGGGAGGGGGCCAAGAATATGGCTGGAATGTATACTGGTCAAAAAAGGTCATCACCCCAACACAAGAGGACATAAGATTCCAAAACAAAATGGTAAGCATGAAAGATGAGAAGGGACAGGAAGTTGATTAAATAGAAAATATTCCACAACACTATAAATATTTATGCAAAGCAAATTCTGCAAAGCACTGAGTATTCCTGGAGCCATGAACACACTTATGTAAATAGGGAAAATACAGGTGCCAAGTAAGGAAGAGGTGTTCAGCTTAATTACAAAACTATTTCAAGACATCATTAACAACTTTTAAGTGTTCATTAAAATATACAGAGAATTGTTAACATGCATGTCAAGAAAGCCCATGGAATTATTTTCTAATGTTTATTAGTGTTTATTTTTCAAGTTTATTTTGTAAAAGTAAGCTTTTGTGAAAGTGAACTCATTGGAGAACTCGTTCTTAATTCCATTCCAGAACACATGTGGTGTGTTTGCCAGCTTTGAGAAAGGCAACGGCCCCAGTTTAAAAGAAGTAGCCTGAGTTAAGAATACTTGACATTCAAGTGGCTGGAAACAGGATGTGTGGAGCTAGCCATCTCTAACCCTTTATCACCAAGACGTTAAATATCAGGAGGATACCAAAACGAGCATGCTTTCCAGTTTCCCAATTCAGACATTCACAGCAGAGAGAGAAGTAAACCAAATAAATACTGAGAAAGAGAAAAGGATGCATCTATGGAAAGATAGCACAATTATCTTTTACTCCTTTATTCCTTGCTGAACATCCCTCCTCTCGATGGCAGGAAAATTATAGAGCAGTGAATTAGATAGATTCAACGTTTTACAATACTGGGCTATTGTATGTAGATTCGCCATTGTTTATACTTCTAAATTCTTCTAGCCTCTACCTATTAGCTTTACAGTAAATTTAACATTATTTTGCTCCACAAAAGCATTCCACCATGGAGAAATATGGTCACTGCTAAGATCTTTATGGTACTGTTATTCTTTCAAGGTGTCTAGACAACATGAGTTCCACTGTTCTCTGCAAGGGTCTCTCCAGAAACATTAGAGTGGGTAAAAAAAACCAACCACTTGCAGCTTAGAAGCAACAAGGTGGAGCACCTCCCCATATGGAGCAGTTAAGTGCCCTTCCACGTCAAGAGGAATAATAATAATAATAATAATAATAATAATAATAATAACAATAACAACAACAACAACTCTGGGCGACTTCCAACAAAACACTAAAATACAATAACCTATTAAAAATTAAAAGTTTCCCTAAACAGGGCTGCCTTTAGATGTCTTCTAAAAGTTTGGTAGTTATTTTTCTCTTTGACATCTGGTGGGAGGGCGTTCCACAGGGCGGCTGCCACTACCAAGAAGGCCCTCTGTCTGGTTCCCTGTTACTTGGCTTCTCGTAGCGAGGGAACCGCCAGAAGGCCCTTGGCACTGGACCTCAGTGTCCGGGTAGAACAATGGGGGTAGAGACGCTCCTTCAGATATACTGGACCGAGGCCGTTTAGGGCTTTAAAGGTCAGCGCCAACACTAGGGGATTTACAGCCGAATCCTTTTGTAATTTCTCTTTTCTTCTTTTGTATATTGAAACCAGTACAATACTGTACGTGGCCAAGAGAAGAAAAGAGAAGGGGAGGGGAGACCAAACGGGACTGCTGCAGGAAAAGGAGAGAAGGAAGAAGCCAGCTTGCCTTGCCCCAAGCTTTTTGCTTAAACCTTATCTATTGCATGCTGGGAAGGACTGATCTGAAGGCATGAAGAGTCTAGTGTCTTAAAAAAAAAATCAGCAAAGATTAGGCCCTGCCTCTTGGTCCAGAGGAAGGCCCTCCTGAAACTATGACCTGGTTCATACATAATGCGAAAACAAGCCATGACTTAGCATGAAGGTGCAAATGTGAAGCTTCGCAGGGAGATCGCGTTCACTTTCCTCAGCCTCCCATCCTACTGCAATGCTGCAGCAAGCAAAGCCATGGTTTGCTTCAGCATTATGTTCAAACTGGGCTCATGATTTATCTTTCTCCACACAAAACTGGTAGCCAAGGTTTGTTCTATGTCTTGCTGTTCATGGTCTTTCTGGGGGAGATAAGCTATGAGCCTGGGTTCAGATGTAATGATGAACCAAACCATCAGCAACGTGGCAGCAGGAAGACTGGCGTAAAAGCAAAGTGATCAAAATCTTGTCTCTGGGAACCCACAGGTTTGCTTGTTTATGCTAGTTTGGCTTAGTGTTGCATTCAAAATGGGCTTTTACCACAACATACAGTATAAAAGAACAGCATAAAATCTGACCTGCCCTTACATAAAATAGCTAGTTAGAATAGAAAGGTCACCCAAACGGGCTGTGAAAATTCATCAGCAGCAAGTTTCAGTTCTCAGACATTTCCAGGCAAAAAAAACACAAACACACACTTTCTCCATTGTGCCATATTGTAGACTTAAGCCTGTTGAATAATATGCAGTGTTAGCACACAGCTCAGAGACTGACCACTTGTGCATCTTTCTTGGAGTGCATACTTACCTTGTTTTCATGACATCAGTTTCAAAATCTTCTTTAAAAAAATGCTACTGCAATGTTACCAAATCTAACATCAGACCTTACATCAGGTATGTGCCTTTAGCCACTGGTCTTCACCAAACAGCAAGGATTCCAGTGTTTGAAACAAAATAACTTGGTGTATGGGCCGCTTTTATTAAGTGGCAATAATTCAGTAATAATTTTTAGACAGTTCTGATAGTAATTTCCCGTTTTTATTACCATCATATTGCTAAGAATCATCTCATCATCATTATGAAGTGTGTGCAAATAAATAAGGATTTCAGCTTCTAGTTTTGGGCCAAAAGTCAATACCACATAACAATAAAATCTTGACTGCTTGTGAAAAGAGAACAATGGCTTACCAAGAATGTAGACCCTTGACATGAAGCTATAACTGAGTGAGTTGTTTCCCCCAGTTGGATTGATAGCTCCCAGTTGTTAGCATCAGGTGGAACAACAGAAACCCTAAAGCAACAGAAAGATGAATAAGAGTACTTTAAACATCCTCAACCCATGTTTCATCACTGGCTCTCTCCATGGTTTTTATCACAAGATTTTAAAAAAATGATAACTGTTGACTTGGATCATATACTATATGCATATAAATTTTTCAGATGCCATGGTTTATTTATTCCACCTCTCCCATAAGGCAGCTTACAACACCTAGCAAAACAATATTGTAAAAATATCCCATAGACACAAAACAACCCCCAAAATTTTTGCAGCCGACTTCCAAACATTTTATTTTCCTGACGCAGACAGGTCTCTGCACTCTACGCATGGCTTCCTGGCAATATAGCTTGCATTTAGTAACAGCCTTTTACAAATGTAGAACCATGACATTTCAGGTTACAACTTTGGAGGGAGTCATGTAGCTGAAGTATGATGAAAATTTGATTTATAGCCACATGCAACCTTAGCTGCAAGAACATCATAAGGAAAGGCATAAGTGATAGAGCACATGCTTTGCATCCACAATCATACTAGATCACCAGTTTAAAGTATTGCAGGTAGCAAGATCTCTGCTCAGATCTTGGTGTTTTAACAGTCAAGGAAGGACATTATTTAAAAAACCAGCCCTTCTTTATTCATCACTGATGCCATCACGAGAAGACTTAACTGACAGCATAAAAAGACAAATGAAGCTCTCAATGAAAGTTTAAGAATCATCATATGAAAGATGATTTCGTACTGACCTGCTGTAGATACTTTCGGCATGTTTTAATCTTGTTAGCTGTTGAGCATACCCATGGAAAGGGATCTAATAAATAAACATGCTAAGTAATTACGAAAATATTGAGTAATAGTTCCTGCTTGTGGACTTCCCATAGACCTTTGGCTGGCCACTGTGAGAACAGAATGCTGGACTAAATGGGCCTTTGGCCTATTTTAGCAATAGGATGGGTTTATTTAAAAAAATAAAAATCTTAAACTGACTGAGGATTTGTATGAAAACACTAGTTTTAAGATAAAGTGGAATTCCAGTTTTACCGGGTAAGGAGGTGGGAAACCACTTCCAAATGCCTTTGTTTCTTGTGTATTTATTTGTTACAGGTTTGTAACATATCCAGCCCCACTAACTATATCTGATGGGGGAAATGGCTTTGAGAGTAAATTAAACTGCAGACTTCAGGGGACAGAATCGAACTCTGAATAAATTCTTAGAGCATACAACACCAAGTAAGATGAAGCCAACTAGTGAGGTGCAGCCCACAATACAAATCAGGAATATCGCCAAGCTGTCAAAGAGAAAGTTTTAGACAGTTGCTGGTCTCCCAAAGCAACCTTTACACATTTCAAGAACTCCCTGTAGAAATGCACAGACTAAGCAGTTTGTCCTTTCACACTGTCCTTAGGCTGCATTCTGCCGTGATGTTCCAGACATTTGACAACAATAGTTAGGCTGTGCCAGCTGCTTACTGCGCTAATCATAATTTCACATTGTTACCCTGTGCTCTCTCCCATCCTTTTCATTTGGCTACCTGTTCATTACCATAATTGGGCCACTTTTCTCCTTGAGTTCTTCCCCTGTGATTGTATGCCCCTGTTATCACTCAACATATGCTTAGTGATTTGATTATGACAGAAGCCTATTGGTTTCCTGCTCTCGACATATACTTCAAATAATCCTAGAGAGTACACTACTATTCTTAATTACTTTTGTAGAAAAAAGGAAGAAAGTTATTCTCAGGATTCTTAGGTAACAAGCAAAAAATGATAAACCTGCCCACAACTATCTCACACGTTAAATGGCAGGTTGAGCACCTTATGAGTGATATCTCACCAAGACCAGAATGGACCAGAACGATCAGTTTGTGATCTCCTCTGAAATACCAAATCATATGTACAAAAGGCCATTCTAAAATTAAAGCATGTAGAATCTACCTTTTGGGGAATGCAGCAGTGAAGATAGAGCCTATAGCTCAGTGGTACATTTCAAGCTCTGTGTGTAGGCATTTCCAGGTTCAAGTCACGTGATCTCCAGCTTATGTCAGGTGGCAGGAATGAGTCTTTGGAGGGCCACTGAATGAGTCTTTGGAGGGCCACTACTCGTCAGAGCAGGTAATATTGGGTGAGAAGGGGTCATTTGTGAAGACTCCTGTGTCCTTTTGAAGATTCCCCAATGTTTATCACAGCAAGCTTATGAAAAAAGTGTGTGTATTTGACCAAGAGAGAGAGTAGAATGCATTTTAAGAGCCATGGCAGTGTTGCCTAGTCAATAACATATTTATTTACTTTTTGACTGTGTTCTCTTCCGTTGCATGAATTCTGATGCAAATTAATAATACTGAGATGGAGGGAAGGACCAGCAATTTTGAGCTTCTACAATCCATCGATCAAATATTTATTATTATTTCACAAAGACTGGGTTCTTTAGCACTATTAGATTATGAGACAACAAAAGAATGCTTTTCTTCACCCTCAACCACCTTTTGTTTAAACAGCGAAAGCTTGAAGGAATGTCTACTCAGACCAAAGTTTATGCAACTTTTTTCGCTTCCACTCTTGTTTACTAGCACACTGAAATAGCATCTGCTCAAAGAGTGTTTTGTGCAACTTAGTGCTGACATCAACAGATTAATCTGCATCCTTATTTTTTTATGAAGCACAGTTCACTAGGTATACATTTTGTATTGGGTCTGCCACCAGCCTTTTGTATTTCCAGTGCTTTGTGTGTTTTTACAATTCTAGCATTAGTTTATGACAGTTGCATTTTTCGTTTTCTTATTACCAGAGTTCTGGTTCACTACGTTTACCACAATATGTGCAGTATTAGAAGAACAACCTTTCCGCTGTTGGAAAAAGACACAACCCCAGCCATAGCTACTACGTCACATGGCAGATGTTGAATGATTCATATAACAACTTGCCAAATCATTGTGAACTGTTAATCAGGCAATAGAGCTGAGCAACAAGGAGCAACAACGTGGACATGTCAATGAAATCAGTCAGTTGCCCATTCAAAGCATTTGCAACTCTTGCTCACCTAGATAGAGCTACCATGGTAGCATCAAATCCACGTTTCCCTGATAGCTTCTGGAGTTGGTTTAGTTTGGAGAAGCCATATACTTATGATCTCATTTAAAATCATCACTAATTTTCTGATTACTGATTCATTTTCATTGTCAATAGAACTTTCACAAATGATTCTTGAATGAATTTTGGGTAGATATAAGCCGGTTTTCTCACCTGCTTACCATTTATGCCTATCACTAACAGAACCCCCTAAAAATTTTGATAGCTAGCACAACACTGCTAAAGAAAGAAAATATGCAGAGTCAAATTGTTGGGTGTTGGCTTTTTTTTTACTTATTTGCATCCGCTTTTTAAAAATATTTTCTTTCATAGTGGATTCCGAAATCAGAAGAATAACTACAATTAAAACTAAAATATCATAAATATCACACACAACAACGTAAAAAAAATCCCTGTCAACTACTTACAGGGTTTTAAACCAGAACCCAGTGCCCTGTGTAACAGGTGACAGTAAAAGTCAGAATATTCTAATAGTGGTGGGAGGAGGAATTGAGAGTCTTCAATTTTAGGACAAATACCGTATTTTTTGCTCTATAAGACTCACTATTTCCCTCCTAAAAAGTAAAGGGAAATGTGTGTGCGTCTTATGGAGCGAATGCAGGCTGCACAGAACCCAGAACAGCAAGAGGGATTGCTGCTTTCACTGCACAGTGATCCTTCTTGCTGTTCTGAGATTCAAAAAAATTTTCCCTCGTTTTCCTCCTCCAAAAACTAGGTGTGTCTTGTGGTCTGGTGCGTCTTATAGAGCGAAAAATACAGTAGTTTGACAGAATCTGGGCTTACAGTGGAAATGTTGGTCTGATGGTGCACTCATTCACCTTGTGAGACAAAAAGGGACAGCTGCAGTTATAGCATAAAATGGAAAATGGTAGGAAGCTGTTGGCTTTGATCAAAGGAGCTGTAAAACATTTTCCAATACTACTGCTATTAAAAGAAAAAGGTCATCCTGACAGTGAGATAACGCCCATTTTCTGAAACACTAAGTTCATCACTTAAAATCCAGAAGTGGAGCAAAAGTCAGGTGTAGACACAGCTTTAGGTGCAAACTAAGCAAGACACCACTGGGATTTATCAAAGGCGGGGGGAAACCATGCAAAATATTAGCTGGAATAGGCATAGCTTGGAACTTATAGGCACAAAGAACTACAATATGCTGCTACTTCCATTCTTGCCTCCCTGCCAAATGGTTTGGTTGTTTCTGTATGAAGCATCAGCGTTCACAGCTTGTATTTTCCTTGCTGCAATGGATTCTCAGCTAGAGAACCTGCAGAACATCAGAAAAACAGGATGCCTAAAAAAGAGATGGACATCACCCGTAGTTAAACTAAACTATATAAAAACCAAAAGCAGCAATGTAAAGTTTCATTCATATAATCTAGAATAAATAGCTGCTCTACTCAGGCTTAGATTGTCAGCGGCCAATCAGCATGTAGAGGCTCAATATCGTTTGCTACAAAGGGGTACCCCCCCACCACTATTTGCAACTGCTGCAGATGATGTAATGGGATATGAATTAATGTCACAAAGGGTTATGAAAATAAAAGTATAGATTTATTTAATAAAATTCAAGCTATCAGGTGTATGCAGCTTAAGGTGGGGGAACCTACATTAAAGTGTAATTTGTCTTCCGACTCTCAGGTAAGAATCTGAGCAACCCCAACATTGCAAAACTATGTTACAAGACACACCGCAAATACATGCGGCTATTTTTTCCTGTTGCACAATTATGTATTTCAGCAGCTAAATAAAAGTGATATATTGACTTAAAACAATATTAATGGTCAAAGAATAATTAAGAAATCCTTCATCATAACTTTCTCAGCGGGAGGCCTATAAACGATCAAGAATAATGTGCTGTATTCTTTAGGCACTGAGGTCAATTCCTGCATACAAATCTTTATAGCAGAAGTTGGGGGAAGAAAAAAACCCTTCAGAAAGTGGGCCATTCATCTGAACCAAGTTCAGAGAATTTCCAGCACTGTGAAAAGATATGTTATGCAAGCACATAGATGTATTCAGTGGGGGTAGGCTGAACCAGCTACATGGAGACTACAAAGAAGCCCTCCCATGGCTCATGAATAAGTCGAGGAAATGATCAGAAAAAAATAGAGAGATGTTTAGACAGATGGCCCACTTAAAATGCCTGGGACAGGGCATAAGCAATTTTAATGAAACTTTAGATCTAGCATAGAAATTGTGGTTTTCTTCCAAAAGGAAGGAGGGGTGGGGTGGGGAGGGGGAGGAAATCAAGAAAGGCAAATAGAAATTTAACAGTTCACACAACAGTCCATTTTATGGCATAAAAAGACAAAGCATTTTTCAGCATTGTTTGTTGAATGAGTTCATATAAAGAAGGATCCTTCATCGTGCCTTCGGTTATCAAGAGGAATATAAAAGCATGCAATAGATAGATTAAAGGAATTTTAAACAGAAGCCGACTGCCAAACAAAACAAAAATCGTAGCTTTTACTACTCCAGTGCTTTCAAGATTTTCCAGCATAAAGATTCTCAACAGCACACACAAAAAAGATAAAAGCAGGGCTTTCATATTTTTGAGAACTAAAATATGGAAAATATTCTACTCACTTATTTATCATATATTAATACATGCAGGCACACCCAATATGCTCCTCATTCTTATAGAAAATACACTAAGTATATCTGTACATTAAAAAAGAAAATTAGATTGCAACATATTTAATTGACTAAACCATCCACGGTTTGCTACCTCAGATTACCTTTACAAAGCCACTACTCAACAGTATTTGCAGAATGAGTTTTTAAAGATGCTTTTATATAAAACTAGCTACATTTCTGCACATATAAAAGACAGTCTTTGATTTTTTGATGCAGAAGTCAATGGGAACAGTAGCTATCCCACACCAACAGCTATTCATGGAGGACAGGGGGCTGATTTCTGACTGTTTTTTCTCTCTCTTTAAACCTAAATGCAAGAAAGCCAAACCCTCCTCAGGATAGTAAGGGGCACTAAAACTGGAAGAATATGGCCAAATAACAACTGTCCAGAAATTGACTTAATAATACGGAATGGTGCACACTTCTGTAGGAAATGCAAATTCCTTCACGCCGAACATTCATGTGACATAAATGAATCTGCATTCACCACAAGAAGTGTGCACCTTTGGTTCCATTCAGACTTCAGGTCAAATATATATATATATATTTAATGTCCAAATCTGTGTCAGTGCCCATTTGAGGTTGGTTTGCAAGCAACCATTTGTGCTAACTATGGTTTACAACAACTAATAAACAGTTATGGCCATTGCTCTATGGAGAAATATGCCATTATTTACATAATGACCATGTCAATACAGTGGTACCTTGGTTGTCGAACTTAATCCATTCGACTCCTGGAATCATTCGAAAACCAAGGCGCAGCTTCCAATTGGCTGCAGGAGCTTCCTGCACTCAATCAGAAGCCGTGTCGGATGTTCGGCTTCTGAAAAACATTCACAAACAGGAACACTCACGTCCAGGTTTGCAGCGTTTGGGAGTCAAGCCTTTCAAGGTACCACTGTACATAAATGGTTGTATTCAGACTTATGCTCAGAAGAGCAGGAAAAAACAAAGGGGGTGGATTTTGCCAGTTCCTCCTTTTCCCTGTAGCTCCCAGGAAACCCCCTTCGGAGGGGTGCAGAGCCATGAGAAGTGGTACAGGGGTCTGCTCTAGAAGGAGGTCTCTGCTGGATCTCAGTTGCTTACATAAACGGAAAGAACTATTCCATTCACAGAAGTGGGAGTCAGGGTCCAACCTGTGTGCTTCACAAAGGAATTAAGTTTTGGAAAAGATAGTCCTTGTTTCAAGAAGCTTTCAAGCTAGATTTTAAAAAGAAATAGAAGGACAAAAGGAATATAGGATGGGGTGAAGAACAGGAAATTATTGATATTAATGGGGAATACGAACAATGACTTGCTTACTTCAGCCAAGTCTATCTGAATTGACAAAGATGTAAAAAACCTATGCCTTGGGTCATAAGTGAAAGCCTATACAGTCTTAAAAATAAGCATGTTTGAAACTATTTTCCTTTTTTTCCATTTGCACAGTTAGGCAAAATATATTTTTTTTCAGGATAAAGTAAGCACTGTAAGGCTTGGAGGCTCTGTTCTACTGGAATAAGTTTCAGTAGTTCATACCAAAAATATACTGAAATCTTTCATATGATATGCTGAATTTCAAAGTGCTTTGGATCAAATCCTTAGCCTGCACACAACTGCATCATTAAACTTAACTGGCTGCACCCAGTGATAAAGTATGGGGTTTTCCATACGTCCAACAGAACTTCCTGCCCAGTCCCCTCCAGCTTCCTGCACAATCAAGTTTTGGAGGGTTGAGGGACCCTCTGGAACAGATATCTGTACCAAGATTTCTTGGTACAGAGAAGAGGAAACAAAAGCCCCATTTCAACAGCAGAAGCCCACTGGTGTATCATTAGATACAATCAAAGTGGTACCTCGGGTTCCAGACGCTTCAGGTTCCAGACTCCGCTAACCCAGAAATAGTACCTTGGGTTAAGAACTTTGTTTCAGGATGAGGACAGAAATCGTGCAGCAGTGGCGTGGCAGCAGCGGGAGGCCCCATTAGCTAAAGTGGTGCTTCAGGTTAAGAACAGTTTCATGTTAAGAACGGACCTCCAGAACGAATTAAGTTCTTAACCCAAGGTACCACTGTATTATAAATTTATACAAATTATACATTATTAAATCAGGACTATCATAAATGTAGGCATTTTGTATAATGAAATCTCAGCATCAATTGTATTACAGTGGTACCTCGGGTTAAGAACGTAATTCGTTCCGAAGCTCCGTTCTTAACCTGAAGCACCACTTTAGCTAATGGGGCCTCCCACTGCTCCCGTGACGCCGGAGCACAATTTCTGTTCTCATCCTGAAGCAAAGTTCTTAACCTGGGTTAGTGGAGTCTGTAACCTGAAGCGTATGTAACCCGAGGTACCACTGTATTATATTTAAAACATATATATAGTACCCATAAGTAACACTGGTCGCACACAAGCACGTTTAACTGATATAGAGTGCCACAGGGCTTAAATCAGGCATTCCCTACTCCCTAAGCCAGGCAAAATCCGTTTCGGGAGCCTAATCCGGCCTGCTGCTTGGTTTTATCCGGCCCCTATTTTTATCCCTTATTACCTGGGATGATGAAGAATAAGAGTTTGGATTTGATATCCCAAAGGAGTCTCAAAGCGGCTAACAATCTCCTTTCCCTTCCTCCCCCACAACAAACACTCTGTGAGGTGAGTGAGGAGGCTGAGAGACTTCAGAGAAGTATGACTAGTCCAAGGTCACCCAGCAGCTGCATGTGGAGGCACAGGGAATCGAACCCGGTTCTCACCAGATTACGAGTCCACTGCTCTTAACCACTACACCACACTGGCTCTCACGCTGGGATAAAACCCTAAAAAAACCTCAACAACTTCAATCCTAAAAGAAGCTCAACAACTTTGGTTGGCCCTCACGGCCCTTCACTTCATCAAATCTGGCCCTCTTTGAAAAAAGTTTGAACACCACTGCCCTAAGCCATATAGGTGAGATGAAGGAAACACATGCAATTCTCAAGTAGGAAGTTCCAGTTCTGTAGCATTGCCTGCTATTTCGCTCCAAGGTCTCTGGCATTGTTCAAGCTCTATCTACTTCCCTGTACTCTGCCTCGTTTACCTCAAATTTCCTTGGCCCCCAATGCTCAGGACTGGACAGAGAAGGGGAAGATCTTTTTCCTCAAACTGCTTTCTGAGGGAACCTGAATTTCCTTCAGGAGAAGAGGAGCAGCAGCGACCATCTTTTTTCACAAGATGGCATGTTGCCCTGCATTATGCAGTCAGGAGGAGGAGTTGAGTGTACTCTAGGGCCAACCCTCAGCTAATGGAGAGTGATGATGGGAGAGTTCTATGGGTGTTCCCTCCACAGGCATGTTGATGGGGAGTGTATGTTACTCCAAGGTAGAAGTTTGGAAATTACTGCTTTAGACAAAAGAGCAATTTTCAAAATCTTCTAATAGAGCAAATATTAATGAACTGCATAAGTGAACATTCATGTGAAATAAAGGGGGGGGGGGCATTCATCTTTTTTTCAGATAAAGAAAAGCTTTGCACTGGGGTTAATTGTTTGTAACAAATCTACATCCCATCAAGTCACTCTGAGTAATTGGGGAGGCTGCTGGAGCCCTGTCTTCTCTCACAGTAGATTATATTCTCAGAGGGGAAAATTGGTAGTTTTTTGGTTGTTGTTGTTTTTTTAAAAAAATGAACACCCCAATACAACATTAGCTATACTCAGCATGTGTAATTAGACCCATTTAAGTCCCTCCAAAAGAACCCAGGCTTGCACTGATGAATGACTTCCTCAATGGCAGTCCGGGATCAAGTTAGTATTTTAAATTAATTGCTAAGGATTTATTAATATTATGAAACTGCTTTAAATTTGATTTTAATTGTTTTGTTATTATTTAATTTCGCGAACCACCCTGAGGGTCCGTTTTGGCTTTGTGCTGGGACAAGAAATATATATATATATATATATATATATATATATATATATGCAGGTTTTGGTGTCCTCGGGTGTCTTCCCGTGTAAAAGTTGGGGTGTCTAGGCGACGTTTCGACGAGGTCTCACTCGTCATCTTCAGGCTGGTGCTTTCGGCTTCTTGTTACTGGAACAGAGCGGGATCTCAATGTTTGAGTTCCTATAAATACTGTAGAGGGGGTGTGGTGTCTAGCCTCCAATGTTCTGGGCAGAGAGGAAGTTCCCAGGCTAGTGTGCCTTTTCTTCTTTTGTTCCTTAATTACTTGAGAGATACCTTGAGTGATTTCTTGAGTGATATCCTGAGTACCACTTAGGTGGGTCATTAGGTGTGGATTAGTTGCTAAAGTCTTTAGTTTAGCAACTAATCCACACCTAATGACCCACCTAAGTGGTACTCAGGATATCACTCAAGAAATCACTCAAGGTATCTCTCAAGTAATTAAGGAACAAAAGAAGAAAAGGCACACTAGCCTGGGAACTTCCTCTCTGCCCAGAACATTGGAGGCTAGACACCACACCCCCTCTACAGTATTTATAGGAACTCAAACATTGAGATCCCGCTCTGTTCCAGTAACAAGAAGCCGAAAGCACCAGCCTGAAGATGACGAGTGAGACCTCGTCGAAACGTCGCCTAGACACCCCAACTTTTACACGGGAAGACACCCGAGGACACCAAAACCTGCATTCCTGTACCCGTGAAAATCTACGAAAGCATATATATATATATATATATATATATATATATATATGGCTGACAGAAATAAACATTACTTTTTAAAAAATAGACAAGAAATCAATGAGCAGGAGAAAAAGCAGGATACCAGAGATTTATTAATAAGAGGGATTGTGGTGCAGAGGACATTTTCAATGCATCTGGATGAGGCTAAAATGTGATTTAAAGACTATGGATCAAAAAGTCAGGACTGCATCCCCTTCAAACACACACAAGCTTAGCTTGGACTAAAGAAGACGAAAAGAAACAAGGGCTACCCCTACCATTATCGTAATGAGGGGGGACTGGATCACTAATTACACCCCATTTTATCACACTTAGCCTTGCCATACTATCAGATGCATGCTCAGTAGTATCAGTTCTAGAAAGAGAGCTTCTGAAATGATTTTGAGATGCATTCTCAACAAGGAAAACCAAGGAACACCAACAAACACATCCCAAACTGGATGCAAGATCTTGCTAAAAACTCAGCACCCCATTCTGGTATTTTCAAATTTATCTCCCCCCTCCACTCCCCTTCCCTTCCCTTATGTGACTTGTCTTTCTTTTTGTTGGAAAGCTTGGGTCTTACTTTCATACGCGGAAAGTACCTGCCACATACAAAACTGTAACTGAGCTGAACTGCTTCAGGAGACAGTTTCCGTGTGAAAAGCAGTATATGTGACCACAGGCACCTGAGCTGACTTGAGATCATCCTTGACAGAAAGAATGTGTGTGTGTAAGCATTTACAGACAAACACCCATAAAGTTGGGTGCTTGCTTAGTTCTGTATTTAGCTTTATGCTTAAAGCTGAAATTAAGTTTGCAAAGTCTCCAAGCGATAGGTAATAACACCGGGATGACCTGCCTTGGTTTGTTTGTTTTTAAGGGGTATGCATGGATTTAGTCATGTGCCTCTTTAATTAATATGAACGACTGTCCTGAACATAAGTTTTACCTAAGGGTCTCTTTCTATACTGGTGTATCACCTTTCAGACCAATAGCTTGTTCAGTTAGAACAGGTTAGATAAAAATGTAGTATGCTCTCGGGAGGAGTTCTCAGGAGGATAGGAGTACCAGTAAATTAACTGTTACCATATGTTTGACTCTTCTGGGCCAAATTCAGTCATAAACCCTTGCCAAACCACATTTTGGCAGACAGTCACCTAAAGTAGCTTTCACTCTAACTTAAACTAGGAGCGAAAGAAAGAGAGCTTGGAAATTAACAGAAAAAACGGCTTTTAAAGCCTATTATTGACAGAATAGTGTGTAGAAAATTATTTAAACAAAGCCAGTAAATGCATTCAGCTGTATCACTAAAGCAACTGGATCATCGAAAGACAATTGTTCTCTTAAATTAATACAGAAAAAGAGCAAGTATTTAAAGCAAACTAGCACTGCAATATCAGATATATCATTTTTCATGGCAGAAGGTTTTTTCAAAAGAATTAGTTTAACAATGTTACAAGTTCAAACTTTGTGAATGACACTATAGTTTTCTTGCATTGTAGCAACATTATTTTACCCAGATAAGCAAAAAAGAAATATTATAGTCTTGCCTGCAAGACATAAAGCAGTAACTTTAACATTTTTACACAAAAAGACAATTTTGAAATATGTATTTTTAAGGGAAACTAGGGGTGATTGTGGTAAAGTGGAAGGAAGAAGTTGAACATCTGTGAATTATAAAACTTATTTTTACAAATATAATAAATGTGAACGGATGACATTTTTACATATAAGGTATCCACTAATGAGCTGATGTATAATATTTTTTGTTTCAGATTTCCAAGCTACATATTCAACAGTAGTCTGCACTGATGGCTATGTGGCTCATCTAAACAAAATTAGGCTACATTTCTATACACATTTACTTGTGAGTAAGTCCACTAGTGGTGCTTGCGTATGAGCAGACATGTATAGGATTGCACTGTTAATTTTAAACACGAAATGTAAAATACACTATCTAGAAATTGTTGTTTATTTTACTGGAAGAATATTATTTATGCCGACGATTTCTGATTTTGCTGATGAATCTCTTCACCTTCTGACATTTTAAAAGGTAACATTTTTGAAAAGTCGTGGTACTGAAATTACATTAGTTTGCAAAACATACCCACCGTTTAAAGTATTTAAGGGGGTTAAACAAAAATGCAAACGCTTAATGCAACATTAAGCATGTGAAATAAAAACTTGATTGCTTAGGAAGCATGCTATGCTGTTACCCTAGTGACAAGTTAAAAAAAAAAGGAAAGGAAAGGAAAAAGACTGCAAGCTGAATGGCTGTATGATATGAAATTAAAATGTTTCACATTGAACAATCCAAAATGAATTGGGAAAGGTTAGAGCAGAGGAGGGAGAAATCAATTCTCCAATGGCAATGGTGAATAGAAAAGAAGTATGAATAGGATTTGCCAGTGGGGTGCAACAGCTGCCAAATATCCTGCAGCCAAAGAACTACAATAATACTGATGAAGTGTGCAAGAGCTTTAGGAATCGTTGCAGGGAGCAGAGGAGTACTCTAACAATAATGTCCCATCCAGCTCCTGCAGCAGAATCAAAGGAAAGATTCATCTTCAGAATTGCAACCCCCCACCTACAAATATGCATATGAAAACTCGTATACAAAACTCACTTCCTTAGCAACCAGGATCCAAAATGCCACAGAACTAGTTCCATGAGCCAAAGGACTCTTAAGACTTCCCTTTCTTTCAAACCAGACGCCACATTTTCGAAAGCTTCAAAAAAATAATAACTGAAAGCTTCAAAAACACTTTACAGTATGACATCACATGGGGTCAACTGTCCAGACCAAACAAAAGGTTGCTTCAGTCCTCGGGCAAGGAAAGTATCCTGGCCAAATGAAGCAAACATACTAGAGATCTGAAAACAGTATGTGCACCTAGAGATTACGAGGAGCCAACTATTTCGCCCAACCCAACACAAAATGGCCTCTTTAGGCGACAGCGTGTGATGAGATAACTGGTCCTTATCTCTGATGTGTTTCAAGGTTCAAGAGGCTCTGCAGTAAAAAATGCTCAACCACTGAACATGTGAACAACTGAGTAAATGCTCAGCTAGTGGCGGTCTGCTGTATTCTCAGTATTATATTTTTTTTGCTGTAGTTTCGGTGATGTTTTAGTTAATTAACATTTTATTGTATGGTTTTATAGAGTGATAAGATGTAAGCCATCAGTGGAACTGATGAAGAATGGAACATTTAGTCATACTCGTGGCAAAGACTAGAGCTCAATACTCACCTTTCTCTCATCCCAAGAAAACCATAATGTAAACATCGCAGCTAGTGATAGCACCATAGAAAACTGTTGCATGCAAGACAGCCATTGCATTAGCAATGTGTTTATAGAGTTTTCAGTTTAACAGTAGCAAAAAAATTCATGAAAGATAAATCTTGGGCCATAGAGACAAGGGTTGTAGAGGTACCAGGCCCAAATCTTAGGACCCCTTAAATTAGAGAATGGGAAATTGTGTTCCTTCAGATGTTGCTAGACTGCAACTCCTGTCTTCCCTGACTATTTCTCATGATGGCTCCAAATGATAGAAGCAGAAATCCAGCATCATAATAGTCACTGGATGCCCACCCCTGGATTAAACCATACCTTAGTAACATGCAAAGAAGAGGAACTACCAGGTACAGCTTGAGAGCCTAGTGTCCTGTGCATTTTCCCTAACTCGAATAAAAATTTACAGACCTCTGCTTTGAATACACTAATTATCAAATGCAACACAAAGCTTATTAACTATAGTAGTATAAAAGTGTAAGTGGGAAATCTCTGATTAACATCTCACTTCATCCATAAACCAAATAGAATACCCTAGGTGAGTCACACTTTTGACCCTCCTGAGAAATATCTGGTTCCTTTGGACAGTCCTTACCCCTTCTAGCTTCTAATATTTGATCTGGTTGACAAATAAAATGGCATATCCTTGTTTAGGAACAGTTCAAAGGATTAAGGGCAGAACAACTCTAGGTTTGTACTGGCCAATGCATATTTGGAGTCTTGGGTGGAATGAGCAGACCAGAAATGATAGCTGCTTGCAACCATATCCTTAGAGACAGGGGCAGAGGAAAGGGGGTGCGGTGGGTGTGGGCCACCCTGGGTATTACCACTGAGGGGGGTGACAAAATGCCAGGCGGCACTCACCACGGGGCCTGTAGTGCGCCCAAGCCACACGTCTCTCCTGGGAGTGACACGGTGACTTGAGTGTCTTCATGCTCCACGCTGCCCCAAATGGTCCACCCACCGCTTCCCCTTCAGCTGTAGGGCAGCTGAGTGGGAGGAGGTAGGCAGACTCCTCGGATGTCCCACAGAGCGTCCTGCCCCAGCTGGCCTCACCCCGTGGGCGGCTGGCCCCACCCCTGGGTGCAGGGCACGTGCGCCGCCCCAGGTGCCCGATTGGCTCACTCCACCACTGCTTAGAGATGCAGGCAGGTTGGCCAATAGAGATAGAGACTAAGAACAGGCTTGCATGATATTTCAATAAACGTAACAGGCTATACTCTTATGTCTCCACCACAGCCACCCAACCACACAGGAATGTTACGAAAGAATTACTGTGATGGCGTGAAGTCTTTGTACATAAATCCTAATATATTATTATTAAATGACACTTCCTGAATTTTGCACCATTTGTTCTGTTAGCCTATTTTTATTCTATTAAAATCACATTCCCAAAAATTGTGTTCCTTCCCATTCTCTTTGCCCCAATAAATATATATTATAATCACCATTCACTTAAAGCTAATTTGAAACCGTATCACAACTGTTCACATTATGGTAATGATGAACCTAAAAATATTCAGATAAACTATTGTGAAAGTGTTATGGGCGCAGAAATGCAGGCGCTCATGGGGATAACAATATAACTGTGGCTATTTCAAATACATTATGTATTTACATTTAATATTTTTCATTTCAGTGATCTCTGTTTGAAGTGCTGAATGCAATTTACAATCTTTAAAAAATATATTCCGAAGATACTTTAAGAGAGGCATCTATTAGCTCCATTTTACAATTCAAAAATAAATAAATCCAACATTACAAAGCATGCCAGAGGGGTGTGGGAGCAGACAAGGCAGGCGAGACCTCTCAATGGCAAGTTCCTTTGTCTTTAAAAGGACAAAGGTTTAAAATGTCCTCGTTTTAAACACAGAGCCAATTTTTCCTCAAGCATGCTACATCAGGTAATACAGGCATGCAGCAAACCGTGGATTTTTCCAAGCTATGAATGATGGGAGGCCAAAACCAATAGAGAAATTAGGAAAATAAGCTTTGCAGCCAACACAAGCAACACATAGGAAGTGCTGTAGGCAATCGGCTTTAGAAGTGTAAACATTACATTAGTAGACCCAAGAGAGGACCACACCTGGAGCACTTGCTCTCCTATTCCCCCGTCCAAGCGGCTAATGAAAATAAAGACTCCCATTAGTTGAACATCACTTTTCATTTGAGAGATCTTGGCTACACTAAACAAGCTAGATTCTCTCAAGCCAAACTATGTCCAATGGAAACTGTATCATAATTTGACATCATGATAACCACAGGATTGTTGTTTTATCGCCTAATGTAAAAAATGACTTGAAGCAATGGGTGGCACCCACTTGACAATAAACCAACCTATTGAAAAAATAAGATAAATGCTACGTATAATGGTTCAATACAGTGCAATATATATTCCCAGCTACTTCCTGTAAGAAATCTGTGCCCCTGTTATCCAAGAAGCCTATTATCACATTGACCCACGTGTTATCAAGCATTTAGATAATTACTTAGAAAAGAGAAATCTGATGCAATTTTTCCCAAGAAAAAGAATGCTTGAAAAGCTACCTTTAAAACTGATCAAATAAAAAAATATATTTTTTAAAAAAGTTCTGAACTGAATTAATAGGAAGAAAAATACACACTTCTCTTGCTATAATTGCAACAGACACCCTAATGACGGTAAATACCTATTTTAAGCATGCAGCCAGATTTCCTCCACAAAATACGAAAGAACTGTAGTTGAGGCCAGAGGCACTTTTACATACTGCCCTCACCCCAATCAAGTGCACATCCAGCATGGTCCTCCGCTGAGCCTTCCCAGCTCCACCACTGATGTAACTGTACGGTTGGGCCAAGGGGTGGAGGTAGTAAAAGAATGTGAGGTAGCAGAGAAGTAGTGAAAAACAAGAAAGGGACAATCGCCCCTATGGCATTCCAATGAGTCACCCAAATCACAGTGCACAATGCCCCACAAGCCAACAACGATCAGGTAGAGCAAAAGTCAGCAGCAGTTATAAAGCCTGATGTTGTTTTTAACTCCACTTACTTTTCTGAGAAAATCAATTGTGTATTGTTTTTGTTGATAAATCAGATCCTGTCTGATTAGAAAGTGGTCCATTAAGTGCAGCATCTTGTTCTCACAATGGCTAATTAGATGCTTAGGAGAAGCCCACTAGCAGGACCCGAATGCCGTTTCCAGCAACTGGTATTCTGAAGCACAACCCCTCTGTGCAAGCAGACTTACAGTAACTAATGCTAACTATGCCCTTTAGTCCTCCATTGGTTAGACAAACAGACACCTTCTCCAATGCAGAATCAGATATGTAACCTGGTACAAGCACATGTTAAGGGTTGATGAAGTATACCATAGCAGATTTTTCTTTTCTTTTTCTGCAGAAAGTTGCAGCCATTTATCTGCAATTTATTTTTTACTGCAGTCAGTATTTATTAAGAATCCTTTTAGTAAAAAAACAGGAAAACGTTATTAGTTGTCATAATCACTGAGGACAGACCGAAAGGTAAATGGGTTTAAATTGCAGAGAGATAGGTTTAGGTTCATTATCAACAAGATTTTCTGACATAAGAGGAGGCAGACAATGGAATATAATCACAAAAAGGGGGTCAGAGATCTCCATCACTGGATTTTTTTTTTCCTGTTGTGCATGCAACACAAACAACTTGAATGTAAGTGGATTTTCTTCCTGACAGATGAGTCCAAATGATAGGCCTGGCAATCCTAAGGTTTTGTCTGCTAGTCTGCTTTCATTAGGAAATGTTATAGCTATTATCAACAAAGCAAACTGAGAGCATAGCTTGCTCAAAAAAAAAATAAACAAATCGTTCAAAATTCACTATATCGGAAAAGCTTGATATTTGGCCTGGAACACAAACAAGAACTGCCAGTTCTCCAATACTTATCGCACTTGACTCAAGACAAAAGTTGCGAAGCACAACTAAGAGAGCAAAGTGAAGAAGGTAAGCGTATCTGACACAATATCGACTTAAGCAAACCCTTTCATGATGTCCAACAGAGGTGGCTAATACTCCTATAGCTAGAGAGGTCGTGCTTTCTTCACACAGGAAATAATAACTGAAATAAGATAATAAGGGAGGCTATATTTTCCTATATGCCTAGAGAGTTTGCATTACAAAATACTGTGCATTTATTATATAGCAATACTTGTACTTTGGAATGTGGGTGGGGCTCCCCCCGTCCTTTATAGGCTAGTCTGTTAAATCACAAGTGCTGTGTTTGAATTAGGGATGCTGTTATTTTAAAAACAAAAACAAAGCTGCTTTGTTTAACAAGCCAGCTTCATGACCGACGGTTAATGGAATCAGATTTGGTTTTAAACCAGGGTCTTTGGTTCAAATGTAAAACCAGGCCAGGTTTCTACAAAAATGAAACTAAGCTCTGCCGTGCTAGATAAGGAGACAGGAGGAGAGGCGTGTGAGCCCAACACATTACTCACATTCATTCAGACTTCTCCCTAAACTACGGCTTAGCATTATATGTCAGTATGACCTATGGCATGGTCACTAACCTTTCTTTCCATGAATAAAGGGAATTTTAGGTGAATTTTTCATTTCCCACTAACCAAAGGGATCTTTTCACAAGCACAACTCACCATGTCACTATGATTAGGGTTGAAACAGTTAATTTACACACCTTCAAGGTTTTGCACACATCTAGTAAAATCTCAAAACATTTTTCTTTGAAAAGCCGGCTCACATTTCATCATCACAAACTGTCCCTGAAATTTTGAATTTCAGCAGCAGATTGTCAGAGATGACTGCTGTCTGGGAAGCACAAGCTTGTTGGACAAGTGAAACTAGTTGCATGATCTTCTGTATCCTGGTCTACGTCTATGCTACCTTTAACACCAAAATCATTTCAAGCAGGAAATGGTCACCCATTTAAAATAATTTGGTAACTGGTGGTACAGGGTTAGGTACACCTTTTATTTTAAAAAAGGAAAGAAAAAAGTCTTATTGCATCAGTAGAATTCAGGGGGGCGGGAATCATGAAATCTTGCAAATTCTGATCAGTTCCTCTGTCTATGCAAAAGCACCATTAATAAATGTAAATCTGAAGAAGTGTGCATGCACACAAAAGCTTATACCCAGAACAAACTTAGTTGGTCTCTAAGGCACTACTGGACAATTATTATTTTTTATTTCGACTGCGTCAGACCAACACAGCTACCTACCTGAACCATTAATAAAGTGAGTCAGTATACATGGCTTTCTACAAACAAACTTACCTTGGAGTTCCCAGAAATCTCTGTGATCTAAGTCGTTCAAACACATACAAAGACGCCGCTGTTACGAGTAGCTCCCTTTTTTCAGAGTCCTTCAACGTGTGTCCTAAGATTTCAAAATCAATTTTCAAAACTGTAATGTGCATCAGAACCATTTTTACAAGATTTCATACCCTGCCCTTCAGTTCAGCAAGAATTCTCAGGGCAGCTTAAAAAATTGATAAAACATAAATTACGGCAAAGAAAAAAGGTGTAAAAACCAGTAGCAATCAGATTTAAATGTTTTAGAAGCCTAAAAAAAAGAGATATTTGGGAGAGAATTCCAAATGCTGGGTTCTACCACTAAGAGGTCTATGTCCATGGTGATTACCCACCTCACCTCAGAAAGCAGGAGAACTTAAAATGTGCATCTAAGTAGGTCTTCATCTGTCAAGCAGGTTTGATTAGAAGTAGGCAGTCTTTTAGATATCTGGGTCTCCAGCTTACCTTACTCTCACGCCCCACTTAGAAATTTCCCCCATTAGCCCAGTGGACATTCCCAGCAGAAACACCATCTACATTTGATCCAAATTCAGAAGGACTCTGCAACAAAGCATCTTCAGCACCAAATTCCAACACTTTACTAATGAACCAATCCTTTACCTTTACCTTTAATGAACCAATACCAACAATAAACGTCAAGCACATTCCTACAATGGAAGAACTGGATTGCAATTACAGCATTGCAAAGCATACTGCGACTCAGTTCTGCAGCTGATAACAAATTTGGGTGGGTATCTAAACCTCTTGAAGCAGCAAAGGTTTCAGTTCTTTACTTGATAAAGCAAAGACTTGATAAAGCAAAGACAGTTCCTAGTAGGAAGCCACATGTCTCAGGGCCTAATCACAGGATTGTGGGAAATGTAAAGAGGCATCTGTGCTGTTACGGAGCTTCTGGGTGTTAATCAGAGAGAAGTATGAGCCAGGTCGTAAGCAGCATCCAAATTGCTCTTGTGTTGCTTTTGCCATGGTTACCAAGGGCATCCGCCCTTGAGCAAACTTACTCTGGGTGCTGTAACATACTAAAGCATGGTACAAGAAATAAAAGAAGCAATGAAAATGGCATTAAAATCCATACAACATATAGCTTAAAGGTAAAGGGACCCCTGACCATTAGGTCTAGTCGTGGCCGACTCTGGGGTTGCGGTGCTCATCTCGTTTTTCATCTCACCTGGCGAACCAGAGCAGCACACGGAAACGCCATTTACCTTTCCGCCAGAGCGGTACCTATTTCTCTACTTGCACTTTGATGTGCTTTTGAACTGCTAGGTTGGCAGGAGCAGGGACCGAGCAACGGGAGCTCACCCCGTCACGGGGATTCAAACCGCCAACTTTCTGATCGGCAAGTCCTAGGCTCTGTGGTTTAACCCACAGTGCCACCCGTGTCCCAACATCTAGCTTAACCCATTACAATTCCTAAAACAGGTAGAAAATTCATAAAGTGGAAAAAAATTCAAGTGGAAAGAAAATTCAAGTGGTCCATGGAAAAATTCAAGTGGTAGAAAATTCAAGTGGTCCATGGAAAAGAAAGTGTGAAACCCACTGGTAAGAAAAATCTGTTTGCTGCCTGTGAGATCTTGGCCTCTTCTCCTGCCTAGAAGATACATGAAAGAGGACTATAGGAGGGAGTAAAGGAATCTGGTGAGCATGATTCTGCCACCTGAGCATCCCTGCTTGAGAAAAATGCCCACTAAGAGCTCCCCTTTAGAGCTATGGCAGCTGCTCGCCGCAAAATGTCCTGGGCTTTGAAGATACAGATGTGTACATGGAAGACCCTGCATGAAATACCCTCTGTGTAAACTGTGGGGAGGGGGTTTCATTAATAGCTAATAGAACACTTGTTTCATAATATACTATTATCTTTTTGGATCCTCTTCCAAACCAAAAGGTTGCAATCATATTTTGTTTGAATGGAGAGGAGTAAAGTAGAAACATTCTAACCTTCACCTATTTAAAGTTTGGGATCTTACTAGTTACTGAATTTGCAGTACTTTATTATATAGAAGCCTATCGAAAATCCGTCACTGCAGCATGCAAAGCAAAAGAAATAATGCCTTTCTTAAAAAGCTGCTTTGTGTTGATGAAAGCTGACACATGAGGAACATATACACTTGAAAATTAGCCTGAACATGTGTCAAGTACTCCACTCCAAGTAAAAATTTAATTAAAAGTTGCCAGCTGAGGTTAATAGGAAAGCTGTCAAGATATTTCATAGAATTAAAAGAAGTTGTAAAAAAAAAAATGTTTATTTTATTGATCCTTGAATTTTAAAAAATCTTGGGGGCTTTTTCTAACACATGGGTACTTTGCGTTATACAAGCCTATTAGTAAAAGCATCATAATCAGACACCATATTTTTGAACATAAAAGGAATGGTTGATCTCAGTGAGAAACAAGGCACAGTAGAAATGTATTCCTGAAACTGACAGCTCCATTTATACAAATGGGTACAGGATTTCACACACCCAGAACTGGGAGGATACAGTACCCTGCTACTCCCTCCCCCACCTCCGTCCACCCTATTTTCCTATTTCATTGGGTAGTATTGCTAATATTTGAAGGATTTCCACTCCAATTTCATGGGTCCATTATCAGGTGGCTTTTCTCTACTTGACCTCACTTTATACTGAATCACATGCAGAAAATACCATGAGGAGTAGAAGTACACCTACTTTTATAGTGATTTCCACAAGTCTAATGGCACTAAATATTACTGTAGTAATCACAGAAATCACGACATTCTTTCACCACCAGTTTACACCAGTTATATGTATATTTTTGCCTGAAGACAAACACAGTGATAAAATGTACATATACAGGTAGGATCTTTATCTTTAATTAATGCAATGTACTCAACAGCACCTAGGTGTTATTCAGTACTCAGTAAATATTATATAAATCAGTTTTGAGAGAGGAACTCTCTTTAAAGTTTATACACCTTTTTGGCTTATGCTATAGTGCAATGGAAGGTTTTCCTAAAGATGTTATGCAGCCATACATAATGTAGACCTGAAAACTATAAACCCAATAAACTAAAAAACAACACCCGTGATTCAAAATTAGTGGCTTCTAAGTCATAATTTTGGAAGCTTCTTCCATTTCATTAAAAGCACTACGAAATTGGGTCACCCAATACCTTCAATTTACTAAACTAATTGCTACCAAATCTGTTGATACAAAGAGCAGAATGAGTAAACTGGTAATTAATACTCTACAAATTCATGAGGGGAACATTATTGGGTTAAGAATAGGACCCTATCTCATGGGAGAAAATAGAAACGATATATTTGGGAAGTTAAGAGAAGATCATCATAATTTGTTGTTCTACAAAATGTTATGATCTGCTATTTATGATGCCATAGGGTGTAGCCTTCACCATGAGAGGGATAGTTGAGGAAACCAGCTAACACAGCCCCATCTGTAGTACTCCCTTTTCCTAACAAGTGGAAGTACCGTATTTTTCGCTCTATAAGACGCACCAGACCACAAGATGCACCTAGTTTTTGGAGGAGGAAAACAAGAAAAAAAATATTCTGAAACTCAGAAGCCAGAACACCAAGAGGGATCGCTGCGCAGTGAAAGCAGCAATCCCTCTTGCTGTTCTGGCTTCTGGGATAGCTGCGCAGCCTGCATTCGCTCCATAAGATGCACACACATTTCCCCTTACTTTTTAGGAGGGAAAAAGTGAGTCTTATAGAGCACAAAATACGGTATTTATTTTCTGGCTGTCTCAACTAAATAGCCCTATAACCTCTGAAACTTTGGCTGTGCACATGCTCCCATTTCCTCTTCATCCAGTGTGCTTTCACTGGATCTGGGCCTTATTCGGGTTGAGGTGGCCATCTGTCATGGATGCTTTAGTTGAGATTCCTGTATTGTTGGGGATTGGGGCTAGATGGCCATGAGGATCCCTTCCTACTCTATAATTCTATGATTCTACGAGACAGATCCAGATTGTAACAGGTCAGGTTGAGCAGCCCAGAGTCATCCAGGGTTGTCAAGGGATGAACTGTTAGGTACGAGAAGGAAGAAGGCAGAGAAACTGCAAAGAAGAAACCACTTGTAAAGAAAAAGCACCACACAGGATCAGACCCTCCTGATAAGCAGGAAGTTTTGATGCTGCGCCCACCCCCTCCCAACCCTATGTGAAAACAGAGTTTTAAAAACCCTTAACACACACACACCCTAAATTACTTTGGGGGAGCATCTGTGTCATGGGGACAAAGCAGGCCCAGATCAGCCTAATCTGGGGGTAACAATTTGGGACCACAGGGTGGAACGGGCAATCCATGCACAGCCCCATTACTTACTGAACCAGTTAACTCACTGTACTGTGGGTAATATGGTAAAGAAGCTGGGAATGGGAGAAAAGAGGAAGACAGGTTGAAGCAGTAACAAATTGAGATTTTACTAAGGGTTTTGAAAACCAGCAATTTAACCCTTGTTGTGATTTTTCCAGAAGGAATTGGGAACTGCAGGTCTGGAAGGGCTAAATTACAACTCCCAGGATTCTTTGCTTTAAATGTATGGTATGTATGTAGCCCTGGTCTAGGCTTTCCCTACATTAGCTATGATCACAATTTCAGCTCATTATAACTCATTTTTAATTTTTAATTTTATTTATTTAACAAAATTTATATGCCGCTTGATTGTAATAAAACCTCAACGCGTTAGCAATGCAGCATCCAGTCTTCTTGTTTTTGGATTTCGTCCTTCTTATCTGAGTCTTCTCAGTCCTGACTTCTTCGGATTTCTAGCTTTTCCCTCTCTCTTGAGTTTCCCAACTTGCCAACACTAACATTGTTCTTGCCCACTTTACTTAGATACACAACTGCTCCCTTGTCCACAACTGTTAGTCAATCAGAATACTGGTAGTTTGTTTTAAGTTTCTAGTTCCCATAATTTTCTCCCCCCACCGCCTTTTAAGTTTCACTTCCCTGAGCTGCCCTTCTGAACTTCCTGTGACCTCTTAAACACCATGGCAAAAACAGCATTTAAACATAAAGCAGCCATTTAAAAGCTAAGAACAAAATGGTTGCATTCCTTCACAACACATGACTTGGTAAAAAGCTTCGGTTACACAGCCCAAGCTGTGCAGCACTCACACATTGCCAAATATAGAAAATGCATCACCAAAACACAGTATACAAATGGGGGGAGGGACCTGCAAATGTGTTTAGAGGAAAATGTAGAAATAATTGCTATCATTTAAATAGAATTACAATGCATCCCACCATATTGGGGAAAACTGTGACCTGTCTGCTGTACAGGTGCTGTTTATGGGAACTTCAAGACCTCTACTCTCCCTTCTTATGGTTCAGTATTGTTAAACTAGACTAGACAGCCCCTCAAACAGAGGAAGACTTCAATAGAGGACTGCTCTCTTTCTGACATCCCTTCAAATAGAGGACTATAAAGTAGGCTACATGGCCACCCTAATAGTCAATCACTATTTAAGAAGAGAAAAATATATTCTCCGCCTCAACAGCTGAACTGTGAAACAAATATTCACTTTTACTATTTAGTTATCACTACAGTAACAAAAGTGAAGAATATATGGGAATCTTATAAAATCTCTCCTTGCTTACAAGATTTAACATCTTTTGGAACCCAGCCAGGGTAAATTCTCTCTTTCAGAAGACCTTTTCTTACTTGTCTATATTCTTCTAACTCTTAGTCAAAGTCTCTCCAAAAGCCACTTTCGATCAATATTATACTAATTAAATGTTTTATTAGTGTAAATGAAATAAAAATAAATTAGGAGTGCTCTTCCAGCTCTTGGAAAATCCTTGGGACTGAATAAGTACCCAACTTGCCATCATGCAGACTTCCAATGAGAAATAGATTTCTGGAACACAATGTAGTCAATGCTTTCACAGAATGCCAGCATTTATGAACAGCATGCCAGACTTTCCTAGCTGAGGATGGGTTCGGAACTCTCTTAAATCAACAGATCTTGCTATGGAAAAAAAAAGTTTCACTTCAAAGCAACATCGACTGGGTTCCAAAAACCCAACTTGAATTTTAATCTCCCTGGAAGTTGAGGGAAACAATTGCTTTAATTTTCAAACGCACTATTATTTTTAAAAGTAAAATTAGAGAGACCAAAAAACCAAGTTCAAAGAATAATTAGAAAACCATTTCAGAGGAAATTTTCACACATGACCCCATCCCCAGCCATCCCTGCTCCCAGCCAAATACTTAACATTTCCATTAAGGACCAACCTTTAAAGCCATCAGGATACACGTCTGGAAGAAATTTTGTGTTGATGTCTCCCTGGACAAAGCGTGGATGGATGATCACTTCCCGTAGTAATGCAATATTGTGGGCCACACCTGGAAGCACAGCAATATTTAGACATCTTAGATTATTAATGAATGCTGAAATAACAAAGGGTACCCGGAATAGAATGGACATGCTCTGCAGAGATATTTAGAGTGCTGGTGTTTGGAGTAGGTGGCCAACTCAGAGCACCCTAACAGTAATGAAAGATCCAGATGCAAAATGTATGGATATATGTTATTTTACAGTATTGCACTGTCATTCAGCTTGGAACTTACAGTTGCACACAACAAATATTAAAGTGGTGCACATAGCCAAGTTGCACAACTCTTAAATCTGCCTATGCTTTTTCTGCAACAGAAACAATATCACTGGACAGAATTCTACAGGTCAGAACAGAAAAGGATATTTAGGCTTTCTGTTCCTCTACTTGAGGACTATGAACAGTCTTTCTGTGTTCACTTTGGGCTGAAACATTTCTAAGCCATTTTCTCCTGTATTGTGATATTATTGTTATTGTTATTTTATGCTGTTCTTCCCCCTTAAACACTGAGACACAGCCTATATATCTTACTGATATAGCTTAAGAACCAATTCTTAAACAATGAACACTTCAAAACTTGTTATATTGTAAGATGCTGGGGATATGATTCAGCTAAGTCAGTCTATGAACCACCTGTTAACTTTGAAACTCACATTCCCATGTCAACTGCAGTAAAATATTTGTAACTGGACTCTGCAGTCAAAATAACTTTTAATACTATTGAATCAAACATAATCCACATTCAGGGTAACAAAAATTCCCAAACAAACATGTAAGATTAAGGAAGTAATATATATTCAACTTGTAAATACGAAAAGCCACCGATGAAAATACTGCAATACATATTTGTTTCCTGAGTGCAAATTCAGCAGTTATGCACATAATGCCACACCTTCCCAGACTAAGTAAATGCTAAAAAACACAATCTACTTTTTTATTTCTTGACCAAACTGCTATAAGATCCCTGGTGATATGATAGCTGATGACTGGTGACAGGGATCTCTTTTTCTATTGATTGCCCCAAGAACTAAAATCAAATATTATTTTTATTCATGCCAAACTATGTGGAGAGAAATCAGAAGCTCCTGCAATCCATAGGACCTAGTATCATAAAAATGCAAATAAGCACTTTAACATGCAATTTTCCCTTTCCATAAAAGCACACAAGCCTATCTTCAGCTATTTCTAACACCAAATTTGGGAGGCTTAAGCAAACCTACACCACCAAACGACTTGAAAGCCGTGGTGCTCTAGCCTCAATCACAACGTTCCTAAGACTTCAGAAATTTCAAAGTATGATTTGCAGTTTAGGTTGACCTCAGTGAAAGTTCACAAGGTATCCCCATCTGTGTGAATAACTATGAGGCTACAGAAATCTGGACCCCTATAGGAGTTTACTCTTGGCTACCTGCTGCTTCCAAAACACCAGCCAGACATTAACCCCACATTCTCACAGGATCAAACAGAGGCCAGTCTCCATGCGCACTGAACTATATATTACATCCATCGTGCAATGATATTTCCTTCTGTACCACATTTGGTAATCCAAGCAGCTGAGACCAAAGCCACAAAAACTGGAAACATAATGAAATCTGTAACTTCTGTACTGTTCAGTCACAATGCCAAAAAAAGGGGGGCACACAGAAAATAAGAATGATGTTGCAGATTTGTTCTATGTCCCAAGAAGCGAATGGGGCACACACAAATGGTAAGATTTGCCTAGGTAATGGGGATGATGGACACAAAAGCTTGGATTTGCACAGTAAACATTCCCTTCTTTTTTTTATTCCACACAGTATAATAAGGTCGGGGTCTCTCTCTCTCTCTCTCTCTCTCTCTCTCTCTCTCTCTCTCTCTCTCTCTCTTTTATTCAATTTATTAGTCATTTGACAGTCTCCAAGCACTCACAAGTTTTAAAATCATTAAGCATGGCATAAATTCAGTACAAAAGAACAATGCATCACAACAAGAGACACACAATAACCTGTAAAACAACCTTAACAAAATAGCAAAAAACCCACACTCAATCCAACAAATTCCCAAGAGAATAGATTAGTTGGAGAAGGAGTGTTGGTGAGGGGACCAGGTAGATACCATCTTTCAAAAATTTAATATGCATTTTCCTGCTGGCTGTTCTGTGGCCATGGCTGGCAACCACTAATACAAGATTTGAGTAGGGCATCCCTACTTCCCTAGTCCCAATCACTTCTAATGCACTAGACCAGGGCGCCCCAACTTTTCATACCAAGAGGGCCACAAGAATATTTCAACACTGAACCCGCGGGCAGCACACTGTTTTGTCATGCTGCCTTCCCAAACCCAGCTAAGCAAGGCACTGGGCTTAGGGAAGGATGCCTGAGGCTCTGGCACCTCCTTCCCAAAGCTGGGAAAACACTAACTAGGCTTTGGGACGGAGGTGGGAGGATTCAAGGACCCTGTCAGAGCCCTCACACCTTCTTCCCAAGGCCCAGCACCTCACCCAGCTTGAGGAAGGCAGCACAAGGGCTATGGGGGGCACTAAATGTTGCAGAGGGCTGCCAAAAAAAGGCATCAAGGGCCACATACTGGCCGATCCTGCACCAAACCTTGCAACAATGAAGGCTGTTGGCGCGAACTGCCAGTACAAAATACCAAAACATTTTATCTCCTATCTCCAAAACAGAACTGAAGCAACAATTTATCAGCAACTTTAAATAATGGGGGAAAGAGGGGGAGGAATGAAGAAATTTGCCCATATGTCCTTTATCACCGGAGTCTTTATATTTATCATGGAATCATACACATTGTAAAAAATTATACATAAATGGTATGAAAGTGGTGATCTACAAGTCATAGAATTTAATTAGTAAAATTCAGAATAAGCTGACTGTTGTACCTCATCATTCATGGGAAACATTCTTCAGTGTAAATATTTACTGACACTAAACATATTCTGTGTTGATTAGCCCTTTTTACAATATTAAGCTTCTGTCAACTTGACATTCACAAAACACAAATCTGCATTTATCCATGTAAACTTAATTGGTGTCCTACATGTCTCTCCATAGATAAACAATTCAATATATTTAACTTGCTGAGAATTTTAATTGTGTTAAGTGGAATGGAAAGAACTTTATTTGCATAGTTATTAGTTGCAAAAGCATTAAATTCATTTTTATGAGAGATTTAAATTGCATAATGATAATTGAGCTTTGCTGCTTTGAAAGACTATCTTAGAAATGCACTGTACATGTTGGCATTTAATAGGTATTCCATTTTATTCAAATAGTACTAAAGGGAAAAAGACAAGAGAATTAAGATCTGTTGCATTCAGCCTCTTGAAAATCATTATGAAAAATAAGTGAAGGAAAAACAACATTCAGTGCCAACAATGTAAATCCATGTTCGCTGCAAAAATGTCGTGCTTGAATCAATGTGCCAGTTGTCAAATACAAACATACAGCCCATATTGCTTGGACCTATATGAAATAAGCTTATGGAAGATGCATTTGATTTTGTAATTATATTCAGGTTGACATCCTTTTAAAATTTCAATACAACTTATACTTAACTCTCAAGGCTGCAACAGCAAAGGTTAAGGTAAATATAAAGGTAAATGGACCCCTGACCATTAGGTCCAGTCGTGGCTGACTCTGGGGTTGCGGCGCTCATGTCGCTTTATTGGTCGAGGGAGCCGGCGTACAGCTTCCGGGTCATGTGGCCAGCATGACTAAGCCGCTTCTGGAGAACCAGAGCAGCGTACGGAAAGCAGTTTACCTTCCCGCCGGAGTGATACCTATTTATCTACTTGCACTTTGACGTACTTTTGAACTGCTAGGTTGGCAGGAGCAGGGACCGAGCAACGGGAGCTCACACCATCGCGGGGATTCAAACCGCTGACCTTCTGATCGGCAAGCCCTAGCCTCTGTGGTTTAACCCACAGCGCCACTCGAGTCCCTGGCTGCCACAGTACTATGTGCTAAAGATTACCTCCATCCCACAAAATTCTACGGCTTTTAGCAACAGCTCCTTAGCATGCAGTGCTACGGGAGTGCTTGAACAGGCAGGAGAGGGATCAGCCCTTTGGGGGGGGGGTTTGCATTGGGGTATCAGCAATGGGAGAAGGATTAACCCCTTCCAACACACAGTGCTCCCCTTTCCCCTACACAAGCCAAGGTGCTGCTCTTGATAATAGTTGCTTTTAGTACTAGCATATGCACAAGTAGTCAGAAATGGATTAACCAGGGGTCAGCAAACTTTTTCAGCAGGGGGCTGGTCCACTGTCCCTCACACCTTGTGGGGGGCAGGACTATATTTTGGGGGAGGAAAAGAAGGAATTCCTATGCCCCACAAATAACCCAGAGATGCATTTTAAATAAAAGAACACATTCTACTCATGTAAAAACATGCTGATTCCCAGACCGTCCGTGGGCCGGATTTAGAAGGCGATTGGGCCAGATCCGGCCCCTAGTTTGCCTACCCATGGATTAACACATTCAGCATCTACAGTGGCCCTTAATAATTATAAAGAGATGTACCACAATGGAAAAGTTTATTAGGTACATGCAAAAGCTTGTGGAACTCCCCCACCATCATTCTCCCTGTCTTTGCTGCAGCTCTTAATGTTCCCATTGTCCTCTATAGAAACTTTTTTCTTTTTAAGGTTATTGGAGGATTTGTTTCCTGAAAAAGTCAGAAGCCTTGCTGCACAAGTAGGGTTCACCACTGAGCCCTCTAGATCAAAAGCTAACTGAGCTAGTACAAATAAAATGATGGTACCTCTGCATATACATCAATATACATATATATCAATATGGCTAACAAAATTGCTTTTTCAGAAGCTGGACATGCAGTGCAATCCTAAGCATGTTTATTACAAGTAACCCCAGTTTTCAATACAGGAGCTTATGCTCCAGTAAGTGTATTTGTGATTTCTGCCTTGTGGAGCTAAGAGGGCTTTGGCTGGCTACAACCCACTGCCAGGAAGAGTTTAGACTATTTCATAAACAAAAAGCATGAAATTTGTGCAGAGGCAAGAAGCAACGTACTCAAAATAAATTCTTCTTCAATTCCTTTTCCTGGCATTTCCCCCCAGACTATTTTCTTATACTTTCCACACTGTTCCCACTACCACAGCTACACTTTATTTCTATTTAATCTACTCTGGGTCAGGTTCAGCCTTATTTCATATCTCCTTTTCTTTCTCCCTACTGTTAACCTCTCCTGCCCCCAAAGCTTCTGTTCTTTGAAATTTCTGGTTTTGTCTTCTCTTGTTCTTTTCTTCACTGTGCCCTGTAGTAATAATTCCTGATCTGCACCCCAATTGTTTTCAGCGCAGCTTCCATTCTATGATTTGCAACCAACGAAAGAAAGCTTGCTTTGATTTACCCCGGGTCTGTATTCCAACAGATTTAATGAAGATATATGTCTGTGCAGAGCAGGGGTCATGGGTGTGGAAACTATGAACATGCCCTACCCCTTTTAAAACACCCAAGTATAAATGGCCTGAAATTGAGGCTACATTCCCAGCAACAAGTACAATACCATGGGACTATATGCTTTGGAAAGGCACTCAAGGTCAATGGTAACTTGTCATGTTCTTACTACAGGCTGTTACCAAATTGTGTCTACAGTGGTATCTGTCACAGAATTTACTTTCCTTTCCTCCCCCCACCCCTGTCTATTAACTATCCTGGTACAAATATTCTCGAGGTTTCCTTACATATGCGCTTCATCATCTCAGAAAGGCAGGCTTCTGTTTTCAATTATTTTATCTCAAATGCTGTATGTGCATAATTGCATCAGTGTACCTATGTGCCACAGTAACTATGTGCATGTGTGCCACAGTATATTTGATGGGAGTTTGCTGAAAGGAGAGGTGTGTGAAGCATTGAACAAGGACCACCGCCAGGGTCTGAGTTCTTGAAATAGCTTCCATTCATTTTTATTATTATTATTATTTGAAATTAATAGATTAACTTGCATAATGGTCCTCAACCCTTGGCCTAATTCTATGCAGGGGAGGGAAAATCCTGAATAATGGATACTTAACTTATCAGTCAAAGAGTCCCATACATGAAAAGTCTTAACTGCAATGTAGACATCAAGTGTGTCACTAGCCAAGGGATCAATTAGATCTAAGTCAACTGGCTATCCAGATCTCTAACAAGTGTACATAAAACAGCTACTTGCTTTTGAAAGTTTAAGGAAAAGCCATACACTTTAGAAACCAAACATGAAGATGGCAAAGTTAGCCATCTTACGAAAATCTTAAAAGCTAGACTTGTATTCTGGCATAGATTAAGTACAAATAATAGTATTTGTACTTAACAATATAAAATGCTCTTCATTTTCTGGAATACTGGCATTTGTTATGACATTAAACCAGACTTGGATAAAGCCAAGATGGGCCATTTGGGGGGTAAATTATAATTATAATTATTTATTAAATTCGTTTACTGCCCTGCATTCGCAGATTGCAGGGCGGTTCACAACTTAAAATTATAATATAAATACAAGATAAATTACAGTAAATCAAGCCTGGTTTTCCCCCATGTTCCTGGGGAATTTGAATAACTGGCAGGAGAAACATGACTCAATATTTGGCCATGATTTGGGGGGGGGGGGTAGGAGATCAGTGATCTTTTCTACAAGGGCTACGAATATATTTGGGAGGATTTCATTACATTGATGTCATTCATCGAGAGCAGGTATGAGCTACTATGGGCTTTTGAGTCTTTATGGTAACAGCAGCAAACACAAGTCCCCCAGCAGCACAAAACCTAGGCCAGACACTGGTTGCAAAATTATCACCAGATTAGCAGGGTTCTAGTGTGTCACTAGCCAAGGGATTAGCTAAGGAAAACCTGACTCTAGTTGGCGCACCTCCCAGAATTCCTTGCCCAGAAGTCCAGAATTTTCCACAGGAGCATTTTTGGTTTTCAACATTTGACACTTCTATGTTATACGCCAAAGAAAGGAAGGGTAGGGATTCTGTCTTTGATGCATAATGATACAATGATCTCAGACTGTTCCATCCACATTTTTTCCTGAACAAGAACAAAGTCTATTATGTCCCATATCAGTGAGGATTTTAAAGAAAAAAATCACAACTCATTTATGGATGAAGTAAAGATTACAGGACACATTAAGCCCTACTCATCACTCCTGTCGCTGTGTGTGAAATCTTCTACAAATTCAGTAAAGTGTCATGTTCAGAATAAAGCATGCAAAACGGTAACACTCATGCTGACTAAGCACAATTGTGCTATTCTGTTCATCTGAATAACTTACCTTCAGTAATGGGTATGCTTTTCTGTTGCCAATTAAAAAAACTACACAGGCTTGAACACTTTGAAGATTTTTAATTACCCTAAATAAAACAATGTAAGGCAATGTAAAAGAAACTTGTCCTCTGAATTTGAAGGCAATAATGCATCTGAATACCAGTTGCTGGAAGTCACAGGCGGGGAGAGTGCTCCTGCGCTCGAATCCTGCTTGCTGGTTTCCCCACAGGCATCTGGGTGGCCACTGCGAGAACAGAATGCTGTACTAGATGGGCCACTGGCCTGATCCCACAGGCTCTTTTCATGTTAATTCATGATGCATTCCTTCCACACAGGCTATATCGATTCAAGAATGCAAACCCTTTCCCCCATGCACTTGGTTCTCCTTGACTATTAAAATATTTTGGTTATTTGATCCAGAATGGACATGTGCTATAAAATATCATCAAATTCAAAGATTTGCACTTTTTTATTTAAAAAAAAAAAAAGCACAGGTATTGCATCTAAGTCATGTGCAAAGTAGGCCCACTGAAATAAATGGACAGGCTAGTCATGCCAAACACCATTTATTTCAATGAATGTCATTCAACATTAGTCCAACTCAGAGCAGACCCACTGAAGTTACTGGACATAACTTAGATTCATTAACTTTAATGGGTCTACTCTGAATGGGACTTAGCTGAATAAAACACAATGGATCTGTTGTGAATGTGACATAGTTGGATACTACCCACAGTAAAATATATTTTGTAAAAAAGCAGATCCTATTCTTATCCTGAATATTTTTGCTTTACTTTTTGCTCTAGGCAAGTTGCTTCTTTTTAGTCAAATTTAGAAGGGACGCAGGTGGCGCTGTGGGCCTAGGACTTGCCGATCAGAAGGTCGGCGGTTTGAATCCCCGCAACAGGGTGAGCTCCCGTTGTTCGGTCCCTGCTCCTGCCAACCTAGCAGCTCGAAAGCATGTCAAAGTGCAAGTAGACAAATAGGTACCGCTCCGTTTCTGTGCGCTGCTCTGGTTTACCAGAAGCGGCTTAGTCATGCTGGCTACATGACCCGGAAGCTGTACCCCGGCTCCCTCGGCCAATAAAGCAAGATGAGAGCCGCAACCCCAGAGTCAGCCACGACTGGACCTAATGGTTAGGGGTCCCTTTACCCTTTAGTCAAATTTAGCAAACTACAATGTACAGCATTCTCCCCTTCATCCAACATTATATCCTTTAACCTCTTATATTTAAAATAATATCACTGGCACGGTATGCTCTGTAACACAAATCTATCAGCATTTCAAAAATTTAGTGATCTTTAACAGAGCCTTTGGGCTGTTGCAGAATTCAGGATTCCAACCAATGCCAATCAGGCCAATCAGAGCTAGAAAAATCGGAAATATGTTTTGCAAACTGGAACAGTCAACAGAACATGTAGCTTTACTTTGGTTCAGTTTTGTTTAAAACAAACAAATCACTCTTTTAAAATTTTCACGCAATATAAACATACAATCCTATTTTAGAGTTTATACTTCCAATGGAATATTCTTCCATTAGGAAAATTCTTAAGGCACTTTTGGGAACACACGTTTGATCCCAGGCTCCAAACGTGCACTGATATGTGCACTGAGTTCCAAGCAACCATGGGCTTCCCTTTCACTCCAACATCAGACACCAACCTGCAGTTGACACCAACATTGTAGTGATTTAGGAACTCAACATGTGCCAAAAAACCTTAGCTCCCATGTGCATGAGGGTCAGGGCAAGTATGTTTTATATTAGCACTAAAAATAAAGCCAGATATTATTTTGGCTATTCTTGTGCCTTTGGCCAAATGCTGCATTCTGATTGTGTATGGAACTGAGAATCTTTGTGATTCAGATGACAACTGTCCAATTGAGTCGCATTTTTACAGCAGACAAAAAAAAAATGCTGTACACCTAAGTAAGAACCACGTTAGAAAAACAATAAAAGGTAAGAAGTACAATTTTGCCAGGATTTTTCAGCAGTTGGATGGATTTCATTAAAGACAGAAAGAGACTTGTTGAAGCTCTCAGGTTACTGGTCTCTTCTTTCTGTGAAAAGGTCACATAAGCAATGGAGAAGTGGGAAAGGGGAGCGGGCTTTCTATATTTCTTTCTTTTAATGCACTGATTTATTGGAGTTTAGCAATGGGGGTTATGTGGAAAGACATCAAGCAACTGGAAATCCTGCAGTGTTGGATTTACACGGTTATCTCTAATGGAGAAAAGTAAACCTCAGAAGGAGACAACTTGCTTTGAGAGATGGGGAAAACGACACTACTCCCCCAAAATCCTGTTTCTAAATATTATTACATCACCGTCTTTACTGACTGGTAGGCAAACACTAATAAATACACATAAAAAGAATTGGGAGAAGGAAAGAATATACATTAATTGCATGTGACTAGAAATGTCATGTTATACCCTGGCCTGCATTCCATAAACATTTTTTATCAGAAAGTACACCTTCCAAACTTACAGGTTACTGCTACAATGCCAACTTTGAAGCAATAGCTCTTTCCACATGTGACCATTTCCTAGTGGCAGTTTGATAACATCAACGTCAAAAATAAATCGAAGCTGAAGGAAAAGGCAAGCTAATAAAAATAGTAGGCGAGGGGAAACTTTTCATATTGCTTACTACAATACAGCAAAGGCTACATGCAGCTGCTCAAACAGGACAGAATGAGGAACAGAACTCTGGGAGCTAAGAAACTGTGGGCCAAATAATCAGAACTGCCAGATATAGGGAAATAGGAGGTCTAATTACTTTTATTTTTATTTAGCAAAACATATATATCGTTTAATTGTGCTAAAATCTCTATACAGCTTAACAAAAACATTTAAATTATTTAAAACTTTAAAAAATAAGTAAAATTGACAATAGAAAGATTCAAACACATCCACACCTGCATGTCTGAATAAGCTCACCTGGATAAAATGTTTTGGAGCAGGCATTGAAAAGAGTCAGCTTTCTGGCACTGGTATAATCTAGTGTAGCTATTTTACATATACAGTTATTTATCTGGTAAGAAAACTGTGTCACTTTGTGTGGTATTAAAATTTTAAGAATGCAAAATAGTAAAATGCATAAATTAAAGCAGCCTGATGTGCCGCAAAACAAACAAACCAATTTTTTTTCTTAATTTAACACAATTTTCCTTGAATTTGTCAAACTAACATTTCAAAAGCTTTTTCACAGATAATTGCATTAGAATCCCATATTACTGAATTTACCTCTAATAACGTAACTATCCAAGGCCTCTTCCATTCTTCGCAAAGCTTCAGCTCTGTTGGATCCATAGGTGATCAGCTAAAGCACGCATACACAAAATGATATATAAAAATGATATATAAAAATTTAGGACCATCAAAATATTATTTGGTGGTAGAGGTTTTTAGGTCTCAATTTGATGTTTATAATTTTCAGTTTTTAATGTGATTTTAAAATGCTTTTAACATTGTTATTGTTTTATCTCTTGTTGGCCATCCTAGGCACCTTTGGGAAGAAGGCCAAGATATAAATTTAGCAAATAAATATCTTGAGACTATCCAATACTTTCTTTAAAGGTAAGCAAGATGCCACAAAATCACCAGACAATGAAACCAGTAGGGAGTTGACTTGAACACAGGTGGTGAAGTGTATACAGTGATACCTCGGGTTACATACGCTTCAGGTTACAGACTCCGCTAACCCAGAAATATTACCTTAGGTTAAGAAATTTGCTTCAGGATGAGAACAGAAATTGTGCTCCGGCGGTGTGGCAGCAGCAGGAGGCTCCATTAGCTAAAGTGGTGCTTCAGGTTAAGAACAGTTTCAGGTTAAGTACGGACCTCCGGAACGAATTAAGTACTTAACCTGAGGTACCACTGTACAACAAAACAAAAGTAGGAACCCATTTGTGTGATGGCAGTGAAATCGTCCTCTAGCATAAAAAAAAAAGCTGTCCAGCCAAGCCCTTCTAGGTGGTAACAAGATTTCAGCAAGACCCTACAACCCTTGGATATTAAAACCCAAATAATTGTTATTGGTTCGGACCTTGATGCCAATATTGGTATAGTTCCTCTTCTAGTCTTAGTTCCTGCAACTGGTTTCAGCTGATGTGGCCTATGGATATGGGCTTTAAGGGCTTCAGCCTGTCACCAGTATTCTTAACCCCTGCCCAAACTAAGCCTCCTAGTTATATATTGTGCTCAAATAGGCTTAGTTTGGTCAGACTGAGTATACACTTCCAGAGTTAACACTAAATACATTACTTCTGGTAAATGAGCCACCATAGCTGATGGAGGGCTGTGTAAATTTGTGTCCTAGGCTTTTTTACTCATCCACCCATGTGAAACCAATGGGTGAATTGTTTGTCGGATGTGAAATTTTATTCAGCTCTCCTACTACACTACAAAAACCAGAAAACATGGGGATCAGGAAACTATGGTTAATTTGTTTCTGGTTTAATTGTGGCTCAAAGCAATGGCGAAAGTTTTGTTTATATCTTGCCTTATTAAATGGAGAAATGATCCCCTGGACACAGCCAATGTTTTCCCTGGATTTCACAGTATGACAAAGAATTTAAAAATTTCCATCTTTTAACTGTTTAAGGGGATAGATACACTTTCATTTTTGGATGTTTACCTTGATTAGAAAAAAGGTTTTTTTGTTATTAAAACCACCTTTACTACTGAAATCCCTGAAGCTATTTTAACCCAAACACCTGTCACATATTTTTGCCTGAAACAGTATAATGTCACCAAACATTATATATAATTTCTTGTTTTAACTAGGGAAAAGTAGTTAACTCACTTTTGAAATCATAGGATCATAATAAATGCTGATTTCACTTCCTTGCTGTATGCCACTATCAACACGTACCTACAAAAGAGTGAGACAAAAGAATATTACCACAGGCAAAAGAAGAGCCAGTGTCAAGCGTTGGCATAATACGGCAACAGCTCAGGGCCCACAGACTAGCAGACTTCAGACGATGGTCCAGTTTCCTGTTTCACAATGGGAGAGGTGTCCAGTTGCAGCAAAGAGTATGCACACAAATTCACACTCTGCTGCCTCCTCTAAGCACACTCCCACTAAGATATGAGAGACTGCCTCAAAAGCCATTGTAACAATTGCTGAGCCTCTAGGGCAAACATCTTGTTTCTTGTTGGGCCTTGGGAGAAAGGGGCACAATAATGTACTCCTTGGAATACAAGTTAATTACTGCAAAGCTCCTTCTTGACATCTCTTAAATGGGGAAATGGATGCCTACTCCCAGAGGTCCATGTAATCATACATCTCCTAGTTTGGAAGAATCCTTCATGCTCCAAGAAGCCAAAGGGGGGGCTTGGCCTCCAAACATCATGATGGCCCCAAAATATGTCTTCCAAGAGGAAAATGAAGTGTGTTTCAGAGAACTCTGAGAGCCAGCAAGGTCACATTTCTGCTGGGAGGAACTTCTGGAAAAAGCAACGCTATAACTCTCCTGCGGATTTTTAATCCTCAACGGGGCTAAAAGGAGTACAAAACAGTTTCTGTTGTGTCCTTCCCAATGAGTGGGTAAAATGGAAACTTAACGCGGATGTAATAAGTGTGTGTGTTTATAAATAAAGTGATTGGAGGAAGACTATAGAATGTAAGAGTGTAAAAGTGAGCAAAGACGAGAACAGAGTGGTGTAGGGGTCAAGGAGACAGAGCTCTGATGGGGAGAGAGAGCTGTATAAGACAGATTCAACAAGTAAAAAAGAAGTGAGGGGGGAATGTACCACAAAAACTCACAGTCATGGGCAAGTTATCTTTGTTAGCAGTCCATCAGTCAACATTATTTCAGTTTACAAACCTTCCTAGAAGTATTTATATGCTGACACTCTTCTTTCTCTTCAGAGTCCAACTTTAAAAATAAGACATTTACAGAGGACCGGGTTTTGCAATTCTCAGATCTAGAATTTTCGTTGTCCAATTTAACTAGTGCCCCACCAAAATGACCATGTAACTGATATATTGCATCAAAACTTTACGTAAATGCATCATCTGGGCCTCACCCCAGAAGGGCTGCTGCAGAAACTTTAAAGTTCTGCTTATCAGCTCTATAGAAATACCAGTACTCTAGCTTTCATGTCTGCAACACTTTCTTTTTCTTCCTCACTCTCATCTGTAGCATATTTTTCTTCTGATGATAGCATTCCCCTGAGGATTTAATGTTTACACAGCTTTTTCCATGGCTTTGCTTTATAAGGATACAGCTGCAATTAAAGTTCTGATTCTGCAACTCTTGTGGAGGGAGGAGGGGAAAAACACACACAGAGAGACAAGATATGTCTTTGAAGAACCTGATAGCTGTTAGTCAGCCAACAAAATTCAGTATTACTGTTGATCTTTGTTTTCTTCTCTTGGTTTGATTTCTGCAAGAGTGGCACTGAGGTTATCCATAGAAAAGTTTCAAAATGACTAATTCCTGAATAAATATTTGTTAAGATTGTTGCTTTTGAAATCTGGATAGCACACTACTCACAACACCAACAGGATAATTCAAGACCATTCTGGTAATCTTAAAAAGAAACACCAAATGAGACTTGCTGGAGTGGAAGAGGTTTAATATGAAATACTCTGCTTGGGTTTGGCAGGGAGGGGGAAGTGGGGCTTAGAAACTCCCTTCAATCTTCACCTGGGGGAAGAAACCCTTGTAATAAAACAGCAGCTCATCTGTCTGCAGCAAGGCAGAAAGAGGTCAACCCAACGGCTGTTAGGCTTTTAGATTTTAATTTAGGCAATTATCAAGGGGCCAGATGTAGAACCTCTTGTCTACAGTATCCACATGAGGTCACACTGATGACTTTATTATCCAAATGACATGTCCTAATAGGCTTTATTCTCTGCAATGAAAACTGCATTACATTTTTTTCCTGGTAGAAAAAAAAAGATAAACAGTGCCTTTATCATAGTAAGAGTACATCTTCATTAATGCACTTTCATCAGAAAAATCTCAAAATATCTCAAAGATACTCAGTAATCAGCATGATGGTTTTAGCTATCCCCATGCCATGGAGGAAAAGAAAAACAGGAAGTATTGAAAGGTCATGAGCATCGTTGTAGAGAAGGAAACTGATTATGTGGGATGTTTTGTATCATCGTCAATTAAAAAAAAATATCACCTAAATAGAAACCTAACCAAAACAAGCTAAGGTTGGAAAAAGTTCAGCCTTCCATCACCAGCAATGTAATGTTTGCAATCATCAACCTTCTCTCCCCCAAATACCCACAATAGGAACTATCAGAAACAGGTCAAGAAACTGCAGAGAGAAGAAGGCATAATTCCACAAGAAATACAGAATGAACTTCTCATTATATTTAAGACTCAAAAGCCTTGCAGCAAAATAGTGGCCACAGTTCGGTATCTACATGAGTTTGGGGCTCCAAAAATGCAAAATTATTGTTCAGGCTTAACATATCAGAACTTATTCATAAACATGAATACATTATTCATAAACAAGATTGTCAGTTACGTTCTTCAGAAACACCAAATATGGCATACCATGTTTGTACATTCACAATCTTTTTAGGTTCCCATGCTATCTATGCTGTCTACTATTCTAACACAAGTTGCAAACTAGTTCAACGTACTTTTAGTCATTTAGTTGTTCTTTATATACAGAGAAAAGGGTGAAATTCCTGGCGACATCTCTCCCCAGCCTTGAATTTTTTTTAAAAAACCTCTCAATTCTTCTGACTCACAACAGCAGTAGCTTCTTTTCTTTAGCCACAAGATGTGGAAATAAATGGTTAGAGAGGGTCAAAACTGACAATAACTAAAAAGAAATAATAAGCCAGTTAACAATCTGACTGCGCACAGCCTCCATGCACAATCTGACAACAGTGTTTCACTGTGCTACCTAATTCTCAGTGTAGAATACTCCTCTTATGTAGCTCAAGCCAATACTGAATTCATTCTGTCCCATATGGATGCCTAGGTGTCTGTTCAATACAGGAACTGTCCACAATTAGGAGGATGATAGAAATCTAGAGCATTCTGCTTAAAATCATATTGGTGAAACAAATGAACGTTTATGATGGAGCAAGGTGACATTTATATCAGCACACCACCAGAAAGCAATTAATTATGTCCAAATTGCAGGCAAACATGTTCACTGTAGTATGCTCTATTCACAAAAAATAGCTCCTTTTGTTGCACTTGTAAATCTGGCTATTTTGAGTTCTAAAAGCAGCCACTGCCTATGCAGTTATTCAGTTAGAATGATAAAAGGAAGGTGTGTTTCTATTTGCTTTGGGGCAAGGAACTTAAAACACAAATGCATCAAGATCAACACTACGGCTAAAATAAAAGCAGATGGGCTGGCCTCTCCACAGCTATAGAATGAGGTGTGAGGCAAGGTAGGAATATACATAATGGAGATGGTTACAACACCACCACAGAAATGGATAGATAGATGAGTTTTGCATCATGCACACACAAGCAATGACACCACCTCAGGCCTCAAGTTCTCTGTTTCATACCAGATGTGTAGGAATGAAATGCTGGTAGTCAAATTGTAAGCCAAAACTATTTCAACTAATTTGTACATGCCGCCCCTCTTCCGCTTCCCCATTCTTATTACTTCATGTATGCCAGGGCTGAGATCCAGCAGTAAACAAGCTACTTTAGACCCTCCTTAAGTAAAAATATCTAGAAGCACAAGGTATGACAGCTATCATTTATAGGAATGGCCAATAATGGAATTCAACGTTAAGGCATAATGTAGTGTCTTATTCCATGCCTTCCTTTCATCATGCACTGTCTACATCAGTGTTTCTCAAACTTGGGTCTCCAGGTGTTTTCGGACTACAATTCCCATCATAGGCGCCGACTCCATGGGGCCTGAGGGGGCCCGAGCCCCCTCAAAAATTCGTTTGGGGGGGCTCTGCCCCCCCAATAATTTAAGAAAATTATTAGTTATATTATGCTTTGTAAAATCACAAAATTATGTTGGTATTTTTTATTTTCCTTGTTTGACGATAGTTACCTTTTAAAATACATTCAGTAATGAGTTAAAATAAAGCCACTCCCGATCTAGAGAGGGGGTGGGGTTGCGGGCTCTCGACCCATCAACAGCGGGGATTCCCCCTAGCTCATTAATATTCACCGCCCATGGCGGCAGCCAATCAGCTGCCACAAAGGGCGGGCCCTCACAGGTTCACTTAAGGTCGGGGCAGCCCGGGGCTTGCCCCTTTCGTTCCCCCAGCAGCAGCGGTTTGGAGGTCTTGGGCCCCCCCAATATTTTTTATAAGTCGGCGCCCCTGATTCCCATCATCCCTGACCACTGGTCCTGCTAGCTAGGGATGATGGGAGTTGTAGTCCAAAAACAGCTGGAGACCCAAGTTTGGGAAACACTAGTCTACACCTTCAATTTAAAGCATAAACAAACATCCCATGTCAATGCTCCTATGCCAAAGGTAAACTCACAGAGCAATACACACACCCAAAACCTTCCTCTGAGAAGCTGGGCTTACAATAAAATGTTGCCGCATGGAGCACGTGCTCAGTGTTACAGTCATTCAGTCCTCCTCACTACTCCTTTCTTATTCCCTCCCACCAGCCTTGCCATCCCTGTCCACAATAAACAATCAGCACTCCATAGCTGTAGGGCATACTCAGTTCAAGTTGGGGAGTTTTGGGGAGTCCATCCAACTCAGGGCTTGTATTTTATTTCAATTATTATTCTTCTGCAACACTTGAGGTTCCCGCAGACCAGCTGATACCTCATCTTGTGTGTGGATGGTGTCGTTTTGGTCACATAAAGATCCACACTTACTTCTGAACATTAGAAATAAGAGTGAATTATCGTGTATTAGAAAGAAAATGCTATGGCTTTTGCCATATAATTCAACTTTCTGAATCAAATAGCTTCCCACAGTTGTCAGATTAATGTCTTCATTTTGAAAGTTCTCTTTCAGCATAAAAAAAGACAAGCAAACAGTTTGCAAACGGGGGGATCACTGCTCTGTTTTTAACAAAATGGTGGCACTACACAGAAAGAGAAAGGGAAAGGCCCAGCCACGCTGTATGAGATCCTCAAAACCATTACTCTTAGGCTTCCAGGATAATTAAAATTTCTTCCCTCAGTACCACGTTGGGCCACGTGAATCTATCAGGCATCTCCCACCCTTCATTTTCAATTCACCTCTCCCCCTAAGCACAAATCCCAACCCGCCATGTCTACCTGACAAGTGACAGCCCAATCTGATTAAATGCTTGCAAAGGAGAGGACTCATGGGCCTCCATGACAGGCCAAAAGTGATCACCATGGAGATACATAATTACAGCTGTCAACGCATCTACTGTCCTGCTGGCATCAATTTGATTGCTCCCAGCAATAATGATAGACAAAGCTTAGTATGCACTCTCTTGCACCCAATCACTTTGTCTATTCCGTGGTCCATTTAGCTGACATGCAACATTCGCACAAGCAAATAACAGCAGTAAGCAGAACATTTAAGGCATTTTAATTGTTTTTTTTTCTTTCTCTGGATGGCTCACAAGTGCAAATGTTATTACATAAAACTCCTGCTGCAGCATTAATTGAAGAAAGATTTGGTGGGACAAAGACTGTAGGGGGTACAGTTTGTCCATTATCACTTGTACTTTCAACAGGTCTCATGTTTAGAAAATTGCAAATTGCAAAAACTTGCAAGGGCAAAATATTTGACATCCTGTTAGCTATTACAACATGGTGAAAAACCTCAACCTGCCCCCAGAGTAATTACTGAAAATTATTTCTTAGTTCATTTGGGTTTCATTAAATATGCTTAAGATACATTCCCTCTGTAATAGCTGGGGTTTTTTTATCTTCCATTCAACATCACATAGTGCCTGCTAAACCTTGACAATTTGTATTTCTCCTTTTAAGCTTTGAACACAGCATGGAGCCTTAAAGCCCAAGAAAGGGTCAGGTCCTCTCTAGGAAGCATATGGGCAAAAACAATTTAAGAAGTGAAATAAATCCTATATCCAATAACATCACCAAATTTAGGATCCGGCCTGTAATCTTATGCCATTTTTTCCATGCAAGTAATCATGGTAAATCATCATATTCACAGATGGTATCGGCTTGTCATTTCACAAAGCCGACACCATGCCATATATACACACTTATTACTTTGACTACCTTGATTATACAGAACAGAAGAGATGCCCTTGTCTTTTTTGTGCTGGTTGTTAAACAACCACTCTAAACAGACAGTCTACAACACTGAAATGTGTAATAATCACTTTTCATCAACTGTAGTAAATTGCGTTTGGTCTCTAAAGCTTGAAAGCTAAACAAATAGGACCACTCCTCTTTGGGGCATTTAGCACTTTGCAGGGACAGGCAATTGAACATTTTATTTTGCAGCTTGATCTTCTAGTTATAGTTACTGCTGCTCTAAAAACCAGGATTATAGGACAGATATCGCAAAAAGTATAAATAATGGGTTGGTAGAATAGCTCCCTTTTAAAAAGCCAAATCCTATTTCTTTTTGACTGTATCATATTTCTAATTACTACAAGCTAACAGAATCTAACTCCATCTCCCTTAGTTAATAAACGAGTTTAAGGTGGCTTGTTTTAAGCAGCACTGAACATGAACGACTTCTAGTGAATTCAATGAGATCTGTGGTTTCTTAGTGCCTGTGAAAATGAGAAACAAGGAAACATAAGAATTACTTACATTGGGCACATGCAGCGGCTCTTTGTACTGAGACAATCTACCAATAGATGGCAGACCAAAAGATTTGTAGGGATCCTAAAATGAAATTCAAACACAGGGAGGTATTAACTTTGTAAGACAAAGCACAGGAAACAAGGTTAAGTCACTGGGAAGCCAACGGTTTCCTCCACTTTAATTTTCAACCAACTATATTTTGTTTTCAAAATGACTTATTTTGGGGGGATATGAATTTGCTTCTTCCATTCAAGTCATGGAAGGTTTGTTAAAGCTAAAAACCTTCCTGCTGTGCCTTTATTAAGCCAAGGGCAATCTTTCTAAGAGAAGGCACAATAGTAGGGGCACAGACAGAGAACAAAAACACGTAACACAAAAAGAAAATCCAAAAAAAAAACACAGACGAGCATTCAAGCTTCAATGTTTTCAGGATCACAACCCAAATAATTCACTAACACTTAATATATTTAAGGAACAACATAGTGCATAAATGCATGATTCTGCGGTGGTCAGTGTGAGAGTTGGAAAGTTTCTGTCCACCATTACCGTGTTAAATTCTCTGTTCAAAATCCCAGCTTGTCTTTATTTGATGAACACACAGAGACTGGACACAGAATCAATTAATGGCAGTACCAAAACCACTAGTAATATTAATATCACCTTGTGTTATTTTGATATTAATATTTTTAACCGCTTTGTAAACAAGTTGTACTTTGGGATTCACACAAGGTAATGTGTAGTGAACGTTAAGAAAAAGAATCAACCACCCCCACCCCTAAATGCCAGGGAGGGACATACAACACTGTTCAAACAAGGGAAAGGCTGTAAAGAAATGAATGAAAACACACACACATTATAGAAAGTGAAGATAACTGCCCTAAGCATTCACATTCATGTTAGGAAACTAAAGTTGAGAATATTTCAGGCAAAGTCTTGGTTTCAAATCTCAGCAGATTGGTGTGCAAAAGTTTGGTTGGTTAGTTCTAAATAAAGAGGATCGTTTTTGTGTGGGGTTTTTTAAAAAAGTAATTGGCAGCCACTATACTATCTAGTCATACTGAACATGTGGGGCAGCCACTTGACCTTTCCAGAGGATCCACTTGAAAAATAGCAAAGCTAGCACGAGTTCATAAGAAAGCTCATGTTGAAATATCCCGTGTTGAAATATTGTATGAAACTGCTAAAACATGCCATGACTGCAGAATACTCTTCTTCCAAATGTGGTATATAATTCCCGCCCCCGCCCCCAATCTTTGCATAAAGAAAGCAAAAAAAAAAGAAGAAAAAAAAGAAATGCTACCCAAAAACCTTAAATCAATTATGTCACATGAAACGGATCAAGCTGAAAGACAAAGTCTTGGGTGGTTTGCTACACCTGGCACTAACAGCTTCTTACACAGCCGTTCACCCTCCCAGACGTTAACAGTTATTTTACCTCAGCATATACTCGACATTCAACCGCCCAGCCGTTGATAGGAATATCAGCCTGTTTGTGCCTCAGAGGGTAACCCTTGGCAACACGGATCATTTCTTGGACTAGGTCCAGACCAGTAATGCATTCTGTGATGGGATGTTCAACCTGCAAGGTCAAGAACTGTCAGTCAGTACATAACAAAACAACTAAATTCTCCCCACCACCCAATAAAACAAAAAATACTGAAAACTCAAAAGGGGGTAATTTACAATAACGGCCATTCTTCTTGTCATATAGCTACTCAGGAGAGCAAGCCCTGCATTCAAGATGTATTGCAGAAATCAGACAGGAGCAATACAGCTAAGCAAAGCAAAACAAAATTGCAGGCAGGCAATGGGGGAAATTTTCATATATATATATGTATATATATATATATATTAAAAAAAACAACAACAACACCTTGATATTTAATGATGAAGACTGAAGTTGTTTTTGAAGCATTTAGAGATGGGACTTTCAAAGTTGGTCTCTTTTTTAAAAAAAATAATCTAGAAACACACAAAGTATTTTGACTGAATGCTCAAAGTAGCTGGCTGATAATCAACCCATTCTGCTACACTTAACATGGCATGTACAGGAGCAGCCTACAATCTTCCATAGAACCAGACTAGCCTAAGTCTCACCCACACGCCTGCTTTCACTAACCTGTCCTGACAAGCAACCAGATTAGCGTAATCTTACATCAGTGCAGTGTAGCAGAAATGAGCAGATGGATCCTTCAGGTTTTTGTTTTTTTTTCCTCCAGACTTATCTGTGTAGTGCTTAGCATACACAATAGCTGAGCTGGACCAGTAGAATCACTGTGTGCTCTCAGCAAATAGCTGCTAACGGCTCAGGATGATGCTGTCATGGGAATACCCCTCATTCACAGTGAAACCAAGCAGGAGAGCGAGTACACAAGTCGCTCTTGTTGTTGAGACGGATTTACGTACATGTGTATTTAACTTACCAAATGTAACTTAATCGGCATGGAAGAATTATAAAACAGCCACATGCAAAGGGAGCAAGTTAAGTAACTTGGTAGCCAAATTCTATAAAATTAATAAGTGCACTTGCCACATTGGTTTGAGAGAGAGAGATGGATGAACTGATCTGCCATTTTTAGTGTAAAATGCTTTTTTGTAGCTCAAGTCATGTATCTTTAAGACACCCTATTTTACAAGTGTTTCTCTATCCATAGATGTCATACCACATGTATTTTGTGACACAGGAAAAGGTCACTGAACAAACTAGGTATTTCCCCTTCAAGTACATTAATTGAAGGAGAACATTTTGTCTATTGTAATATCCTTGCAGTGGGTCTTGCAAAAAAAAAAAAAGATAAAAAAGATAGTAAAATAAACAGATGGCACCCATAATTAGTCCTCTGTGCATTTTGAGTTTGTTTACAGCACCATATTTTAAGACAGCCTGACAACTTTAATGACATCACTGAAATAAGTACCTTATATTTTTTTTAAAAAGAAGAGATGTTGGACTGAAACGGGAATTTGAATGTGCAGCTTAGGAAGCTACCACTGAGATTCTTAAAACTTTTGGCAAACACGTGATACTCCTCCGGTATGTCAAACGTAATGGTACTTGAAGAGACTCCCAAAAGAATTCTGTACCTTCCCTGCCAATAGTGTTCAACTGACGCCATTCATGTTCTATTAAAACTTCACAAATTATCAACATTTTGGGGCAGATAAGTTTACTTTCTCAGGTTTTTTAAAAAGTGTCTTTGAGATAACTACATCCTCAAAACCATGTTTTGGAAAATAACTGAATTCTTTGTAAAGGCATTTTAACTGTTTAATTTTATCTTCCTTTTCCCTTGAATCATCATCCCAATGTGAAATGGAACAGACCCATTGTAAAGTTTCATTGTTAATGATCAAACTAGGATGGAACTTCTCCGGAAAGCAAAGTATGTGTGTAGTTTATTCTCAAAACACTTACAAACATTTATTTAATCAATACTTCAAAAGACATCTTTGTCTCTATAAACATTATTGTCTATTGCGTCAATATACTTCCTTTGTACAAAGCTGGGGGGGCAGGGGAGAGAAGGGGACAGGGAATGGGAAAAAGTTGGGCATATTTATTTCGCTGAAACTATTTAAGCACTCTTTTTGTTCTAACAAGAACGTAATCAAATTTATATATTTATTATTTTATGTGTTTTTCTTTTACATCTCTACTTGAAAAACAAGTATACGCAGAAATGACAGGCAGAAGACCAGGCCCCATCAGAAGGATGCTGGCTGAGAAAGTTAGTAGCCTTCGCAGATTAGCAGTCATTGGGCAACAGCAGCAACATCAAAAGAGAAGCAGTTAGTTTGAGAAGTACTGCTATATTCAACGGGATGTTGGAAGTAGTTTGGAGTCCTTTAAGACAGACTAACTGTCAGACGCGGGTGGCGCTGTGGGTTAAACCGCAGAGCCTAGGACTTGCCGATCAGAAGGTCGGCGGTTCGAATCCCTGCGACGGGGTGAGCTCCCGTTGCTCGGTCCCTGCTCCTGCCAACCTAGCAGTTCGAAAGCACGTCAAAATACAAGTAGATAAATAGGTACCACTCCGGCGGGAAGGTAAACGACTTTCCGTGCGCTGCTCTGGTTCGCCAGAAGCGGCTTAGTCATGCTGGCCACATGACCCGGAAGCTGTACGGCGGCTCCCTCAGCCATTAAAGTGAGATGAGCGCCACAACCCCAGAGTCGGCCACGACTGGACCTAATGGTCAGGGGTCCCTTTACCTTTTTAACTGTCAGAAAGCCACAGCTACTTATAAGACACTCAAAAATATCTGAAAGTGTGACTGATGTGAGGCCTGCTCAAGGAAACTCTGTCCATTATAGAGATAAAGCCTACCTAAAACATAGCATTAATCCAACGAGAAACTCAAGTGGAAAGGGGCAAATTGCAGTTAGATGCTCTACCTCGACTGCTGAGGTCGTCTCAGTACTTTATTTCTAGAAAAAAGGTGCTGTTACTCACCATGAAGTTGTCACAGTAATTGCCATACCTTTAAACAACAAAAAACTAGAGGTGCTGGTACTGTGTACCATTTAGTACCCGCACACAAAAAAGCACTGGGTCTTCTGATGGTCACCTTTGGTGGTCCCACATGCCCCTGTGGTTAAGCTGGTCGTTACTAGAGACTGAGCCTTTAATGTTGCAGGTACTGTTCTGTGGAACTCCATGCCAACAGATGTTTAGGAAGAACCATCCCTGCTATTTTGTCGGCATAATCTAAAAACTCTATTATCCAGACAAGCCTTTCAAACTTGAGGTTCTTTGCCAACTAGTTCCTATTGATGTGTTCAGTTTTTATTGTAATACTGACAGAACACCTTTACTGGAGAAAATTACTGAACTCAAACCTACTTCAGCTAGGATTCACATTTATGTAGTAAAGATATAGAAACATAGACTTTTAACAGAAAATGAAAAATGGAACTCCCGACTTTGCACATATCAAGTGTTCTCAAAACGTGTTCTCCATGCAATACCAGTATGACCCTCCTTCTTTAGTAAATGACAAAACAATTGCATGCAATCTAATTATATATCATATAGGAGGAGCGGGCAATTTTCAAGATCCTTTTCAATCTGAAGTTAGACATAGTTTGGGCACAAAAACGGCTTTGGTTGAGGTTTATGATTACCTCTGTTGGGCAAGACACAGAGGGAGTGAATCACTGCTAATTCTCCTTGATTTCTCATCAGTTTCTGATAATATTGGCCATGGTATTGTTCTAGAGCGACTGTCTAAGTTGGGGTTGGGTGGCATAGTGCTGTGGTGGCTCCAGTCATACTTGGGTGGTTTTTTCAGAGAGTGGAAATGTAGTTTGGCCATGTAGAGCCTTCAATGTGGGATTCCACAGGATACGATTTCATCCCCCATGCTGTTCAACATCTACATGAAACCACTGAATGGGGTTGTCCAGGGTTTTGGAGTACGTTGTCAACAGTATCCTGATGAAACAAATGCTCCACTTCTCATTTACATCTACACTGGATGGGCTAGAGCAGGCATCCCCAAACTTGGCCCTCAGATGTTTTGGGACTACAACTCCCACCATCCCTGACCAACTGGACCTGTTAGCTAGGGATGATGGGAGTTGTAGTTCCAAAACATCTGGAGGGCCGAGTTTGGGGATGCCTGGGCTAGAGCAATGTTTTGTCTTGGTAATGTGTGCTTGATGAAAACCAGTAATCTGAACCTTAATGCAGACAAGACTAAAGAACTGTTAGTGGGTGGTTCTCTAGACCAGATTGATGGGATATGGGCTAGCACTGGATCAGGTTACATGCCCTCTGAAAGACAAGGTATGTAGCTTGGTGGTTCTGCTAGATCTAATACTGTTGCTTGAAGCTCAAGTGACCTAGGTTTGCTTCAAATGCTTTCTATCAGCTTCAACTGATGACTCGGGTACACCCCATCTGTGTCTAGCTTCTGTTTGTCTATGTTCTGATAACCTCTGGGTTGGATTACTGCAATGTGCTATACATAGGACAGCCTTTGAAGCTGGTACAGAAATCACAGCTGTTACGGCATTTAGCAGCCAGACTGATGATAAGGACAGGACAGCCCAAACATATAACAACACTTCTGGCATGACTGCCCTGGCCACCAATCAGTTTCTGAGCTCAGTTCAAAGTGCGGGTTTTGACCTATAAAGCCTAATGTAGTTCAAGACCGCAAGAGCTCAAGGACCACCTCTCCCCACATGAACCAGCCCAGACCCTGTAATCATCATCTGAGGCCCTTCTCTAAGCGCCTCCTTCACGGAAGATTCAGAGGGTGGGTACATGAGAACAGGCTTTTTTAGTGGTGGTTCCCCATTTGCTAGGAGGGTGCAGCCTTTTTTTCAGGCATCAGGCAAATACTTTCCTTTTTACCTGGGCTTCTGACCATTAATTTGAAGGGTTTTCAAGTACTTGTTGACTATTTTAGTGGAGCAGAATCTGCAGGACCTATGTTTTATTTGTATAGATGGGGGGAGGCGTATTTATTTTAACTGGTTTTAGTATTTCTATTGTGTCTGTAAGTTGCTTTAAGTCATTTCCATGAGCAAAGCAACTAATAAATAATAATAATGTTGAAGATGGTTGAGAGTTTGAGATTTCCCTTTAATTTAACCAGCAGCAGGCAGCATTAACAATTCTACGTTGTCTTTTCTCCCATTTATTTCTGGCACATTTTCCTTTATTTCAGTTTCATCACTTTTTTCCCTATCCCCCCACTAAGCGGCTGTCTAGCTGAGTAACAATGTTTGGACTTCAGGCTGTGTGTATAACTTCGACATCCTTCTTTCCATTCTCCATTCTCCTCCTCTTTCCTTCCTTCCTTGGCTATTTGTGATTTGAAGGTGGAGCCAGAAACACAAACACACAGCCTGGTATAACATAGCCACCATAGCACTCTCTTGTGTTTCCCAACTGGGCTATTTTATTTTCTGTCCCCTAAAACAGTCAGAATGTGGAAGCTAATGTCATAAGAGCATGTTACTGTGATTCTTTGGTACGAAAATACCACAGCATTCTAATCAGCTAGTTAGGCTCTACAGTGGTACCTCAGGTTACATACGCTTCAGGTTACAGACTCCACTAACCCAGAAATATTACCTCAGGTTAAGAACTTTGCTTCAGGATGAGAACAGAAATTGTGCTCCGGTGGCGCGGCGGCAGCAGGAGGCCCCATTAGCTAAAGTGGTGCTTCAGGTTAAGAATAGTTTCAGGTTAAGAACGGACCTCCAGAACAAATTAAGTACTTAACCCGAGGTACCACTGTATCTCAATCCCTTTGGCTAGCCATTTAAGCCCCAAGAAGCCAGAGACAGCATCTCACTCTGTACCTTCAATCCTTATAGGAACAGAGAAAGTTTTAGAAAGAATGGTTAAATGATGTTGGCTTTGTGCGTATGTGGGAGCACTTTAGAGAAAAAGATCTGAAATACAGTATTTGAAAATTTGTAATAGTGGGGAATCAGGTTGAATACAATGGTGTACATAGGACACACAAACTTGCAACGCGAAGTATGAAATTGTGCTTGGATCTATGGCGATATTTATGCTGGAGTTGAAGTTCAACAAGTTCTTCCTGCATTCAGCATGATTATTTCTACAGCTGACCTATTCTACATTTTATTTATTGTATGATTGAATGCAAAAGTGTGGAACAAGTCTCCCTGGTCGCCAGAGAAATGCAAGCGAGAGATGCAAGACCACTTTCTTCAACCATTTCTTCAGAGTATGTAAAGCTATAAATTACTTCATTTACTTCATGATGATAGTGTTCACGTTCAACTGTGTTCCTTCTGCCCCCACCAATCCCACTGCTCAAAGTCCTGCACAGTGGTACCTCAGGTTAAGTACTTAATTCGTTCCGGAGGTCCGTTCTTAACCTGAAACTGTTCTTAACCTGAAGCACCACTTTAGCTAATGGGGCCTCCTGCTGCCGCTGCAGCACGATTTCTGTTCTCATCCTGAAGCAAAGTTCTTAACCCGAGGTAATATTTCTGGGTTAGCGGAGTCTGTAACCTGAAGCGTATGTAACCCAAGGTACCACTGTACTGCAGTGTCCCTGTCTTACATACAGAGCTCAGTGCAGAGCAGAAGCAAAACAGATCAGGGAAGAGCAAAGTGTCGAGAGCTCCTCTTCAGGTCTTGATAAGCCAATGTTTGGCTTAGCGCATTGTGCAAATGCAACCAGAGTCCTCTGATATATTCAGCTCAGTGTCTTGCTTACAATTTGTGTTTTTCATGTGCAATCACCGAGGGTGCTGCAAAAACTTTCAAGATGGAGAAACCCTGTCGTTGGAAACTTTAGAAAGCCTGTTTAAACACTGTTCAGTCAGATCTGTTCTTTCCAACTTTATCGGAAATGCACTAAGCTTTAATTAAAATGTTTGTTAGGTGCATTTCTCTAATTCCTCTATCTTGGCTGTGTATTGCCTCTAATTAGTGTTTCAGTTTGAAGCTGGTGAGTAGTAATTTTATTGGCCTGATCTACAGTTTTCCCAATTGATCTGTCACTTTTCCCCAACCCTCAAACTTTGAAGCCTATTAGCAGACTTGTAACTAGCCATCTAAGCTTTTCTCCCTTTTTAATTAAGAGCCAAACTTAGTAATTCTCATAAAGCCTTTTCCCCCCAAATTTAACTCTAGAGCCAGGAGAATCTGCAGATGTGTTTGTGTTTACAGTCCATTTTTAAATGACACGCTGCTGCTGCCTTCTCTAACATCTATGTTCTGGGGAGATCAAGATTGCTAGACAACTCGTTCATTTGCTGCTTTTGCACTATACCTGGAAATATCTGCATCCACCAAACTGAGTTTTGAAAGGCTGTATTTGACCGCATTTAGAGGCTCCTTTCGAAAACCTACTTTAGACTATCTTAAAGTTTTTTATTTAATGGCAGCTCAGCTGATGGCACTCTTCAGAGGACAATATTTTATTCTATGCGTCTCTCCATTGCTCATTTGCTACCTTGATTACACTGTTTTCATGATCACAAAATGTTAAGACCATTTAGCTGCGGGGGGGGGGGGGGAGAGATGAGAAATTCCAAAGGCACAACACAAAAAGGTCTTCCACAGGAGCCATACTCTGCCTGGCACAAAAGAATGAATGAGCGACTGTGAGCCAGCATCTGCATCCATGTGCCCAGTCTTGCATTCTGCTCTCTTATCACAAGAGCTGATACTATCTTGTAAGAATTACAGTGGAACCTCGGGTTGCGAACGTGATCCGTGCGGGAGGCACGTTCACAACCCGCAGTATTTGCAACCCACAGCGCTGTGTGGGTCACGATTTCGCGCGTCTGCGCAAAGCGCGATTTAGCGCTTATGTGCATGCACGAGCGCCGAAACCCGGAAGCAATCTGTTCTGGTACTTCTGGGTTCAGCGCGGTGCGCCACCCAAAATCGCGTAACCTAAAGCGTCTGTAACCCGAGGTACCACTGTATTCTGAATGTTTTCCAGAAGCAATGTAGAGTTCTGTGCTGCCATGTTGTTTCTACATTATGCAGGCTGCAGATATTTGGAGACAATGGAATTTATTTTCATGGGTAAATTTCCTAATGTATGATATCCCCAATCATCACTTCAGTCGCTGTAACTTCTTACATAACATTTCTGCTGCAACACCACTCCGGTCCACATTTTACGTGTTCAAAGAGTTTTAAGATTTTAGCTGAAATATATCCCTTGTTTTCTGGTGTGCCAAGGTCAAACTACATGCCTTGTTTCCCTATAAACAGTATGATGAGTTTATAGTGCACATTCACCAGATCAAGTAAACTTCTCTGTTTAAGGTCTAACTCAAAACCACCACTGTCCAGCACAACATATCACAACCACAAACTCAAGGGAGGAAATCAGCACTGGGAATAAAATGTTATCTTAGTGTTGCTCTGCTATGGGGTTTTGAAGAAACTTGAAAAGTTTTAAGCAAAAAAAAAAAAAAAGTACAATTTTTCATCCACCCATATTCTAAAAATAGTGTACCTCCCCTCCTTCTCACTCCCTCAGTACCTGAAGTCTAGTGTTCATTTCCAAGAAGAAGAAATTCCTTTTTGAGTCAATAAGGAATTCCACTGTTCCAGCAGATGAGTATTTTACAGCTTTTGCAAGAGCCACTGCTTGTTCTCCCATAGCTCTGCGTGTCTCAGGATCCAGGAAAGTGCTACACGAGTAGAGAGAAAAGGAATTTTTGATACTTTAAGACACCCAAATATCAAGAAGAAATGTAATGTGAAGTAACTGTCGCCCAAAGCAAACCATTAAACACTGGTAACTACATGCTTGGGAATTACGCTTTTAAAAACCCTGACTTTTAATAATCAACCAACAAAATTAATGCTAAAAATTAAACATTCTAAGTTCACATATTTCAAAATCTGTGTCCAAGTGGGTAATGTAATTTAAACACTAGCTGATCACAGCTGTCCCTTATTTTCAAATATTGAAAGAATACCCCTTACATAAGCCACATTTCTCAAGGTCATTTAGAAAATATGGAACACTTCTACCAATCACGAAAATATTAGGTTTTTTGGTCTACTTAACCAATATGCATGGTTGCAGCCCTGACACTGACTATATCTAATATATCTATATCTATATCTATATCTATATCTATATCTATATCTATATCTATATCTATATCTATATCTATATCTATCAATGGTAAATTTTGGTTCACAGGGGGTCTCCCATTCAAGAACTAATCAGATTCATACTTGCTTAACTTCACAGATATAATTCACTGGGCCTGATACAGAGAGGCTCAAAAAGTTCCCAAACTTAAGATCAAAGAATGTGATGCTGCATAGGAGAAATATGGACTTTTACATGAGTACTTCATTTCTACTACTACTACTACTACTACTACTACTACTACTATTATTATTTATTATTATTTATTATTTCTTCCTCATCCTTTATTATAAAGGCAGGTTACAACAATATAAAAGTACAGTATTAAAATAATTATACAATGGTGGTGTTAAGACATTTCTACAGGTGAATTCCACCGTTTAGGGGCTGCCACAGAGAAAGCCCTCTCTCAGATTGCCATTCCCACATTCCACATGCTGCCCAGAGGGGGGCTGTCCGCTGCATCTCTACAATTCACTGCTCTGGCCTTGTCTCCTTCCTGTCAATGTCCACTGGGGACAGTTCATTCTGCTATTTCTCTGCATTTGGTGTGATTTGAACTGCTGAGAATTTCAGGTGCTCAGAGGAAATACACGCTGAACATTCCCTTGAGGCCAGGCAGCAATTATTCTTTCACACTCTAAATGCCAACTTTTTGGATAGAAGAGGGGCTTGCTTCCAGTTCTATTTCAGACAAAGAGCTCCAGTCCCTGATTTGCCAGCAAGGACAGTTGCTAAGGTCCTCAAGTTTTGTGTGTGTGTGGAGAAGCAATACCATTACAAGAATTCAACTTTTTAATGCAATTCTACACCATCTCCAAATTGCAGTGGTGTTATCTATTTGTTCACAACATGTGTGTTTTCTCAGAGAACTGAGGCAATAGACAGAGGGCTGGATGGATAGATGACTGAAAACCTTGAAATGAGAACCTTGCCGTTCCAAACTGAACTGTGTTAACGTTTCAACTTTAGCCTGTTACTCTCAATATGACATACAATGACAGTAACAGCTTGCATCTTAAATTATTCTCTCAACTTTACCCTAAAGCTGAAAGTTTTAATTTTCTGTTTTTCTTACTTTGATTCATCTGTTCCACACAGCAGGGCTCCCTTCCCTCCCCTTCGTGGACACAGCTGTTTCTTCTGCCCTCGAGTGCAGTTGTCGAACCCTCTTGGGATTCCCTCTTAAGACTGTTCCCCCAACCAGCAAGTTTCCTCACTACAGGGTACTAAATATATCATCTTCCAGAGGCTTGCCAATTCAGAAAAATATATATATTCTAGCAGTGCTTCTTCGTACTGTTTTGGTATTTCAACTGTAAAAGTTTATATTAGCTTTTACTACTTTTACCTATCAAAGCATGGCATAGGTTGCTCCCACCTTCACTCTGTGAAGTAATCCAAGCACACAAGAGCATACAGAATTTTGAAAAAGTAAAATATGGCAAAAATTGTTAATCTGAAAAACTGCAAATGTGGTGAAAATTGTAATTAGAGAAACCGAAACCTGTCTCCATTCTCATCTCCAAGAAGCAAAAGAAGCCTCAACATAGTACTGAAAAACAACTATTTTATCAAATATTAAGAATGCTTCTCAAAAAATAAATCGCCCGGTGTATTTCTGTTGGTGTCATTTTTTGGGCACAAAATGAAGTTTTTCCTATCAAGCCAACATCTCTCACTTTTTCCCCTTCATCTATTCTCATCCAGTCCACTTTGAAGCAAACACCACAAGTATTTTATTATACTTCTTATATTAGAGTGGTAAATCAAAGAAATGTAATAATCTCAATGGCAAGGGAGCCAGAGAATAAGAGGAGAGCTGTGCAACAGAAGGCATTTCCTGTGCTTAAAATGTAATGAAAATCTGTGATTATTAAGCTCCTACAAGGAGCTGGGTGCTGTACAGGAATAATGATAAATAAAACCAGCGTGCCAATTCACCATCTAAGAAAATAAGACACACTAGGGAAGGTGGAGAGAGAATGAGTGGAGGAAGACAGCAGTGGGATAAGGAAGCGGAACACATTTTAAGAGGATCTGCAGTTTTCACAATACCTTTGTCCCACTGAAGCCCTCGCTAATCAAAAACAAAAAACTTTTATAGTAAACTTGTTAGGCTCTCATAACTGTGGCTTGTGGTGACATATGGGATGGACCTCTAATCCACAAATCTCCTTCTCTATCACTACACAGAGGCACGTGCAATAAGGGTCAGCCAATTTTGCCGTCCATCAGCTCCTCCTTGTATCTCACAGGACCCCTGATGTTTGAGGTTGCTGGAAAGTAAAGTTTAGGGCTGAGGATAATAAACTTTTTGCTTCTCTTGATCCAAGCAGTACAAAATTATGCTTGAACTAGGACACAAAGTGCTCACTAAGAAAGGGGGGGGTCTCCTTGAACGTCCAGTTCACTGTCTGCTTGAAATCTGAATTCTCATATATTTCTAGGGAATTATCAAATCTGAACCGGCAATTTTATTCATTTACAAAATACAGAATGTGCATAAGGCTATGGCACAGATATTATGTACTGTTATTGGTTTGGAGTCATTCTGTACATACTATTAACTTTCTTCTAATTTTCTGAAGACAGACCAGCATTTCAAAATTTGAAATGCCACACCATAATCCTTTTAATCTGAATGAAACAGATTTCAGAAATCACAGCAAAGAAGTTTGCATGGAACGAATTAATATTGCGACAAATTAGAAATTACTATTTAATAGTCTCTGTGGTGAGAAATAGGAAAGAATCCCAAACTAGTAGTTAATACACAGATATTTTTTCCCCTTCTACTTCTGCAGTAAGCAATATTTTAAACAATGAAAAACTAATGCTGCATAAAGTTGGCAGAGCAAGTGTAAGTGTTCTTGTACAACACTGATTATATTGATCCATTTCAATCTAGGTCGAGGCCTGGTTTTGGAGCTGAACTGGTCTTGGTAGCCCTGGTGGATGGAACAGGTGAGTGCAACCGTGCTAGTATTATTCAATCTCACAGTGACTTTTGATGCCAGTGACCACTGTATCCTCTTGGATTGCCTGTGTGGGATGTGTACTGCATGCTCCTAATAGCCTCCAATGCAGTAGCCAAGTTCACAGAGAAGCTTTGGGAAAAGTCCCCTTCAAATCGCTGGGAACTGTGCTATGGGGTTCCACAGGCCACTATTTTGTCTCCACCACTTTTTAACATCTATATGAAGCCACTTGTGTGGCCACTGTGTTTTAGAAGTAGACTGCATCAGTAGACTGCATCAGTCTACTGATGGCACACAGCTCTACTTCATCTGAGCCAGGAGAGACTGTGCAAGCTCTGAACCAGTGTCTAAATGCAGTGGTGGACTGGATGAGAGCCAATAAAGTGAGTTTGAATCTTGGGAAGACGGAGGCTCTGTAGGCAGGTGGTTCCTGTGTCTAGTAGATAGATCGGTTGCCTGTTCTGGATGGGGCTACACTCCCTCTAAAGGTATGTAGCTTGAGGCTACTCCTAGATACATCTTTGTAATTAGAAGGCAGCCTTTGATCAGCTTTGATTGGTATGCCAGGCATGGGAATACTTTGCCACTGTAGTCCACGCACTGGCAACTTCAAGACTGGATTACTGTAACACACTATGTGAGATGGCCCTTTGGGCTGGTATGGAAGCTCCAGCTGATGCAGAATGTCGCTGCTAGACTGCTGAATGGGGCAGAAAGCTAACAACATGTGACACCTCTGTTGAAACACTTGCAGTGGATGCCCATATCCAAGTTCTTGTGTCAGTATACAAAGCCTGGACAACTTAGGTCCAAGATACCTTAAGCTGTCCTTTTATCACAGCCCAATCACCAAGATCACCTGAAGGAGCATTGCTAGTTGTCTTGCATCTTACAGAGGCCTACACAAGAGGTCAGACATTTAGTGTCACTGGTCCATGTTGTGCAAGACTCTTCCAGCAGAGATTCTCACTTTTTACATCCAGGTATCTCTTGAAGACTTTTTTATGCTGACATTTTATACAGTTATACTGAGTAGCTAGTCGTTTTAATAATTGCTTTGTACTCCTGTAAATTTGTTGTTGTTGTTCTATACCACCCTGATGTTTTGCTACACAGGGTAACGTAGAAATACTTCTGGGAATTAAATAAAAGAATTTATGCTCCTAAGGAGCGTGCACACTTACCTTGGTGCTTCTTCAATAACTTTCTGATTTCTCCTCTGAATAGAACACTCTCTTTCATTCAGCCACAATGCGTTGCCATGTTTATCAGCCAATACCTAGTAGAAGGTCACTGTTAATAAATAAATGCATTGCTTTTCTCTCTCCATCTCAATGCCACCAATGGAAATAATTCAATGGAAATAATCAATGGAAATAATTCATTGCATTCATAAAATTATAGAAAAGATGTTTTAAACAAAAGATCAGTAATAAACACACATTATTCAGAGCTTCTCACACTCTGTTCCGTTGTTGCGTTCCAGGAAGAAATCTGTACAAGCCTTGGGCTCCTCAGAAACCACATAGCAAATTAATCGGGGCACACTGCATTGTCAGAACACACTGAGTGTGTGTGCACATAATGCTATAGGGCGAGGTTACGCGCACAAGCTTCTGTGAGCCAGAGTATAGTGTTAGGCACACCCTCCTCATGACCAGGAAAAGGAATAAGTCAGAATTCAATTTCACTTTAGCAGATACAACTGACTTAGAGTTTACATGTTATACCACAATTACTGGTTGTACAAGCCAAAAATAGACAAAAAGCCAAACTGAATCCTGCTTTATTCTTCCTCCCAGCAACACAGGAAAAGATGAGGGCGGGGCAAGGGGACATGCAAGGCACTGTGCTTTGTACAAGCTCCTTTCAGCTCATGCACATTGCACTAAACTATTATTTAGTATTCATTGAAAATGCTGTCATTGTATTGCTCGTCCGTGATCTGTCTACTGAAAGATTGCAGTGTTTCTCAAACTTGGGTCCCCAGATCTTTTCGGCCTACAACTCCCATCATCCCTAGCTAGCATCCCTAGCTAGCAGGGCCAGTGGTAAGGGATGATGGGAGTTGTGGTTCAACCTTGGCCGGAGACCCAAGTTTGAGAAAGACTAGACTAGAGATTTCAACCAGGTAGTCAAAGGAAATGTGGCATAGCCCAGTTCACTCGTTTTCTCTAAATGAGGAGGAAAATTGGAGAGGATGAAAACAACATTCTAGGGCTCATCCTGGATTTAAGAGTAATTTCCCAAATATAACGACTGAAAATGACCCCTATTGTTGCTGGATCAGGTTCACAGCACTCAGAACACTAAACAAAACAAAACAAATTATTAGGAGTTTCTAAAGATTTTTTGGGGGGGGGGGGTGAATCTGGTTTGAAAATATTTTAAAATCCACACTGAAGATAAAGTACAAAGAAGTAATAAATACCATATAAATCCAGTTATCCTGGTATCCTGATCTAATGCGCATTTACTTTTGAGCAATTCTGACCAAACAAATCAAAACATTTTTAAAAGAAGGTGTGCTAACATTACAACCTTGTTCCACTTGGGGCATCCTATGACTACTAACAAGAAAAAGTTATGCAAGATTCACATCGCTAGTAAAATTATAGCTACATCCAGCATTTTCACCCTAAAAAGGTTGTTGAACATATATATTTAAAAAGCCAAAATTAGCCAGGCAACCCACTTTCCTTTCAACAGACTATCCCACTGCACAAGCCGATTGCACTTCCACTTGTGAGGAAAGAAGTCACCTATTTATTCTTTCTCAGACATAAAGACACACACATGCCATGCTCTGAGAGGTCCTTCAACCCTATATAGTCAAGTTATCAGGTGAGAGGGGCTGCTAAAACACACATCCGTAACCCCTCCAAATAAAACTAACCAATCAATGAAAACAATTTTAGTTCAGAAAAGGGTCAGAAAAATGAAAATTCTATTTTTCCCATTCCTATGAATGTATTTAGCTTTTTCTCATGTTTTATAGAACACTGTTTTATAACTGGACAAATTGTTCCATGGACACCTGTTATTGAAGGAAAGACCCACTAGCTGTGTGTTGCCCAGTTCTTTGGATTCTGGGCATAGCAGCAGAACACAGTACTATCCCAGTTCTAATAACGTTTGGGTTTTGTCTTACGATGGTAGTATTTGTCAGCACTGAGTGGGTTCACCTATTTGTTTCTAATCTATTTTAAGCTGCCAATATCTACTACAGGGTGGGGTTTTTTGTTATTTGAAATTATTGAACTACTGTCAAATTATATTCCAAGCATCAAAACAAAATTCATATGACAGAAATTGTACAGACTCTGTATTTTAGACTGGGGAAAAACAGAACTTTTAGGAGATTGGCACATATTATAGATTTCTCGTCAGAGAAGATTAATTCATTACTGACCACAGATTAAGTTTCACATATTGAGGCTTGTAGAGACAAAACCAAATGATGGTTCTTCAGCTAAATCTTTGCCTCTTATCATACAAAATCATGTCAACTGAATTAGTAAGAGAGAAAAATACAAGAGGAAACACAAATTTCAAATACCTTAATTCAAAGGAGGTACAAACCTGAATTTCTATGTGACGTGGATTATCAATAAACTTTTCTATTAACAATCGATCATCACCAAAACTTGAAGCAGCTTCTTGGGATGAAAATCTAAAACCTTCCCTTTAATGCAAACAAATGGAACACTTATAAATACAAAAACAAATTTATTCGTTTTATTGTTAGTCAAATGCTTAATCTGCATGAGGAGCGCTGCATGTCCAGCAGGTTTTCAAAGGTAGTCTTCTGTATTGTCCAACAAGTACCCACCCCACCCAAAATCAGGGAAAACATAGCAGTAGCCTCTGACACAGAATTTGAAGCTGCACATGAAATATTTACAGCAAGTAAAACAGGAAAAATGATCAGCACTATCTTCTGTATCTCTCCCTGTGCATACCAATTACAAAAATCAGTTTGTGTGTCTGAAGGGAAGTGGGTAATTAGCTTTTCTCCTTGCCCTTATGTTGTGAAGAAAGTTTCTGACATATTGTACCAAGGTTACCAATGGTTATTGTACAGTTTATTTTAGGATCTGTATCCTATCAAATATGGCGCCACTGAGCATGCACGGCAACTAACAACATAACATAATAAATACCAGTTTAAAAACAAAAACGGGTGCAAGAAAAGAAAACAGGTCCAGCAGACTGGAGGATGGGGAAAAGGAATCTATGCCAGCTTACGAAATCAACATTTCCTGACCTTCCCTCAAAGGGCAGTTAAAAGAAGTGTGTTTTTTAACTTGCTACTAAAAATAAAACCAATAGTAAGTACCACAGTGGAGGTGCCACTACAGAGAAGGCTGTGCTCCTTGTGTTAGTCTGGCCTCTCACAAAGATAAAACTCCGAAAAGGCATACAGTTGGAGACACTCTCTAAAATAATATCTGAATGGCTTTCGTTCTTTCATTCAGCCATGCTTACCCAACCTGTAAGATCTCCAGACAGATATAATGTGAGTATAGTGTTGGAATGTACACACATTCAATTAAATGCTTGTAAAAAGACATGTCATGATCAATATCCCAAATAATGACTAACAGTACAATTTGGTCTTATGTTTGCACCATCTTATGCAAATTTTGTACCTATATGTGTATATCTGGAGGTCTTAGAAGTTCAACAGGCATACCTGGTAGGCATACCTAGTGTTCTATGAGATAAGACCACAGGTCCATCTACTCTAGGCACATGCAGCCACATGTGTTCTAGGCACATGCAGCCACATGCTTCCCAGAAGCAAAAATGAAGGGTATAAGGGTCTCTTTCCCTCTGCCTTTGAAGGTGGTATTCAGAAGTATCTATGGAGAGCCCATTTAGCTATCATGCCCAATAGCCATTGTTCACTCTTCCTTACAGAATTCGCTTTTGAAGTAATTTAAACTAGTGGCTATCACCACATCGTGGGACGCAGGTGGCGCTGTGGGTTAAAGCCTCAGCGCCTAGGGCTTGCCGATCGAAAGGTCGGCGGTTCGAATCCCTGCGGCGGGGTGCGCTCCTGCTGCTCGGTCCCAGCGCCTGCCAACCTAGCAGTTCGAAAGCACCTCCGGGTGCAAGTAGATAAATAGGGACCGCTTACCAGCGGGAAGGTAAACGGCGTTTCCGTGTGCGGCTCTGGCTCGCCAGAGCAGCGATGTCACGCTGGCCACGTGACCCGGAAGTGTCTCCGGACAGCGCTGGCCCCTGGCCTCTTGAGTGAGATGGGCGCACAACCCCAGAGTCTGTCAAGACTGGCCCGTACGGGCAGGGGTACCTTTACCTTTACCTTATCACCACATCCTGTGACAATCAATTCCATTAAATTAATTGCATTGTGTGAAGATGTACTTTGTCCATTCTGAATCTTCTGCACATCCATTTTCTTCCAAAACCTGACAAATTTCATAACCCTTCCTCAGACGAAAGGCACACCAACCCCTTGATCAAATTACACTCTCTTTTGCACCTTTTTCAGCTCTACGCCTTTTTTCTTTTCTTTTTTTGAGGCCAGGAAACTAGAACTGTTTTCCAAATGTGCCCGTAACATAAATTTGCCTAAGCCTGTTGTCTTTTCAATCTATTTTCAAATCAACCCTAGCACAGAATTGGCCTTCTTCACTGCCATCACACCAAGTTGGTGTTGCATAGCTTGTCTACAATCCCCAAATCTCTTTCTGGTCATAGAAGAAGAAGAAGAAGAAGAAGAAGAAGAAGAAGAAGAAGAAGAAGAAGAAGAAGAGTAGTAGTTTGGATTTGATATCCCGCCTTTCACTCCCTTTAAGGAGTCTCAAAGCGGCTAACAATCTCCTTTCCCTTCCTCCCCCACAACAAACACTCTGTGAGGTGAGTGGGGCTGAGAGACTTCAAAGAAGTGTGACTAGCCCAAAGTCACCTAGCAGCTGCATGTGGAGGAGCGGAGATGCAAACCCGGTTCCCCAGATCACGAGACCTATCTGAATTTGCTGGAGTAGAGATCTGATCTGCTTTTGCTCCAACATGTTTATACTAACCTTATACTACCACTCCAGGCTACCTCAGAGATCACCTGAACCATTATATCTCAGTTTGATTGTCACTGGTCATTCCCAGAGTTCTGGAGGCTCTATGACAACAAGAAACCATGATTGTTTTAAATCATGATCTCTCGTTTGTATGTAAACACAATTCAGCATTAGAGGAAAGTGAAACTAAACTCTTTGCTAAAGTCCTTTTCCCAGCTATGTAGGAAAACGGGAACGAGATACAAGCCCAAAGCATCATTTGGGCTCATTCTAGTTCATATACATAGCAGTAACTCATGGTTTATTGATGCAGGCAACATCCTGTGACAGAAAGGTTTTTGGAAACCTACCAATCTATAACAAGGGTTTTTTAAAAAAGAAAGTATGTAACAAAGCAACATTTCAGATGACTTTTTATTTTAAAATTTATCAGCATGTTAGAGGCAATTCGTGTACTTTAGTTTATTTTCAATTTAGGAACATCTGAGGCAATCACCCAATTATCTGTTACTTAATTGTTAAAACTCTTTATCATACCTATTTACAAACATTTGGCATCATTAGATCCAGTGCTACTTAAACTGTGAGAATGAAAGTGGTTTAATTCTTTGGCTTTCTTCTATATAAGCATTTTGTTAGATAACATGTATAAGTGACTTTAGTTAATTGATGCATGAGTTAATTAAAACTATTGATTACAGTGCTTTGTTTGTTGTTTTGTTAAAATCAATATGCTTAATTATATAATCCATAAATCTTTGAAGCCTAGATGTATGCGCTTAACCAAAACTAAGTCTTAATACTTATTTTCAGTTGTGTTTGTCTCCATTTGCCTCTTTAAACTTGGCCTGCACTTGTCAAGGGAAGGGAGGGAATACAGCTTGCAACAGCCCCACAGTGATTTTTCCATCATTCTATGTCCTCAGAAATTCTTAATCTGGCCCAGCTCTGCTTTTGGGGTGGAGGGAAGGATGCAAGCACAAATAGAATAACCAGATGACTCCATCTGCCTTGCTGAACACAGGATGCTTCTGTAAGCTAAGGCAAGGGCAGTTATGGCTGCTCAATGGGATCAAGATGTTTAACATTTCCATTAAGGCACTGGTCTACAAGTGGTGTGGCATGACCCAAATCAGGGTCATGTCTTGTACTATATAGGGGTTGCAACAGCTGCATCACCACCTTCCTCATTGTTTACATTTTAAGAGAAGATGAAAATACAAGAGAACAGAAGCCAAAAAGGTTTTTTTGGGGGGAGGGGGGAGAAGAAGAAGAGAGGAAGAAAGACAGAGATGTGCACGTATGTTAAGAAAAAATAATAAATGGATCCTATTGTTGCCTGTCGGTGCTAAAGTTAGGCCTATAATTTGAAAAGGTTAAGAGACAACTGCACCATGCCCTTGGGAAGCAAAAAAGAATGGATGGCTGATAAATGATCTACAAATATTTTCCATTTTGGCACAGCACTACAACAAGTAAGAATAGTAGCATTGAGAAAATAGCTTGCCTTATGCCCACTTAGACACCTTACGGCAGTTTTCCTCAAAAGGTTTAAATGAATGTGATTAACCCTCTGAAAAATAGAAATATGTGCAACTAAATGCTCGTGTTCTTGCCTACGTTACAGTGCCATGTTTGTATAATGATGAAAACTGGTTTATGTTAGATCCATGTGGCTACCAAGTAAATTAATTTATGAATCACACGGATCTTGAGAGGAAACTGATAGGCATCCTATCTAAAGCCAGGCAAAAATAAAAATGGTAATTTAAAAAAAAAAACCAGGATGAAGAAACACCCTTTTCTTAAGAACCCCAGCACCAATGTCTGAGACCAACACACAGGCATGAAGACATTGGGGACAGGGACTGCGAATGTGTCCCAGCCCCTCTGCATAAACCACCCAATATGGCAACTCTTCAAGCATAAACTGTGTTAAGGGGCAGTGTTAATCCAAAACAGATTTTGTTTAGCCCCACCTCAAAATCCCTGTTTGGGGGCTTTCTGCTACTTGCTACTGCCAGTGATAAGTTTTTCCACTCACTTGGGCAAAGCCGGGCTCTCCGTCAGAACACAGCTCGCCATCACAAATCCCACACCTTTATTGAAAATATTTTTACTTCATCTTTTTTGAAGTCCAACATGGCTTACATTACAACATACAGTGGTACCTCTGGTTACGAACTTAATTCGTTCCGGAGGTCCGTTCTTAACCTGAAACCATTCTTGACCTGAGGTACCACTTTAGCTAATGGGGCCTCCCACTGCCGCCATGCCGCTGGCACGTGATTTCTGTTCTCATCCTGAGGTAAAGTTCTTAACCCGAGGTACTACTTCCAGGTTAGCGGAGTCTGTAACCCAAAGTGTTTGTAACCCGAATACCACTGTAATTAAAAAGGTAACAAGCCAAGCAGATAAAGCACAACACACACACACTTAAGCTTCTGCACACCATCGAAAACTATGAATATGTAGTCCTGAGGTAGCATTGGGGTGGAAGGTTCACAGGCTATGAAGGACTTGCTCACAAATTTATTGACAGCTATTGGATTATTGAAGTGGAAGGGGCAACAGAATATAAAATGGAAGAATGGTATAAAGAGGTGTGAGATATAGCTAGTAATGCTAAATTAACATGCGTCATTAAGGTAAGACGGGGAATATGCAGGAGAAATGATTTTGAGGAGATATGGAGGGTGTTTGTAGAATTTGTACTGTTAAAACGGAAAGGGGTCAAACCATTACAAGAGGTAGGTGTTGAAATTTTGGGAGGCTGGATTAGTTACAATGGAATGGTCTCGGTGGTGGGGTACACATTTTTATTCTTATTTATTTATATTACTTTGTCAAAATAATTTTTTTAAAAAAAACAAACCTGTGAATACGTAAAATGAGGAGATCCCACTAAATTATTTAGGAACCAATTTAAAAGTGGCTCCCTTTTTCCTTCTTGAGATGCCAAATTGCTCTGTCCTACTGTGCTGTGTGGTCTGCCGAGTGAGGAAACGATGCAAATGCAAAGCCACTAAAGCACCAGTGAGATGAACATCTGGCACAAAACAGAGATAAACAGTGAATAGGAACTCCGGGGCTTTCTACAAACAAGGCAAACATCCCTAGCTGTTGATCTTGGGCGTGTCTGAGCCTTTCAGTCAATGAAAATTAGCATGTGTAATTAAAATTTGTTGACCCTGGTTTACAGTACTCTTTATTTGGAGAATTCCCAATCCACTGTCCCCTTCCCCCAGCATTTTAAAGCCACTTAATAACTTTGGTCATGTAAAAGTATTACCGGTATGTTACACTCATATCAACACCTAGTGAGCTTCATGGCTGATTGGGAATTTGAACTCTCATCTCCCAGGTCACAGTCCAGCACTTAAACCAAGAACAAAGTGTCAATGTGGTGAAGTGGTTAATCTCAGTCTCAGGGGTTGGTGAAACAAACAAGCAAACCACAGTTCAGGTTCATACAACACAACAAGCTACACTATGGTTTGTTTCAGCTGCATTGACACTGTACAGGGGAAGAAGCCACAACAAATTTGAGGTAAATTCACAATAAAACATGGCTTACGGTTTACTGTGGCATGCAAGCAAGCCCATAGGATGAAGGATTAGCCTTTTCTAGCCTTTTGAAGTTCTTGGGGAACATGCTCAACAATGGGTAACTAAAGTACAGTGGTACCTCAGGTTACATATGCTTCAGGTTACAGACTCCGCTAACCCAGAAACAGTGCTTCAGGTTAAGAACTTTGCTTCAGGATGAGAACAGAAATCGTGCTCCAGTAGTGCTGCGGCAGCAGGAGGCCCCATTGGATAAAGTGGTGCTTCAGGTTAAGAACAGACCTCTGGAACGAATTAAGTACTTAACCAGAGGTACCACTATATTTAAATATTGCCCTGCTGACTTAAGAGTTCTTTACCCCATGAATGTTAAAGCCATGCTTGCAAGCCAGACAACAACTCCAACCGCAAGCATGGGCATGCAAACATGTGCACGGAACTTTTAAAAGTATTGTTTACCCTGATGTGCCATATAAGAAACTTTGCAGACTAATCTTGTTTTGGGGGGCCATGAAGCTTTGGGAAGGACAGGACTCAGAAGCACCACTGAGCACCTGGATCACATCATACCTATGAATAACTGATTTATAGCATTCACAACCACAAGATGTGATTGTCACTATTTATATGTCTCTCCCTCTCTCTTAAAAAAAATGTTAAATACACTTTTTTACATTGAAGCTGCTAAAGGCTAAGGGTTGTATATCCAACACTGAACAAGAAGCACCCTTACCTTTTCCCACCCCGACCTGGCCACAGTGACCCATGCGATGGTCACCTCCAGGCTTGGCTACTGTAATTCGCTCTACACGGGGCTGCCCTTGAAGCTGTCCCAGAAACTCCAGCGAGGCTCCTCACGGGGTCTCTGCCATGGGAGCATATTCACTCAGTGCTTTTCCAGCTGCACTGGCTCCCGGTGGAGTACATGGTCAGATTTAAGGTGTTGATTTTGACCTTTAAAGCCCTTCACGGCCTAGGACCCTCGTAACTACGGGACCACCTCTCCTGGTATGCCCCACGGAGAGCCTCAAGGTCCATAAATAGCAACACCCTAGTGGTCCCGGGCCCTAAGGAAGTTAGATTAGCTTCAACCAGAGCCAGGGCCTTTTCAACTCTGGCTCCGGCCTGGTGGAACGCTCTGCCTCATGAGACCAGGGCCCTGCAAGATCTGATTTCTTTCCGCAGGGCCTGTAAGACAGAGTTGTTCCGCCTGGCCTTTGGCTTGGAGCCAATTTGATTCCCTCCCCCTCTTTCTTTTTTCTTTTTCCTTTCTCCTCCTGTGATGAGGCTGCATTTTAATATTTTAATGTTTCAATATTTTAATTGTTGTATTTTAATCTTGATTTTAAGTTGTATTCATTCAACTTGTTTTTATTATTGCTTGTCAGCCGCCCTGAGCCCGGCCTTGGCTGGGGAGAGCGGGGTATAAATAAACATTATTATTATTATTATTATTATTATTATTATTATTATTATCATCATCATCATCATCCTGCTCACACAACCAAACTTCCCATTCCTTTTCCCGCATACCCTCCCCCAAATCTGCTACAGAGGGGCCCCAGGTCTCTGGAGCAGATTTTCAGGGTATAAATGGGACAGTGGGAGAGAGAACATGCTTCAAATATTAGCAATCAGAAATCAGACAAATCACTGGGCTCTTTTTTTCTTATAAGACATTATTTTAATTCAACTTACATTCAAAATGAATACATGTATAACCCCAGTGTTTAAAAAAACTGCTAAGACATGCCAGGGGACAAGAGCAGAAACTGTTGCATTTCAATCTGCTGTTTGATATCTGTTTGACTGTCAGCTCACAGTGGTTTAATGGGGTTTTGGAAACAGCAGTATTCATCAAAACTAGATTTTGGACAGCATCTCACCTGGTCTCTTCATCATCCCACGCAATTCTCATGCCTTTCCCACCGCCGCCTGCTGAAGCCTTGATCATGACGGGGTAGCCTAGCAGCGGGGAACAATTAGAAAGGAGTTCAGACTTTGATCAGTAAGTCATACAGACATGACAACTGACCACATGTCCAATAACAGGGAAGAAAACAATAGGTTTATTAAAAAGCTCTTAGTTGGGAAGGGTACTGCCAGTACACTATCATTAACGGTAACTAGCTTCTGAATTTCAGTATATCAAATTAAATTAATAAAAGTGGATACAAGCAGCAAATCAAAGCTACAATGGTAATACTGCACATTTTTTAAAGTATGGATATGTCGCCTTCCAGTCAAAAAGTCCTAAAGAAAGCTATATTTTGGGGGGAATATTTTTTTTTCACAATCTCAAAAAAATAAAAAATTTAATGAACAGCTGAACATGACAGGGGCTACTAGCCAAGAAAAGAATCAGTAGCACTGTTTCAACTAACTTAATCCAAAAGCCACACCTTTGCTCCTCATCAAAAAGCAATTGGTGAACTAGTCAGGCAGGCCTCCTTGGGAACGATGTTCCATAGCTATACCTAGGAAAGTCTTGTCCCAAATCCCCAAGATCCGAAGCCCAGATGGTGAAAAGACAGATCAAAGAGACTTTAGTTGTTCAGTAGATCACACAGAAGACCTCAGAGCCTGCTTTGGAAGAACTGTCCCCTCTGCTTCAACCACAGAGTTGACCACCAGCAGCAGTGTGGGAAGGATCTTGTAGGCTTAGGTTTTAATAGTGTTTTAGTGTGGTTTCATTTTTTAAATTATTTTTTTACTTGTAAACCACCTTGGAATGCTTCGTAATCCTAAAAAGGTGGTAGGAAGACAGCATGACAATACTTTTATTAATTATTTAGGATTATGGTTTTTTAAAAAAGAGGAAGAGGAGAAGGAAGCTTCGTACTGTAAAGGAGGCTTTAAAAATACTGTGGTTCCAGTGACATTTTAGGGCCTTAGAGACTGAGTCCAGAACTTAGAACTGGAGCCCCAAAATGAACTGGAATTCAATGGAAGAGGGAGGTACTTCAGGCTTGAAGGATCCATTTGATTTTTTTATTTGGCTCTCAAGATCCAGCAACCAGAACCAGGTACAAAAGATACACACTTAAAGTGCTATTTGCATAGGAATTTATCTTGAGTACCTGAACAAGTTCTTCCACACACGAAATTAACTCTTGGCTACCCTCTCCCCAGCTATCTTAATTTTCAGCATCATAACTTGTGTGCATGAGTGGGGGGCAGTCATTTGGTCACTGCCATTTTTCATAGAACAGGGAGTCATAAATCCTTGTGATCTACCGCAACCACCCAGAAACTCATCTACCTTCTTCCCCCTCCTGAGATAAGACTCTAGAGGTAATGTCCTACAGCACAACCCTAACCATATCTACTCATAAATAAGTCCTACTTGAATTCAGTGGTGCTTAGTCCCATGCATGGATGTAGCCGGGGGGGCAGCTACCCCCCCCAAGTAAATACATAAAAATGCTTAACTAACTGACCGACTGCATCACAGATAGCTCAATTCTGCCCCTCAAAACATAAATCCTGGCTAGGCCCATGCTCCAATGTCAGTTGGTTACGATTACAACCTTGTATACCTATCAATGGTCATTTCCCCCATGTTGTATGGTAATTAAATATATGGTATGTCTCTCTCTACTTCTTTGAAAGTTTCTAAACAGAGGTAAGATAGCCATCTGTCAAGGATTCTTAAGCTGTGATGATTCCTGCATAGCAGGGGGTTGGAACAGAGGAGTCTTGGGGTCCCTTGTAACTATGATTCTATGAAGAGGCACACCTTGGAGGCGGGAGGCAAGAAGACTTACGATTTCCTTTCTGCTGCTTTAAGTCTCCTCCGAAGGAGAGATGGGGGAGCCATCTTTGAACCTAGCCTGCTGAGAATACCTTGCATCTCTCAATTGCTTTTAAGCTGTGGCTTCTTGGAGTACAGCAAGACTAATACCTGTGATGGTATTATTGTTTTGCCTGTTATAAAGTACAGAGGTAAATCAAATTTCTATTTTTAAGGGTTGCTTCCAGCTAAGTTTAACTTAGACTCGTCAAAATTAATGGACCCAAGTTTGCCATGTCTATTAATTTCAACAGGCTTACTCTGAGTATGTCTAACTTTTGATACAACCCTGTCTAGATTATTAAACTATCATGTTGAATTTATCCTATGTTTACTGAATTGTTGGTTTTCTCTTATTTGCCTTTATTGATATAATTTTTAACATTTTTAAAAACTTATGTATTTTGATGATGCTAAAGTTGATTGTGAGCTGCTTCAGGAAAAGTGGAATATAAATGAAATTAACAAAAGGTAACTTGGCTGACTTTCAAGCTCTTGTCCTTTATCAGAATGCAACCCTTGGAAATGGCTTTTTCTAGACACAAAAGGGAGAAAGGTACAACTTGCTGCATATGAAAAAGGGAAGCAGTCCACTATATTCAATTCACTCTCACATTGTTTCCTTCTGGCTTGATTTGCACCTCTTACATGGTTGGCTATATGAAATGCAACCATATAAGGGCTGCAGCAATTTCAGGACATTATATTGGGTCTTATAGTAGCAGATGAAGGGGATGGGATGCAATGGCATAGGGTGTTGTAGTTCTTTGCTAGAATGGTATGGATTATTTGCTATTTGAAACAAGTCTTCACATGACAGTCACTTGTTTGAATCGGACCTATATTACACTCCAGTCCAAAAATACATTCTTTTAAATACTGACCATTCATCCCTAACCAGACAAGGCTCAAACAAGCTTCCAAACTGAAAGATCACTTTCACCCAGCCTCCCTGGTCTACTTTCCAGCACACTGTCCACCACACAAAACACTGGCCAAGAGTAAGACAAAGTTTGATTAGGTTCATACTCCACAGGCCACCTTACAATTTCACAAAATAAAATGTGTGTAAGTTATGAAATTTCCCAAATTATAGGCTATGATCCAAAGAACTACTTCAGGAACTCCAAAGTGAAGTATTTCACTCCTCTTGAAGAGCTGCACCTATAACTGCACCATTTTTAAAATGTCCTGGTTTCAAAAGTAGTTTCTCAAATAAGATTGGAAGGGGCATAATATGAGGCAGAGGGGTCTTCTACTGTTTGGGGAGTGAAACTACAATGTTTCACTGGTTCATTGGTTGCTGGTCATAGCCTAATTTACAAAAACAAACAGCATAAACACAATTCTATCAGTCTCCTGATAAAAGATTAGCCATGTCTTAGCACCTTATGCACAAAGTTACTCTTTCCCCTTCATATAAACTCACAAAATGCTACCCTTCATTTAATCAGATTTATGATTACGAAAGCTTGCATCCTGTCTGCAATTTAAGCCTCTAAAACGCTGCCTATATCACAAAAATATTAAGAATTAAAGAGACCATTAATGCTCAGATTCTTCCAGTCCTGAAGGCAACTGAGAATTTTAAAACTTAAATCATTTTTTCCCCACAGGGACTACTTATTACACAGTTAATTTAGTCAACAGCATCTTCTGAAAGGCATACAAATCTCACCATAGCCAATTTAAGAACTTACCAATTTCCCTTGCAATTCTGACAGCTTCATCTGCATCCTGTAAAAGCAGGAAATTAGACCCAACATTAATCCCATCAGCTACTGCACTGTGTCTCTAGGGCAGTCGTATATTGCACTACTGTCTCCTCCGATTCATTTAATGTTTGATTTTACAACCTTCTGACCCGCTTCATTCAGAGGAATGCAAAATTAATACCATAAGTGGAATGTAAATTTTACCTCATCGCTGCATAATACTCAGGCTCTAAGTAGCGAAGAATCAGCTGACAGGAAAAGTCAGCAGGACTACAGAAGGATTTCTCAAGTTGCCAGAATTTAAATTACAGAATTTAGATGGTTCCACAGAGAAGTCAATATCATAGCATTGTAACATATCATCTGTCAGCTTATTCCTGTCTTTTCAGGTACACGTGTGTCATGTTTTCCTGGATACAGTCAGCAGGGGGAGTTGATTCTCTGTTGTTTGGCTAAGCTTCACAGTCAAACACAAGTCTTCTAAAAATTCACGGAAATATTCAAATAAAGCACAGTATACACAGGTGTTTGCTGAGTTCCCACCCTTTTTTAAAATTTCAGAAGCGGAAATTTTTAACATATATTAAGACTCCAGAAGAGCACTTCAAACACACCTCATTACAGAGGCCAATAAATGTTGCATTTTTAAGTGATAGAAACTCAAAAGTTTTTTCTGGTAACTTTAACATTATACTTTACAATTATTCAAACACTGGATTTTGACATGTGGATGGCGAGTATTATGTATCAATACAAACAGTGTGCATGGCCTAAATAATGATGAAGGATAAACAGCGATATCTATGATATAGTGGTATATTAATGTGTACACATAAATGGAATAAGCAAAAGCATCTTATGCCGTTGGGATGGCACATTTCTTTGAAATCACTCACTGGTTAATTCGTTGAATAGACACATAACATATTTTTCATGTGGAACTTCCTAATCCCTGACATTTCCAGTTTAAAAAATAAGAATCACATAGCAAGGCTAGAAAAAGCCGCTGATTCAGACCTCAGAGATACGCTACCTACCACAGTAGCGTGTGTGCGTGTGTATGAATATACACATAAACACACACTCTTTGGGATATGCAATGTTATCTTCTTTTAAGCAGCCAGGTAAGGGATAAGTGAAAAACATCCTCAGTTACAGTTCAGTTTCTCAGCAGCAAGCAAAGAAAAGGCATTCAGAAAATGAATGCCATATATTTGGTAAATTTCCCCATCACCCAAATAATGTCTTTCCATTATGCATTACTATATGACATGTTAAGCATTGGAAGTTGTTACAGGAATTCAAAGTCCATTCAAATTTGCTAATATTTGCACTCCTCTGTAACATACATTTAAAAGGTTTAAGTAGATCGTATGTCTGGAAACCCCCAGCTGCTGTGTGAGGCTGAATCCATGGGGGCTAACCTCTTAACATTAAAATGAAAACTGATATTTTAAAGCATTCAAAGCCTTTTCCCCCCCTTTTTCTTTTTTTAAAGAAAAATACTAGACAAGAGCTCCCTCTCCCAAAAAAGGGGAAAGAAATTGCTTTGGAGGGTTTGTACCTGGCTCATTTTTTGCCAAACAATAAAACAAAAATCTTCATAGTACCTACTAAGAGCCCAATGAAGAATAAGGAAGCTGGTACAGGAAGTTGTCAGAAAATTTAATTTCCTTTCATTAGCTAGTCTGCTCCACAAATCGGTGCTTGTTAAGTTCAAAGCAGCCCTGAAAGCAACATCAGTTTTAAGTCTTTTTTTTTTTACTTCAAGCAGGCACATCTGTTAATGAGATTTTCCAAACAATTGTTTTTAAGCCAAAGATAAGTCCACATACCAAAAAAAAGGGAATAAAATTAACGTTTAGTGTTTTATTACACCTTGTTGTTTTCCACAACCCTGCAACCTCCACACGCTCCAAGTTTTAGCTTAGAGGGATAAAAAAATGTATGAAAAGGGTCATTTAAGAATGTTAGTGGTTTCCACACATTGAGTCAGAAGGTTCTTTGTTCCTGTCTGTGACAGTTATGTGAGAATACTTCCCCTTAATAGTCTCTCTGTCAGGAAGTGTTAAACCTGCCAAATGCAGACAATTAGAGCCTCTTGAATAAAATGCAAGAAGAGTGATGACTGATGAAGTGCCTCGATTAGAGCCAAGGAGGAAACTTTTACATTTCTTTTCTCTTGCAAATTCAGGCACATATTTGCTAAACAGAATTTTAAAATAAAAGTAACAAAAGCAGGTCATTTCCCCACCCCCCCACCCCATTTAGTTACCTGCAAACAAGTGGGTAACTGGGACATGCTACAGGCCCATAAGAAGGCAATCTGCAAATTATCCCAGGACAACTGACAGAACTATGTTAGATGCAACCCCTCCTTCCCCACCTTCCAAGTCACAATACTTTTAAAGAACATAGGACCTACAATTTTGCTGCCTTCAAAAACATCAAAGCAAAGGGGGAACTACTAAGCAAACCCTTTTACTGTACAGTGGTACCTCGGGTTAAGAACTTAATTCGTAATGGGGCCTCCTGCTGCCGCTATGCCGCTGGAGCACGATTTCTGTTCTCATCCTGAAGCAAAGTTCTTAACCCAAGGTACTATTTCTGGGTTAGCGGAGTCTGTAACCTGAAGCGTCTGTAACCCGAGGTACCACTGTATTTAGGCCATACACACTTTTGTAGAATAGTAACAGATACTATAACTCTCCTTGTCCAAAAGCACATGTCACCAAGCGGTACCACTGCCTACTTTGACCATAAGAAGTCTTTTTAGGATGCTGTTTCAATGACTAGCCACACTCCACCAGGGTGAGAAAGCAGCACAGGTAGAAAGAGCATAACATTTTATTCTGCCTGGACACTGAGGTCCAGCGCCGAGGGCCTTCTGGTGGTTCCCTCATTGTGAGAAGCAAAGCTACAGGGAACCAGGCAGAGGGCCTTCTCGGTAGTGGCACCCGCCCTGTGGAATGCCCTCCCATCAGATGTCAAAGAGATAAACAACTACCTGACATTCAGAAGACATCTTAAGGCAGCCCTGTTCAGGGAAGTTTTTAATGTGTGACATCTTAGTGTATTTTTGGTCTTTGTGGAAGCCGCCAGAGTGGCTGGGGAAACCCAGCCAGATGGATGGGGTACAAATAATAAATTATTATTATTATTACTTGTGAGTACGTCCCATTGAAGTCAGTGGGGCTTACTTCTCAGTAACCATGTGCAGGACTGTGCTGTAAGTCACCAATTTTGTTTATTTTAGTTTCAAGTTATTCGTATATTCATTAAAACAGAATATGTGTATATTGGGGAGGTCGCAATAAAAAAAAACTTTGCATTTCCCCCAGTATATTTCTGACACTTAAAAGTTTTCAAGCACCTACTCAGAATGCTAAAACAATTAAGCATAAACCTTCCATAAAATATTCAACTTCTGTGGGATTCAAGATGCAGACTCAAAGACTTGCATTCCACTAGTGGAATGATCGACTTCCCATGCCCCCAACTCCTCAAATACTGCCCCCATGTAGTTAAGTATATGCTGTTTAAGAAACTTCACATTCAAAGACTGGTTTGATATGCAGCATAGATAACTGTGGTTCCAGGAAAAAGAAGCCCTAAGTTGTGTGGCTCTTTGGATCCTAGCCCAAGTATGTATTCACTGACATTTCAATAATTTGGTAAACCAAATCTGGTACTCATGCGTGAAAAGTACAAATAACTAGCATATTACTCTTAAAACCAAACATTGTTATGATTTTGTAAAATTAAATTTTTTTATTATATTTGAGCATGTGTCTATGATCCAAAAAACCATTAAGGCTTTGCTTGCAACAGTTTAAACCACATATTTACTGCATTCTTCAAAGCAGCTCTGGACCATATCCAACAATTGACCTCATTTTATTCTCACAATTCTATAAAGGTAGGTTAAGCTGAGAGACGGTGACAGACCCAAGGCCAGAAAAATCACACCTACATATCTTAGGAACAGGTCACATTCCCCAACATACCCAAAGGCATTTTGAGTCAAGACATTGGGGAACGAGACACATATTGTCATCAGAACATGGCAAACCAATATTGCACCAAATAAAAGGAAAGTTGCTCATGATCTATTTGATTATCTCCCAAGAAATATAAAAAGCCTCTTCAGCAGCAGTGGTCTATTCATTACTGCAATGATATACTTGAAAATAGTACAGATAGCCTTGGAAACATTTTTTTTCCTTTGCCAAAATCCAGCTCCTGAGAAGGAAACGGTAGACGGCTTTCAGTTTGGAGCAACTTTATGGTGAAGAGGATATTATTACACAAGCCTGGGCAATACGTTTTGATTCCTGGATCAACGCACAGGCAGTCCATCTGAGCAGGCCCGTGCAGAGTGGTGGGCAGCCGTGTACACTTGCCCCAGACCTCAGAGGACTAAGCTGGCTGAGGGAAGGGTGTGGCGCCAGGGACCACCTGCTCTTTAGTTTGAGTTTATAACTTTATTCTAACAAGACTCCTGTGCCAGGCCTGCGTATGAGTCTTCCAACAACACACCACATGTTAGCCAAGCAAGAAACAGAACCAAAGGCAGTGAGACTCAGGTAGGGAAGGCTAAATTCTTAAGGGCAAGGAGAAGTTTTAACTCCTCTAGTCTGGCCTAGTGGTGTTCTGACTGCCTCTGTTACTTTCTCTTATATTAGGGAATGGCAGCCATTTACATGAAGGAGAAACAAACCACTACACTTAGGGACACAGAGTTGAGGCAAAGGCAAAAACTGCCTGTCATTGACTGAGTGACTTAACAACACATCAGGGTGCTATAAGAATGCTATAAGTACGTTTCCGAGCACAATTCAAAGTGTTGGTGCTGACCTTTAAAGCCCTAAACGGCCTCGGTCCAGTATACCTGAAGGAGCGTCTCCACCTCCATCGTTCTGCCCGGACACTGAGGTCCAGCGCCGAGGGCCTTCTGGCAGTTCCCTCACTGCGAGAAGCCAAGTTACAGGGAACCAGGCAGAGGGCCTTCTCGGTAGTGGCACCCGCCTTGTGGAACAGCCTCCCACCAGATGTCAAAGAGAAAAATATCTACCAAACTTTTAGAAGACATCTAAAGGCAGCCCTGTTTAGGGAAGCTTTTAATGTTTAATACATTATTGTATTTTAGTGTTTTGTTGGAAGCCGACCAGAGTGGCTGGAGAAACCCAGCCAGATGGGCGGGGTATAAATAATAAATTATTATTATTATTATTATTATTATTATTATTATTATTATGAACCGAAATAGCACTGCACACCCAGCAATCACTGCACAAACCCCAAGGTTGATATTGATGGTGATTTTGCTATTTTATAATAAGCCTCAGAAAGCATACTTTTAAAATGAAAAACATCTTTGAAATGTTTCTTACCTTGACCACCCCATCAAAACCAGGTATAGTGTTGACCTTTGCATTCTTGGCTAAGAGTTTGCTTTCTATCTTGTCCCCCATTGCTTGAATAGCATGCATGTCTGGTCCAATGAAAGCAACACCTTCTGATGCCTGAAGAGAGAAGGAAAGGAAAGGGTTTTTTACTCGCATATATATATATATATATTTACTATGCTGAGATTTTGTTTAGGGAAAACTCTAAATTTATGTAAGCAACCTAGCTTGAGTCAGTACATTAAAATGTGTATGAGCTTGTTAAGCCTATATGGAACAGAGGCACAAAGCTCCTATAATTACTGTTTGCATAAATCAAAGCCAGACCAAAGAAAAATAGCGGAGAGCCATAAAGTATTCCAGCCTGAACATTTGCAAGATCCCCTGAGTAAGAAAAAACAGTTAACTCATGAGTCAAGGAGCCACAAGTGGCTTACAAAGATATGTTCAATAATGTATACTAACTTCAGGATTTCATTCTGCATTCTTTAAAACATAAGCCTCACACAAAACGGAAATGAATTTACTCTTTGTAAGTGTTCACGACGCACAGGATGGACATTTAAAATATTTAGGTACTGCATGTGTAATAAAAGCCATAAATGGATATTATCTTTGTAGGCTAGCAATCACAGTAACATACTTATACAGACTGCACTTCAGAACAGCCTAATGTCTTAAAGTGAGGTATTCTTTATGTACAGATTAACCCAGTATTATAAACTATCATTTCTCATAACACTCTTTCGTTGTATTTGTTTTTTCGTCTCTCTCAAACGCACACTTTTCTCTTTTTCCCGAGAACGTGAGTTTGTGCTTGAAAAGCACTGCTATTATATATATATATATATATATATATGCTTTCGTAGATTTTCACGGGTACAGGAATGCAGGTTTTGGTGTCCTCGGGTGTCTTCCCGTGTAAAAGTTGGGGTGTCTAGGCGACGTTTCGACGAGGTCTCACTCGTCATCTTCAGGCTGGTGCTTTCGGCTTCTTGTTACTGGAACAGCTCTGTTCCAGTAACAAGAAGCCGAAAGCACCAGCCTGAAGATGACGAGTGAGACCTCGTCGAAACGTCGCCTAGACACCCCAACTTTTACACGGGAAGACACCCGAGGACACCAAAACCTGCATATATATATATATATATATATATATATATATATATATATATATATTCAAGACCTTATGAGTTGGATAGTTTGTGTGAGATAATGTCAGTCAGGCTCTTTTATCAATTGTGCAGCTTTTTAAAAAACAAAAATCAGCTGACTAGTTAGACAGTAAAATCACTGACCACATTAACAACATCCTGTTTATTGATCTGTTCTGTCCCAGACAGAACATCCACAGGCAAGCATATGAAAGCTGCCAGGAGTCACAACATTCATGACTTTTGGGCATTTCACAAATTCATGCATATTCCTTGGTCTTAACTCATTGTATCCCTTAACTTGATAACTCAGGGCTGAATGTGTGAAATGAAATGCTGAGAAGCACTGCATCTGAAGTTATATAAGGTCCACTCAAATGATAGCTCATTCTCACACATCTAAAACAAGGTTCTAGAGTATGGTCTAAAAGTGCATGAGACCACAAACTCATCGAAGCTAAGCAGGCCTGGGTATGGTCAGTTTCTGAACTGGGAGCCACCTGGGAGCCACCTGCATTCCATGATGAAAGAAAAGTGGGATATGCTTGATACTGAAGCCTTCCATCCAGCAATGAATGTGAATGTTCATACAAAACTTTAGCCCCCCTTCCATGATGGTGGGGGTAGGGCAGGCAAAACATACATGAAATGGGTTTCTTATATGGGATGCTGAACTAGCCACAGGTAAGGAACTTGTGAAAAAACTCTGATGTTGGGTAAGATTGATGGCACAAGGAGAAGGGGACAACAGAGGTTGAGATGGTGTTATAGAAGCGACCAACATGAATCTGACGAAACTCCGGGAGGCAGTGGAAGACAAGAGTGCCTGGCGTGCTCTGGTCCATGGGGTCACAAAGAGTCAGACATGAGTAATCGACTAAACAACAAAGGAACTTGTAGAAGAATGATGAAAATATGTAAGGTGCACACAAAACCCCAATCCAGAAATGGGGATCTTTTCAAATGGTAGCGATGGTGACAAGAGAGAATCCTGTCAAGAGAAGGATTGAACTCTCTGCTCATCTGCTGGTAAGCGGAGATTTCAATCCTGTTGTCTGCGGCTTTGCCAGCAGGTTTTCCTATGTGGCCCCTCCTGCCCACCTGTCAAAGTTGGCCTGAAGGGTAGGGGGGATGATAAAGATATAACCCACGTGGTCAAAAAGTATGCCACCCCTGGTTTGGAATCCACCTTATACTGTAACAATACCAAATTTTGTGTGACTTTAATAATTACATATTCTTCCCCTGTTTAACAAGGTGTCAATTCCTCCACCACCCTCAGTTGTCTCTTTGTGTGTCTTTATATTGTAAACCCCTTTTGGTAGAGATCTATCAAAACCGTAATCCTACATACAGTGAAAGTATATGTTTCCAATCCTTCTAGCTTTCTGCACCAGCATGTACGCCAAGGCAAGTTTCTGGGAAATGTTTTAGGACAGGGATGCAAATGGGATTTCCTGGGCCTGGTACACTGGGTGTTGATTGGACCCTCTGGACCCCTCGCCGCCCAATCTGTTAACAAGACCTGCTACATATAGCAACTTAGCCTAGCCTACCTCACAGGGCTGCTGCAAATATAAACGCAGGTGAGGAGATGAAAACATACACAACTTTGAGCTCCTTTGTGGAAAAGCAAGATACAAATATATGCCACACAGCGGACGGTTCAACTATGAAATACACTCCCACAGGAGCCAATGACGACCACCAACTTGGATGGTTATAAAAGAGAATTAGGAAAAAAAATCTTGGCGGATAAGGCTCTCAACAGCTGCTAACCACTATAGTTATGTTGTGTCTCCAAAGTTGGAGGCAATATGTGTCTGAATACAGCGGAACCTTGGTTCTCGAATGTAATCCATTCCGGGAGTCTGTTTGACTTCTGAAACGTTCAAAAACCAAGCGCCCCGGAAACAATAGTCAACAACCACATCGGACATTTGAGTTCCAAAAAACGTTTGAAGACCGGAACACTTACTTCCAGGTTTTCAGTGTTTGGGAGCCGAAATGTTTGAGTACCAAGGCATCTGAGAACCAAGGTTCCACTGTACTAGTTGCTTGGAACCAAAAGAAGGGAAGATGCTACCTCCAAGGGCTGTTGTGTAGATATAAAGGAAAGGGGAATACAATATAAATAGCTTTGAGCTCCTGGATACAAATCTACAACAGCAACAAATATGTGCAGCTTCATAACTCTCAGCAAACATACGTACGCAGACATTTTGCAACCTGTAGTCTTTCCTCCCCTGCATTCTAAAACTGCTGTTATAACATTTTGCAAATAGTGATTTTAAAACAAGTAAGGCGCCAAGTGACTGGATAAGCATAGAAAATAAAGGTGACATTAAACACACAGAGAGAGAAAACTATCTATTTGTAAAACTGTTTAGGCAAAAAAGGAGGGAGGAATTACTGCAATTGCCAGCCAATAAACACTGTGTACAGACAGATAATAAAGCTTCCATACCCAAAGAGGGGTGGGAACCAGGTTTGCCTCACTAGTAGAAAAGAATATGCTTAAATATACATCTATGGTGAAGGACATCTGGTGGCGCTGTGGGTTAAACCACCGAGCCTAGGACTTGCCGATCAGAAGGTCGGCGGTTCAAATCCCCGTAATGGGGTGAGCTCCCGTTGCTCGGTCCCTGCTCCTGCCAACCTAGCAGTTCGAAAGCACGTCAAAGTGCAAGTAGATAAATAGGTACCGCTCCAGCGGGAAGGTAAACGGCGTTTCCATGCGCTGCTCTGGTTCGCCAGAAGCAGCTTAGTCATGCTGGCCACGTGACCAGCTGTATGCCGGCTCCCTCAGCCAATAAAGTGAGATGAGCGCCGCAACCCCAGAGTCGGCCACAAGTGGACCTAATGGTTAGGGGTCCCTTTACCTTTATACATCTAGGGCAACTTCCCCTATGAATACCACAAAACTGAAGCAGGAGCAGTGGTACTGCCTATTTGTTTTAAATTTTTGAACACCACCTTGTAAGAAGTTAACCGAAAAGGTAGAGTACAGCAAATATATAAAATAAACAAGCAAACAAGTAAAAGATCCCAACTTCAAGCCTTGGTGGCTGCAGATAGGGCTGGGGAGGACTACTGTCTGAAACTCTGGAGAGGTTCCTGGGTTACGAGAGTCAGCAGGTAAATATTTTGCAGTGTAAAAAAATACCACTGTGCAGTTTTCCAGACTGTGGAATATACAAGCAGCCACAAAGGATATGAAAACATGAAACAAAAAGAGAGATTAAAAAATACAGTATGTTGCATGTGTCACTCTGAGCACTGTTCTTTCCCAGGACAGATTTAAAAATGCAAGACATGAGTCCTTCTAAATTAGTATGGAAAAACTACAGACCTCAGAAGTACTCGTTAAGTAATAGGTTTCTTAGTGGTTTGGGTAGAAACAAAGTGAAACATGTAAAGAATTTTCTATAGATGTTTTCCATATACCATTTCTTACAGTTCCTGGCACTGAAATCAGTCAAAGCTTTTACATGATAAAAGAAATCTGTGGAACTAATCCTAGAAACCTCTTTCTGTTTTCTGTGCATAACACCTCCAGGCGACAGAGGAGACAAAATGCTTCATTTGCATCCTTAAACATTAGAAACTGAGAATGAACCTTTTCAGCTGTAAATGTTATTGCATCTACATTTCCAGAAAGAGGGGGGTTGAGAGAGAGAAAGGTTAAACAGTCCACTCAGGTTTATGTTAACTCATCTCTTTTTAGGGCCACTGATCAGTAGAAAGAGACAAGAATGCAGAAGCTTAACCGCTCTGATCTCCTTCTTCATAATGTTCCATTGTATTCAATAAATGGATACAGCTCCTGATTACAGGAACAAAAAGAAGAAATCAGGTATGCACCAAGGAAATGGGAAATATTAACCAATGCCATCTTCCAGTTTTTTCTCCTTCTAGTCTTGAGCAGTCAAGTTTCATTTCTGTGGATGAAAAACTAAGACAAGGTTAGATCAGACTTATTTTACAATATTCACGGTGGTAGATAATATTGTCTGATATTACAATACTTGTACAAAAAAATTGTACGTTCCATAAAACTTCAGGGAACATGGATCCTGACTGCAAAGATAGCAGCAGGTACAAATGCACACAAAGCAGCTTCTACATCAGTAGGGTAACATTTGGTTAATGACTTTGCCCTGCTATGCTGTTTGTCATTGGAATTCCATTATGAATGGCTAAAGCCAGATATTCTACATTCAGTTTTCATTTTGTGACAATATAGCAACCTCAAGTGATTCAGTTCTGAGGTCTGGCTCAGATCATTACTTTCTGCTGCAATGGTGGTGCCCATGACATAGGCCTTCCTGAACATTTTTGTTGGTACATCTCAAGAAAAAGGCTATAATTAAGCCAAATACAATTCTTTTCTGCAGAGCAACTGGCTTTTCCCATTTCATAAGAAGCTATTCTTCTACTGAGAGCTAAGCGCAAGGTGGGGACCAAAGGTTGACAAACTACCCCAGAAGGAGCACCACATGCCCTCCAGAGGTACTACCCATCCCATAATACTCCATAAACCCATCAGCATGCAACAGCGACCACACCCTGGGAATGGCTTTGACTGGCTGGCTAAACCAGAAGGCGGCAGCTGATGGGTCTCAAAGCCTTGCCCTGCATGTGAAGACAGGCTCTGGCGGATTGAGCGAACAAGACCAAAAGTGGGCCCAATTGTCAAGAAGGCGGTTTCTGCACGTGTTGTAGAGGGAAGTGAGGGGCAGATGAGGCTCGTCCACCAAAGAAGGTAGCCCACCTAAGAGGTGAAAAACTTGGATCTGAAACCTCTTGCTACCTTGCAGGATATATTCAGGAGGAGAAAAGGCTAAGGAGTAAACCCTACACAAATCTGGAGTAGAGTCCATAAGAGAGTTGGATGGTGTCTTGTACACCTCCTTTTGGCAACTCCTGCAGCCAAGCTAGTGCCAAATGTATTGCTCTGCTTTCTTTTGGACCACATCCGCAAGGCCAAGAAAGAGGTCTTGTTATCTGGGCAGCCCAATACTTCCATACATACTGCCCAGGCTTGCACCCTGGGCAGGTCACTTTGGTGCTACTAATGCAGAAGTTTGACTTCACCCCCTGAGGTGCGCTCCATAGTCTCTTGAGATAGACAGATACCAACAATTCTTCCATTGAACAAGTGCATTATCTTAAAAACGTAGCAACCCCCAGTTTTTAATTGGGGGAGGAGAGAGAGAACAACTCCAACAGTCCAATGAAAGCATCCCAGTCAAGTTGACCATTGCATCTTCAGGAAAAAGCTGTACTGTGAGTCACAGGCAAAAATGGCTTCTTTCACACTTGGCCTAGGAATACACAAATACTCATATGGATGTAAAATGCATGACACACCGAGGTGGCAAACCAGTGGCAGTACCTAGGCAACCTTACTCTAAGGAAGAACCCCTTTCCTCAGAGTGAGGGGCAGAGATTAGTAGCAAAATCAATGGTGAATTAAGTAGGTGGGTGAGGAGAGGTGAGGTGAGGAGAGGACAAGGAGTGGCAACCCTTAGCCATCTCATACGAAAAGTAAAAGCAGTGGGTTGAGTGGCAGTGAGGCAGAGAGCACCTAATCTGCTGGTCTGGGAGCTAAACTGTGTGCAGTAGAAGGCACCCAACTCAAGGACAACCAAGAGAAAATAATTAGAAAGAAAGAAAAATGAGCTTGTAAGAACACAGCCCAGCGAATACTTCATTAGCTCAAGCATCAGAAGATGACATGTCAACCTTGAGAAAAGCCCTGGCAAAGATATATGGAGACTGCCCTGCAATCTCCTCTTCAGAAGCTTCGCCCATATGCTTCAGATAAAAAATTGCAAATAAATCTTTGTCAACTTGCTGTTAAGCTTCTATCAAAAGTGTAATGGGAGGTACAGGAAGAAAACTTTTCTGGTGATTCTGGGACGTGTTCCCTTAGCTCTATGAAGTAGAACTTTCATTTGAAATATGATTTAGTATTTTGCTCAGTGATATTTTGGAAGTGATTACTTCCAATGAGGTCCTTGGCAGAAAATAAATGCAATTGATTAATTCAGTAATAATAATAATAATAATAATAATAATAATAATAATAATAATACTTTGGGGCATAAACAGTACAAGAAGCTACTAGTTACAGATAGGTAGCCGTGTTGGTCTGCCATAGTCAAAACAAAAAAAATTCCTTCCAGTAGCACCTTAAAGACCAACTAAGTCAGTTCTTGGTATGAGCTTTTCGTGTGCATGCACATTTCTTCAGATACACTGAAACAGAAGTTTCCAGACCCTTCTATATAGTGAGAAGGTGGGGAGGGGTATTACTCAGAAGGGTGGTGGGAATGGGTGATTGGCAGATAGCTGTGATGAGGCTCGTCAACAGGCTCATCACAGCTATCTGCCAATCACCCATTCCCACCAGCCTTCTGAGTAATACCCCTCCCCACCTTCTCACTATATAGAAGGGTCTGGAAACTTCTGTTTCAGTGTATCTGAAGAAGTGTGCATGCACACGAAAAGCTCATACCAAGAACTGACTTAGTTGGTCTTTAAGGTGCTACTGGAAGGAAGAAGCTACTTGGTCAAGACTGAAACTTTCCTTGTTAGGCCGAATAGCTGCTGTAAAGATGAATGTATTGCCGAAAATGTTATTTTTGTTTCAGGCCCTACAGATCGTGGACAAGGTGGAATGTTTTGGAAAGTGGCAGAGGGATATTTCTAAGTTTGTTTGGCAGGGCAAAAAGCCCCGAATAAAGTTTAAAATATTAACTGATGCGAAAGAAAGAGGGGGATTTGCCCTGCCAGACTTGAGGCTATATTATGAATCTGCAGCCTTCTGCTGGTTGAAAGATTGGATTTTATTGGAGAACACTGATGTCCTGGATCTGGAAGGGTTTGACAATGCGTTTGGGTGGCATGCATATTTGTGGTATGACAAGGCCAAAGTGCACAAATTGTTTAAAAACCATATTGTCAGAAGAGCAATTTGGAGGGTCTGGATAAAATACAAAGACTTATTGGAGAGTAAAACTCCGAGGTGGCTCTCACCGGTGGAGGCCAAGGCACGTAAGAGACCCAACATGGAGGCCCATTGGCCTAAATATTGGGAAATAATTGAAAAAACTGGAGACAATTGGAGGTTGCTAAGTTTGGAGAAATTGAAAACTAAGGTACGAGATTGGTTGCACTATGCGCAAATTCAAGAGGTATTTAAAATAGATAAAAAAGTTGGATTCCAGGTGGAAAAATCGAAACTAGAGACTGAATTGTTAGAGCCAAAAAGTAAACTACTTTCGAGAATGTATAACTTGCTGCTTAAGTGGAATACACAGGATGAGACAGTCAAATCCGCTATGATAAAATGGGCTCAGGATGTGGGGCATAACATTATGTTTGCAGACTGGGAAAGGTTATGGAACACCGGTTTGAAATTCACGGCATGTACTGCCTTGAAGGAAAATATTATGAAAATGGTATACCGGTGGTACATGACCCCAGTCAAGTTAGCCAAGATATATCATCTGTCTGACAACAAATGTTGGAAATGTGGAGAGGCGGAAGGGACATTCTTCCATCTCTGGTGGACCTGCCCGAAAGTGAAGGCCTTCTGGGAAATGATCCATAATGAACTAAAAAAGGTATTGAGATTTACCTTACCTAAAAAACCAGAGGCCTTCCTTCTGGGCATGGTGGACCAGAGAGTGCTTAAGAAGGACAGAACCTTTTTTATGTATGCTACCACAGCAGCAAGGATCCTGATTGCAAAATACTGGAAGACACAAGATTTATCCACGCTGGAGGAATGGCAATCGCAGTTGATGGACTATATGGAACTGGCTGAAATGACTGGCAGAATCCGAGACGCGGGAGAAGAAACAACTGAGGAGGATTGGGAAAAGTTTAAGGACTATTTGAAAAAACATTATAAGTTGTATGAATGTTAAAAAAAAATGCACCTTTCAGGAAATTCTAGCTTCAGCAAATGTAAGTTATTGGAATGAAAATTAAGACACAAGAATTCAGAGGTAAAATAATGAAATAACTTTATTGTGTTTAATATAAAACATATAAGAATTGAGCGACAGTAAAATTGAAAATAGGGAACATGATAAAATGGAAGTTACAATAAGTTTTGAAATAAGTTAACAAATTGCTGATGCTTTATAAGACAGAGAACGCAGGGTTCGGAGGATGTGGGGAAGTCCTATAGAATAGAAGGAAAAAGAATATGGAAACTTGTTACCTATACCCTATCTTCTTATAACCACTCTTTATTCTTTTTTCTGTATTTCTAAAAAGCAATAAAAATATTTTTAAAAAAAAATGGAAGGAAGAAGCTACTAATAAGGGTCATCATTAATAAAATGTCAGAAGAAGAAGAAGAAGAAGAGAAAAATGACAAGGTTTTAAAGACAATGAACCTCTGGTAAGTGAAAAAGATGTGGGTGAACAGCTGGTCAGTAGTTCAACTAACAGGTCAAGGAAACCTAGGAGAAAAAACATGTACACAGGCACTCTTGATGGATGCCATGTTCAATCAACTGGCATTCCCTGGTGCATCACTTGCATCTTTCTGCAGGAGGGAATCACAGGCGCTTTCTCACATTGGTCACTGTCCAGAAAAGGCATCCCTAGAGCAGCAACACCACTTGAACACATGAGATTCTCTCGCAAAGTTCACAGACAGGTGACTGGAGCCTGAGCAGAGGTCCTCTTGTGGCTCAGGAATTGGCTTCTGAATACCAGTTGCTAGAAACCACAGGAGGGGAGAGTGCTCTTGTGCTCAAATCCTGCTTGCTGGTTTGCCACAGGCCTCCGGTTGGCCACTGTGAGAACAGGATGCTGGACTAGATGGGCCACTCGCCTGTTCCAGCAGGGCTCTTAGAATGGATGTTTTCACAAAAATGATTATTTCCACAATATAGAACCACCAAATTATAGGGCTGGGAGGCACCGTTAAGATCATTCAGTTCAACCCATGCTCAGGGCGTGATCTGCAGTGCATGATGAAGCTACAGCATTTCTACTTAAATACCTCCTATGACCTGTTTGCTCCATCATCAAACAATTCTTACCATTGGCACATCTGTCCTAATGTTTAGCTGAAATCTTCTTCCTTGAGATTTCTACCCACTGGCTTTGCCTTGAGCAATAAAGTACAAGCCTATTCCATATGACACCCCTTCTGCAATTTGAGTATCACTTGTTTGTCTCTCCTTTAATACTCTCTTCTCCAAGCTAAACACACCCCTGTTATTCATGGGACTTTCATGGTGATTTTCAGACCTTTCACCATCCTGGTTGCCACTCCCTGAATACATATCCCCTGTTGCTCTCCTTAAAATGTGGATTGCGGGGGGGTGGTGTTTGCAGCGACATTAGACTGCTAGCTCATGTTCACCTTACAATCAGCTAAGACAAATATATCCTATTCTCATGTGCTTCTGCCAAACCTGGTCTTCCACATTTGTGTCCTTTGGTTAAAAAAAGGTAAAGGACCCCTGATAGTTAAGTCCAGTCGTGAACGACTCTGGGGTTGCGACGCTCATCTTGCTTTACTGGCCAAGGGAGCCCGTGTTTGTCCACAGACAGTTCTTCTGGGTCATGTGGCCAGCATGACTAAGCTGCTTCTGGTGAAACCAGAGCAGCGCACGGAAATGCCGTTTACCTTCCCGCTGGAGCAGGAAGGTATCCTTTGGTTATGGATACCTAAATGCAGGATTTTGCACATTTATCTCCATTGAATTTTGTCTTGTAGTTTCAATACTGCCAAGTCAGTATTTCCAACAAGTCAAGTTCATTTTCATTCTTCATTCTGTCTTTCATAGTGTAAGCTGCTCCTTGCAGCTTCATCTCCACATCTGATAAGCACTCCCTCTCCTCCATCCAAGACATTTATAAAGATGCTAAACAGTAGAGGGTGCAAGAACATCTTGTGACACTTCATTGGGGACCTCCCTCAAGCTTAATGGGCACTCATTGGATAAAGTTGCTCAATCAGCTGTAGATCTACATATTACAAATGCAAAACTGATCATAATTGAAAAGGGTTTCCTTTAAATTTCCAGCGCATGTAAAACAAGGAATATCTCTGACAAACACTGGCAAAAGATTGTTAAAAATGCACTGTGGTTTGTTTGTTTTTCAATGGAGGGGGTGGGGAGAAAGTCTTGTGCTGCTTGTATCATAGAAATAGATTTTTAAACTATAAATCCCCTTTCAAATAACACACATTTCCCACATTTTATACAGAATTCATCTTTTAAGAACAGGGGGGAAATGTTGTGACATTAGTAGATAATCACACTTAAATGTCTTTTTGCAGAAGAGGAAGCACTCTCAGAAGCTTCTGGCAACTCATTAGAAATAAATGGAGCAAACACACTACAGGAAACCAAATACAAATCTGTTTTCAAGGGAATCTTGAGCTTTTGCAGTAGAACTGTTTGAACTTCCATCCTGTTAATTGTGGAGACTACTTAAGAAATTCTGTGTCAGCAATCAGGGCCAAGAGTGGACGCATAACTATAGTAGTCCACTTTCAAAATTCTTGAAAACCCATTTAAGAATATCAGTAGGGGGTAAATTAAAGCCATATGCATTAAGAAGCTAATAATTTGAAAAATGTACACAAGCAATGAACCTTGAAGTTTATCAAGCACTGAAATGACTATTAAGAAGTGTTTTGTCTAGCTCTAAGTAACAAAATAAAGCCAAAATGATGCCAGTCTGAAGATGAACAGTCATAACCAACAGCCTAAATTTCAACACTAGAATTTGAAATTTAGCATGTAAGCCTCAGTAAAACCTACAATTCACTAGTTGCCAAGAACATTTGTTTGCTTCAGTTCATATCAGGAATTATCATTTACTAATGCAGGTATTGCGTGCACTATTATCAAAGCTCAGCTCTTTACAAAGCACAATAACTAAACATATTCTGTGAGATGCCACTAAATTAATAGCAAAAGTTGACTGCATATCACAACAAGTTAATTCATAATTTTACCTCAGTTTATGTTTAGAGTTTTCAACCTTGGTCCTATGAATGTTTACTTGGCAGCAGGTCCTGCTTTATTCAATTGAATTACACCCTTTGTCTGCCAACATTGTAGGTAACTACCTCTGTAACAGTTTTCTGCTTCACTGCTGCTTATATACATTCCCACCTCACCAAAAATTACACCACCACAGATTAAGAATACTAAAAATAAAGGAATAAAAAATAAAGACACCAGCGTGGTGGCAAATAACTCCAGGTAAACCTTTAACTTCTTATGTCAGGCAGGGCCAATGGCAGGAGAAGGAAAGAGAGAGGAAGGTAGGAAAATCCAAACCAACTTCATGCTTTGTACCATGTTAAGTTTCAAAGAAATTATTTTCTGCTCTTCAAATCAGAGCAACGTAACATTTGTAAATCCATTGCTTGGTGGATTTTGCCTCAATATACAGATGGATCCTAATATACATGTGTGACTTGTATATTACTTGTTCTTTTCAAAAATAAGTCACGGTCGCTGACTTGTTTTTAAAAAGAAGGGGGGATTGAACCAAGATATAGTTCTCACCGAAGAAGTAAAGCAGTGTCTGGGCTGCATCACTCCAGACCACCAGTGAGGGGGGCTCACATCACAATGCTGTTCCATACAGGGAAAGGGGGGCCCTTGACATAACAAACAAGAATGCAAAGGAGAAGGCTAACTAAGGATTCAATGTCTCCATGTAACAGTTTGTTCTTTTCAAATACAGTGGTATCTTGGGTTACATACGCATCAGGTTACATACGCTTCAGGTTACAGACTCCGCTAACCTGGAAATAGTACCTCGGGTTAAGAACTTTGCTTCAGGATGAGAACAGAAATTGTGCTCTGGCGGCATGGCGGCAGCTGGAGGCCCCATTAGCTAAAGTGGTGCTTCAGGTTAAGAACAGTTTCAAGTTAAGAACGGACCTCCAGAACGAATTAAGTACTTAACCCGAGGTACCACTGTATGTAGGAGATTTTTGTTTGGAGAATCATTCAGTCATATGAGCTGCAGTCTGAAGTGGTATTGGCCAGACATACATTTACAAAGTGCATGACAGCTAGGCAAAAACAGAAGACAACATATCTATTAACAGCTGTTAGCTATGGTTCACGTTTTACGGCTTGGTCTTTTGAGTGAGGAAGACATGCCTCCCTTCTGAGGCCACCATCTTCATGCCCAAGCTTGTGAACTTCTGAAGGCATCTGTCTGGCCAGTGGCCGAAAGCAGAGTAACTTACAATCTTAAAAACATGACAGAAGGAAAAAGGAGTGAGGAGGGATGAGGAAAAAAGTAAGTTCATGCACCAGTTCTTAAAGTGATGGTTCTTTTAACAACGACCTGAAATGACACAATTCATTGATGTCACCTCACTAACCTTTTGATGTATATATTTTGCCCAAAGAGGAAGCTCAATCTCCTTGCCATACATTTGCCATACAAAGTTGCCATACACTTTTGGTGCCTAACTTCAAGATGTGGAAGTATCCCTGCTTGGCTCTCTTTAAACTTAAATCTTGTTTTCCTCTTTGAATATTTTCCATGTTCAGACAATATACTATACAGTGGTACCTCAGGTTACATACACCTCAGGTTACATACGCTTCAGGTTACAGACTCCACTAACCCAGAAATAGTGCTTCAGGCTAAGAACTTTGCTTCAGGATGAGAACAGAAATCGTGCTCCGGCGGCGCGGCGGCAGCAGGAGGCCCCATTAGCTAAAGTGGTGCTTCAGGTTAAGAACAGTTTCAGGTTAAGTACGGACCTCCGGAACGAATTAGGTACCTAACCCGAGGTACCACTGTAGTAGCAATAGCCTGGATCCTGTTTTTGCAAGAAAGGAAATTTAACAGGCTTACATTAATATCTGAACTGAGGTGAAAGGCATGTCTATATTAGAATGATGATAATTTTACACACACACACACACACACACACACACACACACACACACACACTTTCTCTGTTGTTCAGCTTGACAGCAGCCCTTATCAGACAAAACTGTGTGAATATCTGCCACAGATGGCAATGTCTATATAGAGATTGGCAACTGACATGCTCAGAGCACCATTACTACACCATGTTGCGCCTCTAGTCCCGCCATTTGTCTTCTCCATCGCGTGCATCCCTTCAAATTAAGAATGCTGCAACAAGCTGAAACATGAGTCCCAAGGCAGGAATTCACAGGATCTCAAAGCTTTATAATTTGATCCCAGAGCACTGCAAAACCCATCAAATCCTTTGTTTCCTCAGTCCTCATAACAATCAGACTTTGCTTAATAGTTGGGGAGGTGTATGAGAGAGAGAAAGAAAGAGAAAGAGAGAGAGCGAAACCAAGGAGCCTGGTGCACAGGGCATTGTTCTCTTGCTTTGTCTCAAATATGCTGTAGTTTCACATTGAGAGAAGGCCTGGCAGGAGAGAGGAATTTAGGGAGGATGACAGTAAAGGTAGCATCAAAAGGAGTTTTAAAATACGACAGCCTACCTGTGATAATTTTTATAGGCATTATCTTTTTATTTTCGTATGGCTCCACGCACTGCTAATCAGTGATCTACTGGAAACTTCAGAACCTACTGAAAAGCCTGGCAGGATATTTGGCTTTCAATTCTTCTACTCTGTTTATTCCCAATACAAGTATGTTCAACAGCCTTAGAAAGAGCCCTTGAACAAGAGCAGTCACTTAGCAATGAAATGTAAATTACTGACATGGGCTAAAACTTGGACTTGTCACTGCTAATGAGCACATTAAAAAAAAGGGAAAGCGCACACTAGATTACTATAACCTTTTCACTTAACCCTGTGTGTACTGAAAGCCACAATTCAGCACCATATCAAAGAGCCTGCATAATAGAAGTGCTACACAGCAGCTTTTCGTCAAGCTCAAGGTTAACCTAAAAAGCATAGGAGAACTGTTGGGTACTGATTAAAGTGGAGGTTCAGATCCAATGACACTTCTCATGTAAACCACATAATTAAGTTTTAAGAGAGCTTCTATTTAAGACCAGCCATGCTAGGTCATGTCAACTGTCCATCTAACTCAGCACACTATCTTTCAGTAAAGGATAGACAACACCCTTTTTTACATGCAAGCAAGGAATTTTACTAGTAAGGAATAATGGAAATATCCAGCCGTTCCTCTAATCTGTTTTATGGCCATATGGCCACATCTTCTTGATTTTATGACATTTATATTAATGAATACATTGTACTCATGTTTCTGTCACTAATCTCCATTAACTAATAATTCCATATCTTATGTTTAACTATTTTTTTCTATAGAAATGTCTACATTTTAAAAAGCCAAAACAGGTAAAATATAACAGAGGAGTTATTAAGATGGCTGAGCAACTCAACAGCATTTAATAGCAGCACCAGATTATCACCTGGCTGTATAAACTATGACTATTACACCTAGGAATGCTTCTCAGAACCTGAAATAACATTTGCCCAATGTTTACGGCATTGTCCAGTTTATAGTATGTTCTGTGCTTATTTCCATATACCTTTTTTTTTTTAGTTTAAAATTTCTATTCAAAGGTCACAATGAACAAAGCTAACAATTTAAGAGTCCTCCATGCTACAAAGAAAAATACTTCAGAAAATATATAGAAGTTTCAAAACAACTGATGACACAGCATTTACTTCATGGGCAGCTACGCTTTCTCAGCTGAAGGATCACTGGCTTTAAAAATTTTATACTTTGGATTGAGCCACATATTTTCTTGAAAGTGACATACACTACAGTGCTGGAAAGAAAGAGAAGGAATGAGTACTAAGAATTCAGATAGCCCAGGGGTTCCCAAACAGTGGTCTATGGACCACCAGTGGTATGTGAGCTTCATTTAGGTAGCCTGCAGCATGTCCACATTAAATATTCATATTCATTTTTAAAATACAATTAAAAACAGAGATGTCCCCTGAAAACAGCATCATTTTGATATTTTGGTACTTTGGGGGGGGGGGACTCTGTATCAGATAAGCAGAGAAGGAGAGCTAACACAGTGATACTTTCAGTAGTTTGTGAATGACTAGTCATGATGGCTCCCATCGGTAGCCAAAGCACTGTAGCTCCCAGAAACAGCCACATGAAATTTTCACAAGGCCTCTGAAAGCCGTGTGAGCGTTGAAGGCTACTGATTAGAAGCTGAGCAGATCTGAGGGTGAAAATAACTCAAAAGTAGACCAGAGGCATAGGGGCAAGACTACAGCCCACATGAGGTAAAAATATGGGATTTTTAAAAGTCAGTTTTAAAAAGTGTCAACTGTCAAGGGCTCTCTGTACAGCCCACTGAAAATGTCAGGCGGGGATATATGGCCCCATGATGTACAAAAGAGGCAATATTCCTGAAGAGAAAGAGAAAATAAATACATATCACCTCCCCATCTCTTGTTCAGCCCAAGGACACACAGGCCTTTTTCAGTGCTCCTGTGTACCAAGGAACCAAAGCACATTTCCAGTTAGAAAGCAAACAAACAAAAGGAAAGTATTTCAATTTCGTCCTCTGAGATAACTGGATAAACCGAGACAACTGGATGAACCTCACTGGATATATCAACATAGTCTTCAGTCACTTTTTTAGGTGTAAACTTTAATTTACAAAGCTTCAATGGAGTGAAAAGTGTTTTTGGGGGAGGGGCAGCCAGCTCAGCTGTACTGACATTTTCCGCCCTGCAATAGTTTAATATTTTAAAATTGATCAGAACATTAGTGGTTACTAAAATTAGTACGCTTAATTGGCAACTGTTTCCAGAATGTGTTGTTCTATGAATCATTTAATAATGAAAAAGTGACATGTTTATGTGTGTATCATTCACATGAACTTACCCTCTCTGCGTTAAACTAAGCTTTGCTTTCAACTCTACAATGCTCATCTATTGAGATCAATTAGTAAAGAACATTCTGAATTATTTATTTCTGCTCCCTCCTCTTGGATCTAGCAATACACCTTCTAAACCACATGCATAAGACAAAGTTGTGAATCATAAAAGCCACATAAGGTTCAGGATTATAATGAAAAAGAGCAAGGAAAATCCAGCTATGTGATATATAACCATTCTTTACAGTTATTTCAATCGGAAGTGAAGAAGCAACACGCTTGAACTTCACCATTTAAAAATATAAGACCTTATCTACTTTGCCAATGTACAGTTTAAAAGGCACATGAGTTCCCATTTGTGCCCTCTGCATCTGTTCCAAATTAGGTTTCAATTAGATACACAAAACAGGGAAACAAACATGTTTGTGTGTTCTTGACATACAATTTACACATTTGGCCCCCACAGAAAAGTGATTTGCATGCAAGAAATTCATCTTACATAGTCCTAATACTTAAAGCTGAAAAGTAAACACATGAAAGCTGTCATTTTTTCCTACAGAAATTAAAAATCTTACTAACATATACCGTTACTTGACACAATATTCACCTTACGACATACAAATGAATATCCAAGAATAAAACTAATCCCGTCTGCATTACAATAAATTTGGCCATGGATATTGTCACCAATCTTGTAATCCAAACCCCGAAAATCCACCAGATTGCTAGGAAGTGAGCCCAGAGTGGAATAATGATTGCAAAATTGCCAAGTTTGGCAGCCAAACCGCAACCTAATAGCTTCACGACAACATGAACAAATGCTTTTGTTTCATTGTTTTATATTTAGGGAAATTGCCAGCTAATGCCAGCTCTGGGACAGCCTAGTGGGAAAACCATTTGCTTGGGAGTACAATCTATCTTCTGTTAAAGATCAAAGCATTCAGCTTCACACCTCCTTTTTGCCATTAAGAAAGGAGATTCGTTTTTTTTATTCTAATTTACTTATTTGGGCTTGGAAGCTTTTTGTATGTCGCTGAAGATATTTTTTGTAGTAAGTGACTAGTAAGTCAAACAAGTTGTTGTTTTCATCGTCAGAAAATTCTTTCAAATGTCAAACTCTGCTAAAAGGCAACTGGGTGTATCCTTTCCAATTTCCCACTAACTTTAGAAAGAAACAAAGCTCAGCATCATGCAACGACAGACCCATTAAAATTAGGTTATCATTTGGTTAAGTTGCACCCTACATAAATAACTTTTCTTATTTCATTAGCAAGCAGAATTTTCTTTTTAAATGAAAAACTGACATTAGCGATAAGTTAATAAGGGCTGAACTAACAAAGACAGGTAAGCAAACCAGTACACAACTTCTGCACATTACCTTCCAGAATCCTGAACAGATAGGTGAATCCAACCAAGTGCACCCTGAGAAATTGTCACTCTTTCTTCAAATATGTTCATTATATCTGTTTTGCCAACATAAGTCCCAAGAAAGAAATCTATTTTGAAATTATGTTTTGAAGCAGCAAAACCTGACTATATCTGGCCTCCAGCCTATGAAACGGTCCCCCCCGAGGGAAGCTCGCCTGGTGTCTTTTGTGCAATCTTTTCAGCAACAGAAAGAAAAAAAATATTCTTTCTTCCCAGGCTTTGTTTTGTACATTTTAGCAGTGGCACAGTTTTTAGAGGTTTAGAGTTAACTTCTTCCTCTTGACAACAGCTGTTCATTGGGGTTTTCATTTTTGTTAATTTGGATGGGTATGTTTCTTTTTTCATATGCATAATGGAAGAGTAGGCTATTGGCATTCTCATGCAATTGCACTTAGGGATTTTTAATTGGGTTTCCTATTTTGTATGCTGTAAGACACATAGAAACTTTGGTGCAGGTGATACAAAATTCAATAAGTAACAATATCAACAATGAACCAACAACGAATCCAAAATATGGTCCATTTTCAAATGCAGCAAACCAGCAGAGAAGGAAAAACACAGCCTATTATCAAGTAACTTTAGCTTGCCTGGAACACATTTTCAAACAATAAATGTGATCTGGATCATGATTTACCAAGACATTAAATGCAAGAATATGTGCTGACGTGTTACTTCCTCATTTTTCTGCAGCATTTTCACTTTTAAAAGCCTACTTTTAAATAGCAATTTCAGTCTCTTAGCCATTTCACGTTATGAAACATAGATCCAAAGGCCCTACGCTGGACTGATCACATGACAAAATTAGCCTTGCTAAGAGGTACACTGGACCTCTACTCACGTAAGCAGCACAGCATGGTCATTTGCTGGACTAGAATACTGTCTACTCTCTGCTCTCCCAACCTCAAATATTACTGTGGCATGTGAAGCCTTCAGACTAAAGCAGCTGCTCATGTGCAGCAAAATTATCTTTAAGCCACCTGGATGGTCCAATATTAGGCATCTGTAAGGCAATTCAAGCTCTCTTAATGATTTGCAAGTTCTCTATAATGTCCTCCCAAACTAATCACAGGTACCAATATGAAAGCCTTTACATATCAGGCCCCAAGTTGTGCCAATTTAAACAGCACTTTACAGCTAATATCCAATGTAACCAGGGGTTTTTATTCCTTAATATTCTGCCTCTGACACAATGCACCCTCATGTATTTTGGGGGCACATGCACACCAGAGGTGTAAGCTAAGGGTGGTAGAGACAGTGAATTTATGTTTCCAGATAGTCTGCCTTAGGTCATCCATGTTCTAGTAACCTCCAGGTTAGGCTACTCTAATGCACTACACATGGGAATGTTTTTGAAGACTGGAAATTGCAGTCAGTAAAATCAGTAGTTAGTATGCAATGATAGTATGCAAACTGCACTGGCTTCCAATCCATTTCTGGGCCCAACACAAAGTGCTGGCTTTCATTATTAAAGCCCTTCACATCTTACAATCCGGAAACTTAAAAGAACAACCAGCTTCATACATACCTACCCATAAATTAACATATTCACTGGAAGTCATACTTACCATCTGAGGTGAGGTGGATGGCTAGCCAGTTATGGAATGGTCTCCTCAAAGAGGTTCATTGGATGCCACTTTATTGTTGTACTGGCACATTTATTCCAATAGCTGTATAGCCTGCCTTTCCACCAGAAGGTGAGCTAACATCGTAAAACATGAATTCAACCATAAAACATTTTTTAACATGTTATCCACATTGTGAACACAGGACAGCATAATAGTGATTATACACCCTATATGCCAGAATCCTGAGCAAATAATGAGATTGGACCTCAACACTATAGTAGTGTGGGGGACAGCTGGGGTTCACCTAGGAGAGATTTCACTCAGGATGGATCTCCATAAACAGGTACTTGGTACTTGGGTCCAAATTTACTCAGTTGTTAGCATCCGTCTGTCTCAAAAGACAAACATGCCTTTATATATTAGGCAAATACTTTATTTTCTCCAGTTTTCAAAATAAATTTCACTTCTGCTGACTGCTTTTATTATTCAGAGGCTTTTAGATTACCTTGTGTATTTACAGTTTAATTTTTTGAATTCCTTTTTTGCAAGACACACTGGGCATATAATTCAATAGCGATATAAACATACCTACAACAATAAATTTTGCAACCCCAGTCATCTTTGACTGGACTTAATCATCCAGGAGTCCTTTACCTTTACCTTTTTATTATTCATAATTTGCAAAGTACTGTTGCGTGGACTTTCATAAGACTACAAAGTGAGGCCAGAACAGAGTGTTGTGGTCCTCTTCAGTGAGGGATAGGAGGGGAAAGCAGCTTGTCTGCCTTCTGGAATTCCCCCCTCAACTTTCACAGCCATCTTGCTGAAAGAAATGGGCAGGATAACTTGGAAATTAGAGCAAAACCACAAACTGGAGTTGGAAGTAACCTTTGTAAAGAGATGGAAAGAAGGCACTCCAAGATGAAGTCACATCAAGGCAGGCTCAGAGGAAAGAAATAGAAGTGGAGCATGGGAGATAAATATTGAGATTAGTGGAACAGGAAAACAGGAGGGAAATACTGGAACCTAGGACAGGAGAGGGAACTGGCAAGAAAACTGTAAGATCAAGGGAACAGAAAGGTTTTAAAAAGAAAACAAAAACAGTACAATACTACAGGACAGGACAAAAGAAAATAAAGACACACAAACGTTTTGGGGTGTTTTCAGGCTGGAAAATCTACATCTAGGGTCATACCCTTCACCAGCTGTGCCCTGAAAAGCCTGAAGTCAACAGGTAACAGCTCAGTATAGCTAATCATACATGCTAACACATAAGCTGGGTATAACCATACTTGTTTTTTTACAACTACCTTTGCACAACATTTTTAAAAAAATCTATTTTACAGCCTTTCCACACAATAGATGTGCAGTTCTCTCTTTCTCTCTTGCACAGGATTCAGATACCTTCTCACAGGCTGGTGCTGCTGTTGTAAAGATACTGCATTTTCCCAGTTACCAGAAACACAGCATTTTGTCACTAGGAAATGAACAATTATTCTCCCAGCAAGTACAAGCAGAGCTACTGCAAAATGCCTCTGCACTGAATGTCACGAGATACAGCAAAAGTGTCTCTCTCTCTCTCTCTCTCTCTCTCTCTCTCTCTCTCTGTGTGTGTGTGTGTTTGTGTGTGTGTGTGTGTGAGAGAGAGAGAGAGAGAGAGAGAGAGAGAGAGAGAGAGAAACACATGCCTAAGAGAGTGCCACAACACAGAAAGAAATAATCATACTCAGTACATGGCACTTCCCATTTCAACATGACAGGCATGTTAAAATGACACTGATTTTTTTAAAATTTATCATTTATAATATATATGCCCCTATAGAACCTAATAGGGGCATGGGTGGTGTTGTGGGTTAAACCACAGAGCCTAGGACTTGCCAATCAGGAGGTTGGCAGTTCGAATCCCCGCGACAGGGTGAGCTCCCGTTGCTCGGTCCCTGCTCCTGCCAACCTAGCAGTTCAAAAGCACATCAAAGTGCAAGTAAATAGGTACCGCTCCGGCGGGAAGGTAAACAGCATTTCCATGTGCTGCTCTGGTTCGCCAGAAGCGGCTTAGTCATGCTGGCCACATGACCCGGAAGCTGTACGCCAGCTCCCTCGGCCAATAAAGCGAGATGAGCGCCGCAACCCCAAAGTCGGCCACGACTGGACCTACCTTTATAGAACCTAATGAAATTCTATTTGACTTTCTACTGATGCTTCACACATTGGCAATGGCCTGCATGCCGAGAGGTGTAGCTCCAAGTCATCCAGGCCTGCTGGGATTCTGCTCCCTCACCATCTTTATCATGGCCTCTCCCTTCTTCCTGGTGGACTCAACTAGCCACCCCACTTGTCCTCCTCTGCCACCATGCCAGCCAAAGTGCAGCTGAAGAACCTGGAGCAGCTGCTTTTAGCCGAACCGCCGCAGTGAGAGAGGCCTGCATGTGGCGGTACTGCTGGAACGCCTGCTCGGCCTCTACACCAAGTGCAGTCACGACTCGCCACTCCAGAGGGCCATGCTGATCTCAGGCTTCCTCAAGTGGAAATGGACCTCTTGATCATCAAGAGTGACATGGGCAAGTTCCTCATCAACGGCACTTGGGCAGCCTACCTAGAGTCAGCAGTGAACATATCACTGGCGGTAGGCCTGAGAGCCCCACCGTCTCCACCATGGACCGCAACCAGTGCAGCATCTGGCTGTGCTGGCTTAACAACAGACACGATGTGCATTTTATGTGCATTTGAATGAACTGAATTAGAGTAAAAAATTATGAGTCACGGGGGCATGGAGGGTGTGTGCATGAACTTACCAGTGCTTAGCTTATTTTGTTGTTGTTGCTATTCCGTTATCCCTTAGAGACAAGGGTAAGCGACTGTAAACTACAGAAGGCATGTGGGCTTCACAACAAGAAGTTTTGAATTACACTCCCAAATAATAATGCTGTAAATGCTTTATTTAGTTACAAACAAATATGCTTTCCTTGTTAGAACAACTGACTAGTAGGCACACTTGTACAAGAAAAGCATGAATTGCGAAAGTGGAAACCTGATTTAAAATCAATGCTTCCAAAATGGGCTATGTGTCTTTTCATTTGTATACAGTGGTACCTCAGGTTAAGTACTTAATTCATTCCGGAGGTGAGTTCTTAACCTGAAACTGTTCTTAACCTGAAGCACCACTTTAGCTAATGGGACCTCCTGCTGCCACTGCGCTGCCGGAGCACAATTTCTGTTCTCATCCTGAAGCAAAGTTCTTAACCTAAAGCACTATTTCTAGGTTAGCGGAGTCTGTAACCTGAAGCATATGTAACCTGAGGTACCACGGTACAAGTATCTTCCAGCTATTTCCACGTTACAACATCTCCACACATCAGTTACCAGCTGGAATTCAAATAGTTCCTCCATGCAAGCAGAAAACTCTTCTGCATATGGAGTGAGGGGTAGTAATTTTCACTTACTCTTATTATATATTTATATCCCACTTTTTCCCCCTGACAGGACTCAACTTGTCAACTGTGGTCCTTAGTGGATCATCAAATCCCACTCCAAGACCTTCCTTCAAGTGCAGTTGAGGAAAGAGGTGATAGGTGAGAAGGTGCTACAGTGAGAAGGGAAACCAAAAAAAGGCCTATTGGATTCTCAGCATAATTAGTGAGACCAGTGGGATTTTGATAATTTGATCTACTTGCAGACATTATACATCTTTGGTAATCTGCAGATATTACAGTGTGATTTAATACAATACATGCCACAATGATGATGATTTTTTTTAAAAACGGCTTCCTAAACGGATTGCCTGCTGAAAAATTAAGTCATTTACGGCTCTTAAGTAATCTATCAATGTGTACAATATTCAATGTGTACAAAGTACAAGATACATTTAATATTTGTGGGTTGCTTCTGAACAAAATTCTTCAAGGCAAATGGGAATAACTGAAAATCACAATTAATACACAGGCAAGTGATAAAATTTAAGACACAACAGAAGCCAGAAGCCCATAGAGGGTATTACCATGGGGCTCTTTAAGGGAAGTACTCTCTTCACTTTTTCAAATAGGAAACAAAGTGAATGAATAAATGTCATTCACTGATGTCTATATTTCATAGCTTACATTTCAGAACAGTTGCCTTACAGAAATATGCAGTACCCACAAGGGACAAAGTGGCTTCAACTAAACAAACAAGACCAGTCCATGAGTACTGAATGAAAAGGTTAAAACGATTAACTGATGCATGTTTCCATTGGTTTTCATTGTTAGAGAGTATGCTACAAATGTTTCATCCCAAATGTCAAGTTATCCAAGCACAGTTTCAGATACACCGCAAGGAAAAAAATCTAAGCTTCTTTCTATCAAATAAGGAAAATGGAAGGCAGAGATGGTAGCCTACAAAGGATCAGGGTCTTCAAGATAGGGAAAGGGAATTTTCATTGATGGCTTTAATTTTAATCTGTGATTAAAACTTTAATACATTAACCACACTGATTAATAATTTCAAAGGCTGCAGCAATATACAGCAATATACCACATCATGCTCAGAGAGAAGCATCATTTAAAAACTTACCAGACGGCCAGAAAATTCTTTGTTTTCAGATAGGAATCCATATCCTGGATGGACCTTTTAAAAATAAAAGCCAAGAGTAGGTTTCATTGCACTAGACAACCAAAAGCTTGATGCTGACAGCATCTCACCAGTAATTACAATTTAAAGCAGCAAGTTTACTTGTACTTTATACTAGATGAGTAGATACAGCAGAAAACACCCCTTATGGCAGTCATTTTGTTGGAACCAGTTTTGCTAGTGAGGAAATAAAGTTTTTGAGCTAGAATAAGCTTTCCGTCCATTCTCCATCATATGACAAACTCTGTGGAAATCAATAGTAAAGGTAAAGGTACCCCTGCCCGTACGGGCCAGTCTTGCCAGACTCTAGGGTTGTGCGCTCATCTCACTCTAGAGGCCGGAAGCCAGCGCTGTCCGCAGACACTTCCGGGTCACGTGGCCAGCGTGACAAGCTGCATCTGGCGAGCCAGCGCAGCACATGGAACGCCGTTTACCTTCCAGCTAGTAAGCGGTCCCTATTTATCTACTTGCACCCGGGGGTGCTTTCGAACTGCTAGGTTGGCAGGCGCTGGGACCGAGCGACGGGAGCGCACCCCGCCACGGGGATTCGAACCGCCGACCTTTCGACTGGCAAGTCCTAGGCACTGAGGCTTTTACCCACAGCGCCACCCGCGTCCCCTGTGGAAATCAATAGCTTACTCTAAACAGCAGCATAAGCCACTTCATGCACTCCTCAACTCTCAGTCCTAATTTAAATGTACAGCATATTTGTCTTTAAACAAGACAAAGAAAAAATAATGGTTTATCAATTCAGGGTTCCCTATGTTCACAATCACATATAAACTAGATCACTGGTGGCTGCAATGTTACCGGGCGAGTATCATATGCTCCCAGGCCACAATTTTCTGGCATGCTAACATTTCACATGCAAGTGCTAAAAACATGGTATCTTTGCACCACCTTCCAAAGTATCTAACAGTCGTCAACCTGGGTGAGAAACACAGATACGGTCAGATGATTCTAGAAGCTCTTCCTTATTACATTTCTCTCTGTGTAAGCGCCTCTCTCCATAGCCTTTCACATTTCTCTAACCTTCCAAGCTCTTCTCTCAAAAACATTTTTCTGGCCTTCAAGTTAACCACAGTGCCAGTATTCAATGTTAGCAGCTCTGCTACAAATCCCACTTCAAACAGAATATAGTATTTTTTAAAAAAAATAACAACCTGTAGACCACAAATGAGTTGTAAAAACAATTTTTACAAAATGCCTCAGTATCAAAATAATGCAACCACATGGTACATAGAGTAATTACAGAACACATTAAAGTGGGAAAACCTTCAGTTTCATAATTTTTAATCTTACGTAAATTCGTAGCTAAGGAAATCTAGGTGGCAGGCTAAAGATGAAAGCCTGAACTATTTCTATCTCTATTAAATCTTCGTAACTAACAATGTAAACATCTGCAGTGTCTGTTAGCTAATTAATGTTGTTTGCCATTTTTCTCCTCCCTCCCCCTTTCCAAATGCACCATACTGAAACATTCATTTCAAAAGAAATGATAATGCTAATTGAGACACTCCAGGGTAATTGCTGGTGTTGTCCGACTCCCATCCAGCGAATTTTATTTAAAGATGCTTTCGCATTCAGCAGTTCTGAAGACCACATTTGCATTCACTGATGCAACAAGGAAAAAGTATTATTGTCATCATTTTTTTAAAATGCCAACCATTCTTGTTAAACTTTGACTCTTTGACCTTATTGAAGGATAGAGGGGCAGAGGGAAGAGAAGAAAACAGGCTGCACACCTAGTCGATCATGTTTTGTCAGCAACATGAAACACTGAAAAATAATTACTCCGTGCACCATTTATCATATTCGCCATGTGGATAAAAATTCTCACACAGGCCAAATAATAAAATAAAACTAAGCAAGATTACTGCTGTCTTATTAAAAAAAAAACATCCAGAAAGAGAGGCTATGGCACAGAAAGGGTTAGTGCTCTAAACTAATTGGGATTCCCACCCCCACCCCCAGCAAATTTGGAAATGAACTGAAGCTGCTCCCTGGTGTGAAAGCTGAATCCAGCAGCCACCTGCAGGATCAGCAACCGGCACTGCCAGATGCTACAAAAGCCTTTGATTTCCAGTAGCGATTTCGGCCACATTTAACTCATGTGACATGAACTAAACTGGAATAGCATATTCAATCATTCTCCCCCTCGCTTCTTTTTTTTATCTTTAAATACAAACTCTAGCTTCTCTGCTTTCTATATATGAAACAGCTGCAGAGGAGAGACTCATTCAGACTCACAGCTTGGGCCCGGGTTTTTTTAATGGCTTCCATGATAGCATCCATGTTGAGGTAGCTTTTACTAGTGGGAGCTGGGCCAACACAGACTGCTTCATCCGCCATTTTCACATGGACCTGGAAAGACAAAATGTCCACATTTTAACACATATGCGCCAGCAAATACATTTACTACCACCTCCTTTAGCTATTGTTTTAGGAAATGAAAAAGATAATTCACATCGTGCAGACAGGTATGCTCAAATATATCGCACACAGTATAAACACAGACACACACACACACACACACACACACACACAAAACAAAAGAGAAAAGGGAGGGGAAGGAGGATATATACTGTATAATGAACACAAGGGCTCGTTGGTACATTCAAGGGCTCATGAAGTTAAATTTCATTTTATGCCAAGTGTGGTTTGGCTTTTGACAAATAATACAAAGAAATGCAAACCTGAATGTGGCTACGCTGATAATCTATATGTAAATTCAAAGCCTAAAACTACTTTGTTAAATGTAACCAGGGTAGCTTAATATCGTACTACTTAACAACAAACATTCACGGCCAGTTCCATCTAAGCAGGCTCCCCAGGAAGTTGGTGATAATTAGACTGAATTGAATGAAGGGATGCAGTGAGTGTCCCTGCACAGCATCAGGTCAGCACCATGAACAAATTAAAGCCTATGACTAAAGAGTTCAATATCACTACACGTGAACCAGAAAATCTTGAGAATTATTTAAGCAGGCTTAGATTCCCTAATTCATTCTTATCTTATTCACAGGAACAATTGTCAAACAGATGTTCTGTAAAAGGTGGGGGCTACAGCTAATGGCCAAAAAAAGTTTGCCTACAATTTATAATTATTTTTGGAGAGTACATGTTCTAGAGGAAGTATCTCAAAGAGTTAGACTTTGGCATAGTTTAAGGATACTTAGCTAATCTTTTAAAAGGACAAAAAAAATTGCTCAGGAAACATCTGCCATTTTTAATAATTAGCCATGAAAAGGGGGATGGTATTCTATTTATTTTATTAAATGCATAGTATTTAATAATATTTATACGGTTATATACAATCAGGCATCTGCATCATAGCTAGAGCAGTTCTCTGAGACAGACTACAGGAACAAACTACTAATGAAGAAGTTAAGATGACATTTAACAGCATGTTCTTTTGGTGAGACTAAAAATAATTGTGAGTCTCAGGTAGAAATAGGATCAATTCTGAAAGACCAAGAAGGAATTTAAGGGGGGGCCAGAAGACTTAAATACTTCTGAAGTAATATGCTCAGACCTTTAAAATTAGGAAGAAATATAGCCAGAGAATTTAGATGGTAGAATGCAATACATCTATCCATTCTGATTTTAGATAAGTATTAAGCACACTCAAAATACTGTACATATGAAACAATTCTAAAACCCTAACACATTAAAGTACATCAATTTTAGTCAGAATAGACGCATTTCCCATGCCCACTGATTTCAATGAACTGACCCCATGGCTTAGTTGGAAAATTATCATGTATACCAAACTACTCTCATTAAATCCAAATACACTCAAGAACAGTGTTCAAGAGGCCTCGTTTCAGATGCCACAATAGACTCTATTGTGCTTCCAGAGTTTATGAAAAAAAGGATGTACAAGTCAATCTGATTTCCAAACCTCAGGTGCAGAACATTGTCCTGAACATGCATACCAAGATTAATTACAATGTTGCAGTTTTAATTGGAGATACACGGAACATGAAACATGCCACAAGGTGATATTTCTTGACTCCCCTGAAAATGAGTGACAGCTAAGCAGGTAATGTGCTTTGAGGGTATCTACAGTAATCCTGCAGCTTACACACATTTAAGTTAAAAGCATTCAGATTTATGTGCTTGTTAAAATAAATCATTAAATAAACTTTAAAAGAGGGCAGAATGCAGGTGTCTGGAGGAAAAGGACTTTGGGAATCCCACTCACCACTGAACCCAGTGTTCTGACTTTACACAATTGGGCTTTAGGTGCAATCCCTGGAACATAACCCCCATGTAAGTTGCAGGCTTACTGTAAATATTATGATTATTTTACACCCAGAGGCATACCTAAATTCAAATGATGTTTCTATAATTTCCCTCTCATCTGGAATTCAAAAGGTGCTGAAATGTCATTTTAACTAAGACGCTCCTGAAGTTGCATTCATAGTTTCTAAACCAATTCAATCTCTCTCTCTCTCTCTCTCTCTCTCTCTCTCTCTCTCTCTCTCTCACACACACACACACACACACACACCACCACCACCACCACCACCACCAGTTAGCTAATTGCAGAAGTAGTATTTGAGGAATTTGGGTAATACATACACGGTTTTAAGCAAAACATAAGCAGCCCAAAAAGGTATACTATTTTCACTTCCTCAATTATACAAAGATAACTTATGAACTAGCTCTATAAACTAGTCCTACTGAAGATGTTGTCATCGAAAAAGCCAATGTACAAATGTAAAAGCAAACTAAGCAGTGATGGATTCCTGCAAGCACTATCAACATTAAGTCAACTTTGCTATAACTCTGCTATATCAGTCACACTTTTAACAGACACCGCAGATGTCTGTTTGCTTCCATGACTGTTTTGAGGTGATTTTCCCGAATACTTAAGAGATGTTCACTTATCAACTTGAAAGTGCAGTGAATTTTTTTTTCCTGGTATGTTTCACAGCTCTTCCCCACCTCCACTAACACAACTGTTCACATCAGCACGGCTTCATTAGCATCAGATTCAATTCTGTTTCTATACACACCAGGGGGCGATGATGGGTGGTAATGTTTTTGCCCTGTACAAAGGTGTTCACACCTTGGCTAGAAAGGAACCAGCTGAAGCTTCTGGTTTGAGAAAGAATGCACCAAACAGCAGAATTTTATTAACAAAGTACAGGATACTTATGCATCTTGGATAACATTGTGAAAACAGAGATAAAAAATGCAGCACTGAAAACACAGTGAGTACACAGTAAGCAGGAGTGTGAACATAAGTCCTGGACTCCCCACCAAACTCTCTCTCATCAACAGTTTTCAGAGTAGCATTCTTCCCATCTACTCCATTTGTATGAACACCTTTGGCCAGTTTGTTCCTTCCATACATCAGACAAAAAGCAGAATAGCATTTATACCAAAAAGTTTCATTTATTATTTTATTTATGTTAACATTCCATCATTCTAAACAATGAAGGAAAATTACAACAACTTAACACTAAAATATGGACAAAATCAGATACCATTAATAAGAACAATAAAAGCAGCAGTAAAACACAAACAGCAAAAGCACAAACCAGTCAAATGGATTTCATTTTTTAAAAAGCCCGCTGAATAACTGTGTGTGAATAACACACTTAAAAGTAAGCAATGAAGGGGTAAGACACACTAGACTGTAAGTCATTCTATAATCTGAGCACCGTAATTTAAAGAGAAGCAGTGTCTCATCTCCACCAACTGAATTTCTATAGGTGGAAGTACAGCAAGAAGCTGAGTGATATGCAAGCAAGTTCATTTGGGAAGAAGCATATCCTGGACTATTCCAGCTTTAAATCATTTAGGGACTGAAAGTCCAAAACCAGCACCTTGAATTGAACCCAGGAACAAATTGGCAGCCAGTAGAGCTGGTACGAAACTGGCACAATATGACCTATGACCTGTCTTAGTAAACTCAGACAACAGCTGGGGACACAGCATTCTGAATCAACTGAAGTTTCCAGAACATCTTCCAAGGAAGCCCCACAGTGAACTCATTACAGTAAGCCAATCTAGAAATGACTGGTTCTACTACTCCCAAGAAAAATACAATTAGTGTACTAAATGAAGTTGGTTGAAAGAACTCCCGGTCACATGTATATCAAGAATCAGCCTGGATAGCTCAGTTGGTTAGAGAGTGGTGCTGATAATGCCAAAGTTGCAGATTCAATACCTGTATGGGACAGCTGCATATTCCAAAACAGCTACCTGCTGCCTTTCTGGGTTTCGATGAAGGGAACGAGAAACAGAGTTTGGTAACATATGCCAAAATATCCAGATAACCTCACTCAGCAGTTTTATGTAGCTATTAAAGAGCATATAGGGGACAAAGCAGACTCTTCAGAACCCATCAGTCAAAGGTCACAGATCAGGAAATTCCAGCACCACCTTCTAGGAGCTGCTCTCCACTGATCAGAGCCACTGTAAGCAGTCACTCAACTATCCATCCCCAACAAGTTGGCCGGAAGTACCATGGCTGATTGTTTCAATTGGAATCTACACTCCCTCCACTAGCACAAAGTGGCCAAGGCAGGCTCAGTCTCATAGTCAGATCAGAAACCAAACTGGAATGGAACCAAGTAATGAGCTTAATTTTAAAAACCTACACTTGGAAAAGGAAAGTGAAAAGAATAAGGCACTTTTCCCCTTTTGGCACACTTGCCAAATCAAAACAGAAGCCAAGGCCAATCTAGTGGTGTGTGCTACAGTTCACATGTAGCTCCCTTGAAATGGTCTTCCCTCTGAGCAGGCAGCATTTTGGTGCTGTAAGGTAGCCAGTGAACTTTAGTTAATTTGATTTTGCATTGCTTCCTAAAGCAAAGGAAATCCCAAAGTAGCTTGTAGAAAAGATAGAACACTAAAATACAATTTAGTACCACAGATCCACTGAGATAATATCAAAATGCTAAAGAGTGTACATTAAGAGTCACTTGGCGGTGGTTGGCATCTGTCTCTTAATCACAAAAATATCCACCCTCATCCAACACAGCAAAGAGCAACAGCAAATAAACCCAGAAAGTCAGACCATTAAGGCTGCCCTAATGTGTGGGAAGGGACATGGGTGGCGCTGTGGGTTAAACCACAGAGCCTAGGACTTGCCGATCAGAAGGTCAGCGGTTCGAATCCCCACGACAGGTGAGCTCCCGTTGCTTGGTCCCTGCTCCTGCCAACCTAGCAGTTCGAAAGCACGTCAAAGTGCAAGTAGATAAATAGGTACCACTCCAGCGGGAAGGTAAACGGCGTTTCCGTGTGCTGCTCTGGTTCACCAGAAGCGGCTTAGTCATGCTGGCCACATGACCCGGAAGCTGTACGTCAGCTCCCTCGGCCAATAAAGCAAGATGAGCGTCGCAACCCCAGAGTCGGTCACAACTGGACCCAATGGTCAGGGGTCCCTTTACCTTTTAATGTGTGGGAAAACATGATACTCATAAGCAAGTCCATGAGTATCATAGTGCCCAGAAAGGCCACAAAACCATGCAAATCCTATGTTAGTCATAGCATAAGGAAACCAGGACAACCACTGGCACTCAGGACTGTCAATTCAGGTCAGCATCAACATGTTTACAGAACTGGGTATGCCTTTTTATTACCCCTGCATTCACATGCATACTTCTACTTACCTTCTTGCTGCAGAAGAAATAAAATCTTACCAGCTGCATTCTTCACCCTCGCAGAGCCACCCACTTGCTCTGTTTTCATATAGCCCTTTCTATAACTGTAAACAGCTGAAGATGCTTTCCATTCTGCAGTTACCACTAACTTAAATGCAAATGCCTAATTAAAAGTAAACACACAACACAGCTCACAAATCCCTCAAGAGTGCCTAAGATCACCCACTGTCCCAGTTATGCAGAGTACGTCAACCTTTTGTATCTTGAGGTCTTAAGGCACTGGTTCCTCCACTAAAAACCCTTCACCCTCCAAAAATCAAGTGCATCAGTGCTTTATGAATTATACAGTCAGCCTGTTTTGAACATTAGCTGGGATTTTAAGAATTTACACAAAGAAACCTCATCAAACTAGTAATCCTCTGGGTTTTCCCCCCAGCTCAAATCAATATTACAGAGCAAGGAATGATGTTGCAGTGTAAAGTGGATTTACTCAATTGACCCAAACAGCATAATACGTCTCAGCAAGACAAACCACAATTAGCTTGTCCCATAAAATGAGGGTAATGAGTAAATCCTTTGTAATGTTGCTTCTCACTCTCTCACATACAAAGGCATAACAAAGTCCTGAATTAAAAATCAATTGAATGCAAATTATCTTTGAATCCACTGTTTCAGCTGTTAACCAAGGAAGGAGGTATGATTGCCAAACCTTGCAGAGGCAGACAGATCGAAATCAAAATATATTTAGGCGTAAAGTGCACAGCACTGTAGAAGTTTGAAATCAAAATAACTAGACCAGGGTGGTCCAAGGCATGGCCCTGGCAGCATCTGATAAACACCCCAGCCCTCCCAAAGCCTGATAAGAGAGACCCTGGGCTTTGGGAAGGAGGTGTGAGGGCTTTGATAGGGTCCTAGAGTCCTTCCAGCTTTGGGAATGAGGTGGGAGGACTCTAGGACACCTGCCAGAGCCTTGTGCCTCCTTTCCAAAACCCATTACCTTACCCTACCATCTTTGGGAAGGCAGCACAAAGTCTGGGGAGGCGGGCGGTGCTCAAATTTTGGCCTTGCTTTCCCCCTCCCCACTTTAACGTGTGACAAGACAGTTTGTGGCCCTTGGCTTCCATGTCAGAGTACTCTTGCGGCCCACTTGGCATGAAAAGCTAGGCCACTGTGACCTAAACAAATATGTCAGCTGAGAGAGTGGCAGCATTGGGTTAAAGGTGTGCCCATAGCTGAAGTGGCATGTAGCCTGTTGCCCAATCCTAACAGCTATGTTCTACCCTCTACTATCAGAAACAGTGTGCCACAGAATACCAGTTGATGGGATTCTCAGAGTGTTAAGAGTGTGAATGGGTACAGAACATATAGGCTTCCCATACGCCACTGTGAGTACAGGATGCTGAACTAGACAGGCCTTTGGCTTGATCCTATAGGGTGCTACTTATACTCATGTCTGACATTATGAACCTCAGCAGGAGACAGACAAAAAACGACTGGATCAAGAAGTATCCCAAAAGTTGCAAACCTGTTCCTTCAGAGGAAGTAGGACTTGACCAAGAACTGGCTAAACACCATTTCCCTGAACCACAGAACCATCTACATGCAGGAGCTCCATGTTACCAGGATTAAGCTTCACTTTATTGCTCTCATCCAGTCTATTACTGAATCCACGCATAAGTTCAGTACTTCTGCATCTTCCCCTGCCAAGTGTTTCTATCCTATTCGTCATGTTCTCTTCAATTTCATTTTTTTTTTATAATAATGTTTATTAAATTTTTGTTTAACAATAAAGACACATAGTAACATAACATTTTCCAATATCCACATTTCATACACTTCCTTGGACTTCCTCACGCCTCTTGTTCCTGCTTTCTAAACTCATAAAAATTTTGCCAGCAAATTATTAACTTAATTTAGTATATATAATAAATTTTTCCACTATTAATATCTCAAGTTTTGAAATTTAACGACTCTCTTATTGGAACTCCATTATAAAATACTGTTTATCCAAAGTTTGTCTTTTCTTCCAATTACCTTCAAATTTGTATTCCTTATTGCTAATTTGTTGGAGCCATGTTATTACAAATCTTACATCTTTCTTAACATTCATACAATTTACAATGTTTTTGTAGATAATCCTTAAATTTCTTCCAGTCCTCCTCCACCCGTTCTTCTCCCAGGTCTCGGATTCTGCCAGTCATCTCAGCCAGTTCCATATAGTCCATCACTTGCATCTGCCAATCTTCCAGTGTGGGCAAATCTTGAGTTTTCCAGCATTTAGCAATGAGTATCCTTGCTGCTGTTGTAGCATACATAAAAAAGGTTCGATCCTTCTTTTGCACACTCTGGCCGACAATGCCAGATGTGTGTCCCTTTTAAACTTAACTGTAGCCAATAGAAACCAGTAAGTACACATATATAATATTTTAGTCATCTTTTTTAGTTTGTCCTTTTGTATTAAATATAAACACAAATTAAAACAACAAATGTATCCACTGTATATTAATTTGTTAACAACATCAGAAGTTGTCAGGAAATACCTATTAGTAGAAGCATTAAGATATCCATATTTCCTGAACTGGATCTGCCAAGGAGTCCTTGAAGTAGTTGTATTGGTATAAATGATAAAGTCCCAACATACAGTATTAAAATGTTCTGGGTCTTCTAAGCCTTTAGAAACCTTTATATTATGGGTCACCTTTGGTTGTCTTTTCTGCAGTTGCCAGGCTCCCATATATTTAGAAGTGAGAGCCACAGGGTCATCTTTGACATGATTTATTTGGACTGATGAAACTTGTGTGCTGGTTAATAAAAATGGCATTTTCACTGCAGCTTCGTATATGATGTGCAGAGTTATGCCCCCTTAGCGAGTGTGCAGAGGCATACCATCTACAAAGTAAACAATTTACTCTAGTTCATTCTCTTTTTGTTCAGGGCATGTTCATACAAGTAGTTTCCTTCAAGGGCAAGTAGTCCCAGCACACAAGCTCATGTGGGTAAAAATGAATACTGTACATCCAAGAAGCATTTACTGCAATCACAGAAACACTTTTTCAGCCACTGCACTGGCAGAAATTGCTGCCATCCAAGTCAGGCTGCCCCATTCACATGCTGTCACCCATGCAAGCATAAGCATGCTTATGGGACTGCACATGTCTTCCTTGTGGAAACCTCATTTCCCAGAAAACAAGCCCTCCAAAAAGCATAAAATCTGGGGGGGGGGGGGGGGCTTACAAAGGTATGAACACAGAAAGGTATGTGTGTGTGTTATAGATATGAACATATTTTTAGTACCGCACACATGATGGTTCTAGCTAAATCCTCTTTCCTGTTAGCAATTAATTTTTTCCCCTGCCTGCTAAATAAAGTCATATTCCCTGCTGATGGCAAATGATTGGTTTACCTACAACTCCAGGGGGTTTAGCTATCAGTCCCTTTAAGAAGCTTTGACAGTTTAACCTGCTGGGCTCACAGCACCCATGGGAGGGCCTTACTTGCAGTTTTACTTTCTGATGCTGCTGACCACTAATACTGACTCCATAGATAATGGATTTCAATAACAACCTCCTACAGGTTAACACTTTTGAGTAGCATCCATGATACTGCTTTAATTAAGTTAATACATGAAGGTCGCAGTTTGGTAGGAAGTTTTTAATAAATTTGGCAGCGCTTACAATAATAAAAAAAAATGTGTGGCTCATCTGTACAGTAACTCCAAGATAAGTTTACCTACAGATATAATCCGATCTGCTTGTGGATTTATGGAATGCTTCAATTCCTTTTAAAAAGTAAACTATTACTTCTGCTTCCTAGAAATATGCACATTTCTAACAGAAAGTTTCTTGACAGATATGAAATGTATGATTCTGCCATGCTGGGTGCAGAATGGGTTTACCTGGTGCACAAAATAGACCACCTTCCACCACAGAGGGGAAGAAAAAAAATTTTTCCTGCAAGGTGCATGAGATTAATGCTTCAACTTGACTTCAGATGCCAAGTGTTTAATATTAAAGAGCTTTGCAGAAACGCAAGAACAGAACCCAAACTACTACTTTCTATTTTAAATAACTAATTCATGTATTTGAAAGGCAGTCATTTGTTACGTTTAGTTGGCAGACTTGATTTTAAAGCAAGCCTCAAATTGTCACATTTTTCCTTGGATGGTGTACTTTCAGAGAATGTACGTACTTAAAAAAAAATACATTCCTTTTGGTTGAGTACTTTACCTGCAAAGATACACTCAGAAATAGGGAAGGTATTTTTTCCTTACAATCTTAAACCTTGATAGGAAGTCCAGAGGGTAGTAAGAAATCAGCATGGGAGCTATTTAATATACTTCTTGATTAACTCGTTGCCTGTCCACTTCTCCCACAGACATGTACTAACATGTCATAATCGTCATAATTCCCATCATCCCCACAGCTAGCACACAAGCTCCTTGATTAGTACACAACTCCCAGACGAGCTACTGCTAATGCTAAATAACTCCCTTCAGTCTCCAGCTACTATACCTCAGGCTCCCAATTAAACATAATGTCGCTGATTAGCCATATTAGTCCAGACAAATTTCTGCCAAGGATTCTACTCTACTTATTTTCAGCAAAGCCTCCACTCCCACCACCCTCCAAAAAAAGGGGGGGAGACCATGGAAGGTAACAGTAAGAAAAGAAAAAAACACAATAAGGTGGTTTATTTAAAATCAAAGTCAGTATAAGGATTTGGCACTGATACTAAATAATGATAACATGACATTGGAAGAAATAAAGCTCTCTTCTTCTTAAAAACAATTTTCAATTTCTGTTCAAATCGTCACATTTATTTATAAATTTGCTGTTGATAAAGCCTCATCAACTAAAAACACCAAGTTTAATTGCTATTACTTGGTTTAGCACCAAACCAGCGCAGATATAAAACAATTGGACCCATAAGATATGTACTCACTTTTCCAGTGATTCATCTCATGCAAAAAAAAAAGTTCTACAAGTCAAATAATCTGATTATTGCGCTTCCTTGGGGAGGTGTAAATAAGTAAGTATGTGTGTGTGTATATATATATATATATGTATATATATATATGTATATATATATATGTATATATATATATGTATATGCTTTCGTAGATTTTCACGGGTACAGGAATGCAGGTTTTGGTGTCCTCGGGTGTCTTCCCGTGTAAAAGTTGGGGTGTCTAGGCGACGTTTCGACGAGGTCTCACTCGTCATCTTCAGGCTGGTGCTTTCGGCTTCTTGTTACTGGAACAGAGCGGGATCTCAATGTTTGAGTTCCTATAAATACTGTAGAGGGGGTGTGGTGTCTAGCCTCCAATGTTCTGGGCAGAGAGGAAGTTCCCAGGCTAGTGTGCCTTTTCTTCTTTTGTTCCTTAATTACTTGAGAGATACCTTGAGTGATTTCTTGAGTGATATCCTGAGTACCACTTAGGTGGGTCATTAGGTGTGGATTAGTTGCTAAAGTCTTTGTGTCTTGACCTCTTGAACTTTGTGAAGAGTTTTCCTGAGAAGATGGCTGTATTGCACTTAGTTGTGCTTTGGCTTGGCTTCGTGTATAGGGGCGAGCTGTGGTTTTGTGGCTTGTGTCAGCCAGATCTGTGTAGGGATTGCAGGGGGGTGCAGCATCCGGAGGTGCCACCATGGATTGGCTACTGGATGGTGTCAGTAATTCATCTGTGGAGAGGGTCTGGGTTTGGGTCTGGTGTGGTTGATTGGTGTTGGCGTTCTGTGTGCCTCTGGATCTGGTGTCAGTTTTTGTGGGGAGGGCTAATTTCCAGATGTCTGGCAAGCGGGATGTGTCGTCACGCTTGTTCATGTTGTGAGGGTGTTTCTCTATCTCGATGGCTTCCATGATTATTCTCTTGTGGTGATGTTCCGTGTTAAAGAGCAATTTGGAATCTGCAAAATTAATTTCGTGTCCTGTTTCTTTCATGTGTTGGAAAAGAGAGATCCCGCTCTGTTCCAGTAACAAGAAGCCGAAAGCACCAGCCTGAAGATGACGAGTGAGACCTCGTCGAAACGTCGCCTAGACACCCCAACTTTTACACGGGAAGACACCCGAGGACACCAAAACCTGCATATATGTATATATATATATATGTATATATATATATGTATATATATATATGTATATATATGCTTAAGTGCATATTTTAAAAGAAACCCAAGTGAAGAAATCAATGGCCAAGCAAAAACAGTAACTATACTCCTAGCCAGAGAACACCTCTTCTTTTTGTTCTTTTCCTCATCATTATCAAAACCTTCTACTGGTGAGCCAGTGCAGTGTAGTGGTTAAGAGCGGTAGTCTCGTAATCTGGGGAACCGGGTTCGCGTCTCCGCTCCTCCACATGCAGCTGCTGGGTGACCTTGGGCTAGTCACACTTCTTTGAAGTCTCTCAGCCCCACTCACCTCACAGAGTGTTTGTTGTGGGGGAGGAAGGGAAAGGAGAATGTTAGCCGCTTTGAGACTCCTTAGGGTAGCGATAAAGCGGGATATCAAATCCAAACTACTCCTCCTCCTCCTCCTCCTCTTCTTCTTCTTCTTCTTCTTCTACAGGAGTAGGGCTGCAATCCTATTCAAACTTACTTGGAAGTAAGTCCCACTGAACTATCTGGTCCTTATTTCCAAGCAGACATATAAAGAATTATACTGTAAACCATTTTAGGGCAATGCTGATTCAGCAACGACTTAGCGTGTTCTCTCTGTTTACTACATTGACCATACAGACTTATTAACCTTCTTTATAGAAAACATTAAGTAACAAGGTTTTTTGACAACATGACAAAGTCCAACCACTAAGCATTGTTTTAATTAGTTACATTATAATTACCAAATTATTTTATTATTTTATTAAATTTATCCATCACTTTCCCTTGCCCAGGGCAACCCAAAGCAACTTAAAACCAAACAAATAAATCCTACAGATATACATTAAAACCATGGGAGGGACACATTAAAAACATCCCACCATCTTCCAAAAAGCTACAGATAATTAAAAAGCCAAAAGGCCTGGTTATAGAGGAAATGTTTTTTCCAGGCACCTAAACATATATGTAGTGAAAGGGCCAGACAAGCCTCCCTAGGGAGAGCATTCCACAAGAAGGGAGCCACCACCGAAAATGCCCATTCTCGTGTTGCCACCCTCTGGACCTCTTGCAGAGTAGACACATCATCTCAGATGATGAGAGCAAGGTCCAGGTTGGCTCATATGGAGAGGGATGGTCCTTGAGGTATTGCGGTACTGAGCCATTTAAAGCTTTATATAGGTCAAAACCAGGACTTTGAATTGGGCCTGGAAATTAACTGGCAGCCAGTGCAGTCAAGCCAGGACTAGCACTATATACCCAAACTATCTTGCCCCTGTTAGCAACATGGCCACTGAATTCTGCACCAGCTGAAGTTTCCAAACATCTTCAGAGACGGTCTCATATATAATGCTCTCATATATAATGCATTGCAGTCATCTACCCAAGTGGTTACCAGAGCCTGGACAACAGAAGTCAGGCTATTCCTAACCAGATGGGGGCACGGCTGAAGCTGATGGAAGACACGCCAAACCACTGAAACTACATGAGCATCAGGAGTCAGCAATGGATCCAAAAGGACCCCCAAGATGTGTACCCACTCCATCAGATGGGGGCAACTTCCAATCCATCCATCCAGTCTAGGTAATCACTCACTAACCAATGCTCAATTCTCTACATTCAAGAACTTATCACACTGAAACTTCTATAACCACTAACCAGAGCTATAGACAAAGTAGGATTTAGTCATTTTATATTGAAAAATGGGGGGGGGGGGGGCTCCTTGCACATCCCTTGCTGTTTAGGCAAGATAAACAATAGTTTTCTAAAATAAGGGCATCTATATCATTCTGTCTACTATATTAGCAAACTCAGATCACAAGTGTCCATGGGACCAGGGCAAAAAGGAAGCCTCTAAGAAACAAGAAGTGGGTATCAGTATTATTCACAAGAGCTGTGAGGTCTCCAGAAGTACAGAAAAGAAAGGTTATTTAAACCAAAGGGGGCAAAACCCAATTACAAACCAAAAAAAAACACAACAGTGAGGACTGCCAGTGATGGGGGAAAACGGAGGATCTTACCTGCTTGAGGAAGCCTAAACAAGAGCACTCATATAAGGAGGCAAGGGTACACCACAAGGTTTTATTTGCCATTCCCACTTGCATGGAATTATACGATAGTGTGGCGTTAAAGCACACCCTAAAGTAAGAACAATGTTAGATAACCCAATTAAAGTTAGCTATGTAAGCAGGGTTGCCTGGTGGACACAATTTTTCCACCATAATGCTTCAGTGGGAGGTATTCTATCCCCTTCTCCTGAAAACAGCATGAACCAAATATGGAGACCCAACTTGTAACACACACATTTATCTAAAATCATAAATATGCCACATATGCAACCAGTATACAATTTTTGAGTCTTAGAATGTGTTTGTAATTTGATAGTTCTAACAGTTTAGCTAAATACAAGTGTCAGAAAGTAGCTAATGATGCATGGTCTCACTATTTACTGAGTAAACGTGCATAGCAAAGCTAACCTTAGAGTCTATCTATTAATGGGAAATGAGTAAAAGAGAACAATTAGAAAACACAATGGTTTTTTTAAAAAGATGAAATTTTGATAAGCTCTTCCCAGAGGTCCTCTCACCTTTGTCTACACTGATGCATTCCTGTCTTAATTTACCTGATCATTAGCTTCCAGTTTGTTCAGCTGGAAACCAAAAACAAACACTAATTACTTTGACATCACAAAGTCAGAGCTGTCCTCACCATCTCCCCAGACAGCAGGGATAAATTATAAAGGGTAGCCATGATAATATCTTGATAAATGATGAGTCACATCACCTCTTTTGTCAATCATCCGTGAGGGCTCACACATGATACCACTCAATCTCATTACTGTATCCTAGGGCTAGGAAGACAATACACACCAGGAGTCATATTTCAAACAGCAGGCCACCATGATAAGATGCAACTCAGTAGATGGTTGATAAATTCCCATTGGCTTTTTGTTTTAACATAACTGTCAAATACTTCTGCTGCTAAGTACTATGCAGACACGAAAGGCGAAAGTGCATGGTTAAAGCTACTGATTATTCCTTGGGAAAATATGCACGTAATATTCTTCTTTTAAAAAGAAAAAAGAAGTACAAAAGCATCACTTCGAATTACAACAAAGCTTACATTTTTTAAAATTATAAAATACAATTTTGAAAGGCAAGCATCAAGACTTAGTGCTATCATAGCTAGAGATCTCCTTCCTGAACATCCAGAAAATAAAAACTCAGGACAGACACAAACTGAACAGTTTCCACACTTTCTGCCTTTGAAGAACCATTTCCACTTAACTCATCTACCAAGGAACCCCACACAGGTTATGGAGCATGGACACTTTGTTTGCGACACTGGTGAGGCCCATTGGGCTTCACCAGAGCTTTTGGCTTGCCCACATGGACTAAGAATGTGACTTAGAACATACTGGATACTTTACAGCAACAGCGCCTGTACATTATAGGGGATGATTAATAGAGGTAGGCAAGCTGTCTTTCATGAATGCCTACCCATTATTAGTCAACTTTCCATTGAGGAACCCCTGACAAGGTTCCCTGGAGAACGGTTGGAAAGCCACTGACCTTGACCTAGATCGTTAGGTATCTATTTTTAAAAGGAGGAGAACAGCCAGAGGCCATGTTGTTGCATAATTACACTCCCTATTTATTCCCCAAGTCACAATTTAAAAAGTAGAACCCATACAGAGTGTATCCCTTAGCTTCTTTGAGCCAAGAATGTGTTATGCCTTAATGCAACACACCCATCTTTTAATTCGTCATCAAAATGACCCATAACCAAGCCGTTGCATAAAATATTCTCACTGAACCGACAGTCTAAGCAGGGATGGCTAATCTTTTTTGTCTGAGAGGCATTTTCACAGTGGGCCAACCATCAACAATTGACAGATCTGATGATCAAGAAAGGGGTAAATCGCATCAGGTCATTGGGCTAGTGATGTGTCATATGTACCCTTTTCTCACAAACACACACACACCCAAAAAATTGGTGGGAATTAAGAAAAAATTGCTTCTTCCGTTGCCATTTCTGGTACATTTCTGCAAACCCAGCAGACACACCGATGGTAACAGGTTACCAGGTAGATAGTACTGCTGAAGCATTTTCTGACACCACACTGTACAGATGCATTCTAGGCAAGCTGAATTTCATTGCTAGATGTTCAAGACCTGACATAGCTGTAAGCACTAACCTGCTTAGCAAACATGCCAACAATCCTACTGTTCAGGATTGGAAAGCTCTGAAGCGCATAGCCCACTTTTTGAAGGGGACTTTGCACTACAGACTGAGGTTCATAAGTCAGAAGACTGGAGGTCTTGAAATCTTTGCAGATGCTAGTTTCAAAAGTGACACCACGGATGGTACCAGCACTTCTGGAGTGTGCTACATGTACAACCATTGTCTGTTTGACTGGCTGTGCAAAAAGCAGATGACAGTAAGCCTAAGTTCCTGTGAGGCAGAACTCAATGCCCTGTCATTTTCACTCATGGATTGTGAATGGTTGATGCAACTGTTTCAGGACATCAAGGTTTCTGTGAAATGTCCTATACAGGTGTATCAAGACAATAGATCCTGTTTGGCTTTGCTGAACTCAGAGAGTTGCAAGCAAAGTACCAAATACTTGCAGATTAAGTTACATCGTGCAAGAGAGTGTATTCAGAAAGGACTCATTCAGTTGTCCTACATGCCAGGAAACAAAATTCCTGCAAAATTCTGTTGTCTAAGGTTGTTAACAGAGAACAACTTAAGGTTTATGTACAGAGGTTGCAATTGGGTTGAACCACAGATACTACAGGTTACACGTAAAGGAGGAGGATATTAGGATATAGTTCCTTCCATTCCACCTTAAAAGGGTACAGGCATGACTGTTGTGTGTCACATGCCTGTTTACTCCTAGCACAGTCTGCTGGGAACTTCCGTTTATATATTGCTTTTGCTTCGCTGCTGTTTTTGCTGGAGTCAAAGGGAAGCAGACATGTTTTCCTTTGTTCCTGAATTATGCTGAATAAAATGCTGTAAATACTGCTTACACATGGCTCTGTCCGCCTCTTCCGTTGTGAGAATATTTATTCACTCTGCTGATAGAGCGTGCCGAGTCTCTAAACGTATCTGAGGCTCGTGTCGCTGTTTGATGCTGTTCCAAGGGAGACTGGTGATCGCCCAGCTGCCGGCCGGTGGCTAGAGCCAGCTGGGGGCCTGTCTGATGCCCCCGTCTCCCCGGCAGTATCCCAACACTACGCTCTCTTCAAAATATCCTAATATATTATGTAAGAAGTTAGTGGCAACCTTCACTGCTTCCTGAACTGTTTGCTCTGATACCCTTCTACAATAGTGAAACACGTTACCCATCAAAAATGAAAAGTATGGTAATCATTTTCACAACTGACATTACACAACAGGGGTCGCAACACTAACAACAGACAAAATATACACACTCATTTTGTGAGCCCACCTCAATACAGTCTGTCCCTTTTAAAAAGAGACGTAGTTGGAATTTCATTTCTAGCTCCTGACATAGACAAATATTAAATCTTTAAGATATTTTTCTACCACTTCAGCAAAAAATCCCAAGGTAACGGAATTTTTTAAAACGTAAGGAAAGCTAATCATAAATAAAAGCAGCAAGGTCTTTAAAGCCATATAAAAATCAAACAACTTGGCAACAATTTTATCTAAAAGACTGATAAAATATATTCTCCTTTGCCTGGAGCCACAAGAACAACAAAGTAGGCACTATGTGGACCTCTCTGGGAAGAGCATTCCATAACTGAAGCACCACCACTAAAGGCTTCTCCATGTTAGCTGTGTGGGTTCAAAGTCGCACTCCATGGCAAATTGTAAATCAAGTATCTAACAAAACCTAGAAATTAAAAGTTAAATCCAAGGTGTCTCAGATGGCAGAGATTAAAATCAGAATAACTTAGGTAGCGTTAGAGAGCAAAATACCCTGTCTGATAATATTGTCTTATGCAGAAGTCAATGCAAGCTAGTTCCTTAACTTTCCCTAAGGACACCAGTGAGCAAAAAGAAACAACACCTGAATAAGCCCAAAGTGTTGTATTATCTAGTGATCATTTTAAGAGCTATAAACTTCTAGTCTATGACAGCTAGTCACACTATTTAGGACAAATTAATGATACGAGTTACAGCTAGAATAAGAGCTTATCAAGGAATATATATTTGTGCTACAAAAGGAATTACTATGGCTGCTTTATATAAAAATATTGTGAAGAAGAAGAGTATTTTTATAGAAAAATATTTTATATTAAAATATAATGAAGAGGTAAAGTGGGGCTTGCCATCATATTGATATGATAATTTCAGATATATAAATAATATTTATTTTCTCTTTCCCCTGACATAAATAAAAACTGGACACATGAAGATGAAAAAAGGCCTCTGTTTCAGAGAAATTTGTAAATAAGATTGTATGTCTCAGTCTAGTCCAGACAGTACATTCTGCTTCCACTTCAACATTCTAGCTCTTGCCAGAGCTCGTTGTCAAAACATTAGCTATTTAAGCTTCCCTTTTTAAAACTGCACCAGAAGCCAACAAATAGGATTTGGAAGGAACTAAAAGAGTTTCCACCAGCAGCTGCTATGAAGGACAAGTTGATAAGCATGAATAATCCAAAACACTGCTAAACTGAAGAAAACCCAAGTTGATTTTATTTATACATTTTTCCTTCAAGGAGGATAATGGTGTACATGGAGTTTGTCCCGTTTTATCTTCACAACAATCCTCTGTGGTAGAATTAGGCCGAGAGATGGTGAGTGACCCACTGTCCTCTAGTGAGCTTTATGGCAAAGCAGAGATTTAAAAGTCTGGGGACACGCATATGGAGGAAATAGATGGAAAAGCATATTAAGACCATTCTGTTGGTGCTGACTTCACATCTTATTTATATGTCCAAGATGTGCTCAAGAAACATGAAAGGCATCAACTAGGTAGCTCATCTGACAAATACAGCAGAAGCGGTCATAGAGGTGGTGGAATATGAGAAGACTGCATCTACAGAGACAGCACCTCACATCTCAACGCTGAGAAATCATCTTCATAAGCCAATAAGAGTAATATTGAATTTCCCTTCATAAGGCAATCATAAGCGATAAAAGAGAAGTTATTTTCAAAAAAGATTGAATTCTGTTCACACTGATGGCCAGTGCACAATAAAAAAAGGTCCAAAAAGTTATATGCCAGTTCAGGAAGTAAAGGAAAACTACATGGCCAAGACCACCTGCTTTGAGAAGCCTGGAATTAATGACACAGCTTTATATTTCCAATCAGAACATGGTAACAGAACAACCTGATCCTTCAAGAACTGTAAATCAGGCTGGTCCATGTGAACCATTAATTCATTGACACAATGGGCTGAAATGAAGACCACTAGAAGAATGACTTTGTATAACAGAGATCAGAGACTCAAAAAGTTTTTTCTCTATCAGGGAAGCAAATACAATAAACATCTCATTGGGGACTATACAGCAAGTGATGAAGTATCATATTTGCCAATCCTCAAAGAAACTTAACAAACCTTGGCCATGTGTTTAGAGAGGAAAGAGCTGAACCACACTTAAGTCAAAACTTGGCTTCACTCAATGCAGTGTGGTAATAAGAAGGACCAGGGAGGAGCAAATAGCTGTGAGCTGCTCTACTGGATCCTGGGATTGGAAATAAACAAAGGTAATGAATTGAATGGACTGAACAGGAGTCAAATAGGGTTTCTCCAAATCAACCATAACATCCAAGGAATGCTGCTATGCTACTATGCATGGGTGAGGAAGATGGATGGCAGGCTCCTCTTATCCCAGGACCTATTGGGGGGGTCTACAGGGGACGGTTTTTTATTTTAAACAACAAAGAACCTATGAAGACATAGGAACAATATAGAAGGTACTACCCTACTTAAAATCAAACTCACTGGGATGACGTCTGAACAACACAACTGTCATTTCCACTTAATAAACACAAGCTTCTATACACCATTAATTCTAGGTGATCACTCCTAATTTTTCCTAAGCAAACACTCACATCAAATTACACAATTACTCTCCCACCCCCACTCACAAAATAAAAGGAGAGCGGGGAAGGAATAATCACATCTGATTATGCTTCTATCTGCATTTGAGGACAACTGGTTTCATGTGTATTTAAAACACATATTTTCAATTCTGCACTGGATTTCTATTGAGTTACGCAACTACTCCCAGATATGGAGAAGACCTATTCTATCTATTCTGCTGCTCACCATTTACACAATACTCCATACACGTGTTTATTTTCCAGCCAAAGTTAAAAACCTTAAGACCCACAGATTTCAATGAGAAAAGGCTAAACAATCTTACTGTGTGATGGGGATAATTGTTTCATCAAGATGACATAATCTGCAATCCTAAACGTATTTGGATTTTTAAAAATTCTGTAGTACCTGAAGTCCTCACTAAGATGACCTACAAGGCTAAAATCAACCTTCACTGAAGTAAACACTAATAATCTTTTACTCAACCAAAATTCCTGTAATTACTTTCCCATGGGATTTTCAAGTCATTTATAGTTTATTACATTTTAAGGATACGGAGTCCCTGCTGTGTTAAAAATGCCAAATAAAATTATCCCTCATTCACTGCTTTATGCTATAACTTCTTTTCTTCCCATCCAATTAGTGTTACCCTGTTCTTTATGTATCATAAAAAATTTAACTACACGTATGTAAAACATAAAAGAAATGCTAGAGGTCTATTGTACATAGTAATACCACCAACACCATACTCATGGCAGAGGAAGAACTTTCATCCCAAAGACACTGTTTTTAATGGAACGCAAAACTTCAGACTGAAGTGCCTACCCTTCCACAGTCTACAAAAAAAGCATTGCCTACATTAAATTATTCAAGCATGACCACTTGCAATCTTTTCTGATGAAGAGCACTATACAAATACTTTACAAAGCTTTAAATACTTTTATTTTTATAGTCAAATTAACCTTCAGTTGCAGAATAGCAAAAAAAAAAAGGAATTTGAACCATTGCTAATGAAGACATTAACATTCCTTAACAACTTCTTCTCACACTTAACATTTTTATCCATCTCTCCATCTTTCACATATATTATCTCAGCAATTCTTATAACAATGCTATAAGGTAAAGGTAAAGGTACCCCTGCCCATACGGGCCAGCCTTGACAGACTCTAGGGTTGTGCACTCATCTCACTCTAGAGGCCAGGAGCCAGCGCTGTCCGCAGACACTTCCGGGTCACGTGGCCAGCGTGACAAGCTGCATCTGGCGAGCCAGCGCAGCACACGGAACGCCGTTTACCTTCCCGCTGGTAAGTGGTCCCTATTTATCTACTTGCACTTAAGGGTGCTTTCGAACTGCTAGGTTGGCAGGCACTGGGACCGAACAACGGGAGCGCACCCCGCCGCAGGGATTCGAACCGCCGACCATGGGATCGGCAAGTCCTAGGCGGTGAGGTTTTACCCACAGCGCCACCCGCATTGACCTATGCGTTGACCTATTACGTTGACCTACGCGTTGACCTATTACGTTGACCTATGCTATAAGCTAGGTCAACGTAATATTTTTGCAGATGGAGAATGAAGCTGAGAGAGCTTTCCCCCCAGGCACCCAAATAAAGTTATGACAGAAACAAGACTTCCACCAACAACATCCAGCTTACAGCCAATACACCACCCCTGTTGTCAAGTTATTAGTTTATAAAAGGAACACAGCATACTGTGCATGTGCTTAGGATGCACTGTGACCAGGGACACTTGATGATAGGAACAGCCAATGTGGTGCCTTCCAGATGTCACTGGACTGCAGGAGGAGTGGGGAATTGGATACAGGCAGTAGGCTGGATTCTTACCCACCTCCCAAGTATCTGCCAGGCCAATTATGACAGGTGAATGGAACCAGGGGTTGGAGATTGCCCACTGATGAACTACAGTTCCCACTACCCCTGACTACTGGCCACAATGCCTGGGACTGCTATTTGATTTTATTAAAAAGTGCCACCAAGTTACATTTTGGGTGTCACTTAGTGACACGTTATTAAACTGTACCCTAATATAATGGTGGAAACCTTTTTACTTTGGTGTTGGCATTTGAGGAGCCAGCAATGGAAATCCAGCAAAATAATTTGCATGACAAGTACTTACCGCACTGGAATCAACATCACTGTGTATAGCAACCGTTTTAATACCCATCTTCTTGCATGTCTTAATTACCTAGACATGGGAGGAGGAAAGAGACAAAGCTGTTTTAAAACTAAACGGATAACTAAAGTCATAAAATAGAATAATTGCAATTTTGGAAGTTATACTTACTCTACAGGCAATTTCTCCTCTGTTGGCAATAAGAAGCTTCTCAAATGTCTGAAGAAGGGAGAAAAGATACAGCTAGGTCCTATGACTACATCAGCATTTGCACATTCTGTACATTTAGCTTCCCTGGAGGAAATGAAGTGCTTAACAATGGAGTTGCTAATCAAATTAAAATGGCTTTTATTTGATTTGCTGCTTCTTCACATACATTCAAATTGCCTAGGCATATGTAACAGGACGAATCTCTTAGCTGTTACTTAGGAGTAGGTTATGTGCTCATGTGTCCCCTTCCAGCAGCATCTCCTACCTTAACCTTGGTTAATAAATACATTGGCACCAACATTTATCTTATTTATCTTAAAACCCCAATTAGCAATGTCCATGGTTAATGTTGTTGCAGATGCATCATTTAGCAACAATCGAAGTTACAATCCTATACACATTTACCTGGAGTAAGGCTTATTGCACTCAAGGGGGTTTACCTCTGAGTAGACATGTCTAGGATTGCACTGTAAAACTGTCATAGGGAATTCACTGCTGGTAGGAAGATTGTGCACATGATCCCATTATCTTCTTTTGAGCTCTTAAATACTATCAAGGTTTCAGCCTCATTATGCATGCACTGGTTCCCAGCTAGCAGTAAAACAGCGGCACTACAGTCCAGCCGGTTTTGCTACATTTTTCTTTGCTGAAAGTTATATTGGTGCACTTTGCTGCCTCTTTATTTGTGTATACACAATCAAGCTGTAAAAGAAGAAGGCTGAAGTTACAGTACTTAACACAAGCAACCGAAGCACCTGACTTCTGAATTGTGTTCACTTTTAAGCTTTTTCTTTTCCTGCAGAAATATGTTATGGATTCCTCAAGAAGTTCACTCCAAGTAATTCAGTATATGCAAATAATTTTGATATATTGGAATTAAGCTGTGTGTAAAACTGGCAACCTTTTGGAGGGAATGACGGGCCTTGTCAGGCCTCCTCCTGCCATGTGGCCTACAGAATATTGAGGGGGCCCAGCCACCTCATTGAAAATTGGGGGGGGGGGGCTCAGCACCCAAAGCCCCACAGAGATGGCACCCTTGTGCAATGGCAAATCACAATGACGGCAAGCACAGATCACAAATCAACTCCTAACTATTATTTATGATCCTGACTCATTGCCACCAAACAAATTATGGCTAGAGAGAACCTGGTGAGTTTCAGGCACACATTCAAAATAAGCCACCGTGTTGATAATGTTCGCTGGAAGGCATCAGTTCACAGTGTGCAGCCATAAAAAGGTTTTGAATTTTAGGCTCTTTAAATAGGTGGAGATACTCAGTAAAATACTAGATAATCCCACTGTACAAGCTATCATTTTTGGGGGTGGGGGAGGGAAGCAGACAGCTTGCCAGTAGCAAACACAAAAGACAGCTTAGTCCCAAGATTACAGTGGAGAAAAGGCACAAAATAGTATCATCCACAACTACCGGTATATTGTCAAATCAAGCATGCTCAAGCTTTGCTACAGATGATACTAAGGACTTTCAATACTTACCTTTTCATTTGGATCATACGATGTTGAGTGCAACCCACGAGAAGTGATAAGGTACCATCTCCATTTTGAAAGTTGTGCAATACACTGTAAAATAAGAAAGACGACAAGTATAGGTGATTAAGACATTTAAAGCAAATTACCAGCATAATAAAACAATGAAAGAAAACAACAACATGGCATCCATTTGGGTTTTCAGCAATTCCCACTGCAGCTTCCCATACCAAATCCCATGCCATTCCAGAGGTTTCTCAAGCCATCAGTAGTAGTTTTCCAGGGGGACACAGGGGCTGCAGGAGTGGGATAGCTCCATTCCATTCATGGAAATCCAGATCTAAGCCATAGTGGCCACTGACATGTAAGCATCCTGACCGCTACTAGGCACATTTAGCAGTAGCAAACTAGGTCTGGCAAAAGAGAAAAGTAATGAGAAAGAAGCCTGAAATACAAATGATATATTCTCTGCTTTCCTTTGGACCACATCAGAGAGGTTGAGGAGGAGGAGGGGTCTTTATCATCAGGGCGGCCCAGGAGCTCTATACACACTGCCCAGGGAGGTCACTTCAGTGCCACAGACAGACAGACAGACAGATGCCAACAGTTGCGGTTCCAATAAGGCTTTCGAAACAGTATTAGCAATGCAGCAAGCATCTTTATTATGGTGTTCCTTGTCAAGTACAGTGGCACCTCAGTTCAAGAACTTAATCCGTTCCGGAGGTCCGTTCTAAAACCAAAACTGTTCTTAAACTGAGGCGTGCTTTCCCTAATGAGGCCTCCCGCCGCCGGCGCCCTTCCACCATTTGGATTCCATTCTTAGACCAAAGTAAAGTTCTCAAACCAAGACACTATTTCCAGTTTTGCAGAGTTTGTAAACCAAATTGTTCCTAAACCGAACTGTTCTTAAACCGAGGTACCACTGTACTCTTTAACTTATGTTCTGTGCTGCATTTATCAATTCAAGGTTCTAAATTTCTTGCTGTGCAAGCAGTCAGGGAAGCCATCCTTCTAGATCAGGGGTAGCCAATGTGATGCCTTTCAGATGTTGTGGACGACATCTGTAATTCCTGACCAGTGACATGCTGGCTGGGGCTGATGGCAGCCCTAGTCCACAACATCTGGAGGCAACACATCTAGTGGGATGGTTTCCCTAGATAACTACCAAACGTCACTTCTAACAGTTCTGCCACTTTAAGACCAAGAAACAAGACAAATTAAAGGCCGGCATTTTTGTCACTTAGCCACGAAGAACAATGGGTAAAGATAAAATGGCACACACAGAGAGAACCCTATTAGGCATTCCCCTTGCACTCTTTCCGAACTCCAATGTTTCACCTACTCTAAAATTCTTCAGAGAAAATATAAAACCATTTCTCACCAGGCCTGTGAGGAAGCTTGCATACCCTTCCCAGAGAAAAGGTTACAATGCATTTACCACATGATTAAATAATAAGACCAAAGGATGGTTTACGCAAACAGGTAAAAAAAGTGTTATCCTTTGAAAGACACAGGAGAGCAGAAAGAATGAAAGGAAATAAGCTTCTTTGATGGCAGAAGTTAAAGCACAAGCCACTGTAGGGAAGTCTTTCTTCCACTAGATATGAGGGCTAGCAGCACAAGACACAGAGGCTGTATAAATTCCTATTTTAATTTGGTTAAAGAAAAAGGCAGACAAAAAGTTTATTATTCAGGTTGAAAACTACTATGATAAACCACCAATTATTTTCACCATTCCAAGACCATGTCTAAAGATTAGCCCGTTGTTCCATTTATATCATCTTAATCTGATCATATTTTTATTGTGATTAATAATACCTTATATATTTGGGTTTATACCAGTTCTCTAATTTGTTAAGATCATTTTATACATTCATATAACAGAGTATCAGCCAGGCAACATTCAGACAGAGAGCGTGTGACTTTAACACAAAAGCAATTATTCAAGCCAACACTGAAAAAACAGTGCAACTAATGTGAATGAACAACATGCCTCAGGATAAACTATTTTTTAAGCAGGGGTGAGAAATCTATAGCCCTTCAGTTGTTGGACTCTGCTCCCATGAGTTCTAAGCAGCAGCCACGATCAGGAATTATGCAGATTGTAGTCTATAGCTACAATAACACATAGAGGGCCCTAGGTTCCCCATCAGTTTTAAAGAATGAAATGCTAACCAACTAAACAGAAAATGTTTAATTTTAAAACCATTATAGTCCTGGCTGTAAGTACCGCTATTCAAATTTGCATTATGCAGACTCTTGCTGCATTCTTGCCAGTGTTAGAAATTAGCTAGGCGCCAGGCATATTTTGCTACTGGTACAAGATCCAATTGTGAGCACATAGAGATCTTTGGTTGCCAGGTTGGCGACTGACGTTTCCATCTGGTTGGTCCCTCCAGTTTTCTTAGGCAGGTAAACAGATGGTAAGCTTTTTGTTGCATTTATATCCCACCTTTTTGTCCAAGAAATACATGGTTCACACCCCTCTTCAGGTAACCTACCTCGCAGGGTTGTTGTAAGGATTAAGAGGCTGGGATTGGCTCAAGGTCATTCAGGGAGCTTCATGACTGAGCAGGGATTTGAACTCTGATCTTCAGGTCCTAGTCTAACACTCTAACACTACACCACAATGACTTCCTAGTGTATTTCTATTTGGGGCAGCTATATCAATTAAGTAGATAAATAATATGGAGAAAGCAAGATATCACTTAGAGTGACTGTTTAGACCAGCAAGACTTGCCATCGGGTATACCAGGGTTCAGGACACTGGGCCACTGGGACCTACTATTTGTCTTGTTCTGTCTGCTCCTTCCATTTTATCCTAACAAACCTGTAAGGTAGTTTAGGCTGAGAGATAGTGACTGGCCAAAGGTAACCCAGTGAGCTTCATGGCCAGGTGGGGGTATGAACCCAGCCTCATGCCCCCATCTACACTATACAGTACATTAAAAGCTGCATCATGCCACTTTAAACAGTCACTGCTTCCCCCAAAGAATCCTGGGAACTTTAATTTAAGGCTGCTGGGAGCTGTTAGGAATCTCCTATTCCCCGCAGAGAGCTTCAATTCCCAGAGTTGTTTAACAGGAATCTACCTTCTTCCCAGGAAACTCTGATCCAGATCTGACTCCATTCTTGCATTCAGACTGAATGGAACTGGAAAAGAGGAAATTAAATAGCAGAGCCAAAGTGGTACACAGATTGTCTCAAACCCAACCAGCTGCTGTAGAGAAAATTTTTAAAGGTGTATGTCATAGCAGCCTTAGTGTTGAACAAATATTTCTGCTCCTGTAACATCTGCAGTCCTGGGGAATCGTAATGAATGGATATTGGCAACCAAATGCAGAGATTTATGAAGATAATATTGGTATAACAATGACCTTCTGGCCTTACAACCAGGAAAGGAAAAGTACCAAATCTACAGTTAAGTTTACATTGATATCAGAAGTCACATGTTTCATTTTTAAGTAGTTTTACTTTGCTCGCTTGCTTTTTTTTTCTCCAGGAAAAAATATATATAATTGACTCCAGAGATGTTTTTCACCCATGGCAACTTCCCTTTCTAAATATAAATATATATATATTCAAGAATCAGAAGAGAAGTGCAACCTTAATACATGTGGGACTTGATACAAGCTGCTTGGCTTATAATAGGTGTGTCTAACCTGTGGCTCTCCAGATGTTATTGTACTCCAACTCCCATTATCCCCAGCCAGGACTGCCAACGGTCAAGGATGAAGAGACTTGCAGTACAAAAACATTTAGGCAGCCACAGATTAGCAATCCCTAGTTTATAAAATTTAGAAGTATTTCATTCTCAAATTACGGCAGTTGTTTATATTAGCAGGCACATACATCTGTGCAGAATCTGGGTCAAATTTAAAAGCTTAATATTTGGTAATCTGAGCAGCTTTTTCTTCCAGAAAGTATGGATGTCTGTGCAAGAATCTTGTTAACATTCTAATAACCCTGCACAGACTTCTCTGGACTGTAGTATAAACAGCTCAAATTACCAAAGCAATTCTCAAAATCTTCTCAGCCAGTTTCCCATGTTGGTTCTCTTGTCTTCCCCTTGATTTTTTTATGTATATATTATTAAAATAATTTATATACCAGGTCTTATTTCAAGAAGAAATACCAAGGCAGTATCTATTCTATCAATGTAAGAAACTAAAGAATAATGATAGATTTGTACATTAATTTTCACTACAGTCTTCAAATTTCCAAAAAATACAAGTACACATATGAACCGTTCATTTCCAACACAGAAAGCAACCTCACAGCATGTTATCAGAAATCTCCTGGCACATATGACTGTATTCTCACGGGGATAATGCATTTTTAAGCTTGATATGTTCAAGACACTAGCAAACCTACCATCAGTCAAGTTGTAATTGTTACCTAAATGGATAATACAGATAAGCCCAACAGTTGATGAGCCATCTCAATAAATGTTCTCTCATTTCTTACAACAGACTTGCCTGTCTGTATCTTATTGCAAAAATCCAGATAACATGCTTTACAACTTCTTCTTGTGAATGTGACATCCCATGCCAGCCTTGGCTCAATTTAGTTTTTATGTGTGTCAAGAAATTCCAGTTTGTTATTTGGTTTACATAGGGGAAATTAAACAAAAATACTTTTAAAAAATCTTCTAAAGCAGTGGTGCTTGCAACAAAATGTTGCAATGTGGAGTGTTCCTTTTCACTGCTCTAGTCAGTCAACCTTGCCTTCCTCCATGAATTTCAGTGTTAGAAACTCGGATATATAAGCTAATTGCCAAATGGCACCTTAAACCTAGGTTGCTGTCACCTCAACAGACTGTCTGGTCATATTTTTTTCCAGTGGATTACTACTACTACTATTGCTATTGCTGTTATTAATTTCTTTTCTATACCACTTTATATTTTAATGGGAAAAAATTTAAAGCAATTTACAACGCATTCAAACATCCAATGAAACAGCAAAGGTGGATGAGGGTCTGGATCAAAGCTTCCAAACTTCTCATGTTGGTGACACCCTTTTTAGGCATGCATCATTTCATGACAGTAATTCAGTTTTACTAGTAAATCAGAGGTTAAACTAACCCCTTTCCAGTCCTGGGAGGAGCACAGGGAGCATTTGTGTGACATACCTACACACTGCAGCCAACACATTAATGTGTCACGACGCACAGTTTGGAAAGCTCTGGTCTGGACCCTTGAAATGTGAGCAATTTTGCATCCTACTTCCCAACGTTAGGAAAGAAAAACTATCTGCCACTTGGCTCATGGAACCTTGATTATGAGCGCAAAAACAGAAGGTTGGGTCGCCATTTTGTCCTTTTTACAAAGATGAGCCATGCTGTGGTAGGGAAAGCAGCAGTTCACTCCACAGCAGCGATCCTACTTTGGAGATGGGCAGGGAGGCATTTCTCCTCCTGCGTCCTCAGCTCCAGCCTGATGGACTTGCGCTACAGTGGAGGAAGTATTTCTCCTCCCGTGCCCTCAACGCCAGTGGCGGAAATTTTATTCCTGAGTCTCAGTCGCCATACATGGTGACAAGACTTCTCAAAGTGCTTGCATTCTGACAATCCCCAGTTGCAAAATGCGCCTGGCACCTGGCTAATTTCTCATGCTGCTACTTCATAACTGGAGTTGGTTCATTGGCCTCATTCCACTGAAATTTAAGCATTCAACCTGAACTCCCTGCCCTTGGCAGAAAAGAAGAAAAATTGGCCATCGCAGCAGAGCCATACCTAGGCCCAAAGTCTTATCAAAGCCAGTTAGTGTTAGCGCTAACCCCAGGAGGGATGCACCACCCTGAAAAGTAATCCTCTCATGAATTTTGCTGCCACACTGGTGGCATAGCAGCAGAAAACTTTGCTGCAAACCAGTCAGATGGTGATGTCGGGCACCAAGCCAGTGATAGGACATCTGCATTTGGTTGCAAGTGGACCATTTGCAGTCATAAAACTGACCTGGTACCTGGGGAATTTCAAACACTGTCCATTATACTCCATTCCTCCTCTCCCCCAGTTTTGCATTCCACCAGTCTCACACTACAACAGTCAACCACCATTACATACTTGCTAAGCACACTCTGTATTTACTGGGCTCTTAGAAAGGGGGACAAATTGAGGAGAGGTTCCCTAAGATTGTTTTGTATTTCTGCAGAATATCTGTACTTATGCAAACCTGCCAAAACCTCTCTATTGTGAATGGATGGTGCCATATTAGCTAGCTAAGTGTGGCTCACTCACATGAACATCAAAAATGGAGATTACTTATTTCTCGCCCAGGAATCCAATCTGCATCACACATTATAATATTGACAAACAGCTGTATTTTTCCAAACTTAACATGTCTATGAATGCATCAACTGCAGAAAACACAGTTTGCAACCAGCACCAAATTTAGTGTGGTGTGGGCGGTGCCCCTGCACAGGGAAGTGAGCTGAGGGCGTACAAAATAATAGTAGTAGTAGTAGTGATAATAGTAGTAGTAGTAGTAGTAATAGTAATATAAAACCTATATTTATATGGGTAGCTACTCAAAGTTAGGCCCTGGTCAGATGGGCGATTGAGTTGTTGCAACTATTACAGAGTGTACTTGAGGCATGTGCATGACAGAAGGCGAAGGGTGTATCTGGGGGAGCACCAAATTTTGTCCTTGCTCAGGGAGCCATATTACCCAAGTCCGTCCCTGTTGCTTTTCACAAGTAAAAGTGGCTAACTACCAGGGAGACTTGGTACATGACTTGTTCCTTAACTAAATGATCAGAGCCTACTGAACCTGTTTTCTTGTCAATCCACAGGCACATACAATGACACCATTACGCTACACAATGTAGTTAGGATTTGGGGACAGGAACTGTCATTTTGCCATAAACACTGCACAGTAATATTCTTCCTTGTAAAGATTAGACCAGCTTACAGAGGCTCTAGATAGTCTCCCAATCACATCTTCAACAATACAAAATCACTGGGTGCTCCCAGACCACTCACTAGGCTAGTGACAGGAACATAATACTGCCTCTCAGCAGCTCCTAACTTGGCAAGTACAGTACATGAGACCAACATGAGTGAGCATTATCAGAACTCATTAAGGGGGTGTCCAAAGTAGGGGCAGGTCAGCAAATCAGACTGAGAAAGGAGAACTGAGGATCTCCCAAGATGCTGCAGTGGAAAATACACAGGCAAAGGTATGTTTTCCACACAGCAAAAATAACTGCAACAGTGGAACCCATTAGACCAGGGTTTACCAAATTTGGGTTTTTTTTACTACAATTCCCATCATCCCTCACCACTGGTTCTACTAGCTAGGAATAATGGGAGTTGTAGTCCAAAAACAGCTGGAGACCCGAGTTTGATAAACCCTGCATTAGACCCTGAAAAAGGTGCAAGGTATGGGACTCAATATGGGCTTATACCCCCATGACTGTTTTGGACTAAAACAAAATTCAATCATAGATATTGCAGCTTCTTGTCCAGCTTGGCCCCTACAGGTATGGTGTGGCAGCACAAACATGTAAAAACAGGACTGGGCTAAGCAGGCCTATCACATCCCTGTAGTTTTATACATTACCTTTTCATAGTTACTAGCCTTAACTTGCTTGCAACTACCAAACTGCTACAGGTTAAATGGGTGGTTAATGCTCACTGTGTTTTATATTGTACAGTCAGTGTTGTATTGGCCTCTGATAAGCCTCTAACTGAGCATTTAGAGCTAGTTATGTTAGGTGACAGTGGTAGTTTAATTCAGATTTATGCAAAGCAGGCAATTTGAGATTTATGGGGATAAATGCACCCTTTCAACTGCTTCAATGTGAACTTTAATTTTTAACTCTAACCAAAATTAAACATTTACCTACCTAACCTGTAATTTAAGGTTTAATTTTAACAGAAGACAGGCTTCAAAACACTTCATAAGCATGTTAGCTATTGTGGCAGACCTTCTTGAGACTATTTAAGGCAAACAAGTTAACAGACTCAATTACAAGGCATGTCACACCTGTGTTTGGAGGAGAGAGACAAAGAGGACTGCCCTTTCTCTTAGAACAGTCAGATAGTCATTGTTTTTTAACTCTCCATAGCAACTTGGATATTTTAAAAATCTAATTACCATGCTAAGTTATGAAGTACTTAGTCAACAAAAACATATATATCTCAGCCATACTGAAATGGCAATGGTGGCAAACTAGTTGCAGTATTATCCACATATCCATGTGACATCATCACATCACTGCATAAGCTTACTAGCAAAAGTAAGTGTGTATCTGAAGAAGTGTGCATGCACACGAAAGCTCATACCAAGAACTGACTTAGTTGGTCTTTAAGGTGCTACTGGAAGAATTTTTTTTTGTTTTGACTATGGCAGACCAACACGGCTACCTATCTGTAGCAAAAGAAGTAATGGCCATCTCATTCTCCTCCTCCTCCTCCAGATCAGACACTGCATTAAAGATTGAGGGTTGTTCTTACTCTTTAAAGAACAGCTGAAAACTGTATATACCACACATATTATAGTATACATGTATGCACAGAATTTCTCTTAACAATAATTTGTCTGTATTCAAGTACAAAGATGTGAATAATTTTTCAATAATTGGCCCTCAGTATTATTCCTGCACCTGCTTTATAATTCTCATTAAAATGTATTTGGATAGTACTGTTAGAATGGGACATACAAACACTTGTAGAAAGCATGAAAACTTAAAGTATGACGTTAACACCTGAACTGAAGAAGTGTCATGCCAGAACAAACTTTCAGTATGGATGAACAATATGGGGTTTTGTGCTTTCTCTATAAAAAGCAATTACAGGGATACTAAATTATGAATATCCTGTCTTTTTTTTTAAGTCCACCTTCCGTAAGATGGTGCAACAAGTGCCTCTGGATCCTTCACTCTTGAATTTTCTCTGAGCAAACAAAAAGTCATTTAGGGCAAGCATGATGCTATAGTACTTAGTTCATTTCAATATCACTTTCCACCTATGTTAGTCAAAATTCCTTAGGATAGGGCTTCAATACAACACAGGTCTTTGTTGATTATATGGACTTCAGAGTAGCCAAAGATGCAAGTGATTATGACAAATTCAAAATCCAGGTCAAAAACTGCAGTGTCTGCCTACCTGACTGCCATATGTGCTGTGCCCTTCACTACCTCTGCACACACAGTTAGCCAGAGCAAAAGAGAAATTAGTATATTGGCCTTCAAGGGTGTGATGCCTAACATTCGAACCCACAATAACTTTTGGAACCATATTATAACATTCCTCAGTCTAAGCATTAGTTCATATGCTCTTAAACATATGCAGTCAAGCCATAAAGTAAGGCAAACATCCTCTCGGAGGAAGGTGACACCATTCACAAGGACGCCTATGCTACTCCACGCGCTGCCTCTTGCACAGGATTGTCCCCGCGTTTGACACGCACCACCACACAGGAGCATCACAAAGGACCCTCTTTCGCCGTGCTCTTAGCGAAGGAGCTTCCCAAACGCGGGTAGGTGGCGAGGAGACGACGTCCAGCGCCTTCGCTTGCAAACCCCTTTACCCGCAGGCGCCGCGCATTTCAAGCCCATAGGTGCGCAGCTGCAACAGGACAAGGCAGGCGTGACACGGGCACTTGCAACCTCCATGCTGACGAGAGAGACACGCTAGCTAACCCGGAGGGAGAGCTGCGCCGTTGCACTTAGCCCTCCGCGGGCGCGCAAACGTCCCAGGCCCAGTTCGTGGGCGCTTCAGCCAGCGCATGCCGGGACGCCGGGGCAGGGGGAGCCCTCCTCGGGCAGGGACGCTGGAGCCGGTTCGAGGGGACGAACGCCTCGCCCCCTCAGGTTGGCTGCAGCTGCGGACTCGCCCGTCCCTCCCACCGCCCACCTGAGGGGGTCCCGCTCGGGCGCCTCACCGCTCGCGCCCCGAACAGCCGCTCCAGAGCTCCGCGCTGCTGCTGTTGCCGCTGCTGCCAAGCGCCCACCCGGCGCAGAGAGGCCGCCGCCGCCATCATCGTCGGCTCAGCCTCCCGGAGCTCTACCTCAAGCGGCCTACGGGCCGCCCTTTCACCTCGGCGCGTCTCGACCAATCAGGAGCCGCTCCGGCGAGCGAAAAGGCACACGCCTCCTCCCGTCCTGCCTCGGCTCGCGCGCCTCTCCTCCAATGAGGCGGGGCGACCGCTTCCCAGCGGAGAGGGGTGCGCGGCGGCGGTGGGCGGGGCCCGCGCCGCAGACAGAACGCGACGGAGGGGCGAATAAGCGCAGTAGCTGGAGAGGAGAACTCGTTTGGACGCAGCAGCAGCAGCACCTGTATACTTGCGTGGTCAGGCCCGCGCAATCTGCTTTCTCGCGCTTCGCCAACGCACCCCCACCACCTCAAGCCATGGGCGTAGCCAGGATTTTTGTTGAGGGAACAGGCCTTTTGTTGGGGGGGGGGGGACAGAACCTCAGTTAGCTATGTATTTTTATTGATTTGTATTGATTTGCTACACCCATGGGGGCGCAGCTGCCTCCCCCTAAATCAAGTAAATAAATAAAAATCCTTAACTAAAAGTGGAGATTGTTTTGACAGATTCTTCTGAGCACCTGGGGTCAAACGAAAGTTAATTTAAAGCAGCTATTGTTGACACATTTCATTCCGAATCTGCTAGGCAGAGACAGACAAAGGATGATGACAGGAGGGTGTCCGTCCTGCCTACCCTCCCCCCCCTAAATTCTGGCTATGCCCATGACTCCTGTCCTTATTTGCCATCCCGGCTATACCATAGTCAAGGATCACAGAGCCTTATGTCCAATTGCAGAGAAACTTGCCTGCAGTTCTCAACCAGAGTAGCTCACTTCTTTTTTTTATGGTATCACGGCATCAGGAGTGCTATCCCATAATTCCTATAATGCAGAGAGGTTCAAATAGCAGGAAGCATTGCAGGAGTTTGGACTAGATGACCTTATGATTCTAATGCCCTAGGCCCAATACAGTGGTACCTTGGGTTAAGAACTTAATTCGTACCAGAGGTCCGTTCTTAACCTGAAACTGTTCTTAACCTGAAGCACCACTTTAGCTAATGGGACCTCCTGCTGCCGCCGAAGCACGATTTCTGTTCTCATCCTGAAGCAAAGTTCTTAACCCGAGGTACTATTTCTGGGTTAGCGGAGTCTGTAACATGAAGCGTATGTAACCCAAGGTACTACTGTACATTTAGGTTGAATATCTGAAGTCTAGATTACTCACACCTGCTCCAGAGTGTTTCCACAGATGACCTACTAAAGCTTATTGAAAAGTAAGTACATTACAAATATGCCCTTTTGGGTAGCTTACAGCCATAGACGTTGTTCCCTGCATCCTCCAAACATATAACAATGAAAGAGAACACCTCTTGTCCGGTATGATTCCAGTTCAGATAAGGTTTTTCCTTCCCAGCCAACATGCATTGGCAGCCAAGATTGCTCTGAAATCCCCCAGAAATTAAAGATTAACCCTGCAGGACAATCACCTCACTTGCAATGTGAACAGAGGGGGAAAGTCATAGGACAGTTCTCAGCCAGAATACTAAAATGTGGCAGTGTAGGTTTTCCTTACCAGCTTTCTGTTTGCTTCAAAAGTTCACTGGAACAGTGGCTATACAGTCAGTGACTGTATCCAGCATTCATACACGGAAGACAGAGAGGAGAAGGCCTATATGTTCCTCTCCCCACCCTTCTTTTCCACCACACAACAGAACATCTATACTGGACTACCTAGTCCTTGTCAATACTGCTGGCTGGTCTCACAGGGCTCTTTGCCTACATAGGTAATGGATGGTATTCAACCATATTTTATTCTTTGCAGACCCACTGAAATTAATGGACCTAACTTAGTCATGTTCATTCATTTTAGTGTGTCTACTCTAAGTAAAACCTAGTTGACCACCACCCAATGCGTATAATGGAAGTGCTCAGCAGAGGATGGCCCTCTGGCTCTGACATTTGTGACCCCAATCCATAAATAGAGAAGCATATTATTATCTGAATCAGTTGCTGGTTGGTAAAACCAGCCTAGAGGCAGCCAGTCCATGGGCACCCTAACCTTGTCAATATATTATTTCGGTTTCTAGCAACACATACGGTATCTCATTCATCCTCAGAGCAACCCTGCATGGTAGGTGTCTAAGAACTAAATTTGCATGCAAGACTATGGCTCAGCTGCAACTCTGACATTATTGCAAATAAATTCTACTGCAGAGTGTTCACTCTGACCAACATATCTGGCCGATGTAATAGTGTCATGACTTGTTGATAGATACCTCACCAATCCTTATTTTACAGATACTTGATTTTCTTCCTGTATTTTCCAGCTTTGCTTCCTCTTTCTTGGCTTCCATTATATCAGTGATGGCACCAGAAAAAAATATTTGGGGGGAAAGAAAGAACAACATGCATTTCAGTAGGCTGGGGTGGGGGAAGGAGACCAAACCATCTTTAGTCTCAAAGTAAAACTTGCGTGGAAAAGAATGTCAAACTGTTATGCATCCTTAAAATTACAAAACCTGCAATGCAAAATGAAATTATTTGATTGTGATTCACACACCTTTTAGCCTCTTTATCTAGCAATGCATTCAGTGGCTACCCTATTAAAAAACAATGGTGATCATAATAATAAACCACAAGGAAAAGCTAGAGCTTCTATTAGAGAACTTGTGGATAAAAAAAACTCAGAATATTTCACATGGTTGCTGTTGATGGAATTTCATCACCTGCCAGACTAGTTTTTTAACCGTCATGCCTTCATCTGAATATCTGTGTACTAAATGGGAAAGCAGTGGGTCAACTACTAAGGAGAAATAACAAAGAAAATAATTTATGTCTGCACAAGCTCTGATCTTTAATTTACAGTGAAAGCAAAGTGCTTTTTCCATAGTAAATAGGTTTCAGACTCGCTCACTCCTTAAAGGTTAATGCCTGCCATGCAAACAGCATTCAAGCGGTAAGCCACTTTCTCAGCACGTGGTATCCTGAGCTGATGTTGTGTCAATATTTTTAAAAGGGCAAACAGACTGTCCCTGTGTAACTATAGGCCAGCTCGCCTGCTATCAGGGAAATCAAGGACAAACCAATAGGAAGGTGGATGAAAGACTGAAGGGGGGGGGGAGAATCTAAAAGAAGAATGTTCTTGATTTCATTCACCTTTCAGATGTGACTAATGGGGACAATTGGGTCAAAGTGGCACGCTCTGAGCTATCATTCAGCCAACAGAAATTCTATATTAATACAGATTTGTGTCTTCCTGTGCTTGTTCTTAGCCAAACCACACCACCCATGCACAAGACAGAAGTACCAGCAGACTTGCGGTAACCCCAAGGTATGTACATGTACAAAAGGGGGCGGGGACTTAGGAAAAGAACCCCCCCAAACAGTCTCATAATAGCTTGATGGCACAGAATATTGAGATACTGGAGTAGGGGGAAACCATACAACCTGACCAAGGGGAATAGAATAGAGTGACTGAAATAGAGAAACACTGATGTATTTTTATTTTATTTATCTAAGTTGTAGACAGCCCTTCATATAGTGATTCCAGGGCATTTTCTAATAAATTACAAAATTTACAATCAAGTAAAATATACATTTTTTAAAAAAAAATCTAACACGGCAGCACAAGAAAATATAAAAATCAGCACTAATCACCCATTTATCCTGAATGTCAGAGATAATATTTTACATGTTCTCACTTGGTGGTGGAACTGATCTCATCAGTTTCTACCATCCATACCTTCATGGGAAGGCAGTTAGGGGCCCACAACAATAAAGGAAACTTTTATCTCGGTTGCTTCACTGCACATTATGCCAATCCCACCAGTAGGAGGACAAAGAAGGCCCCCTCTATGGACCACAGGGTCTAGAGTGATTAATGTGGAAGAAGGTGCTTTGACAAGGAACTGGGTCCCAGACTGTAGGCAGCTTTAAAAGTTCATAGTAGCTACTAGACCCAGTAACACATGGGCAGCCAGCGCAATTTCTGCAAAATATGTTATATATGACTTCATGCAGGTGCTCCAAGAATGCTATCTTGCAGCAGCATTCTACACTATTCTATACTATACTCCTTAAAGACGGCCTCTCCTGTATGAACCGTGCGAACATCATCTGAGGCGTTTATTCGCGTGCCTTCTGCTCAGAAGGTCCAGAGGGCAGCAGTACGATAACCTTGCCTTTTCTGCGGTGGCTCCCCACTTGTGGAATCCTCTCCCCAAGAAGCCATGCCTTGTCTAACGCCTTTGTTGCATATCTTTAGGCGCCATACAAATACTCCTACACCTTTGGCTAACCCTGATGTTGGGAAAGATGGAGGGCACAAGGAGAAGGGGACGACAGAGGACGAGATGGTTGGACGGTGTTCTCGAAGCTACAAACATGAGTCTGACCAAACTGCGGGAGGCAGTGGAAGACAGGAGTGCCTGGCGTGCTCTGGTCCATGGGGTCACGAAGAGTTGGACACGACTAAACAACAACAACAATGGCCTATTAAACTGTGAGTGTGTGGGAGGGTAAGTTTGTTACTATGGTATGTGATCCTTTAAAGCAATTGCTAGCCATTCACTTCATTTTGCTGGGGGTGGGGGATGATTTGGTCCCCAGATATGATCTGAAGGCACATAAAGTGAGGGTATGGCTACAGCCTGGGAAATGTATATGTACTACCTTAACTTCTATCATGGAGGAAAGGGGGGATATAAATGTAGTATACTGTATTATATTATAATAATAATAATAATAATAATAATAATAATAATAATAAAATAAATAATTTATTATTTTATACCCCGCCCATCTGGCTGGGTTTCCCAGGCCACTCTGGGCGGCTTCCAACAAAATATAAAAATGCAATTTGCCCTAATTTGCCCTAATTTTGCATTCTGCATACCACAACAACCTTAAGATCTCTTTGTAATTTGTGGACACACTTGGAATTCCTTAAAATGGAAATTCAGAGAAAGTAAAAAGCTTTGCGCAGTGGCAGTATCGTGGCCAATGAGGTTAATCCGAGGCACGACTATTGCTAAAATAAAAATAAAAATAAATAAAAATGGAAATTTAGGGCATTTGAAAATGTCAAATGGTTTTCCTTGGTATAGTTGGTTTAAAATAAATACAGATTTATCTCACACACAGAGAGACCAAAATCCCTACTATAAATGAGTTTCAACTGTAGGCAATCATTTCCCACAAAGTCACAAATGCTCTCTCTAAACTGCAGTTCCAGTTGGCTTGAGCAGATGCATTTGAAAAAGGCCATATGGCTAGCCCTGGATGTTAAATAGTTTACAGGGCTCTTGGCATAATGGGAAATATCATGTGCTGAGAGTTGTTTAAGGGCCAGGTTATGGCTTGCCTGAAGAAGACTGGGCAGCAAAATGAACATTTCCCCCCTGCTATGTGGAACACATCCTGCTTAGAGCTTTGTCACCATTAGTGTGTACCAGGGACAAGCTACCTCTACAATTCTCCAATATACCTATAAATTCCAGGGTTAGTCTAAAATGGATCTTAAGAGGGGCAAAGGCCACAATATGGTCTACGTTCTAGGTATTTCTGTGAAGTGGACAGCTTAAAGTACTAAGAAGTTTAAAGGATTGGCGATCATCCATATTCAACACCGAGGTTATAATTATGGTAAAACGTAATAGGAATTTGACTAACACATGCAATGCACCTTCATCTCTGCCTATGTGTATGCATATTTATGCTAGGTTTGTGGGTAAATGCAGTCAGATGGGAGTGCTTGACATGATGGCTTAGAGGTCTGAAAAACCTCAAAGTCTAATTCGCTGCTTAAATTTCAAGGGCCAGCTACAGATATTTTTGTGGTCCATTTTTATTTCACGTGGCTGAAAATTACGTTTTTTCTCAATTTCATGAGTATTTTTTTTAAAAAAAACAACAATAATGTCCCAACTGCAGGAGCCTGTGCCTGTAAGGGTAACTCAAGCCAAAGGAAATATTTATCCTCCAAAGGCAACTCGTACTGTAATTCATTCACGTCAAAACCAATCAGCTGATAAAGAATCCCACACATATTCTGCCTCCAACCTTTCCACTTCCTGCTAAACATTGATATAGCCTAACTGTTGGCAGAGAAGAAAGAATAGCATCCGAATGATACATCTTTGCCCCCTTTGTACAGGGTTATTACATTACACAACAAAATCCTTAGGCGTTGACGTCAGTCCTCCCCATGTATATAAGACACAGAGGCACAATGGCATTATTGCTGTGTTTTCATTTGCTCCGCAGAAGGGTTTCTGTTTGCAGGCCCCATTTCATACATAGGCAACCACCTGCAGGGAGACATCAAAGGAAGCACCCCACTGCAGCCACGGGAAACTGACTAGGATTACAGAGACAGAGAGAGAAGGCTGCAAGCAGAATGTCTGCAACCAGCTGGATGGGAGAGTAAAGAGCTTGATGCAGACGGAAACTGCCTGACCCAAGTCATGTTTCCTTCCTTGCAAAGGAACAGAGACACTTTACGCATGGAAGGAGTTCATTAAGGCTGGAGGGACAAGGAGGAAAAGATATTACACCCCAGCCTTCCCATACAACTATAGACTGTACAGTCTTGTAGGGCACAATCCGGTTCCCAGTTACGGGCCCCTAAATGCCATTGAAATCAATAGGATTTAAGGAAGCTTGCAGCCAAAGGAAATAATGTTGTGTTATATGGCATGATTAGGGCAGTGTCAAGGGAGCATTTGCCATCTCAAAAGCAGCAAGGGTTTTGTTTGTATAATATCATCAACATTCACCAGGATTTTAACATGTTTGTTTGCTTTTACATTTAGGGAAGATGTATACTGTTTTACTGGGTGAATGTAGTACACAGCCTTTAAAATGTTTAAAAAAGAAAGAAAGAAAAATTGTACCTGAAATGATGAGACATTTCTACAGACATAAGATACATATTTGCTTACTCTAACTACTTTTTCTTTCATCTAAAGGACTTGAATAATCTAGCTTCTAAATATTTGTCAGTTAATACAATGAATCTGAAATGAACACAAAATGGTGGTAGCATAGTGAGGGAAAAGTTTGTTACATGCTATCAGTGAAGACACAGACACTATCCAATAGGTTTCCGCATCACTTGAAGAGCCACAGTCCACACAGTTTTTATGAATGAAATGCAGCTCCAGCCATGAGCCAAAGTATTTTGCTTTATTGCTTTGGAAAGGCAGCCATTCTGAAACAGAACCATTGTTCTGAGAGAAGACATCGAGAACACCTGCAGCAACAGATTGCATATTCTAAAGCTTGTGTACCTGGAAAGACATGGTGACTTCTATGGCCTTTAGAAACTATGAGCAGAGTTGTATTGCATTCCCTGTCTCTGAACATGGTAAATCTTGCGTCAGCTCACAGTGCCACAGGTCATGGGTTGCACTGATTTTCCAGTCAATGTGCTCAGTTCTAAACATTTATTTGCTTGTTCAACAAATGCTAAGGTCATGCTCTAATAGGAATGTTTATACTCTGGAGCCAAGAGAACAAGTAAATAAGCAATCTTCCCTGTGGGATAACTTAGCAAAAAAGTTGCAAAATTTACCATGCACTGCTTTGCAAGGGCCTATGCTGAACTACTGAACCTGGTGGAAGCCCATGTTGTTTGAGCATGGAAAATCAATGTGCATTGTTCTAGCAACATGGCACCCTCCAGATGTCATTGGGCTCCAGCTCCCATCAGCTCCACCCAGCATGGCTGATAGGGATGATGGGACTTGTAGTTCATCATCTGGAGGACACAATGTTGGCTACTCCTGTTCTACGTTGTCTGTTCTTGCCGCATTAGAGCCATCAAAACATTGATGAAACTAGCTCTAGAAGTAAAAGAAAATATTTTATTGTCAATTTTAACATTGTTTAGATTGGAAGTTGCTTTGAGCATTCATTTTAATGGAAGGCAGAATGTAAATGCTTTTATGGAAGCTAACAAAATGTACATCATACTTGCTACCCAAACAGGACAAAAATATTTAGAGCAAAGAATCCAAAGCAATCAATTAAATTATATCTATTTACATATCTTGTTTCCCAAAGTCAGCCTAACCAGATAAAAATATGGAAAACAAGTTTTTAAAGAATAAGTAGACTGTCACTAGACAGATAATAGTATACCTGGAAAAAATGCTGGGCATGTAGGCTTAGTGATCGTTACTTAATTTGTTTAAGCAGAAAAAGCCTATTTCTACAGCGGAATACAAATTAGGGTAATTATGTTGTGATGGAGCACTGCATGTTTAAGATGAAAGGCTTTCTTTACAAAAGCTCCTTCATCACTTCAGTAGACGAATATAAAATCCCACTTAAACAACATGGTATTTTCCATATTTCCATCTCATCAAAAAGCCTGTTAATCTGTCGTTTTTTAATTGTATGGTAAAGTAAGGGGGTTTTCTTCCTTAAAAAGACCCTTCATCATTTAAACAATTAACACAGATGCAAATGTGTACACGAGTATAGGCAGGAATTGACATTTTAAAGTGTCAGTTGTGTAATGTGTAATAAAATGCAGAAAGCTCTTTATATTGCATTACATCAAAGAGCTTTGGACCACAATCTAGAGGGCTGCAAGCCAAAGGCGTGGGGTAGCCGGGGGGGTGGGGTGGAGAGAGCGTCACTACTGGAGTTGGACATGCAGATGCACAAGCTATATGCATGCTTTGCTGCAAATAAAAGACTTCTACTTAAGAAAAATATTATTTAGATATTACTTGGCTTTCTGCATGCCTAAGCTTTTGCACTAGGAAATTACTACTACTCTATGTGCTTTTGCCTTCAGGTTTGCAGCTGCAGACCCCATCCAGTTATTTCCCTTAGTGTAGTTTATACCTAAAAGCCTCTGTGCCAAGCTGCCATAGAAATAGGCACCCATTTTCAGTGGGGCTCACTCAGGGGCTTCAGTGAGAACCACACTGAAATTGAAGTGCCCCATTTCTTGTGATAGATGGTGTGTATTACCGCAATTCATTAGTCACTTAGAAATTCTGTACTATTGGAATCATCGCCAGGTAGAAAACGTTAACCTGCAAGAATGCATTCGACACACATCTATTTCTGACAGCAGTCCTGTAAGGTGGTCTGTGTTATGAACTACCCTAATGGGTGGAGCTGAGAGGGACTGGCTTGACTGAGGCCACCCACAAAGCTTCTGGCTCAGCTGAGATTTGAACATTTAAATAAGCTGCTGCACTAAGGCAGGTCTCCACAACATCGTATCAGCTCTGATGTGCAGGAATGGGCTGTCTTCAACAGAGTCAGACCACTGGTCCATCTAGCTTGGTATTGTCTACACTGACTGGCAACAACATTCCCGGTCCCACCTGGAGATGCCAGAGATTGAAACTGGGAACTTCTTCATGCAAAGCAGATGCTCTACCACACAGCTACGGCCCTTCCCAGCATGTTCATATGTCCTTCGTATGCGTAAGCACAGTGACAAACACAAAGGAATCCCACAGCTTCCTAAATTGGATGTTTTCTGTTTGGAAACAAATAACATGGAAAGTGCTCCTGCGTTCATGGAACAGTTCCAAAGACCTCTATGGAACATCAGCATGTTCCATAACATTGTGGTAGCTATTTTTGTTTGAATCTGAACTGCTATAATTGCAATTTTGCACAGAGAGCCCCCTGAAATTATGACGACAGCTTCCAGCCAACATTAATGTTAAGCTTGGACTCTCTTCTGAAAGTAAGTTGTGTACTGTGGGGTCATCTGGATTTGAAATTCCTGAGCCACCAATGGCAAGCTTAATTGCTTCTGAGCATACCTGGGCTGTAGGTTCCCGGGCTACCATCTGAAAAAAGCAATGTGACACTAGAAGTGTGTGAAGGGTCCTGGGAAAGAGCAGATGCTTGCCCCAATAGGATGCCCTGCACTCACTGATTCTGTTCAGACATGAATAAGGAACCATGTGGGTTCCTGAAGCAAAGATTGCAGCTGCAGTGCTCCTTCCCCAGTCCTGCTGCTGCTCTGCTACCTGGGGCTAAGCTATGGGTTGGCTTAGCATAATGTCTGAACTCTGAATCATGGTTTGTCTCACTACAAACAAACCACAAGCTGTAAACCAAGAACAACCTTGGTTACAGATTTGGGTTTGTCTGGAGCAAGACAAACCATTAGACTGAGTTTAGACTAAGGTTACCAGATTTTTTTCAATGAATCCGGGGACCCTTTTCAACTTCAGTTGGAATGGATGGATTTTGTCAGGGGACTGATTTGTAAATCCGTGGAATGTCCCCGGGAAACAGGAATGTTTGGTAACCTTGGTTTAGACATTATCCTAAACCAAACCATAACCTAGCCCTTGGTAACACAGCAGGACTGTGGGAAGAGCACTGCAGCCGTGATATTTGTTTGGAAACTAGCTCATTCACACTAAACCACAATTTGGCTTGGTATGACATCCAAAGTAGGCAGCTGAATAAAGCCAATAATGATCAGGTGATTAGAGCGTAGACTAAGACCAGAGAGACCCAAGATCAAATTCTTCAGTGAGTGACCTTGGGCTAGTCTCTCAGCCTAACCTATCTGTCAGGGTGGTTGTTCAGATGCAACTCAGCTTGCACTGTAGGCTCACATAACTAGACAGGAATCTCCAACTTTCCTAGACTGTCCTCCTTGTGTTGTCCTATTGACCTTCTTTCAGTGTTAGGCTGATTCTTTAGGTTTCCTGATCTCCACCCCCCCCCCCCTTTTTATTATAAGAAGGACTTGATCTTACTTTCCTACTTTGTTCCTTCATCTGTACCTTGGGAGAGAGGAGACATATTTTTGTGCCCCTCCCGTTGAAGACAAAGACCATGCATGGCTCTTAATATCTCCCCCTTATATAGAACGAGGATTTTTTCCCATCAAGCATATATTTCCTTTAATAAAGTAAGCTTTCTTATTTTCCAAACTCAGAGACTCAGTGTGATTGTATGCAGGGTAAAATGTGCTCCTCCAACATATTTGCTTAAATACAGCCACAGAATTCAGTGTTCAGTTAAATTTCCAAGTTGCATGTTAGCTCCAAACTCCACAAGTTGTTAGGGTAAGATAGACAGAAGAATCATCTACTCCTCTCTGAGCTCCTTGAAGTTAAAATGTGAGATAGATAGATAGATAGATAGATAGATAGATAGATAGATGATAGAATTCCTTCTCAGCCTAGTGGTCCATCAAAGGCCGGTACAGCCTAAACTGCCAAGTATGCCTTAACTCAGGCACCCCCAAACTCAGCCCTTCAGCTGTTTTGGGACTACAACTCCCATCATCCCTAGCTAACAGGACCAATGGTCAGGGATGATGGGAACTGTAGTCCCAAAACTGCTGGAGGGCAGAGTTTGGGGATGCCTGCCTTAACTGTAAGAATAAGATGAAGTGAACCAGTTTAGCCAAGTCCCACAATTAGAAATGTCTGGGAATGGTCAGATTAATTTAATGAGCCTATATGTTAAGTTAAATCTATTCATGTTGGATTCTAAACTAAATAAATAAATAAGTGCTGCATTAAACTGTCAGTTAATTTGAAAGGCAAGAAAATCAATTTCCTGGAATAACCAGGCTGTATTTAAGCAAATATGTTCAGAATTGTAAATTATTTTCCTCTCACTAGATAATTTTTAAATCAATATTTGAAGTTTAAGGGCAAAATTGTTTTTAATAAGGATTATTTTAAATGAGGGAAATTTAAAAGGAAAGCAATTTAATTGCCAAGGAACCAGATCAAAGCACATATTTGAAACTGGCATATTTATAACAAATTATCAAGGTGGATGCAGTTTAATAAAAAGTAAATATGAAAATGGTTTCGGCTTCCCCTCACCTACCCACCTAGAGAGATGAAAAGACTCTTTTTGCTACATATTCCCCCTCTACACCAAGAAAAAGAAACAGGGTGGTTAGGCTGGGGATATGTACCCTGAAAGGGACAGAGACAAGAGAGCAGTTTTCTTTAATCTAATATGCTTCTAGACATGTGGTGACTACGCTGCTCCACAAAACATCCAACCAAATCCTTCGACTGCAGCCTAAAACTACCCAAAAGCACTACTGAAACATGTTTTCAACAGGCTCCAAGCACACCCACCAAATAACAATCGTGGACATAAAAATATCAATAACTTCATCAAAATGCACTTGAAAACATTCCCAGTCCCACAAAAAACAAACAGAAAAAAAACAGCCAAGTATTGGGTCTCTTCTTTTCTTTTTAACCCAGAGCAAGTTCACACATGCATGTATTTAGCTCGGTTATTCTATACTTGTTTGCTTGCAACTGAATGAGGCTCAAACTCCATGATAAACTTAGCTGCACTCTATGCATCTGTGAGCTCTTTTTCTAACTTATTTCAGGTGTATGTGGGGAATTACAGTGGTACCTCGGGTTACATACGCTTCAGGTTACAGACTCCGCTAACCCAGAAATAGTACCTCGGGTTAAGAACTTTGCTTCAGGATGAGAACAGAAATCACGCAGTGGCGGCGCGGCAGCAGCTGGAGGCCCCATTAGCTAAAGTGGTGCTTCAGGTTAAGAACAGTTTCAGGTTAAGAACGGACCTCCGGAACAAATTAAGTACGTAACCAGAGGTACCACTGTGGGGATTTCTCACAGGTCCTAGTATAACCACTTCACCACATGGAGTCACTAACAGGTTGATCCTGTGCATGTCTAACTGAGTTCAGTGGGAGTTGCTCCCAGCTACATGTGCATCATATCTGAAAGGTTGCAAAATGTATTTTAAACAAATATTTGGGGGAAAGTTGATTGGTTCAACGGAGCTTCCACTTTGGGATGATTCGTTCATTACAGAAGATGACATAAACACAAAGGCTGCAATCCTGAGCATAGGCTGCTTCAATCCCTTTTTTTTTTTAAATCTCAGGCACTCAAAACAAGAATTTGCTAGAATCTGACAACATACACATAAAACCAGTGAAAAGCAATATAAGCAATTAAAGTGTCAGATGAAAGACACACACAAAAAGGACATTCAAAGGGTGACAGGATATACAGTGTTTATATGCAAATGCTAGCAGCCTAGAGCCAAGAAGGGTGGATTAGAATGCCTAGTATTAAAAGAGAATGTAGATATAAACATATCAGACACCTGCTGGAACAATGGAAATCAATAGGATACTGTCAGGTCTGTATACAAAAACCTTCAAAAAAGATGGAGTAGGATGAACTAAAGAGACTGTAGTACTATATATCAAAGAAGAACTGAAAATCAAATGTTAGGAAATAAGCAATCATACCGAAGAAAATCTGGGAGGGGTGGAAGCTGAAAAGGCGTGTGTTGTTCAGTAACAATGCTGCTAAATGGTAGAAGTGAGGTGGTGCATTTGTTTTGGATCCTGCAAATGCCATGTTTGAACACTTTTTAGATCAGTGGTGGCCAACCTTTTTGGGAAGTGTGCCACTATTTAAATTCAAAGGGTGGCAAAGAGCTGTTTGCTCTAGTGCACATGGCCATACATAGGCAGGCAACCATGCCTTGGGGGAATGGTTTGAAGTCTAGTTAACTGAGACAGAGTGGTCCAAAGTGCAGAACTGGAGAAGCAGGCAAGAGTGTAGACCCGGCTTATTGGCTATACACCTTAATCAGGTAAAGGTAAAGGGACCCCTGACCATTAGGTCCAGTCGTGGCCGACCCTGGGGTTGCGGCACTCATCTTGCTTTATTGGCCAAGGGAGCCAGTGTACAGCTTCCAGGTCATGTGGCCAGCATGACTAAGCTGATTCTGGTGAACCAGAGCAGTGCACGGAAATGCCATTTACCTTCCCACTGGAGCGGTACCTATTTAACTACTTGCACTTTGACGTGCTTTTGAACTGCTAGGTTGGCAGGAGCTGGGACCGAACAACGGGAGCTCACCCCATCGCGGGGATTCGAGCCACCGACCTTCTGATCGGCAAATCCTAGGCTCTGTGGTTTAACCCATAGGGCCACCTGCATCCCACCTTAATCAGAGTCAGTACCAAAAGCTTCTGTTGCCCATGCCAGTTGCAGCATCCAGACCAGGGTTTGCCAAACTTGGGTCTCCATCTGTTTTTTGACTACAGCTCCCTCACCCCTGACCACTGGTCCTGCTAGCTAGGGGTGTTGGGAGTTGTAGAAGAAGAAGAAGAAGAAGAGGAGGAGGAGGAGGAGGAGGAGGAGGAGTTTGGATTTGATATCCTGCTTTATCACTACCCTAAACAGTCTCAAAGCGGTTAACAATCTCCTTTCCCTTCCTCCTCCACAACAAACACTCTGTGAGGTGAGTGAGGCTCAGAGAGAAGTATGACTAGCCCAAGGTCATCCTGCAGCTGCATGTGGAGTCCAAAAACAGATGGAGAGCCAAGTTTGGGAAACCCTGATCTAGACTATCGGAGCGACAGACAAGTAGAAATGTTGTGGGCAGTGTTACTGCCAGTAGAACTTAACTGCCATGTATAATGAAAAGGTTAATTTGAAACCAATCTTTTTGTCAGAAAAATACATTTGCAATTGCTAAACAGACATTCTATGCAGCCAAGTGGAAACTCACTAAAAAGGAGAAAAATGTAAAGGAAGAAGCAAGAACTAGTAAGTGGCCCATTGTAGATCCTTAAAAGAAATGGTGGAGTTGCCTTCCAATACACTGTTAGGGGCTCCAACTGGGATCTGTAAAGTTGGCCAGGAAACCTACTACGAACCCACTTCCTACAGATTTGCATGGAGGTGGAGGAACCATTAAGATAGAAGTGAAGTAAGAGCTGCAATAGAGCAGGTCTTCTTGCTCTTCTCTTACGGCATAAGAACCAGCACAGCATTAGAGTGCCAAACAAGGGCCTGAAAGAGCAGGGTTCAAATCCCCACTCAGACATGAAGTTCACAGTGTGACCCTGAGCCAGTCATTGTCTCTCAGTAACCTACCTCACAGGGATGTTATGGATCAAGGAGCACCACCTGGGAGGAAAGGGTGACATAAATGTAATGATACATACATACATACATGGAGCCCTCATGGGAAGCACTGGGTGCTTCATAGAGGCAGAGACGTTCTCAGGGTTGGCTCCACACTCTAAGCAGCGAATAGACATCAACATCACTTCCTATGGAAGACATGTTTTAGATGACATACCTGTATCTTGGGAAGATGCATCAAGGAATGACTGACCCACAGCAATTGCTTCTGCCATGTAAGTATGAAGTAGAAAACAGATTGCAGAGGTGTAACTAGGCCAAGCTGCCCCAGAATCCTCTGCAGTGAACAGGGATTGTATAGCTGAACAGCAGACGTTTGCAGACCATTCAGAGGACAGCATGAAAGAAGGTTTCCTGGTAGTGAAAAGTAATGAAAGTGGTAAGGGCAAAAAAGTAGGAAGGAAATCAGAATTATGAAAGGGGTACTGGAGAGTGCGAATAGTACACCTCAAAGTGTAACTATAGTATACTTATGTGCCAATTGTATCAGAACCACAAATAAATTATATTGATTCTTATGTCTACTATATCAGGGCTGTAGGTTAGGAACTAAAAACCAAAAAAGCAAGGAAATGTAAAGTTGACCAATTCCTGATTCAATGGCCAGCACTGTATATGCTTGCTGGGAAAAGGGTGTGCAAAGGAGGGAGAGAGAGTAAATATGTTAACAATTATGGGTGATATAGCATCTGATATTATTATTACTGTTTTTATGCTTCTAAAACATATTTTCATAGCCCGGTATTCATAATAAAGCCTTATAGAATGACACATTTTCAAATTCAAAACAATAAAAAACATTTAATATTTTAACAACTTAAACTGTCTTTGCAATATTCAATAGACAAATTCCAGTTAACTTTGAAAGTATTTCTCAAAGCATTTAGCTATATGTAATTATTGCTTTACTTTACCAGAAATTGTTCTGAGAGGCAAATATAAACCCATTTCTCTGCTTTGGGGGTTGGTTTGTTTTGTGTTTTTTAAGTATGAAAGTTGAATCGGAATTATGGGAGTCTGCAATTCTAAAAATAAAAGGAATATACAACATGAATAAAGTTGCTTACCAGCATTGAATGAGGTGCTCCATCTATATTCACATCACTTGACAGGAAATCCCATCCATAGCCATGAGACTAATTATTTTGGAACCTAAGGGAAATGTAGCCTAAATAAGAGAGTGATCTGCAGTTAAGGATCAGTGAGCCAGCTAATGGTCGGTTAGTCAGGAGAGAACAACTCTAGAATGTTAATAAAACATGTCTCAAACCCAGTACCTTAGGGACCAGACTGAAACACTGTGTGAGATGAATGAAAGGAAAGGTACCCATTATAGGTGGCAGAATTATGATGCAGGCATATTAAGAAGCCTGATGATGAAAGCATACCAATAAAAGCTAAATTCTCCATAGGTGACTATACTTTTAACACCAAATTTGCAGGCACATTAGTCCAATGTAGACTTTAATGCTGGTTCCAAGTCAAACTCATAATCATTCGCTACCTCCCCTTCCCTCTTTCCCTCAATGAAAATTCTCTTGTAAGACCCCCCCCCCCCATCACAAGTGTATCGGTGCTAAGCATAGTTAATACTATTCAAATCCCCATCTTCCCAGGGTTTGTATACACACTTCATACATTGGTTTGAAATTCTGGCTATAAGGGTTTCACTGATTAGTAGTGACCATGGTCGCTATTATAATGCCAAGCTTAACCAGGTCTCTGTGCGTATTCCTCCTGGTGGTTAAATGTAAACAACTACTGCACAGATAGCTACATCTAGCCCTGCAAAATGAAGTGATTTGTTGAGCATCCACATCTCATAGGCCTCAAAGTTTTGCCTGGGGACAAGCAACTGAAAAGGTTAGCTTGTTCAATCCACTTTGAAAGTTGGGCACAACAATAATACCCAATGACAAAGTAATAATAACAATACTACATCGCAGGACAAAAACATTATACATACATATTCTTCCCCAGTCCCTTTCATTGCAACCCATATGAAACAGATTTTCCTGTGATTCCTTCCGGCATTTACCAACTCTAAATAATATGAGACTTTTAAGCTAATAGCAACATGGGCGTAGCTGAGGGGCATGTGCCCCCCCAAATCAAGTAAATAAATAGAAATACTTAACTAACTGACCAATTGTATCACAGATATATTGGTTCTGCCCCCCAACATAAAGCTTGCCCCCCCTAAAATAAATCCTGACTACACCCATGAATAGCAATTAATGTCTGCAGTTTCCTCAAAGATGCTCCATCTGTATTCTATCAGATGGAGCATTAAGGAAATGTTATATGGGCCACAAACCAATCCCCAACTTATCCAAGTAGGGTTGGGAAAGACTTCTATCAGAACCCTGGGCAGTCACTGCCAGTTAATAATAACAGCATTGGGCTGGATGGATCAATGGTCTGATTTGGTATAATTTTCTGATCTCATATAGCTACAGTGCCCTCTCTTCTCTGAGTCTTAAATGGCACTGCTCTTCTTATTGTCGTAAGACTTGCATAACCATAGGAACCATTTCCCCACTTCCCATTTCCCCACTTCGGTAAAACCTACAAGCATAAACCATCCTAGAATCATAAATGCACAAAAGGAGTCTTCTTCGTTCAACTGTTGGCATAAAATATGTCTGCCTGCCCTTCCTGTCATTGCTTGTAAGTGTTTGCCATTTTTTGTATTTTACCTAGTGCTTCAGTAATTGCAAACATAAGGGTTACAGCTTTTGACTGGCAGATTAATCAACCACAGTGGTACCTCAGGTTAAGAACTTAATTCGTTCTGGAGGTCCGTTCTTAAGCTGAAACTGTTCTTAACCTGAGGTACCACTTTAGCTAATGGGGCCTCCAGCTGCTGCCACGCCGCCACCACCCGATTTCTGTTCTCATCCTGAAGCAAAGTTCTTAACCCGAGGTACTATTTCTGGGTTAGCAGAGTCTGTAACCTGAAGCGTCTGTAACCCGAGGTACCACTGTACAACTGTAGTTGATTAATCAATTATAATTAGATCCCCCTCTTCTTAGCTGCGTAGGCCCATGGCTCAATTTATAGCTTGATTAATTAGTAAAAATCACATTAATTGTGTAATATTATTTAATTACTTATAAGCTCTTGTTAATAATAACGCTCCAGCAAATGTATCTGAACTTGTGCTTATCCACTGTCTAGTGCACCTCTGGGAACATACCCTTTCAAATCACACTCAACTCCAAGCATCTTGTATAGCAGGATGTTGCCATTTTCCAGCTCAAACCAAATAAACCTGCTTCCCTCTGTGGTGCCACTTGAGTTTTCTGTTCTTACAGGCATATATAGCTACTTGTCTAAATTAGTATTCTCGCCGTTTTAGAGAACTGGCACTCTAGCAAAAGGTTATGGCTCTGAAATATAGGGATGGAACTAAGGCGTCCTTCTTTCATTTGCCTATTCCAACCATAGCTGACTCTTGTCTAAACAGTCTCAAGTTCACATTGGAGCACTCTTGTCTCTGTCCACTCAGCCACAGATGCTCTTTAAACTGGGTCATGACCTGACTCCTTCCTGACCTCCATTGTACTACAGGGGAAAACAGACCTCCAATGTAGTTCGCTTGTCCTGAGTCAAAGATGTTAAGGCATACACTGGACTGCCCCCACCCCTTCCCTATTAGGAAGAGTAGGTTCGAAAGTGACATTAAAGAGGAGTAGGTGAGGCACCAATCAACTGGCATTGATTGGCCTCCCTAGCCCCTAGCTATGCATCTCTTTTCATAGGTGCATTGCTAATTGCACATATACTCTTAATAGCACCACAGAGAATGTCTGCTATATACTCCTAGACCTGATTTTGGGTTGTTGGTTTTTTTTCACTATTGTCTGCAATGCAGACTTGCAATTCAACTCACAAAGACTGCCCCCTTCACAATGCTCCAGGAGTTCCACGAGTTACAATTAAATCAAAATTATATTTTTTACAACAGAAATATTACACTAACAGGGTGTGATGTTCTGCTGTCTCGGTTCATGCATTTCAAATTTTAGTGGGATTTTTACAAAGCCACATGGCATCTCTGAAGTATTCCAATCTCTTTCTCAGCTTTAAAAAATTAAAAACTAATCAAGCTAGTCAAATCCCTCTGCGGGATACTAAAGCAGCATTATGAATCTGCCAAAGAAAAAATATATATACTTACTCTAGCATACACATTTTCAAATCTCACTCAGATTATACTATGTGTATAAATAAAAAGACCAAACCAAAAATATCCTGTTTGTTCTTTCTCGAATTTCAGGTCAATTTTGTACCATGTTTTCTTCATTCACACACAACAACCCGTTAATATGTTCCCCACTTCTGCAAGCACCAGAACAAAATGCTCTATAAGTGAACTGAAACTTTACAAAGACTGCTGTAGATTTGCAAACATCAGTGTCACTGATCTATATTTGTGAAGAACTGAAAAATATTAAACACTAATGAATAGAAATATTTTCTAGTGGGTGTAGGTGGTCAAAGTTCGTCAGGTAAGCATGTTTTACATTGCATTGCACACCAGATGGTACCCTTATCGATTTTCATGTCTGCTGGTACACAATCTGGTGGAAAAAAACAAATGTATTGCAACAGGTAAGAAATATGAGACAGCAGCCTCCTGCTATGGTCCTCACACTTCCCTTAAACTTCTTGTGTTACAGAGGATGAGAGATTACTATTATCATTTTTTCAGAAAAACAAGGGCTCTGGGGATTGATGACATCTTTCACCAACATCTGTGGAACTGTGGTGGTTCTGAAATAAAAGGCATACAATGAAGTGAGCTCTAGTCCACAAAACCTTGTAATAAAATTGGTTAGTCTACATTGGTACCACAAGATTCTTCTTTGTTTTTGGTGCATCAGATTAACACAGCTGCCTCTCTGAAAAATGCTGTGTTATGGTGATTATCTGTGACATAAAGGTGTTTCCTAGAAAACTGGGTTTTGGTCCATTTAAAAGTCATACAATTAGAGAAAAGGGAGGTCCTTCTGCCCAGAGCTTGTGATCAGAAGTATCTTTTCAGATGATGGTATGGTTGTGGAAGCGAAATTCTCAGCAAGGTTTTTTAAAAACCTGTTTGGGGGTATACTTGGGGCTCCTTGGAGCTAAAAGGTGATATAAAAATAAACAGCAATATTCAATATTAAGTATAAAACAAAAAAACAGTGATGTTAAGAACAAAACAGTAGGGCAAGGAATGCAAATGAATCCTTTACACTCTGATATTCCTTGCCATTTTTCAAGGGTGATTTCAGCAGTGGGACTTCAAGCAGCCCCTGTTAGTTAAGTATCTGTAGCATTCTGCTTGCAATATAGGCAGCAGTCTAGACATTAATATTCAGCTTATACCACAAGCCTGCTTTATTCTCTCTGAAAGTTTGACCTTATGGCCATCAGGCTTTTTATCCTTTAGTGTGTAGCCAAGCAGGCTGTTCCAACCAGGTGAAAGAACTGCTAGAAACTTAATAGATCTCTATTCCCCAATCTGCTCCAGAAATGATGTTCCAAAGAAGTGAAAGAAATGACCCTGGAGAATGTAGAAACACAGCGTTCTGGGATGCCTACAGGCAGAATCAAGAAGGGTCAGCCAAGACATATGTCCATACACTCTTGAATAACAATTAGGAAAGGGAATCAGAAACCAATGTGCTGTGCTCTGCCTTATAAGTTTAATCAGAGCAAATACCTTATTAAATATTTGTGCCGTATAATGAAAACGGGGGGAGTGAGGTTTGCTCCATAAAAACCCAGAGTGTGTTTTTCCCATCCATCCACCTCAAAACTGCAATCTTGCACTCCGGGATTGAGGGCAACCATAACTGAATCTATTTTAAAGGGTGTTAAAAGTTGTTGCAAGTGGAATGACTGCTCTGTACCTTATGCAGAGTAGAAATGAATGAGTTTCAAAAGTTTTACTGCAAAACTGTCTTAGGCTAGTTACAAAATAAAGCATTGCAAAAATACAAAGTAATACATTGCAATTTAACAAACTAGCAATGTGGCCCAGACTTCATTTTAGTCCTTATTACAGTCCAAAAACTCTCCTCTCTCTGGACTCAGAGAGATCCTATCCAAGCATCTTGCTTGCTCAGGATCACTGAGCTGAGCTTCTACTGCTGCTGGCTGTAAGGACGAACTAAAACGCTAAGTTCTCAAGTTTCACCTTCCTGCTGTGAGAGATCCCTTGGGTTTCCCCTGCAATCATTGATTAACCTAAAGACTGAAACAGAAACACCAAGCCTTTCATTGACAAACCTCTCTTGCCTAATGTAAACCTCTCTGCATAGCATTTTAACTTCAATGCGTACACGCATAATACTTTATGTATATTAAACATATGCCTTTAACAGAGGGGATGTTCTTTAGCATAGGATCTGCCAAGTCAAATGGCTGAAGTAGGGATGTACTATTTCATTAACAAAGCAAAGAGAAAAGCAGGGGCAGCCTTACCATCACCAAATTCAGCTGCCAGTCCAGTCAGTTTCTGTACATTGGTAGAGCTGTGGGAGGGGAGAACGCCATCTTGTACTTTGTCTCAGGCAGCAAAATGTCATGGGTTGGCCCTGGACAGTAGGCAAAGATTTAAGTATGTTGGCCAATGCAAAGGCTTCATACTGCCAGCCAAACATAGGGACTGATGTTACGCACCCCCATTCTTTTCTGAAGAAGGATTTGAGCCATGAGCAAGCACAGCAGGTCATCTCAATAAGGATGTAACAAGATCCTGTTGGCCTATCTAGTCCAGCATCCTGTTCTCATGGTAGCCAACCAGATGCCTATGTGTAACCCAAATGCAATGTGTGAAGCTGTGTGAAAGGGTTGAGTACTGAAAGGGTGAAGTGGATCACTGCTAGCACTGCTATCACTTCCATAACCACTGATCCACAAGTGAGCATACGTTCTATAGAACTATACTTACATAGTTACTTAAATTAATATACCGTATTTTTCGCCCCATAGGACGCACTTTTTCCCCTCCAAAAATGAAGGGGAAATCTGGGTGCGTCCTATGGGGCGAATGCAGGCTTTCGCTGAAGCTTGGAGAGCGAGAGGGGTCGGTGCGCACCGACCCCTCTCGCTCTCCAGGCTTCAGGAAGACATCCGCAGCCTAGGCAGTCCTGCGGGAGTTCCCGCAGGGCTGTCTAGGCTGCGGATAGCAGCCTGCTTCCTGGAGCGCCGGGCACCCCGAAAGCAGAGCGCCCGGCGCTTCGGGAACACATCCGCAGCCTAGGCAGCCTTGCGGGAGTTCCCGCAGGGCTCCCCACGCTGCGGATAGCAGCCTGCCGCCCGGCGCACAACACACCCTGAAGCACAGCGCCCCTCGCGCCAGGCAGACATCGGCCAGCCCCACAAGCTCGGGGGACAGCGGGGACGCGCAGCGCTGCCATCCTGCTGTTCCCCGGCCTGGTTTTGGGGGAGAAATAAAGGAAAACATTTTTTCCTTTATTTCCCCCCCCAAAAAAAAGAACTAGGTGCGTCCTATGGGACGGAGCGTCCTATGGGATGAAAAATATGGTAAAAGATTACATTATATTTTAAAAGTAAAAACAGAGCTATTGGAATTTTGCTGCTGCTTAACTAGATTATGGGTGTCCATTTTGTATTATGGGTGTCCATTTTGTTTGCCCTGCTCCAAAGCAGACAGATTTTTTTAGGGGTGGCTGGGAGTGTCACATCAGGACTGAACTTTATGTGTCACCAAGCACCCTCAATTATATATGAGCAGCATGAGAATTTTTGCGGTCTCGTTACTGTAGATGCAACTGGAAAGCATTACATTTCTCGGACAGCACTGAAGATACAGAATTCAATAAATAGTGACATCTTTGCTGTTTCAGAATGGACTGAATTTATTTTCAGATTTTAGATACAGTAATGTACTTCAGATGTTCCAGCTACTTCACAAACATTAACAAACTAATGCTGTGTAAAATAAGCTATATTATAGATAGAGGTAGAATCCAAGAGGTAATGGTTTGACTAAAAAGGTTGCAATCCCAGAATTACCCACATGGAAAAAAGCCCCACTGAATTCAAGGATTTCCTTCTTCTTAATAAGTATGTACAGAAACCAGGGACTTCTTAAAACACTCTTAGCCTGCAAGCTACACCAGTTTCCTATGTATTATTTTCAATCCACACATCAGACCATTGCTTTTGTTAAAACCATTACATATTTTTATAGTTATACACTGGAGAGGGCAGCTACATCATCATCACCATTATTATTATTATTATTATTATTATTATTATTATTATTATTATTTCATTTATCTACATCTACAATTATTTAACCACAATTTTAACATTTTCAACTTCGACTCCCTTCCCCCTCTTTCTGCGGTTCTGTACATTTCTTTTCGTCCTTTCCTGCATACTCCAAATTGTCTTAACTTATTCTTTTAATAAAATTTTCTTGGTCTATATACATTCACTACTTTAATAACTGCAGGATAGACAGTCATTATAATATACAGTTGCCGTACTCTAATCAAATGGATGCTTCTTCACCTTTTCCAGGGCAAAGTAAAGTATAAACCAAATAACCTAACTAGATACTGAGGAAGAATTCATCCTGATAGACGCGGCAGCAGGTCAAGGCCTTCACCCCCTCTGGCCAGTATTCACTCCACCTCAGACAAAGGGGGTTCTTTATAATTCTGTGCAATACCACACTAGTTCTCATTCTCTATGGGCACTAGAAAAATACCACACAACTCTCATAGCCTTTTCCCTGCTCTGTGTTTAATTGCCTCTTCACAGGAACAGCAAAGGTCTCACCCACCTCATAACTTCCGTGAGGCAGCAAGGCCTGTAGTATCCCCTTCGCCTTTCCTCCCTGCATCCCTGCCCAGCTGCTTCTGGCTGAGATGCTCTTACCATTGCCAGGACAACTTTGGGGTTTGCTGGGCTGTAGAAGCCGAAGAGGCTCAGGAGTGGCTGGTCTTGTGGCTTTCCCCGACCTTTGGCTGCTTTGTCAGGACAGCGATCCTTTATCACCCACAGTTATTGCAGATTTGGAGACCCATTGACTCTTCAGCTCAGTTGCCTTGCCAGGGATATATTTCAGGGCCTCACAGTGTGTAGGAAATCCACAGTAAGCATGACTGATAAGATAACGCTTCCGCAGTTCTGGTACCTAAAGCCTTCCCCCCTCTCTTTATCTGAGAGACACAAATTGCACTGTCATCATCAGGACCCACAGGAAAGGAGGCCTGTGGAAAACCCCATTAAAACGTTTTTAACAACTTCCCCACCAACAGCAACAATCAGAGGCGAGACCAGTCCCCAAAACAGATTCACTCGCCATCTCCGTGGCACAGCTGGGCAACAGACTTCACTCCAGAAACTGGATTTATCAAATAGTCTAGGCCTATGGGCCTTTTAGAGGCCCCACAACAACAGATCAAAATAATATTGATTTGATTTTGAAAGAAAATTACAAAAACTTATTAGGAGATAACTTGTGAGCCTCCCCCCACTCCCCAAGATTTAAACTGCCATGGGCCTTCCACAAGGTTTAATTCGGCACTGCTGACTGTCACATATATCTACACCCATGGTTCCCAACATGGGACACATGCCCCACAGGGGACATTTTGATTTTTAAGGGGGGCAATTTGGAAGCTCGTTTAGACCAAGTTAATGACCTTTTAGGCTTCCTCCATGTGAACAGGAATTCACTTTTTGAATAATAAGAATTCTATGTCGGGGGGGGGGGCATCAGGATTTTAGAGATGCTTAGGTGGGGCATGGCCAAAAAAACATTGGGAACCACTGATCTACATGCTTCAAGGTTCCTCTCAGAATACATCTGAGATCTATATTTTACAGCCAAAAGCCTTTCAATGCAGATACATTTGTTCCGTTCCCTTGAGTGGGGGTTCCTACCGGAAGGAATTCCATAATGTGTGTTTCTTAAAACTACAAAATGGATGGACGAGACCTAGGGTTTATTCTAAGCTTGCACATGTATGTAACCCATGCTGTTAGCGTTATTGGGAGCAGGAGAATACATTGCAAAACAAACAAAGGGCATCTTGACTGAACCCCTCTTCCTTACTAACACCACATGCTCAGTAGCCTGTGCCTCTAGGAAAATTCCAGAAGTCAGTCTGGAAGAGGAGGAAGAGGGCCTTCTTCACAGGAGTCTGGAGGAGGCCTGGATGTTTGTTTTAAGTCTGCTTTCAATAACTGAAGATTTTTCCAAGGTTCCTGATCTACCGCCCAATATTGTTACAAAATTTTAATAACCAAAAGGAAAGAGAACAGGAGGAGAGACAGAAATGGCAAGTCAGGGCCTTTGAAAACACCTTGGACAGTAGGCCCATCCTCACAGTCAGTTTATTTTTATAAAATGGCTCTCACAAAGCTACAAAGGCTTATCTAGGAGAGGGCCGAACTCAAGGGCTAGGCCCTAAAATGAAACCATTATTTTCCTAGATCTCCATAGGCAACACTGTTACAGGACTCGGCAGCACCGTCTTCTGCATGTCTGCTCAGAAAGTAGTCTCTTGGAGTTCCACAGAGCTTATTTCCAGGTTAAAGACTGTGGCCTTGATAACACTGGGGACTCATTAACTTCCTCATCATGAAATATTCTGTTTGCCATCGAAGGCCAGTAATGACCTTCTGCCATCTGCAAGCAAGAAACCGGTCAGTCTCCAAGCAAGACAGTAAATGGACAGAAATCTAAGAATAATGACCATATTCAGAAGCCAGTGGGAGAACATTTCAGTCTCCCAGGATATTCCGCTGATGATCTCAGAGACATTGTCCTTCAATTAAAAAAAAGGCTTCAGATAGGAGCTCCAGAGTGAAACGGCTGAAGCAGAATTCATTTTTGAATTATTCGCAGAGTTTCCAATGGGGTACACATGTACTAAGCCCCAAGCAAGCAGGGCCCCCAGACTCTGAGCTTTCATTTAAAAAAAAAATGAAGGTAAATCGAGCATTTCTAAAGAAAATTAGAAAACAAAACATGGAAGCACAGTTCCAAGATGGCAGATACAGAGAAGCTGCTGTTGCTAAGGATGCTTAATCAGTGTTGCTAAGCAATCAGAGGAAGGAATGCTGACCACCCCTCGGAAGGGAGGCCTCTTAGAGAAGCAGGAAGAAACCAGAGAATCTTGTTGCTGCTAGCATGATGCTGGATGGAGGAGAGTCTGCCTTGCGGTATGTTTGCTTAAGCACTTTCCACCTTGTCCACATTATTTCATTCACTCCCCAAATGTGCTGCTTGGTATGCTTTACTTGGAAGTAACTTCCTTGAAATGAATGGTGCTTCCTTCCTACTAAGAAAAAATAGTGACATTTCAATGACGTGTTCCGCGCCGCCACCGCCCCGCTCCAATTTTCCATGTCCCACCCCCCTCACTACTTATTTGCTTGTCATCACCAGGCTGTTATTTATTAATATACAGTAAAGCAAAAATATAAAATGCAAAATGAATAAGCAAATACAGCCAAAAAAATTAAAAAGCACCTTATTACTGCAACAAGTTACCATTAGTGCCCCATAAGCCAACTTTAAAGCAATTTTTTTATTCAACAAAGAGAGCAAAATGTTGTTCGTTTGTGTTTTGCTAAGGGTTGTGAAACTGCACACTCTTAGAGTATTTATCACCTGTTGTTGTATAATTATATTTTGCTGCCCCCGCTCCACAAAATCTCAAAGCTGTGTATGTTGCCTTCCCCTTCCCGCTTTTTATCTTCACAACAGCCCAGTGATGTAGACTAGGCTGATTGTTGGTTTTTCTGATGCCAAAGTTGTAAATGTGCACATACTTAGAGTTTTGTTTGTTTGTTTGCTTGTTTGCTTGTTCATCAGAGTTGACAGACTTGGGGGGGGGGGTTTGTAGTAAATTTGACTATGAAACATTGCGGTAAAAGCAAGGTGGAGCTGCTTTTCTGGCTTTTGCATGTCTATTTTTCTTCACGTGATTTGTGATATAGTAGATTTGTATCCTGCCATCCAGGAGCTCAAAATTGTGCATCTTAAATGCCCCTCCCCCTTTTATATTTGCAACAGCCCTCTGAGGTAGGCTAGGTTAACTTTATTTAACCACTAGAAACAAGTATGAAAATTGCACCAGGTTCCTAGGTTCAGCCTTTCCTGAGGTAAAGCTAGATCTTGCCAATAGATTGTGGGTGGGTCTATGTAGAGGGCTCAATCCATCAGTATACTGGGCCTAGGAAATCGTGTTGGCATTGCTGGTTGATTAATTCAGATTTAATCAGCGTTTTGGATTCTTTCCAAGCAGAATTGAGCAGTTGGTCCACAGGTAGAACTGTCTCTGTACCAGGTGTATGTAGCTCTGTTCAGGTGTCCAATATCTGTGGGCACCAAACACATGAAGGGGTTAATGAAAACCTGTGTTCAGCGTCAGTCTAAAGGTGGCCATGTGTTCACATGCATAGGGCTTCTTCCGTGAGAATGGGAATCCTGCTCAATCAGGGTTTCCATCCCCATGGAGGAAAGCTTATACATGTGCATGCATCTCTCTACAAACTGATACTGAACATACAGTGATTGGGGAACATGCTTGATATATGCACTGGCAGCTGAGAATGGGGTTGGCCCGTGTATTCTTCCCAGCCTCTTCACGTATTTCTTATTGTCAGGGAATCAAATGCCTGTGTGAATAAGTACATATACATATATATCAAGAGTCGAGAACCATTCTCCACATCCTACCCCACCCCAACCGCCACCTCAGATGTTGCTGATCTACAACTTGGCCTGGGGTGATAGGCTTCATAGGTATCTGCCAAGTGAGAATAATGTTTCATGGATCTGATGAGGTCACACAAATGTTCTTGCTATAATAAATCAGTCTGTTAGTCTCTTCGCCACAAGAAGTGTTGTTTTTGCAGCAGCAGACTCACATAGCTACCCCTTTGGTGATATTATACTTCATTCTACACAGGTATTTAGCCAGCAAGCTTAATCCTTCCACAGGTATTGGTTCAAATACAATATTTTAGTACATGCATAGCTGGGTGTACTGGACGCCAATTCTCTGAAAAAGAATGTTTTTATTACTGTTGTTAGTATCATTGGCTTCGCAGAGAGACTATACAACAGCGTCTTTGTGGAACACTCAGCAGAGATATTTACTCTTCTAAGGGCTGTTTCCTGTGTGGGAGTTTTCCCAGTGCCTTAGAAAACATAATCTGGGTAAACAAAAATTAAAGAAAATTGAAGTATGAGGACTCCTTAATATTACTAAGCCCTGGAGGTTGAACATAAACATTGGAACAAGGATACTACTATTATTTGCTTGTTTACCTTTTCTTGTTTCCCCCCCTTTTCTTTTTTTGTCAAATCAAGGCCAACTTTCCCAGTCATTGAAACAAAATCAACTTGCAAGTGGAAAATGGGAAGTTCCCATGGGAACTAACAACCAGCCTGATCTACAAACCAGTTATACTATGTAATAGAGTACAAACCAGTATAATATTGCTTAAGTCAATGGGACTAATGATCTCATTCCAGGATCTGCTGTGCAGGCCCGGTAGTGCATAGAATAAGACATATGGGGTGGAAGCTGAAGCCATAAATCAGGCATGGGGAAACTTTGGTCCTCCAGATGTTGCTGAACTACAGTTCCCATCAGCCCCGGCAAGCATGGCCAGTGGCCAGGGATAATGGAAGCTGTAGTTCAACAACATCTGGAAGACCAAGGGTAAGGGTTAGAATTCCCCCCTCCCAGACTAGGTGGTGGGATAGACCTCTGTCTGAAGTCCTGGAGATCGTCTGCCAGAGCAAACAGTAGCCTAGCTGGCATACACACTATATTTTAAAGCGCATTGGAAATACATTATTTCCCTGCTTCTTAAAAGTTACCACTCCCAGCAACCCTTTACAAACTACAGTACCGAGGATGGAAATGAGCATAGAATGTGCTTTAAAGTATAGTCTGTATACAGCCTTAGATGGACAAATACTAGTTTAAGGCAGCTTTCTTTGTTGTGCCTTAGGCACAATGCAGCAAAAGCTAGTGGCTGTTCCTGTCCCTGACAGCCATACAAGAATCTTTATTTTATTTGTTTGTTTATCAGATTTCTATACCACCCTTCATCGTAAGACCTCAGGGCGGTTCACAGACTAAAATACAGGATAAAAACAAGTGAATAAGTAAAACATAACAGCAAAACAAGAAGTATGCATATTAGAGTCTGGGTGACCTTTTCCGCACAACTATTCAAGGTGCAGAAGCCCTGTATTATTTTTTATCTGACCAGCAATCAAGCAGGTCTGGCCCTACCATTAGGCAGAATGAGGCAGCTGCTGGAGGTGCAGTCATTCCCCACAGCTACTTTTTATGAGCCATTTTCATCTTCTTGATGGTGCCAGTCCAATCAGATTCTTTATGTGTAATGGATTGGAGGCCATCAACTTATCCATTACTCACACAGGAAAATGTCTTGAGTCAGTCCTGACATTAAGTCATTGTTCTGCATTGGTTTGAGTACACCAGGAGGTGTTGAGACTTCTTCCCCACCCTCCTCCATTATTTAGCATCCAGGAGGTCCAAACCCAATAACAGCCTTGCTAGATCACTCTTAAGGCCCATCTGGTCCAGCATTTGGTATCCAGCAGCAGCCACCCAGGTGTCACTGGCAGCTTAGAAGCAGGGTGTGAAAGTGGTGTCCCTCCCCTGTGCTTGGCCATCACCTCAGCATTTGGCATCCTCTTATTCCTACAGTACCACAGCATAGTTTAGTGAGACAGCTTTCCTGAAAAGGAAGCATGGAAATCATTGTGATGCTCAAAGAGAAAAAGATGTGAAGAATTCAAGTGACAGTTCCTAGTGAACTCGTTCTCTGAGTGGGGATCCTTCTGTAGCCAAAATGGAAGCATCACATCCAAAAGCAGGGGGATACACAGATTTGTGTGATATTTGCATGTAATTTATACATATGATGCAAATTTAAGACTATTCTATAAATTTAATTAGAAATACAGTACTTTACACCATACTGGGGAAGACTTGAGATCAAAGTAATCTGTGTGCCTGCTTATTCTCCTGTCCAGGTACTTACTGTTTAGATGGGCAACTTCAAGGCCCCCATTCTTGCTTCTGGTGATGGCTCTTTATGTATAAACCAGACATAAAACAGCCCTTAAAATAGAGGAATGAGGAATGTCCTCTGTAAATCAGGACATGTGGCCACCCTACAGAAAAGGTGCTCATCAGCAGGATTGGGGACAAGCTTTGCAGAAGTACAACAGATATTTGGAGGGGGGAAGCCTAAAGAGAAGGGAACCCAAAATACCCCCATGAGGAGGACTCACCATGCTGTGTAGCCACATAATGCTGACTGCCTATTGAGGAAGGGGAATGAAACTGAGTAGTTTGGAATTGGCAGAGCTGTTTGGAATAGGGAGAGCTGACTGGAACCCTGAACAAAATCACTCTATGCTGCAATATTTTCTCACATGTCCCTCTTGGAGGTTAAGAATCTCCACAGTGCATCTGGGCACTCCCAAGTTTAAACTTTGGATCCATTTGTTTCACAAGTGATATTTCCCCTTTTCAGTCCTAGCAGCAAAGAACATCGAAGCTGGTATGACCAGTTAGTCATGTGGACCTGAGTATAGCTATTGGGTTTAGGTCTGGTGGGACAGAATGTAGCTGCAAAGCCGCATGCTCCAAAACAATGCCAGTGACTTGGAACCATTGGAAACATTCTGAATTACGTAGCTTGAGTTCTGCATCAACTATGATTTGTAAATAGCATTTGTCTTTCTGGGGTTGATTCCTCAGGCTGCTCTGATCTTAAGGCAGTGGGACCAATGGAGAGTTAACATAAAATGCAGGAGGTACTCGGGGAGGGTTGTGGCTCTGTTTAAGGGTTTCCCACAGGCATTAATCTGAAAACAGAATTATCTGCTCACATTTGGTCTGATATAGCAGCCTGTTATTAAGTTCTTATCTATCTATCTATCTATCTATCTATCTATCTATCTATCTATCTATCTCTATGGTATTTATAACACACCTTTCACCAAATTATTACGGTCTGACTTAGGCTGCACACACACCATACCTTTAAAGCACGTTCACCCACCAAGAGTCCTGGGAGCTATCATTTACTCTTAAAGGTAAAGGGACCCCTGACCATTAGGTCCAGTTGCGGACGACCCTGGGGTTGTAGCGCTCATCTCGCTTTATTGGCCTAGGGAGCCGGCGTACAGCTTCCGGGTCATGTGGCCAGCATGACTAAGCCACTTCTGGCGAACAAGAGCAGCGCACGGACGCCGTTTAACTTCCTGCCGGAGCGGTACCTATTTATCTACTTGCACTTTGATGTGCTAGGTTGGCAGGAGCAGGGACCAAGCAATGGGAGCTCACCCCGTTGCGGGGATTCGAACTGCCGACCTTCTGATTGGCAAGCCTTAGGCTCTGTGGTTTAACCCACAGCACCACCCGTGTCCCCTATCGTTTACTCTTACAGAGCTACAATCCCCAATACCCTTAACAAACTACAGTTCTCAGGATTCTTTTGGGGAACCCAATTTATAGTGTGTACCCAGCCATAAGGTGATTCCTACTTATTGAAGGGGATGTCACATGAATGAACTCTCCCCTTCTCACGGACATGTCCTATTAATGTTAGTAGTAGTAGTTCAATGTGTTTTTAAGGAACATGGATGTGAAGTTACAATAATATATGAGAAGCTGGATATATATCCCTGCTATTTATTGGTTAATTCATTAATGTTTACCTACAGCTTAAACAATATAATCCAAAGAAAAGGAAATGGACAGGAAAACAAAATAACTAGGGCCGTCAATGGATGTTTTATTGATTGTTTCCTTCGTGTACTGCAATTTTATGCAAGTGTCTATTCAGAATTATGCGCACATTGTGTACTCCTAGGAAAGTAGATACAGGATGGCATCCTTAGGGAACAACCCTCCAGTAAAATCTGCTGGGATGAGTAGGTTAGGATCTAGTGGATCTCCAGCTGATCCAGTAGGTTAACTTCCTCCTCCTCAGCTCAACCCGAGCTACAGTAGCATATCTCCACCAAGCCCAGTTGGTGTAAAATGGTGTAAACCCTGAAAAAGGGATGATCAAGGGGACATTCCTGTTTGTGGTTGGGGCAGGATCAGAGAGGGGAGACAGACTGGATCCTAACCTGGTATAAATTAAGCAAGCAAAAAAGGATGGTGTAACTCAAACACTATTTCAGTGGCTTGTTTTCCCTCTGCCAGCCTTAGCCTGGCTCAGAAGCCCCACTCCTGAACAGAGTTTGGATCTGGTGTGACTTTACACCAGCTTAACAACACTGGCTTGCTTCTTGCGCATAAAATTGCTCCTGTTATAGATTATCAGTTCATGAATACATAAATGCTGATTTGCACAATACCAAAACCTCAACACATATATGCCTCTCTGAGACAGTTGTGTAAGGCAACACACAATGTAATTCAACAAAAGCTGCCAATCACTGCTTTTGTGGAAATGTGCCTCTATTACAATAACACCCCATAATTAGGAAAAATAAACCTGCACCCTTAATCCCCAGTCCCACTAATTGAACCTTCTCCATCGGTGAAGTCAATTGTCTCTCTCCACTAAATGAGCAAATTATTTAAAAATATAATCTGAAATTGGCTTTTTTAAACGGAGCACATGATGAGAGTGTGCATTTCTGAAGACAAATGGAACTGTGCCTCGCACAGTCAAGGTGCATAGATGCTGGTTGGTGGCAGGAACGATGCAATCTGGGAGGAACTAGGGATATCCTTTCCTAAGGGCAAAAAGGGTACTATGTGTGCCAAACTACCATGGGGTGGGGGCAAGGTAAAAAATAATTATTTTGGCTGTACTTCCATGCCACCCCACATCCCATGACCATGGGGGGGGGGGGACCTAAGACTCTAGCACCTGTAGAGCCCAGAGCCCAGAAAGTGATCACAGGGTGAGTGGCTGCTCGTTCTATATCCTTTCCGATGCTTGTGAATAAAGTCTTTCCTGGCTTATTGGCGTCTTTCCAAGGTAAGGCGCAAAGAACACACTTTTCCCTAAGAAGGCCAACGACAAATCCCAAACCTGGGAGGCAGGGAGCTTTCTGCAAACTGCCCTTAACTCCGCGCCCGCGCATACTCGCGCGCTGCTCCAGCTATGCTTCTAAACTGGTTGTGCTGATTAAAAATAATAATAATAATTTGCTGCTTGCAAGAGAATAAACGAACAAAAAATGTGTTCTGGACGCAACGCGCTTATTTCGCGTCCCCGCTTCCATAGAAGGTTTGAATTTCAGCAGGGCAGTTTTAAATACGGCGGGGAGGGGCATTTAGACCCCTTTAAGTTCGAAGGGCGGAAATATTCCTGATCCGAAGTGGGTCTGGATTGCTCCCAAACTGCTTAGGATCGGAGTGCCGGGCTTTAAAAATGTATTAGTACAGAACTACCCCAAGCTTTTCAACTGCTCGGTCTACAAGCCAGTTAAACCTGAATCTTTAAATTAGAGCCCACTGTCACCCGGTCTCCTAAACACGTTCAGGCTTGAGGCAAGACTTGCAAACTTAAATTGCCCGTGTCCACGTGTCCGTTAATATGATATTTATTTTTGGCAAGCTAACATGTATTCCTTCGAAATAAGATTCTTTTTAAATTAATGTGGCGAACCTTCCGCGTAAAGGTGCTTGGGATCGGGTTGTAAACTGACAATCCCTCCAAACCGAGGTATTAAACCAGTTCAAGTTGTGGCGGGAGCGTTCTCACGGCACACCATTCACTTTTCCCCGTTAGCTTCTAGGACTGGAAGAATGGGTTTACTGTATTTGGAAGTGTAACCACTTCCCATTCCAATCGTCGTTCAAGATTCTTTCGAACAAAATGGTTTTTAGATCGACATGCAGCTTGGAAACGACTCCGGAGTCACCTTCTTTGGAAAATCAGCGGCGCGCTTTCACACGTGCAGCTGAATGCGGTTTCTTGCTTCAGGGGGTCCTAATGAGGGCGCGAATAAAATGCCCGTTGTCCCGGATGCGCATTCCATTTTCAAATATTTCTCTCCCCCATCCTGGCCTCGCGGACAGGATTCACACGCGTGTACAAAAAAAGAACGCGAGACAGTGGGTCAAAGACGCTTCGGGGCGTCACGTGTGAAAAGGCCCTTTAGTATTCCGGGCATGCGCCCCCACTAACTTGCCTTGACAAGGCAACAAAGCCTTTTAAAAAGCAGCCATGCAAGTTCCCTTTGCAACTTGCCGCAAGAGGCTTCTGCAGGCGAAGAAAAACCCAGCGGCTAAAACGGAGAGAGGGAGGGGGTGCATTTCCTAATCAAAACAGCTTTTCCTTTAGCTAATTAAGCCCCCTCCTCCCTCCAGATAGGGTGGGGGGCTACACGGAGTCGCCTCTCTCTCCTCCCCTCGCCAAAGTCTTCCTTCAACGGGACACCACTTGAACTTGAGACTCCATTGTTTCGGGGGATCCTGAATGTTTTTAATTAAACACAGCTCTCCCCCTTTTCTGCTCAGAAAATATCCCCATAATAGGTTTGGTTCTCTCTCCCTCTCTCTTCTTCTTGTTCTTTTTTTTTAGTTGTCCTGGCAGCTGGCGCTTGTTGGCTGTTGTGTTTGAGCAACGGACTGTTCAAGAGCGGCCCGAGAAATAGCTCCACGCAGCCTTAATAGACCTGTCGGGACAATGAAGGCACCTTGGAAAGGAAACAAGCCGAGCGCAGGGCGGCCGAGGGAGCCGTGGCCAAAGGCGCTGCAGGGGAAAGAGGAGAGGCGGGCTGGGAGGGGAGAGGGGACGTCCTTCGCCATCCTCCGAGATGGAGCGACCCGCGCGCAGCCTCCCAAGCGGAGAAACTTGGGGAGGAAGTTTCTTTGTTTTCCAGGGGGAACTGACTTCCAAGGAAGGCGGCAGCTCTCCAGCGCGCTTCCTCCGCAAAGGAGTCCCCTGGAAAAAGCCCTGCCAAGTAAAGTGAAGCTTTGGATCCTGGCCCCACGCCTTGGACGCACCTCGACCCCAAGCAGAAAGTGCCAAAACTCAATGAGCCTTTCCAGCTCTCCGTGGCGTACTGCATTTATTACGAAATAAGCCTTCCACTTCCACAGATCCGATAAACTTAATGGGGGTTACTTCTGAATAGACATATAGACACAGAGATCTGTTTGGGTGCAACCTGGGGGCGTTTTATTGGGAGTAAGCCTTACTGAACGCTATAGAACTTGCGTCCTAGTAAAAACGTATAGGGCTGCGGGGTGAAAAGGGGGACAGCTTCTCTGAAAATAAGTTCCAAGTCGTGTAACTTCCTAGGTAATAAATTTGAACGCCGGGTCTTAATTTCAGGGAGGATATTTCCCAAATGAGGTACAAAAAGCATAAATGGCACTATCGTCCTAATAATTCATGTTATTGATAGTATTAATCGCGAAAAACACCATACAATATCATAAACTTTATTTCTAACTAGAGAAGAAAATCGTACAAGATCCGGGAAAAAGTGACCTTTCCTGGCCATGTAGGATCGAGGCGCGGGTCGCATTTGATAAACCAATATAGGGGCGGTTTTCACAAGTGACCATGAGATGCGCGCCTTCACTTGTGAATGTTGTTAATGGGGACAAACGAAAGCGGGAGGTGACCGTGGTTCCTGATGTTTTTTAACCTGAATCTTAACTTATGGAGAATATAAGTTTTAGAAAGAAATTGAAGACAGGAGAGGAAAGCGGGCCGGGAGTGCGGCACCAGAAGTGCAAATATGTGTGTGCGCTGCTTGCTTCCCCAGTTAAATCGAAAAGCCTCCGATGCAGCGCTGGAATCCGGTTTCTGAAGGCGCCGCTCATTTTACGCAGTTAAATCTTTCCCGGGTTTGGTATTGCTCGAGTTCCGTTCTCTGTACTTTCCCTTGGAAAAGATGATGTCCAAATTCCATGCCTCGAATATCGCTTTGCCTTTTCCACCCATTCCACCCCTACACACACACACACACGTACATACGTGGGTATCCAACACTAACAGACGGATTCGAACTCGCCACAAAGGTCCCATGTAGCACCGCTATCTCTGCCGGGTGTTTTTTTTTGACGGGGAGGGTACTATACCTAGATTTCCACAGGATTCTCTCCCGAGCAACACGCGATCCTAACCGCCTTTAGCTAGAAGCCGCCGCGCCCTTGGAGTCAGTAAGAGGACAATGGTTTAGGATCGGAATGGAAAGCGCGGCCAAGAGGCCGCCGCTTGAATGAATTAGATCAACAGTGCAGGGACCTTTGGAAAGACCTCAGAGCTACCGAGAGAAGGCTAATTTATTGCCCGCGTAGCTTCACTCCCGGTGGCCACATCCCCTTTTGGCTGGAGTCAGGTCAGTTGCACAAAATTTTAAAAGGAAAAGAAACGTCTCTCTGTAGGTGGGGCGGAACGCTAGAAGAATATTTCTGCCAGGAAACCTCCGTCAATAATTTAAAAAAAAAATGATGGAAGGATACTGGCCAACTTAACCAGACTCTGAGCCGTCCAAACCGCAGCCAGTGGAAACCGTTTCTGCCTCTCATCGAAGCATTATTAGTACCAGCCCCAGCTTTTCGCGTTTGCCCTCAACACAATCCACATGGCAATATGTCTCACTGATGCCAAGCGACTTTCTTCCTTTTATTTTTTGAGTCGAGACGTATGTTTAGCAGACATAGCCAATGCTAGTCCTGCTTAGAGTAGACCCATTGCAGTTAATAAACCCAATTCAGTGGGTCGACTCTGAGTGGAACTTAGTGGATGATGATGATAGTGTGCCGCCCATCTGACTGGGCTGCCCCAGCCACTTCCAACATATATAAAAATGTAACAAAACATCAAATACTTCTGCCTTCAGATGTCTTCTAAAGGTTGTATAGTTACTTATCTCCTTGACATCTGATGGGAGGGCGTTTCTATAATCCATAAGAAGGGTCTTTTCGTGTGGAATGGTGCTGTAAATTACTTAAGTACATTTCTCCACCGTCGCTCCGGATCTAGACTTTACAGCGTATGGTCACTGAATTCAACTAAAAGAGTCCTGGCGCGATCCCATTACAGGTACTGGGAAGCAAGGCCCTCTGTCTACAAGAAGGCTTGCTCGTGGGAAAGTTTGCACAGGGTTGTTTCACAAGCCCTGCTCCAGGTGAGCAGTTCTCTGCTGGTGTGAGACTGCGACCCCCTAGATGCTTACTTCGAAGTGCATCACCGGGTTTTTACACAACCCGGATAGCATTGCAGCTTGTGGGCTAAACGGATGATGCCAAGTCCTCTTGTGAATGCTTGTTGGGCCTGCTGAGGACAGTGGGTCTCTCTCTGTCTAAGATCTTTCTTCTTGCTCGGAAGTGGTCTGTTTCACCATTACTTTGAGTGGTCTCGACTTCCAAGCAGGCGTGCTTTAAAGTCTCGCCTCTCCGCTCCAGTCCTAAACGGGATCATTTGCAGCTTGATCTCAGATGAGCTTCAGTTCACCTCCGCGTTGATGATCCGGGTGGCATTATCTGGCCTGAGAAGGCGGGCTGAAAAATAAAATATAACAATCGGCAGGAGTTGATGTTTCGCAGGGCAAAAGCCGACGATCTGCGGCGTTCGTACTATTTCGAAGTGGCACGCTTACCTGGAAGTAAACGCCACTGAAAGAAATGGGGACATACCTCCAGATAAAAACCACTAGAATATGGGGTCTATCTATACTCCCATGTGAAGGATGGAGGGCCATACCATAGGCAGAAAATAAGCACATTGCCACAGGGGTCTGAAATCTATGTACTTGCAGGCCAGCGCTATTAGTTTCAGCGACGATCGCTTCCAAACGAGGCGTTTAGGCGTGAGTAAACCAGCTCCCTTGACTTGGAAGCGTATTTACTTTCTCGTTGAGTTCAGGGTATCGCTTTTCCTCCCGAAGTATGATGAATGCACTTTGTCTAAAGTTTCTTGACGCCTCTTTAACGTGTGCCAGACGTCGAGGTCGTAATTTTTACCACGTGCCCACTTTTTGATCCTGAGTCAACTCGACTACCCACTTCCAAGAATAAGCGTCTGGAGCAAGTGGAGTGTAACGTCGATTTCAGCCGCACAGAGCCTCGATCCTGAGTCAAAGCCGGGAGGGAGGAAAGAGACACAGCAGGGCGAACTATAATAAGCCCTAACCCTGCACTGACCTGCTTTTAAAACGTGGGAAAGCGGCGCTCGGGTCAAATAAACGGTGATTCTATGTTGCCTAGAAAGGGACATCTCTCAACTTGACTTGTCTCTACGGTTGCAGCCCTAAGCACACTTACAGCGCCATCCTATACAAGTCTACTCAAGTAAGTCCCATTGAATGAAATGGGCCTTGTCCTCCCAGATAAGTGGGAATAGGACTGCAACCTTACTGGGTGCGTAGGTCACGTTCAATGTAGTGACACTAAGCGAAGGAAACACTGAATATTTCTCTACATCTAAGGAAAACTGCCTAGGCGCATTCCACCAGGAATCTGAGGCGTCACTTTGGTTAAACCCCAGTTTTCTATTCCAAATCTTCTTTAGCAAGTAGGAAATGGAGGGCTTTGGAAATAATTTGTGGGCGGGGAAGGAGAGAGAGAGAGAGTTTCAATATGTATCAATGTGTATATTATTTGGAGGGAATGACCAGAAAGCACCCTTTGAGATGTCAGCGAAGATGGGAATGGGCAAAGGACAGGTCAGCAGCGGCCAGCAAGGATTACTGCAAAACTTTTCATTTCACTTCAGAATTAAAATAAAGGAAATGAAAAGGTCAGTGAAATGAATTTAGAGATGGACAGACAGCTATAGACATACCACCGGCATAAGCACTAACTGAGAACACGCGTGTACTGCATCTATTTGCATGTAATTGTACGAATCTGTCTAATTGTTCCAATACTCGCAAACAGCGCCTCGGTCTTTTGCTGTGATCGTTTTTTATGCCGCATAATAACCATAACATGGAATTAAAAACGAACACACAGGCTAAATTGTCATCCTTTATCAAGCAAATGTGTCTTCAAGGCATACATTCATTTCAAGTTTTTATAATAATATGTAGTTCGGTCAGTTAGTTGGCTGGAGAGATTTAGGTGCTTCTCAGAAATAATCACGTGTTGTCTGGAATCAGCAATGCCGATCTCCCGCTTCCCTGAGTTCAGAGCTGTGCTTTATTTCTCCTTTCTTTACGATTTCCTCCCCACTCTTTACTTTTGTTTTTTTAGTTCTCTATCCCTTTTTCTTGCGGGAATGTAAGGTAAGTCTGCAGACAGTATTGTACCTCGTTGGTCAGAGGTACATTTCTAGCCTTCCGGTATTTTAGACATTGAGTGAAAAGGAATAACTGATAAGGACTAGATACGTGTTTGCAATTTTATATAGTTTCACTGTGTGTTGTTAATTCTTGGCACAATTAAGTAAGCATCTTCGACTTCCTGTATTTCCGTTCTGGCAACTCCGCTCTGGTTCATGTCTTCAGGCCTCCTTGGCAACACAAAATGCTAGAAGCCAGACGAGGCCCCTGGTTGACTGAGATACAGTCCCTTTAAAAAGAAGGACTTACTAGCAGGTAAACACATTTAGTTGCTTGGAAATGGATTGCCTGGAAATCTGTTTGTATTTAAGGACGTCAAACCTGCCAGAATAACCACGAATTCTTAAGGCGGACCCACCTGTCATAAATAGAAATCCACTCCTCGTTATGGTTTTTTTGGGGAGGTTTAGGGAGAATTCGAAATCGTTCCAAAAGGCAGACTGGTCTGGGAGTCTTCATATACCCCAAATATACGCACTTGATAGTAGAATTCTCAACAACGAATAAGACAGGGAAAGAGTCCTTACAAGCTGGTCTTTGGAATGAAAAAAATTAGTTCAATTTTTCCAAATACGGATCGCAGGAGTCTACAGTCAGCCATTTATAGCAACTCCGGGTATCCAGTTTACAAGACCATAAACCCTCCCCAGCATTTATCTAGAGAAATAAAAACCCTGGAATGGTGTTTTAAAATTAAGTTGTATTCAGCTCGCTCCAGTTCCCAGTTCGGTGACTGCTCTGTTCCCCAGAACTCAAATATTTGAAACCTCTTTCTAAGGGAATTTATCTCCTCCTCCTCCCCCATTCTCGCCTTCCTCTTCAACTTGAAGGGGCAGAAAAGGTTAATAAGTTAAAGAACTGTTCTGTGCCGGATTACTTAAGTATCATGCTTCTATAAAGCTATGATCGAATAAGAATGGGTGGAAAGGGTAATGAAGCACTTCAGGGCATATGAAATCAGGGTGGGGTTGCCACGGAGGGACCCGCGTGGATTCATACTTTTATTGAAACCAGAATTCCTGGTTTCTCCTGAAATTGTGGGACAGTTACTTTGTCTCCCTGGTAAAAGTGATGTGTTAGTGTTTTGATACCGCAAAACTTTGCGGGATTAAGAGCTGAAAGTGTGGTCAACACCTTGGATATTCCTCAGCCCTTGATATTCCAAAAGGTTTGATCCACTGAGGACCTGAAGGGGTTTCACCTATGGAATAGGCTCTGGCACCAGCAAGGAACAAAATATCTCACCTGCTGAGACCTCTCTATTGAAAAGAGTCCTGTAGGGGCCTTCTAGAGATGCATTCTTGTTCCTTATTTCTGTAATGAGCCCGACTTAAAATAACATACTTTCTTCCTTTCGTTCTTTTTTTTTGCGGCCTGCCTCCCAGTTTCCCTGTTTTTTTATTACATTGGGCACCGCCCGGACACAGCTTCCCGCTGAAATCTGCTGTTGAGCGAGCGAGCAACCCTGTTGCCCTCTCTCGCAAGGACATAAACTCTACAAACGTGCTTCACTTGCCCTGGATCGAACCTGTTGTGCCAGTTGTTTTATGGTATATATCCTAAGCTGTTTCATTCCATCAAACACTTTGTGCATTTTCTAGCCTAATGTATATACCGGTACTCTCTCTCTGCGTGTGTGTCTCCTTTCACAGTTCACACGCTGTATTCTAGTTAATTGTACAGGATTCTTTCTCTCTCTGTCTCTCTCACACACTTCCCTGAACATTTCTTTTCTCTCCCCCCCCCCGTTTTTAAAAAAAATATCTCCCTCGCCCTCCCCCATGCCTGACTTCAGTCTCCAGGGAGTCGGCTTGGGAGAAGAGATGCCAGACTAAACAGTCTCTGATTTTGCCGCCGCCATCATAGTCGGTCATTTTGCCGCCATCATAGCTGGTTATTTCAATTTTGTTTACTGGAGACGCCCCAAAAGTGCCGGGTTAATTTTTGTTTAATGGCTGGAGATGAGGGGGCACGAAGCGACAGCTTCGTTGGGTTAGGTTCCGTGTTTGTTTGGGGTGTTGTGCTCCCTCCCCCCACTACCCCCACTCCTTTCAAGGTCTAGTATGAGTGGACACGTCCCCGCCTTCTCAAATCCGTCGCGCTTCCTCGCTGCGCCTTTGATCCCGGAGGAGAAGGAAGCGCGCGCGGTGGAGGAATGTGCGGCGGCGGCGGCTCGGCCTGAACTTGGCGCTAGCCGTGCCTCGCAGCTGCAGGCTTGGGAAACGGGTTGCGCGGTGGGGAGAGAGAGAGAGAGAAGGAAGAGCGGCGGTGTCAGGCGGAGGTGTTCCGTCTAATAACTCCAGCCGTAAACTCTCCCCGTTTAAATTACTTCCATCATAAATCAGTGCGCAAATGGCGAGCGAGCGCAAAGACTTGGGGCTGGAGACCTGCTGAGAACCACGTGGGTGTGGAGTTTCTGTGTGTGTGTGTGTGTGTGTGTTTTCTACTCCCAGACGGCTCCCCCCTCCCTCTCCCAGCCATCGCCTTTCTCGAGGATTCCGGATTAACAAAGAAGTTGTTGGAAATGGGTTTGGAGCGAGAATGGTGCGTCGCTGCACGAGGCTAGGCGACAGCAGCTGGGAGAATGGGAAAGTCCTGGCTCGCCTCCCCGCTCGCTCCCATCTATGCCAGGCAGAAATGGGCAGAGGGAGAAAAAGGCAGGCGAGGACTTACTTTCGTTTTCTTCTACCCCCCCCCCGACCCCCAGTGGTGCACTGTGGTAATTTTAGACCCGGGACAATGGTTTTATTACTCCCCACCCACCCACCCACCCCCGCCGTTTAGAATGATGGCCGTGTGAATTGCCACACTTACTCCAATACGTGGTAAGCGCGCCCTGCTGCATCGAGGAGCCCTAAGTGGGGCCCCTGAACATCCGTCCATCAAATTCTGCCCCATGGTACCACCCTTCCTCTCCACCCTCCACCGAGCAACCCTGCAACCTAAACGCGTAAAGAGCTCGGTGGACCAGAGGCAAGGAAACGGAACAGCTGGCGGCTGGGAGAGTGGCAATGCGGTGTCTTGGGACAGTTTAGCTGCTGCAACCCCAGAAGTTAATCACGTGCCAGTGGGGGCTTCTCCCTTGAGTAAAGTGGTTTTTTCCGTCGCTGCAATGGGCGCTTTGAATACTTTGAGGACCCAGAGCGAGCCTGGACGCGTGTAGATGGAAGTGAGTGTAGCGGCTAAATCAATTAAACTGGCAGTCTACTAAATGTTTATTTAGGAGTAAATCTGGATTAGTTGAATGGGATTGAAGATGGTAGCTTTACAAGAGCATGTTTACTGAGGAGGAAGTGCCACTCTAGTCGATGGGGCTTTCCCCCCCAGGGGACAATGCACAGGATTACAGCCTTAATACAGTGTCTGGAGCTGGAGGATCGGGTTCTCCAGAGGCTGCGAGTCCAGTCGCACTTACCTGAAAGAAAGTTCTGTTCACGGGCCTTAATTTCGAGTAGACCCATTTAAGTTCAGATGTAGACAGACTTCTAGGGAAAGCTGCGATGTCGTGCTTCCTTTATCTGGGGAATAAGCCGCCCTGAGCAAGTGAGATCTCCTGCCGTAAATAACAGATGCGGAAGTCCACACTAGAAGTAAAGCCTATTGCTTGCAGCGCAGTTTATGAGTAAGCGGGCTTCGCTTTTCTTTCTTTGGATCGGGGCAAGCAAGCTGCTTATCACCACTACGGGCTTGTGTACCTGAACCCGAAGCGGGCTTACTCCGAAGTAAACAACGGAAGTAAGCCGTGAAGCCTCCCACTGGTACTCCTTTCCTCTCTGACTGCAATTTGGGCCTAAAAGTCGAAATGTGGAAGGCATCTATTGTCCAAGGAAAGGTTTGTTGTTTCGTAGAATCATAGAACGGTAGAGTTGGAAGGGATCCCTAGGGTCATCTAGTCCAACCTCCTGACTCTTTTGCCCAACGTGGGACTCGAACCCTCGACCCTATTTATTTGTTTTCAGAAGAGGGCGGGGCCTGGAAGGACGCCTGTTTCCTTGGTGCTCGTCCGCTCCTGGCCCGGAGTAGTAGCAAGTCAGGCCGATCCTCTTTGGCAGGAGGCGTCGCCACGCGGCCAGCAGGCAGTCTCGCCTGGGCAAGACGCGCGTAAAATATCGCCGAGAGGAGGAGAAGGAGAACGAAGTGGGGGAAAGTCAAGGCTAATTAAATTCTGCAAACGGCTCTCATTAGTATGCATGACACACCGGCTTTCACGTTGATCTTTCTGGGCGGATCAATACCCCCGCAGCATAAATGGGGGGGGGGGTGTCGCCTGGGGGTGACCTTTCCCTCTCGCCCTCCTGTCGCCCAGCTGGCCCCAGTGCCACCCCCTCTGGGGTCCTCATCTCCCCACCACCGCCACAACCCCGCTTCAGCCCCACGACTTCTCGGGTGGAGAAGGGAATGGGCAACAAAATCAAGCGAGAGAGGAAGGAGCTGCTGCAAAGGAAGAACAGCTCTGAGCAGGTGTCATCCTTGACAGAGCGCCCACAAACCACCCCGCACGCAGCAGCCATCTGGCACGCCCAGATCCCGAGCACGTGCGCTCCGAAGGGGCGAATTCCCTTGGGATCTGAAAGGGAACCGCCTAGGCCCACAAGGCAAGCCACCTCCTCCAGGCCCTTGCTTCTCTTGCCAGGGTGCCCTGGGTGCTGCTGGAAACCCCCATTTCCCACGGGGCAGGTGGAGTTTTGCACCCCAGGACAAGATGTCTGGGTTAGAGGGAGGCGGCTTTCTCCCAAGAGCCGGCAGGAGAAAGCGGAGGAGATTCCTTGTGGGAAGAGGAGCCATGGAGAGAGAGAGAATTATGTTGCTGAATTATAGTTGTAGCACTCTGAAAAATGCAGGGGGCTATCCTAGCCGAGTTGGCGGTTGTTCTTTGGATGACCTCATAAGCCAGTCGTTCGTCACAGGGTTGTTGTGGGGGGGGCACTCCTACTGTACGCTGTCCTGACTTACTTGGGGGGAGGGTAGGATCTTGTATACGTACCGAAACAGCTTACTCTGAACACGACTTTGAGCTTCCTCGACTCCTGTTCCCTCACATCTATCGGCGTTTTGCTGCCTTGGAACACCCAGCTCCATTTAATTATGGAGTTTATAATTATAGACCATTTTGCAAGACGTCGTCGAAGCGGGGACAGCGCCAACCTCAATGTCTTGGCTTATAGGAGGTCGCGTGTTTAGGATCGGGTTAGTAATGGACCCCGGTGTCTTACCATGGGTGGCGGATTGAAATTCGACTCCCTGATCAAACACTGCACATTTTAAATATGCCCACCGCACCCTGGTAACCGAAAGACACCTCCCCTAATCTTCAACCCAGGAAACTATATATTTTATTGATATATTTATAGGGAGATATTTCTTATCTCACTGTAGACGGATGAACAGATCACCCTATATAGTTTATAAAATTATTATTTACTTATCTCCTGTGTGCTCATGTGTGTGCATGAGACCGATTCCTTGTCGCTTCTGAGAGCCATAAATTGTCGTTGCTACCAATGCTACCAATGCACTCAGTCGGTGATGGAGAAAGGTCTCGCCAGTCACAGGTTTTCTGCTTGGAGTAGGGGTGGCAGAGAGAATCGGAGTCGGCCCGGTTCCCAGGCAGGAGCACCTCCAAAGGAAGTAAACGGGGCCAAGGCGTTTTGTTTTGGCTTTTCCTCTCTAGACTTGTGAGGCCTTTGAAGTGACACACTCTCTCTCTCTCACACACACACACCCCCCTGTCTTCCTTCTCCAGCCCTTTCCTGCTGTGGGTGGGGGAAACCGACCCTGTCTTTTGGGATATAGCCTTCGGCTTGCGTATGAAGCGTTAAAAGCATATTTACTGAGAAGCAAATGCTATTATTTTAAAGAAGACCGACTCCCATGTGCGGGTAGAACTGCCGCCCTAGAATCGAAACGGAGCAAGTTGCTCCCCTGTCTTCTCTCTCTCCCATCCCACTGGCCCTCCATATCCCACTGGCCCAGCCCTGCAAAGCCAAAGTCCCCTCTCCCCTGCCCACCAGATATGTTGCATCTTCCGTTTGTGCAGCACCTTGGCTAAGCTCCCTCCCTCCATACCTGGGGGGGGGTGTGTTCCTTTGCAACCCACTTGCTAAAAAGCCCCTCTGGTTTCCAGGGGAGTTTTCTTTCCAGTTAAGTCTCAGGTTGCAGGCTGAAGTATACTTTTAATGAAGCGGAGTTTGGGGAAATCCCTTGGCAAGTATCTTCCAGTTCAGCCTCCTCTAAGAACGTCTTGTGCACAAGCCCTTGCGAGTCTTTCCAGAGGGGCTTGCGGAGGAGAACGTCCTGGAGGGTTCGCTCTCTGGAGCAATGCCTGGGCAGCGCGATTCGAGGCGCGTCTCCTCGGAAGCAAGACCCGCTGGGAAAAGTGGCTGGAGCGGGCTTTCGTGCCTTGACGTTGTAGTACGAAGGAAAGCACTTTCCTCCAAAGAACCACCGAGTAACAGCCCGATCCTATGCACCCTATCTCCTTCAGTGTTTAATATCAGTGGGATTTGCTCGCAGGTAGGCGTGCCGAGGATTGCAGTCTTTAACCGAGCGAAGGAAGCCTTAAGAGAGAAGCTGCGTTAAAGCTGTTCGCCGACGTCCACTTACTTGGGAATCGACCCCTTTCAGTGCTGAGGATAGGGTTGCTGTCTACTCTGGCTGACCTTGACCTCCATTTATCCTTCGCCTCTCCGTGGCTGGGCAGGGGGCAACCTCCGTCTCGAGCATCAGCGGGGAACCGACCATTAAGTAAGGTGTCCCCAGCGGGGCCCCGTCCATACAAAGCTAAGCACTTTCAAGTCCCATTGGTAACAGTGAGGCGGGTGTTGCAAAGTGTTCCGATTTTCGGCTGGATCGTGCCCAACTTCCAGAGGGAAAGCTTCTGTGTCGGCAGCGCAGCTGAGCAGGACAGCCCAGGAACGCCCAAGCGAGCAAACAGCATTTCCCCTCCAAAAAGCAAGAGGAGGTTTTCTTCGACTGGCTTGAAAAGAGAGAGGTCGAGGGTGCTTCTTTGGTGGAACTCGGTCCCACCGAAATCCACCTTCCCAAGTCAGTGTACTCAATAGCAGAAATGGATTTCCCGCAACTGATAAATTCTCCTTCCGCCTTATTGAAAAGGAGGCTGGCTTGGACCCCCTTCGACGAGTTTGTCTTTAAGATTTTCGAAGCCTGCCACCCTCTACACACTTGCTGGTGAGGGAACGGTCCCCGATGGACACAAAGACACTCCCTCCCGAGGAAACGCACGCGGGATTGCGCTGGAAGAGAAAATGTTAAACTAGATTGTTTCAGATCAGGCCATTTAAAACTGGGATTCCGCAAATCGGTTTAAGTTATCACTGTGCCTGCTCGCCAGTTCAGGTCTGGCAGGGCGGGTAAAGTCCTCTGTCCTTCGTACCTTCCTGGGAAGTTCACACACACAAACCACACACCCCTCACTGTTTTTAATCGAGCTACCTTTCCACACACAGTTCTTTGGGGCTGCTGTGGTTTAGCAACCGGTTGCCACTGCATCGGTAACGCGCGCGCCGGTTCTTCAGGTTCCCTTTTACAGATGAGAGCGCAAAGTGCCACTACTAGTCCCCATTCAACTACTTAAGTTGGTATTGCATACTTACAACTTACGTAGTTTGACACTGCCGCATATTTACTCCTAGCACGCAAGAGCACATCGTACTAGTTATAGCACTGCTCGGTAATAGAACACGGCGGCTGCTAGTCTAGTTAAATGTTGTTGCAATCATCACAAATCATAATTAGGAAACATAAACGAAACCAAAGGCGGGGGAAATCTTTGCAGAATCAAAGCTGAAAGACAGATTCAAACCTGAGCGATTGGGGAGAGCTGGAACAGAAGGGGAAAATGTAGTAGTAGTAGTAGTAGTAGTAGTAGTAGTAGTAATAATAATAATAATAATAATAATAATAATAATAATAGCGTATTCTAGTTTTTTAGTCATTTCTGGATATGCATATCCGTTTGACGACTCTGGGTCTGCAATTTTTGCAAGGATTTAGCCCTGATCTCTACCGATGTATACTCGAAAGTAAGTCTCGTTGAATCCAAGGAGACCATTTCGCGAGAGTCTGAAGGGATGAGCAACTTTCGGGGTTTCCAGCCGGACACGGTGGAGTGGGGGCTGCCTCTCTCTCTCCACCAGCTTTTTTACGCAGCTGCTTTGTATTATTTATAGTGCGTTCTATTACATACATCCTAGACGTATGTTCTCTCATGCATTATACAGGAGAGATGAGTATTGGAGCCCACTTTCGTCTGATTCAGACGGGCGTTCGCCATGTATCTGTATCTGTAAACCTCCATCTCCTGGGCAGGTCTCTATTTCGCCTCGCCATCCGTTTCTAAAGCTGCCTGAGTTCCCTCCCCGTCCAAGATGCCGAGTCTTTGTGGGTGCTGGCTGGCAAGGCTAGGGCCATGGTGGCAGCCAAGGCCAGCTCAAGTTCAAGGCTAGCCTAGGGGAAGGGGTGGGGGTGGGGCGAGAAGAGTCCCTCTCCCTGCCCTGCCCAGGGGCCTGAAAGGAAGAGAAGGCTGCTGATGTCAGGCAGGGACCCGGACCACTTGGTGGAGAGCGCAGTGCCCGGGCGCGCCCGAGGCTTCTCTGTTTTTTCAACCCAGCATCGCCTGCAGGTGTGGGTGGGTGCCGCGGTGGGACCGAGGGACATCGGGGAGGCTGGGGAACGGGCGAGGACCACAAAGCTGCGGCGTGTCATTTGTTGGTGTGGGCTGGCCGTGATGGAGGGCGACTCGGACGGACGGCGCTTGCTTCCTCTGGGGAAAGGAGAGCCGAGGAACCCACAAGCCTAAGGCCAGCAGCACAGCCGTCTCTCGCCCGAGCCTCTTCCGGAGGGATCGAAGGGATCTTTCTCGCTGACCCTTCAGCCGGGGATCCAGGAGTCCCCCTTCCTCCAGGTTCTGGGAGACACAAAAAACCAGGAACAAAGCCGTGGTCAGAAACAGAAAAGGAGAGAGCAGAGACGTTCCCAGTCTTTCCCCTGCGTTCAACTTTAAATCAGACTTAATCTGGTGGAGGCCATTGAATGGCGGGAGGGAGCGGGCGCTGAACAACGGATTCCTCTCTCTCTCTCTCTCTCTCTCTCTCTCTCTCTCTCTCTCTCTCTCTCTCTCACACACACACACACACACACACACACAGCCAATTTCAATCCAACGCTCTTTGGGGCCTTTCTTGCCATTCTTCCGACGGTGCCCTGCTGTAGTTTCCCAGCCAGCGAGATCTCTCTCTCCCAGGGATCAGCGCCATATGCTAATTCCTTTAATAAAATTGGGTTGGGTTTCTCTCTCTCTCTCTCTCTCTGGCCTAATATTATTAAGGGAGGAAAATGAGATTTTAACAGCCATTTGATTACTTCGGGGCTTTTACATTATGCAGCGGAGAATGACTGAATGAATGAATGACTACGAAGGAAGAGACCGCTCCAAGTTGGGGAGTAAAGGAAGCGTGCCAGGTTGTGTTTTTTGCACCGCAGCAAAAAAAAATTTTTTTTTTTAATTGCTCCCTCAAGGGCATCCTCTTCCAGGCCCAAGCGCGAATCTATCGTCCCTGTTCCCCCCGCACCAAACATCAGGCGAAAAGCTTGCCCCAAAAATGAAATTTTACTCGGAAATAGGTCCTACTGTGCTTAGCGGGACTTGCTCTTGAGGAGGTGGGCCTAGGACTACAGTCCAAGGCTCTTCTCTTCCCTGCCAAAGAGGGATAGTGTTGCTAACATAAATTCCAAACAGGGTGGGGGGTTTGGATGGAATGCAATGAAAACAAGCGACTGGGCTGGAGAGGCAAATGTATCGTTTGAGCGGTTTTTGGCTGGCGCTGCGGAGTTTTGTGAGAGGAGTGCCAGGAGCACACTTGCACAGGGCTTGGAAAAAGGGGGGAAGGATGCGTGCCTCTTTTGGGTGCCCAGGTGGCTGGCACTGGATTTTGGGCAAATGCCAGGCTTTCGAAGGTTTTTTTGAAGGCTTCACAGTTCAATTCCACGTCCTGGTTACTAGAAAGTGGCTCATAAAATCAAAGCATGTCCAAAGCACTGATTCTGGGTTGAAGTCAAGAGGATAGAGGAGAATCTACAATCTTGCAGACAAGCAAAAGTTAATTTAGGTCATCATTCTTAATTATATACCTATTTACTCATGTAGAATATTATTTTAAATTATAAACACATACACAAACAAACACACGCACACTGGTAAATTTGGGGTGGAGAGAATAATTTTGTTAAAGCCATATCCAGCAAATTACACAGCCCCTAAAATTTTTGTTTTCTTAGCCATTGCATCTTTAACACACGTCACACCAAAGTCATGGTTGTACTCTTCCCCAGCACTGCAAAGAAAAGTGGGGGGATACTGCTTTTTTAAAGCCTATCTGATTCATCTCTTTTTTCCTCATCTTTGGTGGAGGGGAAAAATATATATTAGTAAAGATAAATGTGCAAAATAAAAAGCATAAGAACTATTCTAAACAAGGGAAGAAGTGTTTCCAACTTTTAAGGAATCCAGATTTTATGGAGAAAGATTTGGGATCTACTCCTAGATTTAAAAACAAATAAATTGTAAAGCATGTGAACAGTGCTTAAAAAATAAACTTAACATAAGTACCAAAAAATCCAGATTAAAAATGGGACCTTTCATAAAAGTAAAAAAGGAGATAAGGGCAAACTACAAGCAATAAAGGTTTTGACAGTCTATAAGGGTATAAAATTGACTTGAAATATAGGAGACTGGCAGAACTTGGAAGACTTTTGATTTTCACAGGGAAAAAGGTGAAACACATGCTTAATTCTTCCACTGAAATGGCCCTTAAAACTACTAATCTTTGACTAGATCCAGCCCTAGAGTTGCAAAGCCCTGTGTAGTTAAATTCCACACATATTTACCCAGTAATGTCTTCAATTAAATTTACTCCAAGGTAAAAATGCACAGAAGTGCAGCCTAGGAGTATCATTATTGGTATGATATTGGCTTTGCAAATCCAGTATATTAAGACAGGATGTAGATTTGTTTTAAATACTTAGTTAAACTAATAAAACTTAGTTTTTGTATAAGTTGTGCCCTCATGTGATTTTCATCACATATCTAAAACATTTTGCAGCGTATAGGGAATTTGGCCTTTCTTAAGGCACACTCTAATCAACATAAGAAAACCTTTGACATACCAAGAAAGAAAGGAAAAGAAAGAAAGAGGGAGGGGAATGTCAGTCACTGCAGTTTCAACACATTTTATTATATTTCTGTATGCATTACTCTCAAAAAAAAAAAAAAACATATCACAAGAAATGATGAAACCACATGAACCTTCAAATAAAAAAATTCTGAAACAGTTTATGCTCACAATTGTACATATTTATAGTTAAGAAACATTCTTTATAAATACTGTTTCCTCTGTAGCAAGTTAATACCATAATTTAATTACAAATGGATAAATATGGCAACAGCTATTTACACAAGGAAGGGTGTTATTACGGAAAAAAATCCCTAACGGCACTACGTTTATTTCCCCCTCCCCACAAACTTCCAAACAGGAACTAACAAATAGAACTTGCAAAATGCACTAAAACATCACATGTAAATCCAGCTAACAGAAAATACATTCACAAGCATTGGAAGAGGAGGAGGAATCAATCTGGGTTTGTTTCGAAGAACGGCATGGAGACTTTGGCACGTGTGTTTTTTTGTTTGTTTGTTTTAAAATCTTTCCAGTCTATAGCTGAATGAAGTTTACAATCAAAGTTGCCTCTTTTTTTAAAAAAAAGGAACACAATATTCAATACCACAATTACAAAAGAAACCATTTTGCTTCCACTTTACTTCCCCCCCTTTCCCTTTAAAAATGGGTGAATTTAAAAAAGAGAGAAGGAAAGAGAAAGAAAAGGTGGGGGGAGCTAACAAGAGAGAGAGGACAGGAGGCAGAGAATGAGAGAGAGCATCACTTCTGGGAGGGAGAGAGAAAGCGCAGGGCGGGAGGGAAGAACCAAATCCATAGTTCACAAAGTGGACCAATTTCTATACACCGAGAAAACTTTATGATTACCACCTTCTTGGCGGAAGGAGCGAAGACTCCTCTATGTACACAGAGAGTCCGAGGGGGATGGAGGCGGTGGTTGGGGGCCGGCTGGTCCCAGGACCGACGGGTCCTCCCTCCTTGTGTCTGATCTTTTGTTCCCAAGGCGCTGGAGGCAGGAGGGGCGGCAGGGGTCCCCCCTCGCCGGCAGAACTGAATGTCCGCAAGGCTCAGGAGGCAGCGGGTGTCCCGTGGCGGGTAGAACCGCTTGGGCTGCTTTTAATCCTTCCTTTTCTTTCTTTCTTTCTTTCTTTCTTTCTTTCTTTCTTTCTTTCTTTCTTTCTTTCTTTCAAAAGATTTTATTTTCTCTCTCTCTTTCTCTCCCTTCTGCTGCTTCAAGATGTCCCAGTCCAAACAAAAGGGGGCGGCGGGGTGGAGAAAGAGAGAGAGGGAAGGCGGAGAGCGACTTCGACGGCGGCTTCCTTCCTTCCTTCCTGCTTTCCTTCCTTCATTTTCGAGGCATCTGGCTGGAGCGGCGGCGGCGGCGGCGGCGGCGGCAGGGCCAGGAGGCCTCTTCAGACGTACCACTCGTTGAAGTTGGACGTGAGGCCGCCGTGGCTGGCGCTGGCTCCGCCGCTGCCCGCTCCTCCGCCGCCGCCGCTGCCCCCTCCGCCGCCGCCCGAGCTCCCGCCGCCGCCGCCTCCTCCTCCCGCTCCGCCGTTGTTGCTCCGGTGCACCGCCGAGACTGCGGCCGCAGCGGCGGCGGCGGCAGCAGCAGCCGCGGCCGCCGCTGCAGAGGACAGGTTGCTGGCAGCTGTGCTTTGGGTCTCTGCGCTGGGGGACACCAAGCCCGGCGGAGTGGACGACTCGTAGCCGGAGCTGGCCGCGGGCGACGACTCGGAGCCTTGCGGGGAGGATTCGTGGACCTGCCAGGCCAACAGCGAGAAAGAAAACTAAGCAACTTGCGTTGAGAGGACACAGAAAAGGCTCCCAGATCTCTCCCACCCGTTTCCTTTCCTTCAAGACGCTCAATAGGCTCAGCACCGCCGCCGACCCTTCCCCAGTGCTGAAATCCTACATTTAGTAAGGTTGCATAAATCCCCCTGAGTTAGTAACAGATCAGGAAGCTGGGTTGGAGCCCAAAAGGTCCCTCTCTTCCGGCTATACACAACATTTTCTTTGGAATTTGGTTTGAAGCAGGTTTATTGGGAAACCACTCCGGTTTGAGCGGGACTTGCTTCCCAATAACTCCGCAGCCTGGGGCTACAGGAGCAGTGAAACCCTCCCCCGCCGTCCTGTGTGTGGCCCCGTCCTCGGCACCCCCTTCCCAGGCCCTGTCGCGCTTCTCCGGCTTACCTTCATGTGTTTCCGCAGGGAGCTGGGGTGGGTGTAGGATTTGTCGCACATCTTGCAGAGATAGGGCTTGTCCGAAGTGTGGACGTGCATGTGCTTCTTTCGGTCGCTGCTGTTGGCGAAGCGTCGGTCGCAGCCCTCGAATTCGCACTGGAACGGCTTCTCGCCTGCAAAGGAGGAGAAGGGGGAAAGGCCAATTCGGCGTAAGCGCGTGCGAACGAGTCGCCCGGCTGGCTTCTGTTCCAATCCACTTAGCAGCTAAAAAGCGATCTTTTACCAAGAACTATAAAACAAACATTTAGTGGCTGTGAGATCTTGGAAGAAACTTGAACATCCTCGGGTGTGTTTTTTTTGGTCAGCTAAAGGAAAGCGACCTCCTTTTCGTATGTGCCTCTTTTCATTGGCATCTCATATTTAAATGTTCGTCTGAGAATTCCGCAGGAGCTCAGTCGAATTTAGGATGTGAGGGAAATGAGTTGGGTGAGTTGTGCAGGGGATTATGCAGCTTCGGAAAGAAATACCGGGCCAGGGTCCCAGCTAATACAAGGAAAACGGGGGAATTCAAGAAAGTCCTCAGGTCTGTGGTCATTGTTTTTAAAAGCGCGACTCCCCAAGGAACCCAATAAAGAGATTTGCGTGTCTCGGGATATGTATTTCTTTTGTTTTCATTCCAACTGGTATTGCATTTAAAAGCCAGGCCAAGGAGCCTTTCCCAGTTCGTGCATTTAAAAACAGCCACCGGACCAGAACCAACCCCCACCCCCTGTTTAAACCGCGTCAAGCCGCAAACGACTCCAGATCTGAGCAGGCTGCTGCAGTATTTTTCTCCCCTTTCATGCAAGGACATTGGAATACTTCTCAAAATATCCGCTGGGGATGATGGGGGGCGAAGAGGGCGAGAGAAACCGAAGCAAAAAACACATGCAGAACCCTCCCTTGGAATTTTCCTAGAGCTTCTTCGCCCCTTCGCCAGATTTCCGAGCAATTTGTAGGTGTGAGAACTCAAACACAGCCACCGCCGGATCCTTCCCCCGCCCTTGAAACCGGAGGTGGGAGAGACGCGCAATTTAACGCGAAATTCCATTAGCACCTAAATTGTTCCTTAAAGACACCCGCTCAGAGCCGCCCCCCCCCCCGCAAAACGCGGCCATCTCCATGCAAATCAACGTCTCGGATTTGCTAAACCTTGTTAAAGCCCGTCTCGCACCTAAACCCGTTCTTAGCACTTCAGCAACACAACCAGAAAGGCTCACAGAGTTTTGCTCCTTTCTCTCAGTCAACACTGATGCCCGGAAATTGCTCAAATATTTGCTGGTCTTCTTTTTCCCCCGGGGCGGGGTAGGGTGCGGACCCCAAAAATAAAAATAAAAATGCTCCAGTAGAAATCTGGCCGGCTGAAGTAGAATTATCTAGGAGCCTGGGAAACGCAGTTGTTTGATTCCACTACCTGGACTCAAACGATTTCTATCACCCAGAAACGCGGCCTCCTTTCTCACCCATTAGTCCTCATTTTGGGGTGGCAGCGTTAGGAAGAGGGGGAATCCTACCCCCGGAAGTTTATCAACCTTAAATCCTCTGTTGTTTATTACATGTTGCTTTAACAAAAATAATAAACTAGTGGAAAACCGCCTTCCGGCGCCCCAAGTCAGACTTTCAAAACACTTTTGCAAATGAGAAAATTTTATGGTCCCGCCTCACTCCATTTCAATTTAATGGAAAGCAGTCCCTGAAAAGCGCGGTGAAATGACCAGGGGGGCGGAGAAAGGAAAAGAGCTCCCCCCTCCCTCTTAAGGGTAGTTTTTCTAGAATATAGGTCTAAAATACAAAATGTAAAATTCAGCTCTGTTTTAGATTCCTACCATCACATTTATAAAACGGCACAACTATGCCTTTTTAAACTACCCACTTATTTACCCATTTTCTGGAAACGCGGCGTTCATTGCAGGAGCACCTCAGACCTGAATATATTTGGAAATGAAGCCGGTGGATTTCAAAGGAAGAGATTTCCTAGTCAGCTGCTCAGCTTCACAGATTTCCTTAAAAGTAGACCATACCGACAGGAACAACACTCGCTTCTCTTCAGGATTAACCTGTAAGGTCCCTTCGTATATTTCCAGTTATCTGCTCGGACGGTTTTTGCTTCTTTGAAGGCAGGCGTCCCACTCTGAAGGAGAGACTCCCTTGGCAACTGACTGATGCCAGTGTATCTTACTTTCCCCTAAGTATCTGATCCCACTGCATCTCCCCTAAGTATCCCGAGGAGCCCGGCCCAGTTCAGGCAGCCTTAAGAGAAGGCAGACATTTGGAAGCAATTTTATTTTACTTCTTACGTGTTTATTTTTTACGATCACATAAAGCATCACTTCCTTTAAAGGGTTTGGACAAAATTAAACACCTTTCCGAGTAAGCAGATTCGTGTGCTGGAGCATGCACGGGGAGGTTTCTGGGGAAAGGATTCTCCTGCTTTGCATTTGTGTCGCAATGCCCCCTTCCCTTCCCTTCCCCACAATCTCACACCCACCAACCACCCTTTCCGACCCGGCAAAGAGCGTGAAATCCCTCGTGGACTGACCTGTGTGCGTCCTTTTGTGGATCTTGAGGTTCTCGGAGCGCGCGAAGACCTTCCCGCAGCCGGGGAAGGGGCACGGGAAGGGCTTCTCGCCCGTGTGCACGCGGATGTGGTTGACCAGCTTGTACTTGGCCTTGAAGGGCTTCCCTTCGCGGGGACACTCCTCCCAGAAGCAGATGTGATTGCTCTGCTCGGGCCCGCCGACGTGCTCCACCGAGACGTGAGTGACCAGCTCGTGCATGGTGCTGAAAGTTTTGTTGCAGCTCTTCTTGGGGCTGCTCAGCTGCTCGGGGTCGATCCACTTGCAGATGAGCTCCTGCTTGATGCACTGCTGGCGCATGTAGCGGAAGAAGGCCCCCGGGTGGTGGTGGTGATGGTGGTGGTGCGGGTGGGCATGGTGCGGGTGGGCATGGTGCGGGTGGTGCGCGTGGTGCGCCGCCATGTTCATGCCCATGTTCATGTTCATGGGCCCGTACTGGCCGTGCAGCTGCGCCGCCGAGTAAGGGTCCGCGCGCGGGCTGGACACCTGGCGGTACTGGTCCGAGCGGCCGAAGACTTCTCCGGGCAAGCCCAGCCGCATCTGCCCGTTGAGCACGTTGGGCGAGCCGGGCGCGCCGTGCTGCTCGCCGATGCCCGGGAACAGCAGGTGGCTCTGCGCCTCGGCGTGCGGGTGGTGCAGGCTGCCCGTGGCCGCCGCCGCCGCCGCCGCGGCCCCGAAGAGCCCGTGCTGGCCGCCGCCGGCCGCCGCCGCCGCGTCGCCGAAGCCCCGGCTCCGAAACAAGAAGTCCCTGGGGGAGTTGAAGGGCGGCGCGGAGTAGGAGCCCACATGCGCCGCGTGCGGGTAAGCGGGCGCCTGCGAGCTGAAGGCCGAGCCCTGGCCCGGAGACAGCTCGTGCGCCGCCGCCGCAGCCGCCGCCGCGTTGAGCTTGAAGGCGCCCAGGTGCGCCGCCGCCGCCGCCGCCGCTGCCGAGTCCACGAAGCTGTTCTGCAGGCTCAGCTCGCGCTCCTGCATCTCGGCCGCCGACGGAGGAGGAGGGTGCCGGGCGAACGAGCCCACGCCCAGCGCCGGGAACTGCGGCCCCGCATCCAGAAGCATGCCGCCCAGGAGCCCCCGGCGAGGGTCCGAGCGACGGGCTCTCTGTCTTCCTCTTCTTCTTCTACTTCCTCCTCTTCTTCTGCTGCGCGAGCGGGAGAAAGAGCCGCGCGCCGACGACGAGAGTTCAGGCGCAGGCGGCCAGCGGAAGGGTATTAAAGCAGCTGAGGCGAGGGCGGGCGGGCAGCTCTGAGGGAAGAAGGCACAGAGAGGGGAGCGGGCGGAGGGGAGGGAGAGAGAGAGGGAGCCGAGGAGGGAGGGAAGAGGAGAGGGGCGTGGGGGGGGAGAGGGAGGGACGCAGAGGGGACTCGCCTTTCCCTGAGAAGGAGGGGGGAGAAATGGGGGGGAAAGAGCTACCCACAACAACAACAACAACAACAACAGTACCACACACACAAGCCCTCTGGCGAAGAGATGTCACACCGCCACAGCCACACCGACAGCCTCTCTCTCTCACACACAAACAGGCGAGGAGATATATAGGCACACTCCCTCGCGCGCGCGCGCTCACGCACACGCCGGGGCGCGCGCGAGTGGCCGGCTCTCCGCTCGCGCGCTACGCACACTCTCCGCTCAGAAAACAAACACACGGTTCTCCGCTGCGCTACTACCCCGCCCCGGTGCCCCCCTCCCCGCCTTCTCCAGCCCCTCCACTAAAATATTCGGGTCCCCCCCCACTCTTCTAACCACCCCTTGTTTCTGTTTTTTAATATATATATATATATATATATATATATAACACATATGTGTGTGTATATAGATATATTATTCCCGTTCTTCTTCTTCTTCTCCTCCGCTGCCGCTGCCGCCACCTCCTCCGCCTCCCGCTCTGCCCGCCATTCGGTTCCGCCTCACGGGCTCCAAAGTTGCCGCCGCCGCCGCCGCCGCCGTTCTCCTCACGAGAGGGAGGAATCGGGCGCCTTTTCCCTCGCCACAACCTCGCTCGCTTTAAGTTGGGGAGGAGGAGGAGGAGGGGACGAGATTGAGGGGGAGAGGAGGGGAGGGGGAGAGATGCGGATTTGTAAAAGAAAAAAAAAAGAGAGAGAGAGAGGCAGCCCAGAACAATAACACAGGCGGAGGGGCGGAGGGGGGAGTGGAGCGCCCAAGGTCCGTCCCTCAGCCCGGGCGCGAGTCCCACTCAGGCACCGCCGCCAGCGCCCGCCATGGAGATGCTCCAGCCGTGAGATGCGGTCCTTCCTCCTCCTCCTCCTCCTCTTTTTTGGCGGGGGGGGGGGCGGGTCGGTCCTCCTCCCTGGGCGCTGGCCGGCTTCTCCCTCTGCTCGCCTCTCGCCTCCGTCTGCTGGTTGCGGTGGGCGCCGCTGCTGTGGCTGCTTTTTATCCCCCCCTCCTCGCCACCCCTTCTCCTCCTCCTCCTCCTCCTCCTCCCAGCCTCTCCCGCTAGTTCCTAGGCTGGACTGGCAGCTCCTCTCCCACCGCCCCCTTTAACAGCAGCCAGGCCGATCTCCTGGCGCCGTCTCATTGGTCGGCCCGGCCCCATCAATCCAAGCCTTCCCCCCAAGGCGGGCTAATAGCCACTCGCGCGTCCCCTGGTCCGACCCGCCTCCCCTCCTCTCCCCCTCCCCTCCGCTCCCGCCCCGGGCAGAGGCGAGAGAGGGGCAGCGCTCGGATCATAGGGCAGCCAGAGGGTGGGTTGGGGGAGGGGGGCGCGGTGGGGAGGGGGGCGGGATCGGTTCCCAACGAGATCCAGTTTACCTCTCGGGTGCGTTTCTCGCGGGGAAACCGGACCAAAAGGACCCTTTGGGGTGGCGAGAGAGAGAGAGCAAGGCATGTTTTTTTGTTTTGTTTTTTAAGAGAGAGATTGGGCGAGGGGGTGTCAAAGGAGAGGGAAACCACAGCAGATGAGACTATCTGGGATGGAGAATATCTGCGTGTGCCTTTTGTGAAAGATTCCGAGCGAAGGTGCCATTCAGATCCGCTAAAAAACCGACGGGAGTTTCCCTCCCATCGATTCCAACAGGATATGGACTTCGCTGGGAGGCTGCTGACACGGGTGTAAATAGAGATGTCTCGGAGTAGTGTAAAAGAAAAGAGCGGGTTAGTGGGCGGTTGTCAGGAGGCGGCATGGGAGCGAGCTGCATAGCGGGGAAGGGGTGTTGAAAAAAGCCACAACCCGTGATTGCAACCTTTTGCCGCTGCGTTTGTGTGTGTTTGTAACAAATCGCATCGCAAAGCCTCACGAACGGAAATTTGCAAACTAGATTCTAAGATTGCTAACTGAAAATACACATTACACACTCCTGCCAGGACAGATCTGTTTCCTGAATGAGCTTGTTTAGATTAATTAAAAAAAAAAAAAAACCACCCAAACCTGCAATCCAAAGCAAATTTGCTGAGGAAATAAAAAGGGCAGTATCCAGAAATATCTCCCCGTCTTTTTAGGAAAAATAACGGCGGCCTTTCTTTTTCCCCCATTTAGGAATACAAATGTTCTCTGTGGTCTTATGAGAATGGAAACTAGAAAAGGAAATGGGGTTGCTCCTGGGTTGGGGGTGTGTTCTATTCCCCCCCCCCCTTAGGCCATATTAGCATAAGACAAAACCTTTTTACGCTTTCTGCTGTATTCTTTTGCACCTGCACAGGCCCATTTCCAAACCGATTTTGCGTCCTTGTAGGGGGAAGGAAGGAGATACAGGTACAGAGAGCTATTTAGATGTACCACGCACATGCATAATGCGCACATATAAATAGTACATCATCCATGATTTCCTTCCTTGATTAAATTACATTTTTATTTTGGCACGAAGATGCATTTTAGTCCATTGGAAACGCTGCATAAACGGACTCTTTTCTTTCTAGCTGCCTGGTATAGCTTTATGCGTGGATCTAGGCGCTGAAAGAGCCGTTTTTCGCTGTTCTCAGAACGAGCGTGAGCCTTGCACACCTCACGGCTGCGTGGCTCTTCCTTCCTCCAAATCGCAAACTGCCTCCATCCCTTCCTTGTCCGCAGCCCTCGGCCAGCTCCCTCAGTGCCCCTTGCCAGCTTGCAGGATGGAGGTGGTGGGGCGCTTCTCCCCTCCCCCCCCCCGCCCTTCGATGGACCCAACCAGCCTGCGTTTATCTGGGCCTGACTTCCCAACACACCCACCCACCTACCTATTTCTCTCCAGGGTTTGAGCGCTGGCAAAGAGAAGCAGAGCTAAAATGGTCCCCCCGCACCTTCCGACATCCAGAGACCTTGGAGGAGGAAGATAAACACCACGGAGCCTTGCGCGCAGTTCCTTTAGGCCCTGGTCTAAGGCGCGTCCGCCTGTAGGTAAATCCCATCGGCTTTATAGTGGAACACTTTCAAGGAACTGTGACAAGGCTCCTAGAATATTTTTCGACAGAAGGGGGAAATCTCTCTCTCTCTCTCTCTCTCTCTCTCTCTCTCTCTCTCACACACACACACACACACACACACACAATCCATGGCTAAAACAGTTTTTGAATGTAGCCTCAAGTCTCATTCACACATCCACCCACCCACACGTTTCTTTCTCTCTCCTTTCCTTTCTCTCAGATCCCTCCCCCGCTGTCTAACGGCCTCGGCGGCTTGTTCAGGACACTTTTGGGAGGTAAATTCGTAAATTCCGGCCGGAGTCCCCCGCAGGCTGGACGCCGCTTTTCTTTCAAACTTTCCCATTTCTCCCCTCCCGGTAGGAAACAGAGGAGTTGATCCAAGTTCAAAGCTAGATCGCCGTCCTTCCACCCCCTCCCCAGAAGTGCTTTATTTCTCTCCAAACAGCCAAAAAAAAAAAAAGCCTCCTTTTCTCCCCCCCCCCCCAACCAATGTCACGGGGGTGAGAAGGAAAGGAAGGGAGTGGGGGGAGAAGAGGAGCCAAGAAAGAAACCTGCCGTCCCTTTCATGGGCCATTGGCCGGAGTACAGCCTTTAAAGCTCATTCTTTGCGAGGGAAGAAAGCGGCCAGCAGTCAAAATCCCTTCGGGAAGTGGGTTAGCAGGGCGAAGGGAAGGAGAGAAGGGATCGGATTCCTCCTCAGCCAGAGTAGCTTTCTTGGGGGGCCCGGCCTACAGCCTGCTAGATACGTGACCGGTCTGTCACCATCGCCACCAGCTCTTGGGGAAACATGGCCCCCCCTGGTCTGTAAGTTTCCTTCCACGCTTCTGCTTTTTGCTTTTTGCTTTCTCCAAGCCTAGAAGGAAGGAAAGGCAGCTTCGCTCAGTGTCTCTCGCTGTCTTCGTTATTTTGCAATGATCTGCCGCTTCTGAGCTACCGTTCCCCTGCAACTGGCATCTGGGGGTGTGTGGGGTGGGGAACTCAACGGTATCCGTTTATCTCTAGGGCTGCGCCTTTGCTGGGTCCCCTTGATGGAGCTTATTTAGCTGTGGCTTGGCTTTCCTTTGACCCGAGGACAGAGCTGTCTCTGTGTAGGTGACTGCATAAGAATTATATTTGCAATGGAAAGCTTGCTTCCAAACAAATCCCATTGACTTCAGCTCCCCCACCCAAAAAGCGTCTGGAATCCAGCCTCCCCTTGTTGCCCGATCCTATGCACGTTTACTTCAGAGGTCCCACTGTGCTCAATCAAATTTACTGGCAAAATTATGCACCTCTGATTCAGCCTGAGTCGAAAATACTTTCGGGCGAAGTCAATGGGATTTACTCCCAAGCAAACAGGCAGAAGCCAGCCAAGCGCAATGAGTTCTGAAACTGCATGCACCCTGACTTAGGAGTTAATATGCAAGTGATTTAGCATCTTACTCCCGAGTAAGTATGCGTAGGGTCAGGTTGTTCCGTCCCTTGATTTCAAGCTATGAATGGTTTTTCACCCCTATTGAAATCAAACTTTGGCTGGATCTGATCCAATATGGTTGTTAGGCTTCTATGCTTCCTTTACTTCTTACTGAAATCAGTTAGATTTGTTTCCTAGCAAATATGGTGCTGGCTTCTGGCGTTGTTGTTGCTGTTGTTGTTAAATTGTACAAGACAGAAATGTGTGCAGAAGAGGTGTCTTTCTCCTGTAAAATCCAAATCCTGATTTGAGAAATCCTGTCGAGGCCCAGCCTCCTCTGCTTCACCGGAAAAGACTGGGAGGTGGACAAGCTCTCTTCAGTGGCTCCTCACTTGCCCACGATTGTTGTCTGTATCACAGACACTCGTAAATTCAACAGGCTCATCAACAGGATATTAAGTTGCAGGTCACCTTTGATATCCCCTCGCTCAGCCACTTCTAGGCCATTCGACCTCTGACCTCTGAAGACGGCATGTGCTGCTGGAGCGGGAAGAGCAGGGGGCAGAGAGCCTCCTTCTGTAAAAGGACATGTTGGAATAAGTTTTCTTTTTTCTTTTCTTTTTTTGTAAACGCTTTGTCAGGTTTTAGTCTACAAGAAGCCAAATATACAAGCAAAGTGGGAAGTCAATGAAAGTCTCAGCCAAAGTTGTAACTTTTAAATGCCTGAGTTTTTTTGGTTTTGGTTTTTCTTTTTTAAAAAAAGCCCAGGCTCACTACAACGCCTAGGGTGTCCACAGAGAAATACAGCGAAATGCCCTCCCACTATTAAAATTTATTATTCTCCGCCGTGGCCGGCGGTTTCAGTGTTATGCAGCAGCGGTGGGTTTTGGGGAGAGAGGAGTCTCAAGGAAGATAAGGCCTGCTTTGTGTTGGTTTTGCTAAGACGCGCATAATCCGCAAGACAAACCTCTCTGCCTGGTGCGTGTGTGTTTTAACCGCGGGCCACGATCCCGGCAAAAGGAACCATTCATTTCAATGGGAGAGAGTTGAATCAGTGCTGAACTCCGCCTTTGAAATAGAAGACATGTGGAATGAATGCTACATTTTTGCAAAATCGAGCTTAGGGAGTTCTTTGTTTTTGGTTTGCTTGTTTTTGTTTGCTTGTCTTTTGGTCGCTAGTTTTGGATTTATTATTTTCATTTTTTTAAAAAGGACGCTTCCCTGAGGACTTTGCTCCATTTACCTTGCCCTATCCTTTTTCGGCTCCTCTCTGTTTCAATGGGAGGCTGCCGCTGCGGGTTAGGGGAAGCAGGGCAAGTTGTCCGTAAGTAAAGCGCTCTCCTTTCCCGCTCTCGAGCGAATATGTAATACACTTTCTGCTGTCATTCATAAATAACGGGGCCATATGGGAACCATATTGCTTATACAAGGCCAGCCGTCAAAGTGTCACCGTTTGATTTATCGGAACAGCTTCTTCCAATCGTTGACCGTGGGGGGAAAATAGAGGGAACCGGAAGGATGCGCCTATATAGGCTTATAGATACACATGTGTATCCGCACACACGCATTGAATTTCTCCCTCGTTTTCCCTCCTGAAAGTAGATGTGCACACTACGCATTATTTTAAAAGGGGGGGGGAGGGAGGAATTATGGGATAGCGAGACTATCAGAAATAGCATTATCAACTCATCAATGGCCCTCCTGTACCCCCTTGAGCGTGACAGCTTTGTTTCGGTTCTCTAAGGCTGCAGTCCTTTAGACACTTGCCGATGATGAGCAAGACCCACTGAATAGAGGGGGAATTATTTCTCAGTAAACGTGAAGTAGTAGATCAAGCAGTTGTTGCTCTATGATCGCATAGCTTTATAATGCACTTTTTTAAAAAAAGTGATTAAAAGCTGATCAATATGGCGCAGTTCCTTCCAGTAGCTGAGAATGATGGCACTGCAGTTTGGCTGCTAATTTTGGAAGATGCAGTTTAAGGAATCTCAGCTTTTAGTCTCCCACTTTATCTCCCTTTACCTGAGAGTAAGCCCCGTTGAACTCCATTCCACCCGTCGTGAGTAGAGGCTGTGTAGGACTGTTAACTGGGTAAGTCCACCATGCCAGTGCAACTTACTTCCAGGCAAACGTGCATAGGAGTTGAGCTGCCCGAGGATCTTCTAAAATAGTTTCCAAACCGAGCAAGCTTCCAAGCACATTTACACAGAATTAAATTCCATCGGGTTCAGTGGAAGTTATGATATGTTTACAAACGTTTGCAGTCTCAGTGTTGTAATTTCCCCAGCCAAAGGAAAAATCGTTATTAATCAAATAACCTAGAAACAGAAAACCACTAAAGTACTCGGGACCTGCAGGAAGGGCCAAAAGTCCATAGTCCAGCCTCCAACATCTCGCCATGACAGGGCTCCGAAAGACTCCCTATCTGAAACCCTGGAGAGCACCTGCTGGTTCGTGTTTTAGGCAATATCGAGTTACATGAACCGATTATCTGACCCCGTGTAAGGCAACTTCTTCTGTTTAAGTTGGTGTGCTTGTGATTTCTCTAAAAGCCTTCGCATTTCTATACTCCATAAAATGTCCTCAGATCTCTGGTTCCACGTCAGCATTCGGAGGCAATGTTGGGGGACAAAAGGAAAGGAGCGGGATGACGTTCCCCAGGGGTAAATCATCCAGATGGTTGATATCTGTCATAGGACATTTTATATATACATATACCAACCATCAGAAATACTTATTATATGCCCTTCTTTATGTCATCCCACTTCCCAAGTATGTAAGGAAGATCACAAGCCTATGCATGTTTACTTGGAAGTCTCGCGGGTTTAAATGGGGCTTACTTCTAAGTAAGTGCATGCAGGATTGCAGCCTTGATCTTGAAACTTGGCTGCGTATGCCCGCCAGACTAAAGCAGGACATTCCCCACAACATACATGAGTTATTTTAGTATGCAATCCTACACCCACTTACCTGGGAGTAAGCCCCATTGAACGGAATAGCACGTCCTTCTGAGCAGAGTTGTGGACATGTATAGGCTTGCACTCTTGTTGGTGATGTTCCTTTGTTTTTATTTAACAAAATTCACACCGCTTGGTTGTAACAGGACCTCTAAGCGGTTTCCAAAAAATAAAAAGGAACATTAAAATTGTCGATAAAAGACATGAGTTAGAGTCATTTGTTTGGTGTGGATCTATGCACTGGCGAAGGAAGAGGAGTGCCACTGGATCTGTGGAGCCCCTCTTTAGCAAGGCGGAACAAGTCACCTCTGGCACTGAAACAACCAGCTATGTTTTGCCAGGCTAGGCACAAATATGCAATGGTAAGAGGCACAGACAGCAATTGTGTATGTGTGGAGGGGGTGAAGGGGTGTGTGGGTGTTGTAAGCAAACCCCTTAATATGTCACAGGGAGAGAGAGGGTTCATTGAAAGGAAACCACTCTCCCCCACCCTTTAAAAATGATTTGTTTCCAAGGTAGTTTAATCGATCTAGGAATTAAACAACATATTTGGGCAGTTTTGCTTCCGTGCGCCAGTAAATTTTCATATGGAAAAACGCATTCCCTTGGCAAGTTGCTTATCACCCACTTTCCCGTGAAAATCACTTCTGAGAAAAACCCACTCGCGTATCAGGCTGCGCCCCCGAGACCCCACTTCTGAGCAAGGCAAAAGGGCCCGCGGGCCCTCTAGGAAGCCTTGAACTAGTCCCTTGACGAGGCAAGAGCCCTACTGAAGAAGGAACACTCTTAACCCGTTCCTGCCTCCTCTCCAATGGTGCGCTCTCCTCCACCTCCTCCTGCTGCCCTTCTCCAGAGCGCTTTGTGCAAGTGCTTGGGCCTGTCGCCGAAAGCCAGCTTGGCAGCCACCAGGCACACCTGACAGGTCGGGTCATGTTAAGTGGCAGAGGTGGAGAGAGGAAGAGAGAGAGAGGGTGGGGGGGGGGGACGACACAGAAGAACCGAACAACCAGAGTGGTTAGACAAGCCACGAAGAGCCCGTGGCTCAGCTCCCTGAGTGTATTACTGGTTTCATTTAGGGATGTTGGGTAGCTGGTTGGGGCGAGGGTTGTCCAGCTTTTCCTTTACGCGCAGCACCATCAAGGAGGGGGCGGGGGGGGTGGCGGATAAGAGGAGAGAGGATCCAAGCGCAGCCGGCAGACTCCGAGGGTGCTGGCGGGGGAGGAAAATGAGGGGCGCCCTCCCCTCCAGCTACCCTCGACGAGACCTGCCTTTCCTAAACAAAGCTGTGCTGGCTTCCATGAACGCTACGTCTAAGTAAGTACAACGCAGAGCTGACCTCTGCGTCGTCTCGTGGGTAGGAATCCAAGGCGCGCGTCCCGAGGAGAATCCGCGCCTTCATCAGAACAGCTTAGCAGGTTTGCACGGAAGTTAAGTCCAAAGCTATACAACAGGACTTACTCCCGTGCAAGTGTGCGCGCAGGATTTTTCAAGGGTGTGTGTGTCTGTTTGTTTTGTCTGCCTGAAGAATCCCGTGCCTCTACTGCCTGCACGGCTGTTTTTTCCTTTTTTTTTTTTAAAAAAAGATCTTCTTGAGAAGAGCTGTTAATTGCTCTCTCGTTTTAATTGTTCCCCAGAAGGCATTTTCCCTCTTCTGGAATATCGTCCCCCCTCCCGCTAAATATCAATAACATGTGTGCACTAAAGACAACTACTTGCAAATGGGCTTCGTGATCATTAGCATATATTTGCATAATGCCGCCGTCAAACAAATGCCGTAAGCAGCAAGCAAACAAAAACACGAACTCTGGAGAGCTGATTTGCTAAACGTGCCGTGGACTGAAATTAATAAAGAAAGAAAAGAAAAGAAACGAAAAGAAAAGAAAAGAAAAGAAAAGAGGGGAAGTAAAGAAGCGGGGGAGGAAGGGGGGACAGCAAAAAAACGTGAGGAGGAGAAGAGATTCCAGATTTAATAGATTGACGGTTTAGAATCAAATAGTGTGTTTGTTCGCTTACTTGGAATAACATACATTTCGGAATTACGGTGCACATCTCTGCCTTGACCAGGAAGAGACTTACAGCAATCTTAAAATCCCTGGCAACTCCAGGAAGGGCCAGGAGAGACCCCTGTCTGAAATCCTGGAGAGCCTGCCAGTCAGTGTAGGCAATACTGAGATAGATAGACCAATGGCCTGGCTCGGTATAAGGCCATGTCCCTTATTCAGAGGCTAGAATGGTCCACAGTGCCCTTTCTATCTGTATGGAACATTTGCGGCACCACCCAGCCAGCGCGAATTGCTCATAAGCCCCATTGGCTTCAATGGGAACATTGCTGAATAAAGTGCTTAAGTTTTGCTGGACCGTGCCTCTTGTTTGTAACGTGCACGGTTTCTCCCGTGCGTGCCCTCGCAGTGCAGCTGACAGTATGCAAATTTAATGCAAGAAACAGCATGCTTCTTCAGAAGTTGCCTTATCGCAAAGATAACCCTTTCACTGATAGCAGCTGGGGAAAATCATAGGTTTGAATTAATCTGCCTGCAAGTCCACTACAACTTTCACGATATAACCCACGATTTAAAAGCCTTATTCACTACCTGCCATCCATGTTTGTCTGTCCACCCAGCCATCTCTCCGCTGTTTATAGTCCCCACAAACCAGGGAATTGATCAGCGACATATATTTGAATTAAGACGCACTAAATCGATGACAGATCCATATCACGCTGCGTTTAACAAGGGTTGTACACGGAGGCCAGGACATAACTTGCAAACTATTATTCAGGTTTGGAACTCCCCCTCCCCGCGCCCCGTTTAAACCATTACATATCGGAAATTCAAGTATAACTCAATATATTTTTCATACTTAAAAAAACAAGAAATTCCTGTTTCGAAAGCTTTCATTTCATTCGAAAACTATCTATCAGGCAACCCAGCCCCCTCTTTTTTAAAAGACCCCCATACTGTAGCCTTCCCCCCCCCAAAAAATCAAAATTGATCAGCAATCAAGCTTCAAAATGAATTTGGAAACACGTTGATGCCCTGCGGAGCCGGCTTTGGGGACAAAATAATAATAATCGTGAGTTGCATCACACCGGTATGCTTATGTGTGTGTCTTTTAACTTTGTACGGTGTCTGTAAAGCTGCAATCCTAAACACACTAGGGAATAAGACCCATTGGAGGCAGTGGGTCTTACTTCAGAGAAAACAGGCGCGAGGTTGCACGAGGCGAAAAGAGGACGTGAAGCTCGCAAGTTAATAGTTGGGTTGCAAGATCTCTTTATGGAAACCCCTGAAATGAATGTATCAAACGCCTGGCCGCCTGCGCGATGCGCTAACTCGGCGACCTAAGGGCTAGTTGGAGAGCTGTTGGCGATTTTCACGTGGTCCCTAACAGAAAGATTTTCTCCCACTCTCATATTCTCCATCTCTCTCTCTCTTTTAACTTAAAAATGGGGAATGCGTCTGACTGCATGTACTCCGAGGGCTGAAATTGGCTCACCTCGTCTCCGCCTGTTTCAAATTAGGCGCAGAACTACTGGAAAGACGCGTTGCCAAAAAGTCAGCCTTTACCATGCAGTGCGGCGTGTTGAACCAAGTGCTAGCGCCGCCTCAAGAGCTTTTCGGTGCTATTTCAGGCGCTGCTACTTTGCATTATGGAAATACTACTGCCTATTTCTGTTCCAGGACTTGCTCCCGCTGCGGCGACTAAGTTTTGTTCAGCTTTGCCGGTCGCGAAAAAAGGAAGGCGACGTCCCTCCTCCTTTATTTTCAGAGCTGAAAGCTCAGTCCCACCCACTCCCCGCTTTTCTGGCGCATTTGATTTTTTTTTTTAAGGAAATGTGCAGGTGTTTGCCGCTCCATTCGTAAATTCGGTTAATTTGTAATCGGTCTCCCAAGTTTTCAACAGAATCCACACATCTATTTAAATTAATGGACTTGTACCAAATGAGGAGGGGTGGGAAAACGCACGGATTCGGATCGGGGCGCCAACTTCTACCCCTGCTCCGGTTCGATCCGCAAGCGTACATTTCTCAGTATCCTACAGACCCCACCAGCATCCTCGCAGGAAACGTCCACGCGAAATTTCCCCCGAGGACTGTACACCTGTTCCTCAAATAAGTCCCAGCAGCTCAAAGGCAGGCTTTCCTCCCAGAGCGCTGGCGTGCAGGAGCGTACACGGGGATTTAGGGTTTTCCTGTGTAAACAGGACGGAAAGTTCAGGGAAACGGTGGAGGCGGGAGTGTTGGAAGGAGAGAGAAGAATCGTACAAATGTAAGGATGGCGCATCCTGACCATTCATTCTATCAGCCACGTTTTTAAAAAGAGCACGAACTGACTGATCTATTTATAGGCTTCATTGAGATGGAGAAACGGATCTGACGTCTCCTGCGAGACTCAGCCGTTTGAGATGAACCCCCCCCACCCCGCCCTCAAAACTAATACTTTTTACACCAGCTTATGGGAGCAGTTACAGTATTTCCATTACTTAGGGAAATGAATCGTTGTAGTTCTTTCCACACAGTCACGAAGAAACTCTCATGAAGCAGTCGTGTCTCGGCGTTTAAGGCAACAGCTTATATTCACATCTATTCTGAAGCCAGTAATAATTGTAACTGCACCAAAATATCTCCTTCCAATCGACGCTTCGGTCCTAAGCACATATGCTGGAGAGGAAGAGTCAATGAAAGCAACGGGACTTTCATATGCGCTTGTATATGAATTACATAGCTCCCCATCCACTTGTTGAGTTTGTATTTATTTGTGCGATTTACATCCATACAATTCATTTAGGGCGCAATTATTTTAGGGCGTTTAGGACGCTCGCCTTGCATACTGAGTGTACCTATAAATAGTTACAAAGACGCTTACAGTCTGGTGGGTGCCATCGGAGCCCTAGGCTCCAAGTCCTAAAAATAGACACATAGAATCATAGCGTTGGAAGGAACCCCAGGGTCATCTAGCCCAACCCTCGGCAACACAGGAATGTCAACTCTATTATACCTGCAGATGGCCATCCAACCTCTGCTTCAAACCCTCCCAAGTGCCTTATGTCGTTCTCACCAAGGTGTAAAGTATGTCATTACCAAAAAGGATCCTTTTTCACACGAGCAAATGCCCTCCCGGTGTGTTTTTAAGTTCGGGCACAAACACTCTAAAACTTGCAGCTGATGTGCCCGCAAGAACATTATGCCGACTCGCAGTAGGCAGTGGAAGGAAGCCTTGTTTCGCAAAGCGGTTTCAGGCTGGGCAAAAAGTTGCGGCAGTTCCTCACTGAACAGCTCATATCAGGGTCGTGAGTTCGATTCCCACGCTGGGCGAAAGATTCCTGCGTTTCAAGGGGGTTGGACTAGATGACCCTGGGGGTCCCTTCCAACTCTACAATTCTATCCCAGGTAACTGGGAAGCAGCAACTCTCCTTTGCGCGCTTGGAGCGAGATCCGGGCTGCCTTCCCTGACAGTTTCCAAGCAAGCGTGCCGCCGCGTGTTTCCCCCTGGCACGCCGCTCGCTTGGCACTCCCTCTGCGGCTGGGCGCTAACTTTTTCCCCTTCTTCCTTCCTTTCAGCAAGTGCAACTTTTTTGGGGGGGGGAGGGAGAAACGCGCGCGAGAGCGAGAAAAGGGGCGTCGGGGGGGTGGGGAGAGCGAGCAAGAGCGCGAAAGCAGACAAGAGCGCGAGGGCGGTTCCCCGCTGAGCGCCCGGCCTGAATGGGAGCCAATCGCGCTGGCCTGGCCTCTGCCAATCACCGGCCTCCCTCCAATCCCACCCGCGCACATTTCCAAACTCTGGTTCCCAACCGCGCCGCTCAAATGTGCCGAGCGCTCTGCCAATCGCTGGAGGCCAGAGCGGGGAGAGGATGGCAGCAGCAGCCGAGTTGGGAAACGGAGCAGACAAAAGAAGTTAAAGAGCCGCTTAATCGCTCCATGTTTGGCAAGGCGGCGGCGCTGGCCACGGCGGCAGCAACAGCCTCGGCGGCGGCAGGCAGGGGGAGGAAGGCCACCGCCCCCTCGGGGCCGGCCCAGGCGACCCCCTCGCGCCTGGATGGGCCCCGGGGCTGCGGCGCCATGGAGCCCGCGCTGAGTTGCAAGAGGAGCCCCAGCCTGCGCTTGGCCGACCTGGCCGCATTGCATGGCGGCGTCGGAGGAGGCAGCAGCGCCACCAGCGGTGGCGGCTTCCAGCCCTTGCACCCGGGGGACCTGGGCTCCTCGGACCCGGCTGCCGCGGCCCCCTTCGGGCCGGAGCACGTGGCGTCGGGGGCGCTCAAGTTGAGCCCGGCCGGCGCCGAGGCCGCCTTCGCCTCGTCGTCGCAGGCGGGCGCCAACGGCGCGGCCGGCAGCCCCTCGTACGCGGCGCCGCGGCGGGCCGAGCGGCCTCTGCAGCAACACCCGGCCAGCTCGCCCATGTTCATCTCGTCGGCGGGCACCTACGGCGCCGGCGGCGAGCAGCCTCACGCCGCCGCCTTCCCGGGGCTGCACGACCACCCGGCGGGCCCGTCCGGAGGCCACCACCCGCTCAACGGGCAGATGCGGCTGGGGCTGGCCGTGGCTGCGGCTGCCGCGGCGGCTGCCGAGTTTTACGGGCGCGTGGAGCCCTTCCGCCCGTCGTCCGTGGCGGCCGCCGCCGCCGCCTCCGAAGCGTCCTACGGCGCCGCGCCGCAAGGCTACCCGGTCAACTTGGCGGCGGCCGTCCTGCAACAGGCGCCAGCGCCTCCCGCACATGCGCACCACGCGCCTCCACACCATCACCACCCTGCGGGCGCCTCCTCCGCTGCCGCCGCCTTCCTGCGCTACATGCGACAGCCCATCAAGCAAGAGCTGATCTGCAAGTGGATCGAGGCCGAGGCGGCCGCGCCGCCCTGCTCGCAAACCTACAGCACCATGCACGAGCTGGTCAATCACGTCACGGTGGAGCACGTCGGCGGGCCCGAGCAGAGCAGCCACGTGTGCTTCTGGGAGGAGTGTCCCCGCGAAGGGAAGCCCTTCAAGGCCAAGTACAAGCTTATCAACCACATCCGCGTGCACACGGGCGAGAAGCCCTTCCCGTGCCCCTTCCCCGGCTGCGGGAAGGTCTTCGCGCGCTCCGAGAACCTCAAGATCCACAAAAGGACGCACACAGGTGGGTGGCACGACAGGAGCGCGCGCCTTTCTCCGGCCGCGTCTCTCCGGCGCGCGGTTCTGACTTCTTTTCTCTACCCCCTCCTCCCTCCTTCCTCTATCTCCTACGTACCCTCAGACGTGTGACGTTTGTCATGAATAAGTAATTTCACCAGCTCTTTGGGGCTGCAGCGGGAGAGTGAGTCTTCCTTGATATGTCTGCGTTGTCTGTGTATGCGTGGTTTGGGAATGGCTCGCGGGTCTTCTGCGTTGTGCCCGCTGCGGTTTTGGTGAGAGCGAGGAAGGCTTCCCGGCGCCACAGAATTCCTCAGCAGGCAAACTAAGAGCGCTGTGGATAGCTAGGAGCTCCCACGAAAGTGGGAAGAACGGAGGAGTCCCACGAAGGCCCGCGGTGTGCCCAGCAGGAGTGTCAGTTTGGCCCCGCGACCGTGGGTGCCCGGGGCTGTGGGTGCTATGCAGCGTACATGGTCCTGGCGACGAAATTTGTGGGTGCCAGGCCAGGCCCCTTCATGGTGAATTTTGTGGGTCCTCGGGCACCAGGGGCCCAGGGAGCCGGCACCTATGGTGTCCAGTACTCCTCTTAGATAGTGGAAAGAAAGGGCAAACCCCAAACTTTATTCTGGTCAATTCACTTTTCAAAAAGTTTCTCCTATGCTTTTATTTGTTTGGGTTTTGTTTTCTTTTTTATATATGAAGGAGAGAGTCAGGGGATTTGATCATGTTGCCTCTCAAGAGGAGGTACTTTTCAAATGAGACCACCAATATTTTACTTTCCCTGGGGGGAGGTTTTCTCCCTTAGTTGTTTTTGGGGAAGTGATAGGCAAGGGCTTTTAAAAGATATGTTGTTGGTTTAAAGGTGTGTTTCGATGGAGGGAGCGCTGCTATAGCGATTCGGAATAGTGCTTTTGAGAACAAATGGGAAGGGAAGGCGACGCGGGTGTGCCTTTGTGCGTGTCTCCGCCAGACTAGCTATTTCAATGAAGTTCTGTTTATGGCGCTGTATCTTTTACAGCTTGGTTTTGATTTGCCCCTGGCCTTTTGGCTTCACTTAAAAGGCGGTTGGGATTTATAGTTGCGTGTAGACAGATATTATCCACCGGAGGCTGCTTATAGGGAAGGGGGGGGCAAAGGCCGGAGGGGGCTCCACCTAATTGTTTTCATGATTTATTGTGTGTTGTTGCAAAAAAAAAAAAAAAAAAAGAGGAAAAGGAAAGGGGGGTGGCGAGGCGGACAAGGTGCAACGCGCTGTTCAAACTCCCATGCAAATAGCCCCTGGCGGCAAAAGCTATCGATTTTTAGATGGCGAATCCGCAGGGTTGAGCCCATCTGTGCGAGCCCTGAGCACCCCCTCCCACGCAGCCCCATGGAGCGGGGAGTGGGGGGGTGGATCTGTCCTGCAAGCGAAGAGGAGCGCGGTGCTTTTAGGCCTTGGAGGCCGAGTCTGCTCCGGAAGGGCCTGACTGGGAGTTTTGCAGACTCTCCTAAAGAAGATGCTTGCAACTTGCAAGGGCTGGTTTCTGCGCAGTAATCGTAGGGCTCTCGCCCGGGGAAAACCCTGCTGGTGCTCTGGGAGGAGGGGCAGGAAGAAAGCCTCGCGAGGGCTTTCCAGCCCGTCCTTCCATTCACACAGCTCCTTTTCCAGCTGGAGAACTCCGATGTTCGGCTCATCTCGCCCTCGCCCGCTTGAGGCTGCCCACACAGTGCCCTTGCTACTGCCGCTGGGAAGAAGATCCGAGTCTGGTTCCTTCGGGCCGAGGCTCCTGCAGGTGGGGGAATAGCTGGAGCCTCGCCGCTCCTCCTGACCGGTGCTCGTCGGTCGAGTAGGGTTGGGTGGAGATCCGAAGCCGGCCCGATCCCCACCGCCTGTTGCAGACAAAAGACCCACGAGTGAAGATCCGGAGGGGCCGAGGAGCGCCGCAGAAAGCTGCTCGGTGTTTTTTCTGCAACAGTGTTGCAGGGGCACACGGTTGGAAAACGCTTCTGCACGGTTTGCAAGATCCGGTGCTGGCAGGGAACTCTTTCCACGGCCACGTGCTGGCACGGAAGCCCTGGCCAGGGAGCTCGAGTTGACTGTAGCATAAGCAGCTCTATTGCCCGTTAACAGCTCCACTTTCTCCTCTTGCGGGCGAGGGCAAAACGACTCCCCGGAAGCCGAGGAGAGCGGCTTCAGGCGCCCTTTCCCCTTCTCTCCAGGAGGTTCCTCCTGCCCAACCGAGGGGTCCCTGATTCCCAGGCCCGGGAGTCAAAATGTTCCGCCTCCCGCTTCATTTGGCGCAGCCAAACGGGAGTTTAAGATTGTCCGGAGCAACCTCGGCATTTCTGTGCGTAATTTTGCAATCTCGCGCCCTTCTTGGTTTCTTCTCGCTCTCCTACAGGCTTCTCCCCTATAGGTTCGTGTTAACGTAAGAAATTTGAGTTTCAAGATCAAGGATCGTATGTTTGGGTTTAAGCAGCAAATGAGTTTTCCTCTCCCCCCCTTTTTTTTTGTTCTGTTTGGTTGAGAACGAGTTGAGCTCCCAATGGTGGTGGGGGGAAATCGCCCTGCGCTTGGCTTTCGTGTAGTTGGTTTTGTTTTTAAAGATAGCCGGCGGCTTGTCTCTTGATCGATGCCGCAAGTTGTTGCCTCCCTGAGCCCTGAACCGCTCGCGCGGTTTGTGGAAACGGGCCGCCGACCTCGCTTCGAATTAGTAGGCGGTGAAGTTTCCTTTCTCGGCGCGCAAAAGGGAGCGAGCAGCCTTTTCCTCAGCGAGAACCGTTGCTTTTCGACTGCGCATCTCTCGGCTTAAAACCGAGATAATCTGCAAATGGTTAAACTCTGACGTGAACCTTTCGTCAGAGACAATACCAAAATAAACATCAGGATGGCATGGGCATCTCGCTTCGGGATGTATGAGCATAGCAACCAGGGCATCCCTTGAAAGTCGGTCCTCTTCCCAAAACCTAGTGCTGCTGGCCTTAATTAAATATATATATTAAAAAATAGAGTCGACCGAAGTTAAAAGCAGACAAATCTGATTAGCGATTGCTGAAACAGGTTCTAGACAGACAAACGCACATGCAAACCCAATTATGCCATATTTTGAAGAGCAAGAAATAAGACACATTTTCTGGCTTCTACATTTAACTATGGACACCTATGGCCACTATCATTTTTAAAAAGAGAATGTGTCCTGGAAAAAAGGACATATAGTAACCCTAAAATGCTTTCCTTAAATAAATAGCAAAACACCAACTCAGGATATTTCAGCTGAAAGGACAACACTAGGCTATGTTGACCAGAATGATCCAAAACACAGTTACTTGGAAGTAACTGAGCTCAGTGGCCTTACTTGCTGCCAAGTGAATAGGCTTGGCACTGAGGTTTGGATCTTTTACCTTTTTCATGTAGAATCTTTATCCCATTTTATAGCAACGACATTTCGTTGGAAATACTTTTGAGACTTCTGAAAGGCTGTATAATTTCTGTTCAATTGCCACATATCACCAGGAGACATTTTCTGGTTGAAATAATGCATTTGTGATTGAAGTAGGATTGGTAAGTTGGGATCTGCCTGTATTTACACAGGAAAAGGAATGTCATAAATTAAACCTTCTGCCTTTCCCAAAAAGGAGTAGATAGATGCTGTTTTCACCAGTAAAACAACAAAGGTCGCAATCCTACATGTGCTTACCTGGAAGCCAAGTGGAACTATTTAATATTTCTGAGTAAACATGCTCAAGATTGAGCTGGATGAAAATACTGAATTACCTTGTTGACTAGGAAACACGTATTAATATTGGGGTGCAATCCTGATGTCTTATTTGGGTGTCTATAAATAAAATCCATATTTTAGCATATTTTTGCCTCCATGTATGGATGGGATTAATTTTTTTTAAAAAATCCCTTTTTGAAATAAAGTAACGCTAAACCCATGTCCACTTGTGGCAGCAGAAATTATTCCTGCCTTTTTGCTTCCAGAACCTTGGAAAATAATTGTAGAATTGCATTACACCTTGGAGCCAGTGAGATGCCAGAAGTAAAGGCCCTGAGGGTGGCTTTCACAATCACCCTCAAGGTGCACATTAAACCTATTTAAACAGATTCACCATCTTATTTCGAAGCATAAACTAGTCCTAGGTAAAGAGATCTTGGCCAGCTCACTGCTCATGGAGTGGGTAGCTTTCTCAATAATGAGCAAGCTGTAAAAAGCTAAGAATGTCAGAGAAGGGAGGGGAAGAGAGGGTGCCCCTCTTTGAGAGCTTGATCTGTTGACAATGGTTTAAAAAAAAGGAAAAGAGGGAGAGCAATGTGTTTAAACAGGTGCTACTTTTATTTTAGAAAAAGGAGAATCTCCTCTTGCAAACCACAAGGGAAGGGATTAGGACAATATGGGTTTGTCTGTATGGATGTGTAAGCCCCTACTTTAATCCATCATTTAAATTTTTCATTTACAAGAGAAATATGGGCATGGAATAAGGAGAGACATTCCCATTGTCCTGGATATGTTTATCTGAATGTCATGATCACAGTTTAGAAAATATTCTTTAACATTGTGGACTACATTTTTGAGCAAATGTAAACCTGCTCACTCTCTCTGTGTAGTAATAATAATAATAATGATTGAAAAGTTAAGCTATTGGAGGGATGGTAAAGACTGGAGTCAATTTTATCTGCTGAGTCTTTGTTTTGCAATCCTCTCTAGTCTCCCCTGTTCCTGTGTTTGGTTTGACATGTAAATTCAAAGTTTGGGGATTTCTTTCTTTCCTTTCACAAAGAGTCCATTATGGATGTTTTTCTCTTTCAGGAGAGAAGCCTTTTAAATGTGAATTTGATGGCTGCGACAGGAAGTTTGCCAATAGCAGTGACAGAAAGAAACACTCTCATGTCCACACCAGTGACAAGCCATATTTCTGCAAAGTCAGAGGCTGTGACAAGTCTTACACACATCCGAGCTCCTTGCGCAAGCACATGAAGATCCATTGCAAATCCCCACCGCCTTCTCCTACCCCAGGATCTCATGGCTACCAACCCACTGGGACACCACTGGGTGCCCCTCTGTCCCCTCTCCAGGACTCTGGCAGGGGCCGCCCTGTCAACCTTTCTCCTCAGGTCACCAATCTCAATGAATGGTATGTGTGCCAAGCCACTGGGGCCCCGAACCACCTCCATACGCCATCCAGTAATGCCACATCTTCTGAGGAGGAAGAGAACGAGGAAGAAATTTATAGGAACTCTGAGACAAGAACTATTCATTAGAACTGGGAGGGAGGCAGAACTTTGAAGATGGCACGATCATGCCATCTTGGTTAATTTGGGCTATTTATTCAGTATTATGAAACCCTATGGTGTTTGTAACATGTAACTAATTTAATTAAGACATTGGACTTGTGTGTCTCTCTCTTTTTTAATTAAAAAGAATAATCTTTTTTAAAAAAGCAAACCCACCAAGCCGGACTGTAACAGTAATCCATTGTGCATCTTCCCTACCCTACCCTATGTTTATGGAAGACGTCAGAGGAGTTCACCTTTGTGTTGCTTGATCTTCAGTGTGTGCACTGCCAGGTTGGCAATTCGGTGTGATAGTTTTCCCAAAATAAAAGCAGGAGGAATGTGGCTTATGAATGTAACTGGGAAGCTAATGGGCTTTCTCTGTGCCAGAAGTGGATTCCTTAAGCTTGTCCACCTATTTTTGAAAAGGCACGTTCTTCCATCTAGGCCTCTATCCCACATCCATCACCTGTGAAACTGCCAACTGGTTTCTTGCATCCAAGTACTGTATATGTACGTGTACGATAATGTATAGGTACAGTTCACTGCCTCTGAAATCTTAAGTCCTCAAAATCTCAAAACGGAATGCTGAAACGTAGACCTTGGGTTGCAGTTTGCATCGCACTAAAACCAATGTTGAAATTCACCACCACAAGATTCAAGGTGGCACCTTTATAGAGCAGTGCCAAATTTGCTTATATGGAAGATCAGTCCATTGTTTTAAATGGAACTCGCTTCCAAGTAATTATGCTGGGTGGGTGGGAGGGAGAGCAGTCACAATCCTAGTTGTGTAGGATTTCACAAACGCTATTGAGCAAGGGGGATTGGGTTTTGTTTCATTTTATTTCTTTAGCCATCTGATCCTAAACATGCTTACTCGGAAGAAAGTTGCACTGAAGGGGCTTACTTCCAATAAGAATACTTAAGAACAGTACTGTTAGGCAGTACCTTATACACACTGGTGTGACTGTAAGTCCCATTGAATTCAATAGGACTTACTTCTGAGTTGACCTCCACATGATTGCACTGTTAATGTCTCAATTATTTTAATTTTCCTTTCCTTTTCTTTTTTTAATGTCTTTCTAAGCTCTAACCCTGAAAGGGGAGGGAATTAAATCAGTTGCTATGATTATTGTTGTTTAACACATTCAACGAATTGTGCTCTAAAGACATTTGTCCCACTGGTTTCAGTGTTATTCATTAGTACGTGTCTTAGCAGGACTGCTTAATGGTTTTTCCTTGTCATGGGAGTGTCGCTAAATGAGATCTATCTTTATATGCGATATAGCAGAGGCCATGAGTCTAAACACGCTTCCTTGCAAGCCAGTCACATTGAATCAGAGTAAATTGGATTTATGAGTAAGCATATTTGGGAATGAAGCCCAGCCTATAGTGTTAGGTCAAAAGTGCTGTGAACTTCACAGCTGTTACTATGTCAAAGTCTCCCTGTTGAAAGAGTTATGATGCTAAGAGTGACACATGACTTTCTGGAAGATACTATATTTTACTGATCCAGCCTAACACCCTTGCATGCACAAAGGGTTTCATAAATTACTTCTATCTCTATTTTTTTCAGCATCTGCGATCCTGTTTCTTATGCGGTGTGCCATTGACCAAAGTGCACTGGGGAAAGCAAACTGTCATAAATGTAAAAATGGAGGGAGGGGGATGCTGAGTAGATTACCTTTGGCCTAGCTGCCAAGCTATTATAGAGTGAGGTCATGGAATCCTGACAATTTCTGATGCAGTTGGTACGACATATTTCACGTGTAAAATGCTGGTTCATCATAAACACCCTACAGATAATCTAAAGAGCACTAATTTATCCTCTGAGACCACTGAATAAGTAACCAGTCACCAACCCATTACCAGGGCTTGTAGAAATGTGTGGGGATTTTTTTGTGTCTTGTGTGCTGTGATACATAGTCTTGTCATTGTTATAACTTGTATGTGGAAGTGATCTATTTTGTACAGCGGAATTAATTTATTTTTTTATTTTTAGATATCAACTTCTTTCTTATTTCTTTCTAAAGAGTACAGAGCACACCAAAGAAGAAAATTATTAATTTTGGTGATAGGTTGTCTATGATTCTGTGGTTGTTTTCCTGGGGGGTGGGGGAAAGCCCTTATATTTTTCAAGTTACTTGAATGAACAATGTAATGTGAAAACAGCTCCTTCCTGCATGTCTCCTGTGCAGTGTGTTGGTGATTCAATATAGTTTATAGAGATATTTGTTTCTTAGTACAGTGCATGGTGCTGTCCATCTGGAAGCCTTTAAATGTCCTGATCATATTGTTACATGAACAGAAAAAGGACATTCATTTTAATATCTATATCTATAAATATATAAATGAGAACTTGAATACAAACCACTTCTTAAAATTGTTTATTTGAATTGCATTCCTTTTCTCTTTCAAAACCCATTTGAATAATAAGGAAAAACTATCATGAAGTAAGACATGGACTTTTAAAGGATAATTTATGTTTTGGTGAGCTTTTTTAGAAAATTTCCTGAATTAAAAAAAAATGTTTAATTTATACACTTTGTTCTCCTCCTACCAAATAGATTGCACTATCCATTACTACACCTTCATGTTTTGTTTAATGTGAAATTAATGCCTTCACGGAAATACATTTGCTGGGAAGTAAGTATTTGGTTTCAATAGACTTACTTCCATGTAAATGGGATTTTCATTTTGGGGTACCAGGAGCAACATACTGTTTGTCTGCTGTGCCACTGCTTTTCCTCATATTTTTAAAACATGCAATACCTCCTTCATATCTGTAAACCTGGTCATAAGAAAGCAAGAATGGTTAAAAGTAAAATTTAAAAAAAAAAATCTTATTTTTTACTTGTGCTTTATTGTTGGGGGACAAATTATGATAACCAAGTGGCTTACAGAGTACTCAAGCTAGGAATTCAGTGATTGTCCCATCCTTGAAAGAAAAATAATTGTAAGGGAAATCATTAAGTACAAAACAACCTTCTCACTTATTTTATAGGTCTGCTTATACATTGCCATGAGAAATTTGGTACAAATGGTTTGGCTCATCCAAATCATGTTTAGTGGAAGTTGGTCTTGCTTGTAAGCAGTCTAAAGAAATCCACCAGAGTCTGAAGGCCAATCTCATTGATAAATTAAAGGACATGGTTAAACCACATACATGAGGGTGTGGCAAAGTTCATTCATGTGAATTGATACATTTGTATATGGATTTAAACAGTGCTATTGTTCTAGAAAAAATGGTCTGGGACTTGCCATGAACCCTTGTTCTCTTAGAATGAAAATGGCGTCCACCTAAGAGGTGCAGGAAGTTGGGGGGAAAGCTTTGGATTTTAATAGGGATCATGACAGTTTGGGTGGATGGAGAACAGGCTTCTGTCTTAAATATTGACACACAATAGAAGAGGGAAGTTAGTATTACTGAGGTGTCTCTTAAGCACTGTGGACACTTGGTCAATGTGGCCTACGTACTTACCTTAAATCTAAACGTTCAAACAGTGGACAGTGTGCCACTCTCAACAAAAGAGCTATTAAAACCAATTGAAGATAGTGCTGATGAAATCAAAGTAATGTAGATGGGACAAGATAGCATGTGGGAGCTGCAAAATGCTAGACAAGGAGTGAAGTGAACAGGAATGAAGTTCTGCTGAAAATAAAACTATCCTTTAAGTTTGTATCTTAACCATGTCCACATTACTGTTCACGTGTTGAGTTCCTCAATACGATTTCCCACAGCCAACGTGGTTGATTTTGGCCTCAGGTGGCGAAGGTGCAACCGGTTGCAAAGAGTTGCTTAGACTCCATGAAGAATGAGGACCTTTCGGATTGGGGAAAGGGTGGACTAACGGAGTTTCTGGTGAAAAGGAGGGCTGCACACAAAGCCCACCCCGCACCCTACTCCAAGGCATGAATCATTCATGGGAAATATATCAGAGATAAAAGATATCTGACAATGAGGAGCCTAAAACAAGTTTTCCCCTTCTTGTTTTCTGCCTTCCAACGCCCCATCTCTCCCTCTCCCCTCGGTCTATAGAGCTGAAATTGACCACTGCACGTCTTGCGCCACTTCAAAGTAATTTGCGCCAGAACGGAAGGCTCGGCGCTTGGGCAATCTTCATGGTGCGTTAAGATTTCTATGGCAATTGGCAAGCAAGACTTTTCCCATCTGAATATGGCTCAAAGAAAAGGCACTTATTGACACGAAGTTGGCCATCTTCAAAGACTTCATCTCTTCTAAGCAGGGGGAAAATGTGCTCTCACACAAACAAGGCTTTAAATCAGCCGTGATCCACTTTTGTCTTAGTTACCGGTGGGGGTGGAAGAGGGAGGGAAGCATCGCGCTCGAAGGTTATGATCTCCGGAGTCTGAATCATTTTGAGTTGATTTGTTTTGGGCTTTTTTTTTAAACCCCCAGCTCATTCTTCATCTTCTTGCCAAATTTTATTTTTAAAGTAGTAACGACCGACAAACCACGCCCATAGGAGGAAAAAAGTTATTGGAGCTGAAGTAAATTGGCGGTTTTGCATTTCACCCACGCTGACTTGAGCGCGTTTATTTACTTAAGCTCCATTGATCTCGCTTACTTCCAAGTAACGCCCCAACTCGGCTAAGCTCTTTTACTTGAAATGTATCCCATTGACTTCTATGGGATTTGTGATTTCTCAATATGGCTATAAGGCAGGCGAATAAAGATGCACACGTGTAGACTTGTGCATTCAGATGAAGGGTTTCTTGACACGAGCCGGTTGCTTGCTTGATTACTTGCACGTGTGAAGGGGGCCATGAAAAGATACAGCGTGAGAGAAAGAGCCGTCGCGTCTTACAGCACCTTCAAGGCAGAATTTGTCAGTGAAGCCGACTGACATTTAGCTGCCCAGCTTCACACGTTCATTTTTACCGCAGGGTAACTGCAGCAACGACAGCCTTGCACGTGTGAACACTCTGTCGCAGTTTTACCACCACATGAATTTCCTATCTACCGGCATGCAATGTTTTTAAACCGAGTGTGTTCTTTCGGATGCAGAAAAACTCATCCTTCAGGAAGCAGCCCTGAATTTAGGTAACCTTTTCCACGTCCACATCAGAGACACTTTACGCACCTAGGTATTAGGGAGGACAGGTTCACAACGCTATTTCTCCATACTTGTTGACTTACCGCTGAATGTCTGAAGGGAGTCCACGGCAAATAATTGTGATGTAGGTAATATGAAACCTCTACCTGTGGGTTTGTCTCGCTGTTGTTCAGGCGATGAACTCAAAAGAAAAGAGGTGACACACATGCTACAGAAGAAGGGAAGAACAATAGACTTGGAGTGTACAGACAGCTAGAGGTGTACATTTGACTGAAAAATGGGACGAGGGTTGATATTTTGAACTGTATACGTGCGAGGGAATCCCCAAGAGCAAACGAGGAGCTATATAGTTTTACGGGCACAATGCACTAGCTCATGCACTAAATAACAGGGAGTCCCTCTGCCACATGTACGGTGTTCACACGTGTCTAACCAGGCATGGCATTTGAGCGATCGAATATAGGGTGAGTTTTCTCTGCGCTTCAGGACGATGTCCTGGTCATTAAATATAAAAGATGTGCAGCGTGCACACAACCTTACAAGGAACAAAGGCTATTGCAAACAAGGAGGAATAACGGGTGTGTGTGTGTTAAAGAGGAGACAGGGAAAACACTTTCTCTCTCTGCGCTCCTACCTCCACCCAGTGGTTTAGTTAGATCAGGGTTTCACAAACTTGGGTCTCCGGCTGTTTTGGGACTACAACTCCCATCATCCCTGACCACCGGGTCCTGCTAGCTAGGGAAGATGCGAAATGTAGTCCAAAAACAGCTGGAGACCCTGTTTGGGAACAGTTTGGGAAACCCTGAATTAGATCATTGTAGACTCTGGTTTAATGGTGGAGGTGGATCTTGAGATGGCGGTGCCTATTACTTTAGTGAGCCAGCACTGTTGCGTTGGTGGATCATCCTATCCATTCTCTTGAATGGGGCCCCGAACATCTGCCCCCAAATCCGGCTCTTGACGGTACCAAACTGAATCTACTCCACTGCAATTCGAAACAAATCTGCCAGTAGGTATGTTCAGAATTACAGTCACACTTAAGGGACTTGGATGGAGAAAAGGATTCAGAGATGGGGCAATATAGACCTGTTGCCCCGAGATGAGAGGTGTGCGTGATGGCTCCTGCACTTTAACGGTGTCTGCGCGCTCGCTTGCCTCCGTTTCTGTGTGTCTATGCTGCAAGCACAGAGCGGCGGATCTCCAGCTTGCTGGACCGACGCATCTGTGCAAATTTGCGCGTGTCGTCCATCCATCCATCGATCCATCCATTCTAGGCGCACGGAGGTAACACAGATTGTCGCAGAGTGCTCCTGTCTTTCTGGAAACCTGTGTATATCCTTCTGCAACATCCAAGGAGCTCTAAAAATGTGTTGGGGAGTTGGCTGGGTAGGTTATTGGGTTGTTATTTTTTATTTTTGTTATATATTTTGTGTTTTTATATTGTGATTTTATGTGGCAACAACCTCCCTGACACCTGCGGGTATAGGGCGGTATACTTACTTACTAACTTAATCATCCATCCTGTTCAGGGGCCCTGATTCTTTTCCACCACTTACAGTTACTTATTTACTTACACACACACACACACACACACACACACACACCGCAATAGGACTCCAGCAGCCTCTGCGTCTCCTTCGGCCAGAGCAGCGATTCCCCTGCTGATGCTTCTCCGCTGTGGACCCCCAGGCGACTCTCGACTGTGCGCACCGCGATCCTTCCCGCGCGCGAAGTACCCTCCTCCTTCTCTTCTGCCCGCGTCGCCTCCGCCTCCGCCTCGGGTGCCGGAGCCTCTGGCGGCCGGGGGAAGTTCAAAGGCAGGCTCGTCCGGCGTGGAAAGCGCTCGCCGCGCTCCGACGAAGCGCCGATTCGCGACACCCCATTAAGATACAGTTGCGCTGACCTCGCGTTTCATGGCCTGTTAGCTACGTCAATTGGCGCTTCGTCACAAGCTCGCCGAGGGGGCGCGCCCAGAGGGAACGGGGGGGTGGGCTCCTTCCCAAACTTATATATCTGGGATATATATATATATATATATATATATATATATATATATATATGGGGGGGGTAATCATCAAGAAAAATAAGGGGACCCGACGATCTCCACTGCGCCTTCTCCTACTCTCTTGGATACCCCCTAAAACACCCCTTCCTCCCCCGAATAAAAAAGAATAACGAAAATAAGAGAGGATCCACTGCCACTTTCCAAAACACCCCTCTTCCCCGATCTCTCTCCGCGCCCACCCCTCCACCATTTCCCCACCCCCCCCACCCCACTCCACCAACTTTGGCACTTTTATTGGCGAGCGATTGTCCTTTGTTTATTTAAAGCCAAGGCGGCGTGAATGGTGCAAAATAAACATGATGAAAAATAACCAAACAGATGATTCCGCTTGGCGAGGAGGGGAAGGGGGGAAAGAAAGGGGGGAGCCGGACTTCATAAAACACACACAACACACACACACACACGGAGCAGGAGGAGGAGGAGGCGGCCGGGCGCAGCGCTCAAGGAGAAAAAGCCTTTGAAGTGGGCCTTATTATGGCCGGCATACTTGGGGGTTGCCCTAACGACGCGGCTGAAAGGAAAGCGCTCGCCTTTGTCCGCGATTTGTTCTCCTTTGCTGGGTTGCCCGCTGAAATGACGGGCGCGGGGGCTGCCTCCGAGGTGCAGCCCGCAAAGCACCAACTTCCAACTCAGACTTGCAGGCGCCGCTCTCCTGAGGACAGAAAGGGAGGCGGGAAGGGGGGGGAGGGAATCGGAGGAGGAGAGCAGGAGAGCACCCCTCCCCTCAAGCTGCTTCTCTCTTTTGGGGTGGAGCAGGCCACGGAAACCCAGAAGATCGCAGGGCAGTCCCCCACCCCACCCCACCCCACCCCACCCCGCGGCCACAAAGTCATAACACCAATGTCGCTTTGCTGGATGAGAGAGGGAGGGTCATTCTGCGCGCAAAGGGTTGGCTCTGTCACTGAACGTGTGTGTTTCCCACTTCTAGGAAGCTCACCAGCCAGGCGTGAATGCACCGGCATCTGATCCCTATCAGCTGACCCTCAGAGGTATATTGTCACTAATTACGAATCGCTATTAATAATGGTCATGCTCATCTGTGTCCTCATCTTAGGGCCACAGGGCTATGGGGCCCTGCTTGGCACTTCCCATACTCATTTGGTTGACCATTATGAGAACAAGAGGCTGGGCTAGGGGACCTTTGGCCCAACCCAGCAAAGTTGTTCTCTCTTCCACTTACAGTCCCTAGTAGCTGAGTACACCCTTCTCCATCTCTTCTGCATATGGATACTTTCCACTTACGTTTTATCATGCAAGCTGAAACACTCTCCATGCCCTCCGATAAATTCCACAGATACTCTCTTGTATCACATCCTCCAAACCCTTCCTTCCTTCCTTCCTTCCTTCCTTCCTTCCTTCCTTCCTTCCGTCTTATAATGAAGTCGGCACCTTCTGCCTTGGCAGGTCTTTCCACTATACTGTTCAATATATATCCAGATGCAACCTTTGCCAGACTAAGCTTTTAGTATTGCCAACCTATCAGTTCAAAAGCATACCAGTGCAAGTAGATAAATAGGTACCACTGCGGTGGGAAGGTAAACAAGATTTCTGTGCACTCTGGCACTCATCACAGTGTCATGTTGCAGCAGAAGCAGTTTAGTCAAGCTGGCCACATGACCCAGAAAGCTGTCTATGGACAAACGCCGGCTCCTTCGGCCTGAAAAGCAAGATGAGCACCGCACCCCATAGTTACCTTTGACTGGATTTAACCAGTCCATGAGTCCTTTACCTTTACCCTTTAACCTACCTGTTCCATAAATACTAAAGTACTGAAAAGTGTTCTAGAATATAGAATATAGAATATAGAAGTGTTCTAGAATATATAACCTAATCTGCATGCACACACACATAATCAACACTTCTGGGCATATTATTCATTTGCTAACAATGGGGACAGTGAACCGAGTTTGTGGCACCAGATTGATTGATTTACTTATTTACTTCTGAGGTAAATAACTTGTGGATTAGTCACCTTAGAGGCAAACCTATTCAGAGACACCTATTCCTGTTCCCTTTCTTTGTATAGTCAGGCATCTAGTCACTTCTATTATACACATATAGAAACATTCATATTCTCTCTCATCACACATCCAGCTCATTCTCTGTTACCACATACTCTCACTGGAACAGTTAGGTGATTTTGGATGCTGGACTTATTGTGGGCGGAGGGCAGTGCATTACTTCACTGTCTTCAACCTGTGACAAGCCAATGCTGCTGCCTTTGGGGTCCTTCTGCTCATTCAGCTGAGTGCACGTCTGCCCCAAAGTCCCTTCCACCCAGATGGATCCTGCCATCCTTCAGCAGACATTTTGCATCAGCCTTAGCCAGCACGGCACATGAGAGCCACAGTCCAAAACATCTGGGAGGAGGATCCTAGTTGGTGAAGGCTGATTTGTGCATCTTCACAACCGCTGGATGTAGAGTAGGCCACCAAGCAGCAGACAAGGACACGTGGAGCCTTCTCACACAAACACCCGCTTGCTCCAAGCCCATGTGATCTCATGTGCAGGGTTCACCCCTTGTTGGCTGCAGCTTGATGTCTGCTTGTCTACCGGAAATACCCACCCACAAATGCAGCAGGTTCACATCAGGGCAAATAAAATTCAGTGAAACGGCAGTTCAACAGCCCAGAGAGGAGTATGATTGTGAGACCTGAAAGACCTACATTGGCTCCCAGTATGTTTCCAAACACAATTCAAAGTGTTGGTTCTGACCTTTAAAGCCCTAAATGGCCTTGGCCCTGTATACCTGAAGGAGCATCTCCAGCCCCATCCTTCAGTCTGGACACTTAGATCCAGCTCCAAGGGCCTTCTGTGGGTTCTCTCACTGCAAGAAGTTACAGGGATTCAGGTGGAGGGCTTTCTCAGCAGTGGTGCCCACCCTGTGAAACACCCTCCCATCAGATGTCCAGGAGTTGAGTAACTAAACTTTATAACCTTTAGAAGACATCTGAAGGCAACCCTATATAGGGAAGACTTTTAATGCTTGATGTTTTATTGTGGTTTTTATTTATGCTGTAAGCCACTCAGAGTGGCTAGGGCAACCCAGTCAGTTGGACAGGGTACAAACACAACAACAACATCTCCTGCCACACAAGCAGAGTCGTCTGACTTCTGCACTTGTCGTGGTCACAAAAGAAGATTGCAGCCTTGTAGATTGTTGATCAAGGATATTCTCCTTGTCAGTCAGGTTTTGCTAGCCAGAGGCTACATTCGTGAAGATTATGTGACATTGAAATAATGGCTAGAGACATGGGCGTAGCCAGGATTTATGTTTGGGGGGGCAGGCTTTATGTTAGGGGAGGCAGAACCTCCCTTAAGTATTTTTTATTGATTTACTTGATTTAGGGGGGCAGCTGCTGCCTCTACCCCCATGGCTTGAGATGGCGGTTCTGGAAGGGGGCAAGGAAAGATGCAGGAGGGCAAAATGCCTTTAGGGGCCCTGAAGCGCCCCTTGCCCCCCACCCTCCAGGGTCTCCCGCATGAACCACCCATTTTGAGAAATCCCTAGGAACACCCCGCCTCTCCTATGCTGCCTTCCTTGTTTGCTTTGCCGGCTGCGCCTGCTGCCCGCATCTTGACATGCGCCCCTGTTCCACAAGAGTTATAAGCCTCTCTCCCCGCAGCAGGCTCTGCCTCCTGCTCCCCCGCCAGACAAGGCACCTCGGGGGCTGCCGTCGCCTCAAAAGGCCGCTCTCTCTGGTCGTGGGCACCGTGGAAGAAGAATGGGCTCTCGGAGAAAGGAGCACCAGTTGGGCCTTCGCGCAGCGCCAGAGCCTTATAAAGACTGACTGACACCCGGCAGGAAAGTTCGTCTCCGTCTCTCCCACTTTTTTCCCCCTTGCAAGAGGCGCTTAATGAAGGCTGCTCTCGCCGTCCTTTGTCTTCGCTCCCTGGTTCTCTCGGCAAAGCAGGCGCTCTCCCCACAGTCGTAAAAGGGGGACAGGCGAGGGGAGAAAGAAAGCGGGCGCAGCAGAAGTGTCACTTAGCATCTTCAAGCGGGACCTTCCAGGCGAAGTAAATATAGCGATCAAACGCCATTTAAGCGACGGATACGGGTGGGAGGGAAGGAAGGGGGGAGTTTGTGGGAAGGGGCCCTCAAGGACGCAGCCACAAGCCCAATACACACACACACACACACACGGCTGAGTGTTTGCACTTTCTGGAGAGCCTTGTGTTGTGCAAACAACAGGCACGCGGGCTTCGTTTGGAGTCCAGGAAATTAAGAAGACTCCTTACGCAGCCAGCCACCAATGGATGCGCACTTCCTCGCCTCGGATGGAAGCCTTTTTGCCCAGATGTGCTGTGTGTTTGTGTGTGCGCGCGCTAGCTAAACACACACACACACACACACACACACACACACACACACACACGTAGAAGTTCTGCCCAGGTGTAGGCTAGGCAGGTGGTCTCCATAAACTTGTTATTGTGTGAACGCGCCGAAGGTAGTAAAAATGGTGTCTCAAGTGTGAATAGTAGCTAGCTAGGAAAGTGGGGTGGAGGGGTGGTGGCGCTTGAAGGACGGATCGGTACCACTCAGAGACAATAAAAGTGCTTAAGTAACGGAGCTTCTTCCTCCCCACACAACATAAAGCCTGCCCCCGTTACATAAATCCTGGCTAAGCCCATGAATGGAGCTTTCGCCATAATGGCTGTTCAGAGCGCTTTCCGGAAGTAAGGGGTTTCAGAAAAGGAAGAAAGTCCAACAAAATTAAGATGTAAATCTAGTGGTCGCAGTGCCGGATTTATATATAAGCTAAACAAGCTATAGCTTAGGGCCCCACTCTCTTGGGAGTCCCCCCAAAATTACGAGTCATTGTAAATTGTGTTTCTAAAGGAACTTTTGTTATTGCCAAATGCCAATGTGTTTGGATTATTAAGTTTGTTATGAATAAAAAAAAATAAGTTAGAGCTTAATAATTATTTCACTATTAATATACTTCTTAATTGTATTTCAGTTCAACAGTTACTTTGATAAAATACATATTTTGTTATGTGCAAATGGCTTTAGATACCTATTAGGTTCATAAATTACCATACAGCATAAATTCAACACAAAAACCAGCGACAATTTGTTGTTGACAAAGGACAGCTGGACATATAAAGGGCCCCATTACCTTCAGTAGCTTAAGTAAAGGTAAAGGTACCCCTGCCCGTACGGGCCAGTCTTGACAGACTCTGGGGTTGTGCGCCCATCTCACTTAAGAGGCCAGGGGCCAGCGCTGTCCGGAGACACTTCCGGGTCACGTGGCCAGCGTGACATCGCTGCTCTGGCGAGCCAGAGCCGCACACGGAAACGCCGTTTACCTTCCCGCTGGTAAGCGGTCCCTATTTATCTACTTGCACCTGGGGGTGCTTTCGAACTGCTAGGTTGGCAGGCGCTGGGACCGAGCAGTGGGAGCGCACCCCGCCGCAGGGATTCGAACCGCCGACCTTTCGATCGGCAAGTCCTAGGCGCTGAGGCTTTAACCCACAGTGCCACCTGCGTCCCTTCAGTAGCTTAGGGCCTCATCAAACCTAGATCCGGCCCTGAGTGGTAGTACTAGCTGTAGTAGCAGCAGCAGCTGCAGTAATCATAACAGCAGTAGCAGCAATAACACTTAACACATATGAGGTGTCATTCAAGGAGGTTCAACACACTATCCTGTTCCTACACCCCTCTTGTAAAATAAGGTAGGGGGTTAGCTGCCCACCTCCCCTCTAAGACAGGAATAAATCATGGTGAGAAGTATATCAAGGTATAAGGTAGGCCAATATTCTTGCCCTCCTCTTGCAAATGGTGAACTGACAGGTTTCAGCCAGAGACATGCACACATTACATAGGGGTAAGTGTCCACCAATGCAGTTGGATTCTGAATATGCAGGAGGAATGACTAGATGAATTAGCTGCTCCAAGTTTAATTACAGTGTGTATAAGGGTGGGTTCCAAAAATATTCTGATCCGAAAGAGTTTGAGGCTTGGTGGAGTTGGTAAAGTAGGAAAGCAAGCTTTCAAGACCCACAGAAGTCACTGCACAGTTAAAAGAGGAGGTGAACTGTTATCTGCTCTTTATGTCTGGGAGCTGACTGGTTTATATTTAAGACCGGGAAGTTTTTTAAAAAATCCAGTTCAAAAATCTGTTTATTTCATAAAAATAAGCACTGCATGTATAGGAAGACAATTTTTAGATGAATGATGTTACCATGTGAAATGTATTTGTTGGAGTGTTGGACTATGAGCTGGGAGACCAGGTTTCGAATCCCTGCTCAGCCAGGAAGCTCATTGGGTGACCTTGGGCCAGTCACTGCCTCTCAACCCAACCTACCTCACAGGGTTGTGGTGGGGATTAAATGAGGAGGGGGAGAATTGCATGCCACCATGAGCTCTTTAGAGAAAATGGCGATATAAAAATGCAATAAATAAACAAATAAAGCCAATTGCATTTAATCTAATGTAATTTACTTTGCATAAACTGATATTTATCACACCATTATCCTGAGCGATTTACTTGGAAGCAAGGTCACAGAAGAGTCAGGAAACCAAGGCTGAAATACTATGAGAATCTAGCACACAAGCCAGTTTCATTGAACCCAGTGAAACTTACTTCCCAGTACGTTTGTGTTGAAATTCTGGATTGCAGTTTAGGATCGCGTCAGGTCAAACTTGCCAAACTCACAACCATGTTTGGTATCAAGGCATTGACACAAATGTCTAAAAGTAATCTCAAAAGGATGTATTTCATGAAAGGCAGGCCAATCCTTAAGTACGCACTTATTGCCTCTTAAGAGGGCCTGAGACAATGTCTCAATGGATGCATAAACTACCGCAAATAAGGGCCAGTGGGTTCCCTGGGATTTAGTTCTGAGCAAATATGGTGTTGGATAAGGCTTAGGTTCTGATCCTAAGCATAGCTGTCAACTTTCCCTTTTTCTTGCGAGGAATCCTATTCGGAATAAGGGAATTTCCCTTTTTAAAAAGGCAAAGGTTGACAGCTATGATCCTAAGTCAATTTACCCGAGTGAGCTGAATAAAATATTTTTTTTGGGGGGGGAGGAAGGTAAGTCCCGCCCACATAATCGATCACATAATACGGTGCACACACACCATTTAAATAGCAATGCCCATCGACTTGGGGGGGGCGTCCCCTCAAATATTTTATTGGGTGGTTGAAGACCCTCAGCATCTATGATTTGGCTCCTATGAGTGAGCCCTACTGAATTCAAGGGGACTTACTTCTAAGTAGCCACAGTTAAGATTGCAGCTTAAGTTTATCAAGTATCACTGATCTGGGGCGGGGAAGAGGAAGAGAAGGAACGCTGACGTTTTAAAGACCCTTAACTAGGGAGTTAGTCTCCCAGTGAACACAGTGAGCTTACTTCCAAGTAAACATGCCTAGGCTTGCTCGGCAATTGTCCCATTGAAAGCAATGCGGCTGCTGAGGAGAAGAGAAACCCGCCTGACTTTGTCTAGAGGGGAAAGAAAAAAGGCGCGGGATCCCAGTGGCCCATGCAAAAAAAAAGTGTCCGAGGAGCGCAAGGGTGGGGGCGGGTCAGCAGAGGGCAAAGGGCAGGGTTTGATCACTCCTCGGGGTAAGTACTAGAGGATGAAAGGCACATGTCAATCAGCGCTCTCCGTGAGCTAAACAAATACAAACAGATGATGGTAAATCTCGAGGACTTTCCTTTCTTCCTCTCTGACTCTCCTTTTCGCCCCCACAAAGGAGAGAGATATTGATTGTCAAGAGAAAGGGCACGGCAGGGTCTTTCTGTCTCTCCCAGGGCCTCGGATTCGCAGGGCAGAGAAAGGAGGAGGAGGGTGCCTGGACGTAGGAATGGAGATGCAGGAAGGCAAAGCCTGGGCTTGTTGCAGCTGCTGCTGCTGCTGCTGCTGCTGCTGCTGCTGCTGCTGCTGCTGCTGTGTAGAGAAAGCACGGGCTCTCTCTCCCAGGAAAGGCTCCCCCATTTGCTTAAGGAGTAGATAGGAGAAGATTTCCGTTCCCCAAGTAACTTGGGGCCACAAGCACGCGCACACGCATGAAAGAAAGAAAGAAAGAAAGAAAGAAAGAAAGAAAGAGCGCTAATTTGCAGACAGTGCCCTCCGGGGAAGTTTGCAGGAGAAACTGGCTCTCGGTGACTTTATCCGGCTGCAAAACTTTTGTGTGCTGGAAAGCTAGATTCGCTGCGAGCCTCTCTCCTCCCTCTTTGAAGATTGTCCCAGCAAAGAGGGGGTCCTCCCTCTCTGCCTTCCCCAGGCACTCTGCCAAAGTCTCAGGCCATCATCACCCTTCCTTCTGGAGATGGTGAGGAGAGCAGATCGGATGGCGTTTGGTGGGTGGGTTGGGAGAGAGGGAAGGAGGGCTGGCCGCCGCGTTGCAAACCTTAGTAGCAGTTTTCAGGAGGGTTTTCCAGAGGAGACAGGGGAGCAGCGCTCGTGGGAATGCGGCGGGGATGCGGAGTGAGTGAGCGTGGTTGCGCCGGCACAGGGATGGGAGGGAGCTGGGCAAAGTTCCTCAACCCCACCTCCACCCCCGACACCATTCCTGGGGCTGGGAGAAGGTCTGCCTTGGATTAATCCTGGTACGGTCTAGAACAGCTGACCCGAAAGCTCTCATTCTAGACCTTGTTTGGGACGGGAAGTCGCTTTGCACACGATCAGAGGCACCCAGGCCAGCCTAGTTTCGCCACAGGCTGCCAAGCTGACTCGTGCTATTGGCAACAGGTTCCTGGGCTGAGCTCTATCTAGCTCAAGCCAAGGCCTTGGTGGGGGGAAGGTTTGCGATGTTTTGTGGCGCTGCTTTCTTGCTGAGACTCACACTCTGCAAATCTCCAAAAGAGCTTGGGGAGTCCACCCAAAGCTGAGTTGGAGGTACTTACCACAGAGGAATGACGGCGTGGGGAAGAGGGTTGCGTGAACTCGGGACCCAGCGGGACAGGCGGTGAGCTGGCAGCCCGTTCCCTGACTTGAGACGGACAATGGGGAATATTCACGTCTTAATCGAGCCTTTGAAGCTGTGGGGGAAGGGTGGGAGGAATGGAAACAAAGGAAAAACTAGGCCTGGGGGCTGTTTTGCACCGACCCCGCCGTTTTTTCTATTCACACGAACAAGCACGGACACGTGTCCTTCCTCCCCGCCTCCAGCTGAATTTAGAGGAAAGTTGGCCCAAAAAATATGGGAGAAGGAAACAAGGCTGGTTTGTTCCCCGCACTGTAAATTCCAGTATCCCTCAACCCACGCGCGTATGTAACATCTCGTGTATATACAGGTATCATTCCCTCAGTCTACTTTCTGCAGAAATAAGCTAGGGAAAACTCGTGACAAACAAGCCACGCCCCTTCTAAGGGACTGGATGTTTTTGCCTAACTTCATCCAGTTGCTCTAAAGGGAGCCAAACTGGTGTCGTAAAGAGCAGGAGCTACTGACCTAGGCTGTTAAGGATATGCAAAGCGCTATACTACTAGTAGTCTTAAAAATCGTTCCCGCTCGCTGTTTGAAAGCTAATAAATTGGATAGAATCAAGGGAAAAAGAGGGCGAGCATTACTACTGTTAATTTTTTAAAGAAATAAATAAAACGCAATAGGGATTTTGTAATCTCAGCTTTAATTGATTGCAAGTCGCTTTGGACAAGATAAAGCGACTAACAAATTTAACATATAATAATTATAAAAATACCCCTTCCTCCAAAAAAGGACACGATTAACAAGAGCCATTTACATCCGCCAGGTTTTCTTCCAGGTACAGCTGTCACCTGTGTAGCTTTTGGAAGAGGGCAGGAGAAGGAGGCAAAGAGGAAAAGGTGGAGCAGGGAAAAAATAAAAGAGAATTGCTGGGTCGAAACCGAGAACGAATGTAAGGCGCGCAGAGAGAAGAAATAGTACCCAGACCCCAAGGCATCCGTTCAGATTTGGATGCCAACGCCCTGGCCTTCCTTTCCAAGCCAGGGTGCTAGGAGGGGTGGCGGTGTCTGCACTAAGTGGTCCTCTAGCGCGCAAAGTGTGGCAGTGATTGAAGAGCGCCATCGACAGCCAACCCATCAGGGAACCGAGCCAGCCTTCTTGCGTGGCAGCACCAGGGATGGGCAAGGGCTGTGCGCGCCAGCCAGCCTGAGCGCACATTCGCTGGGAGGCAAATTCCATGGAAACTACGGAGACCTACCTTCCGTTCGCCTTAGGAGGAGAGAGAGAGAAAGAAAACCCGTCACCGGTCCCTTAACCGGAAGAGGAGAACTTGAGCCAGGCAGTCAATCGCACGTGCCTCGATTAGCTTCCCCTTATTAGCTCTCAAAAACACAGAACAACTCTTTAGGCCTCTCGTCTCCCCGCCTGGACAGAAAGTAGACAGCTGCCCTTTTGTTGCGAAGACAGACAGACACACACACCCCGTTTGTGGACTGGATAAGACATGTACTACTTTTAAGTAAGTCTCCTTAGACCTTCTTTCTGAGTAAAAGTGCTCAGGGTGAGAGGAAAGATCGCCAGTTACAAATTGCCCCTAAAACTCTACTCCTAGTAGTACTTCCGGTAACTAATAGGAAAGTAATTAGTGGTGCTACAAGTGCTTTCTAGTAGTACTAATGATAGTTCTGTTACTCCTACTACTGTACTACACCATGGTGGTGGTTATGGAAAGTGTTTAGGTTTTTAACAAAGATGGAAAGGGATTGTAAGCTGTTAAATCAAGATGAAAGGGGGGATTGCTAGGAGCACTGTTGCGCCAAGGTGATTTCTCGCCCCGGTTCCAGTGCGTGCTTTGGGTAGGAGGGGACACTGAGGAAGCCCCGAGGAAGCGAACGAGAACGCGAACCAATCCGGCAGCTCGTTTCAACTGGGTCAGGCTGTCGGTGCGCGCGTTTCTGCGGACTTTCCGCGCGCGCTACCCTGCCGGAGCAGAGCCCCGCCCTTGATTTGACGCCCCGGTGTGGCTGCGGGTCACATCTGCTGCCTCGCGTGAATCCGATCTCACTCGGGTGTATGCGCGCGGTGTTTGCTATATTGCTCTTCAGTCCTTCTCCAAAATCTGACCCGACAGACACGCCTTCAGAGAGCGCTCCCCTGGCACGAGCGTGCAACCGGAGTGACTCTGGAGCGATCGATATGAAAAAGAGGGGCGTGTGCCAGCCGTAGGGGGAGAGGGAAACGGGCAGAAAATTGTTGGAGTTTAAACCCTCTGTGTCTCTTTGTGTGTGTGTCACACACATACACACACAGCTGGAAGGGGGAGAAGGGACATGCAAGAGAAAGTTATTGACCGAGAGAAAGTTCAGGTACCATTAATAAGAAATTTATTAAAAATAAAATAAAATACAACAGACCTGGCTACCAGGTAATCTTTTTATTAGTTCGGCTTTTGCCAATGACTTTGCGTAATCAGGATTTCCAGTTTGTAAAGGCTTCAGCGGGCAGAAATTGCTCCAGAGGAATTGTTGAGACTGCGCTTGGCTTTTCTCCATTTGAAAGCAGCCCAAGGCTGGGCGCGGTTTGAAATGGGGCACCTCCTTCGAAGAGGGGGTCCCATCCGGAAGGGCGAGGCCTCCTTGTAGCCAGATCCGCGCTGGACGTAGCGAAACAGTACAGCTGAGCGCAGCTGGAAGTTAAGTCCAGTCCAGTCCCTCTTCCCCTTCACTGGAGCCCTCGGAAGTATTTCTGGGGGCAGGTCCTGGAGACGAACCTGGAGCCCCCAGGAGGGACCTGTCTCTAGAAACCCACCTTGGCTTCTTGGGAGAGTCATTGGTTTAAACCCAAGAAGCCCTTCGCTGTGCCACTGAGCGGAGGAAGGCGAGAGTTTGCCTCTCTCTCTCTGGGATCAGACAGACAGGTCACTCGGAACTGGATGTCCGGGTGGGGGGCTATTGAGAGCGGGGGAAAGTTGTACTCGATGCGCAGGCAGTGTTTCACTTTCCAGTTTCACTTATTCCCATCGGATTTTTAGATGCACCAATTTGGACCTCATCGGGCCCCATCCCTGGGAACATTTTTTCTGCGCAACACCTGAAAAACATAAGGGAAGGCGCTTAAGAAGGAGAAATTAAGCGTTTAGGTGCGTAGGCGCAAAGAAAGAGTCCAGCCCTTCCAAATTTGAGACGACCCAAACAAACTCTTCTTTTATGCCATCTGCTTATGGGATAAATATTCCCTGGATCAGGGAAGTAGCTGGCGTGGTGCGCGCACCCTGTCTGGAGCGAGCACGCGCACGCCAACAGAACTCGGAACCATTTCACACGCAACGCAAGGATCCTCTACACACCTTTCTGTTGCAAACTGGCTCGGACTCCGTGCCTTGTAACATTTTAAAATCTAAAAAAGATGGATCATCCGGGTCGGGCGCATGTTTGCTCAATAAAAATATCCTACTGATTTCACTGAGACTTGGTCCCAACCACTTAAGTCAGATGGGGTTCAGCAGGGGTGCCAACTTGAATAAAAAATTGGGAGGGTGGATTGGTAAGCCCCGCCCCGCCTAATCGATCACAAGATGTTGAGCGCGCGCAGCATCTGAGTAGCAAGGCATTCACTTGGGGGGGGGGGCTCAAATATTTTTTTGGGGGGGTTGGAAGGGATCCCGGCCCCTAGGAGTTGGCTATTGTGCAGGGTTTTCTTTGCCTCCTTAGTTCGTGGAGCAGAGGAGGAGTCAGTCTTCCTGTCATCACCATCATGATTTGTTTGATGACTAGGGTGGCACAGTCAAAACACCTTGGGGAGTCACCGCCCCCCCCTTGAAAACCGACGAGATTCGCTTCCAGGGGCAACACGGTGGCCCTTCATTGACCACCCATATCCCTGTGAAAGCGGAGACCCTTCTCAGCTACCCCTCGCACCCAGCTCAAGTTGTGTGGATGCGTGGCTGGGGTGTAAAGTATTAATTTTGGGATGCCTTGGGGTCTCCTTTAGGGTCAGCCTTGTGTAAGTCTGAGACACGGGTCGTTGTTTGCGTTTAGGAGCTAATTCTGTTTAATAACGCAACACTGGTGGGAAGGAAAGAATTCCCGGTTGTTCCTTAAAGAAATGCTGTGAAATAGTGCGCTTTCCAGTTCGTTTCCTGCTCGGGGCATCTAATGTGTTCTTCCCCACAACCGAGTTATCCGGGAGTAGCATTTAATGGGTTCATTGCGCTCCGACGTTCCGTTGAAAGGCGCGAACCAAGACGTTCCGTGTCCAAGTGCGGCGCATTGAGCGTTTGGCTACCGATCGGTTTTAATAGGAGGATAATGTAAACCGGTAACAACCACAGAGTCTGGAATCTGGCTGCGGGGAAATCAACCGAGCAAAACCATTGGTCTACTTGTGTAAAAATGGCATTCACCTGTTCTAGTTAAAGCCAGGATATGAGTGTCATCTCATGCGATTGGCCACGTTTTTTGGTGGGTGGATCGTGGACGGGGATGAAATAACCTATTTAAAATTACACGCATTTAAATAATAAAAAAACCTCTCCCTCTTCAGAGAACGTTTCCTATATATACTTATGTTCGAACTGAAGGGAGTTCTTCGTTTCCTGGCCCCAAGAAGAAAAAGCCAGAATTTTAAGCGCGGGGAAAACAAAGAAATCTATTTAGGTGATGTCATGATAGTCCGCACCGAGTTTATGAAACCGTTTACATAAATGCTTGATGGGGAAACGCGGGATCTTGTTAACAAGTCTGTACCGTTTGGTGGGTAATACATAGGATATTTCAGAGGAGGCAAATATAGACTCTTAAAATCGGTGGCATTTTCTGCTGCAGCTTGCCCCGTTCACTTATTTCCCCCTCTCCACTAGCGAGAGGCATCAAAACGGAGCGAGACCAGCTTGGCAGGATCTGTCCTAAGCCGAGTCACGTGTCTCTCGGGCTTCCAAATAAATAGAGGGAGATCAAAAGTCGCGCACAGGCTGAACAAGAATTTGGGGAAAGTGGGAGGGAGGAGGGAGAACATTCCTTCCCCCTTTTTTCCGCCTTTTTTCTTTTTAAACGCGCTTTCAAAACAACAACCCGTTAAAATGAGCTGGGGGCCGGAGAGAGAAGAGGCGAGGTTGAAAGCGGTATGGGGAACTTCGTGGGAATGACACGACCTCTTCTGAAATTCCCCCCTCGCCACGCCAAAATGAATCCGGAAACGCTGCTTCTTCGATCCTAAGCGCCTTTACTCGGTAGCCATTTCTCTCCCGGTGCTCTTAAGGGATCCCAGTGAGGGGCAACATAAAAATAGAGATAATTAAAAAAATAATTTCTGGCCCTTCCCCAAAGGGTAAGGATTCAAACGGTACGGAAAAAAAAACCAAGGAAGAGACGGATATTTCAAAATAATAATACAAGAAATATGGAAAAAAGGATAGGATCCTAAGCACCTCGCTTTGCTTACCTACCAGTCCCTGAACCTCGTGCGCTCTCGGGGGCGCAAAGAGAATAAACGAAACAAGGGAGGTCGCTTCATTTTACGTCTCCATCTCTTTAGGAGGAAGCGACCCCCCCTCCTCCCAAATAAACTCCCTGGAACAAAATAATAAAGTGGGGGCAGGGAGCGAGAGGGTCCCACTATCCTTATGAAGAGTGCTCCCCGAGGAACAAAATTGTGGTTGAAAAAATATAAAGATGCGCAAAGCGGAGCTGGCGCAGAACGACCCACATACTGTATGGACTAGGGCGGGGATGCGATTGTAGTTTGGGGGGCTTCCCCTCATTCTGCCACAGCTTCCCACTGCAAAACCGCGAGGCAAATTTGGTGAGGCTGGTCTCTGGGTCTCTGAGCTGGTGTGTTCCTCCCTCCCTCTCTGTGTCTCTTCTTTTTCTCTCATCCCCCTCCCCAGTAACTGGGACGGTGCCCCGGGATAACCTGTTGCATCTCCTTCATCTTCCCAAACTCTTGAGCCCGGGACAGATTTACAAGCCGGCCATTCTAACCTCTGGGTAATTTAGTCCCTAAAGAATCTCCTTCCTCTTCCATCGCCTCCCCCGCCCCAAACTTTCACTTTTTAGCCCCCCCCTCTCCCACCAGTTCTTGCCCTTTGATAGAGGGAAGGAGAGGGCGAAACAAATGTAAACGAAAGACGGTGGCGAATCGGCTCCAACCCCGCGCTAAGGGTATCAGATTTTTTTAGAGATCCCCACATCGAGCTACAATTCCCATAGCAAACTACAGTTCCCAGGATTCTTTGCGGGGAAGCCATGACGGTTAAAGTGGTGTCAGAGCGCTTTCAACGTATGGAGTGGGTGGGACCGAAGTCCCTGCTTTCAAAGGCTTCTTGACACGTTTTCTTCTCCTTCTCCTCCTATTATTATCATCATTATTACAGTATTAGCATTTGTATTAGCGTTAGCATCATTACCTTCCAGAAGGGTACCCGTGTTACTCTCCTGCAACGAAAGCAACAGTCCTGTTGCATCTTAAAGCCTAAGAAATTTATTACGCCCTGCACTTCCGTGGACTTGCATCTGAAGAAGTGTACCATGAAAAAAACGGGTCAGTTTTTGAGGCTGATGCCATCAGGCTTGTTATTGTTGTTATTAATACATTTGTTTTGTAATTCCATCAGCGCACAAGGGGGGGGGACATTCTCGCCCAAATTAAACGCACCGAAGTCCCATTCATTTCCGTGGGGAGAATTTAAGCACCTTGTTCCTTCTCTAGCTGGAATCAATGGCGCTTAAATTGGCTTCCTTGGCCTGGGTCCTTTTTTAAAGAGGTGAGGGAAGTAAAACGTGGGAAGCTGAAATGCATCCCGCAGATTCGTCGGCGCTTAGGCGTCTAGCATTTACTACTGTATTTGGCATTCTCCAGCTTCTGCATCCAGCAGATTCGTCGGCATTAATTCTTAAGCAGCTCAACGTTTGCCCAGCTTTACACTGTTCTACGCGGTATCTTGGATTTAAGCCGCTCGTTTTAATCTTTGAAATGGAACGAAACTGGTTTAAAGGCGGGGTATTCAAAGCTACTTGGAGCAGATTTCTTTTACTCTTTTAAAAATGCATATTAAAAAGGGACTGTTTACCTGACAAGACAATGTTACTTTTTTTGATGGTGCAACGCTTTTGCCAAAAAGACGGGATCTGTGCCCAGTACGCGCGCGCGCATGCTCAAGCGCGCGCTTGCAGCCACTCGAGACCCCCCCCCCCACTTTCTATATCGCTTTTGTGCCTTGTGTAAACAAATTGCGGCTCAAATTCTAAAGGCGGCGTTAATGGGCTGGATCCAGCTCATTGACCCTTTGCTAACAAATTGGTTTTTAACTAGGATTGGGGTAAAATGCACGGATTTCCCTGCCCCTCCCCCGCGGTGCTTTCAACTATCTCTCCCTCCCCCCTTCTTATCACGTCTCTCCAAATACCTTAATATGTGCTCGGTCCTTAACTAAAAGGTTTCAATAGTGAGAGAGGATGCATAACGGTTCAGTCTCATTACAAATCAAGAGACTTGGCTTAACGTTGAAAAAACAAACAAACAGAAAGACACCTTCACCCCACCCACAGATATCCTGGCATTTCCCAAATCTACAGTTCATTAGGTATATTAAAGACACCTTTTCTTAACTAGTAAAATGATTAGATCTATGAAGTTAATTGTAGATCAGGTATATAAAGTCTGGTTCTATTTCCAATGTATTTTCTTGTTCTTAACACACTGCTCACCCCTCACTATTCTCTGTCTAGTTCTCTAGCCAGCTGTATCTCAACGTACTTATATAAACAGATGCTGTTTAATTAAGATACTGTACAGTGGTACCTCGGGTTACATACGCTTCAGGTTACAGACTCCGCTAACCCAGAAATAGTGCTTCAGGTTAAGAACGTTGCTTCAGGATGAGAACAGAAATCGTGCTGCGGTGGCACGGCGGCAGCAGGAGGCCCCATTAGCTAAAGTGGTGCTTCAGGTTAAGAACGAACCTCTGGAACGAATTAAGTACTTAACCTGAGGTACCACTGTATATTATTAAGGCACTTGTCTTGTTTGACAGAGGATTTTAGAACCATTTAAGAGAGTTTCTTTCTCATTCTCTTGCTCTGAATAAACCCTTAGCATTCATTGAACTTGTTCAGAGAGCTTCTCCCAGTAATCTTTAACAATGGCTCTATAAGGTAGGCCAGTATTCTTTGCCTCATATTATTGAATGGGGGGGGGGGGGTTAACTAACAGTGGCATACCTAAGACCACCCAATGAGTCTGAGCACAGATTTGAAGTGGTGACTCTCCAAGCTTATAGTGTGTACTATATAAGCTTTTGTTTTATAGCTCATGCTACCCATACTAAGAAAAGGTTTAGATTAAGTGCTTGAATTGGGGGGGGGGGCTTAATGAAATCAACAAGCGCCATCCTCTCTCCCCACAATTTTAGCCATATTATGTCCCTGCTGGTAGCTTTCAGAAACAGTAGCTAAGGGAGCTAGCAGAGAAGGGGACTGTTTCCCTTTTAGTCCCACTGTAATTAAAGCACTAGTCCTCCTCCTTTTCCCCAAATACGCTGCTGAGACCCCCATTTTCTTTTGGATGTTCCATTCCACCTTTGTTTTCATTTTTTAAAATCTTGGTTTGGTGAGACAGAAGCCTAGAAAGTTTGTGCTGTGAGGTTTCCTGGCTGAACGTTCAGCATCTAACCTGCATCTCAGCAGCTGCTTAACATTTCCTTGCCTTGTTATTAAATGCGAAAGGCATGGAAATGGCAGAGGAAAACAAATTAAAAGCCATCTTTTGCTCTCCACCAAGGGACAGTGTCTAATTAAGGAATATTGGAATCCCACAAAAGAAAGAAGAAAAATTGCAGACTCTCCACGGTGAAATAAAAGTTCCCTTTTAAAAATCAGGAACGAAAACAATAACAACCGAGCCAGGGCCAGACCTAAAGGGCTGCTCTTTAAAGTCTCTAGTCTTTAAAAACAAAAACATAAGGAGAATTTCTTTCTTTCTTTCTTTTTTTGGAAAGCCTTTTGCATCCCTGGAGGGCTACTGTTTATTTTATGGGACTAAGGAGCATGAACCTAAAGCAAGTATTGTGAATGTGTGTGTTGCGGAGGGGGGTGGCTGAGCCAGACTAGAAACCCAGACGGTGTTTTCTGCTGTACTGCAAATGCCAGCATAATTTTGAGAGTGGGAGGGGAAAGGCCATTTTATTTTGTTTCTCTCTCTTCATTCCGCCATAAAAAGCCTCTTCTCCTCTCCCCTGTGGGCATAGTTACAGGTGGGGGGAGAGGCAGAGGACCAAAAGGACATCCCAGGCTCTGGCCCTTTTGATTACAGAGGAATAAACAGAAACAGGCTTGCTGCAGAACTAGGTCCAGTTCTCTTAAGGAGTCAGAGCTTGCTCCTAGTTTCCAGGATGCTTCCCAGTGAACAAATTGCATCAGGAATATTGAGAAGAAAAGGAAAGATGAGGTCATCTGGAAACTGGTGTCCAATGAGGACGTGATTAGGAAAAATACGCTGAGATTGATTATGCCTGCTCTGCCCTTCCAAACTCAAATGCTTGCAAGTAAATTGGAAAAGCATAATTCAATATTGCTAAGAACTTAGGTGAGATACTGATTTGGTAGTTTTATTGCATAAAGGTCGTGGTGGTGAGATTCTGTGGCAGATAAGCCACCATTTATGCTGTCCGGGGCTGAAGGGATGGCAGTCATATTTTTCTTGGCCTCAAAGGAGGAGGCAACATCAGCTATGCCAGTTTAAAAGCACTGGTGACTATGTTAGGTTGATTAACTTCAGTGGGCCTGCTGTGAGTAAAACTTAGTTGAATCCAAAGAGATTGAAGAGGAGCGTAGGGGCAACATTTATTCACAGCCACAAATGTTGTGCTCATGGCAAGCGAACAGGTGTGATGGCTCAGGTCCATCCCTGGCATCTCTAGGTATGGCTGGGAGAGAATCTGGCCTGAAATCCTGCAGACGTGTTGCCAGTCAGCAGTGGCGTAGCGTGGGTTGCTAGTGCCCGGGATGGGCAAGCTGCCAATACTGCTAGAGCGACCCCTCCACCAGAGCCAAGCAGGGCTGTGCTGTGCAAATATTAACTTGGCTGACTGACATGGCCCTTGATGGGTGAATCCCCCTGGCACCTGCAGAGAGGAGCACTGTGCTGTGCTGGGGATTCCCCTTGCCCACCTCCCTTAATCTGCACCTGCTCACTGTGAGCCTGGGCTGCTCCTGCCGCTGTCTGGGGAGTGCAGTGTGCTGAGTGAGGGAGCGCTGGCTGGGTGGCCATTCAGCGAGAGTCCCGGCCTTGGCATGGCCCAGCCTGGAGACCAAAGAGTGGCCCAGCCTCAGGAATGTGACCTTGGAATTGCATAGAATTGTAGAGTTGGAAGGGGTCCTGAGGATCATCTAGTTCAACCCCCTGCAATGCAGGAATATGCAGCTGCCCCATATGGGGATCAAACCTGCAACCTTGGCATTATCAGCACCACGCTTTAACCAACTGAGCTATCCAGGCAGATATAAAGCAGCTTCTTGGGTTCCTTTCAATGGACTCGGACTTCCCAGGAGCACAGTATCTCTGGCTTTGGGCCTCCCTCTGCCTTCCTGCTCCTTTCTCTTGCTCTCTTTTTATCAGCCAATCACTGAAGACTGTGGCCTATTTTTTTAATGCAGTTCCACTGCTCTCAAAGCAAGGAGCCTCTTTCATTCCTGTTTACTCTGGTCAGTGCTCAAATCTCTCTGGACAAGGCAGGCACCATTATTGTGTCAGATACATTTGTTATTTCTTATGTCCTGCAGAGGCTGTGGAGAAATCTAAAAAATGATCCGTTTTCAGAGTGAATCCCAGCTTTTCTTTAATTGCCACTCCAGGCATCGGGTGACTTGAATCCTCCAAAATCCTTTCCTTTCCTCAACCCCCTCAACCCACCCCTGCCAAAAAGCCTTGATAGAGGTTTATATTATGATGATCCTTCTGAAACAGGCGCATTTAGAGGAAACAGAAAAAAAGATGTGGTTTATCCGAAAAATGGAAGGCAGAAAGGACCTTTACAAACCTGACATTTGAAATGCCATTTTTTCCAAAATGCACCGCTTCTGAGTGATGTAAACACAATATAATAGTGGAAGGCTATCTCTCTAAAATGGGAACATGTGGATCATTTTGCAAATGCAGACACCGTTCTCAAGCTGTTCTCATGCATGATAGATTGCATAAGAATGTACATGTCTGGAGGCTCTCAGTCCAAAGTTTGCATCAGGCTCAAGTTCACTTAGGCTATAGACATTTTTTAAAAAATTATTTGAATGGTGGGGCTCCTTAACAAAGAGCCCACCCATCACTCCCTGTGTAAATAATTTTCTCTCTGGGGTCCTGCTCTGTGCAAAATATATACGTATAGCGAACATAACGCTGGTTAGTTGGAAATTTCACACCATAGTTCACCTTTCGTAGAACTGTAGAGTTGAAAGGGACCATGAGGGTCATCTAAGTTCAACCCCCTTAAATGCAAGAATCTTTTGCCCAATGTGGGGCTAAAATCTACAACACTGAGATTATGAGTCTCATGCTCTACCGACTGAGCTATCCCACAGTTTTAATTCAGCCCAGTTTGTTAAAAGCTGGTTGATCTATCTGTCTGTCTGCCTATCATTATTATTATCATCATCTATCTTTATAACAGCACATGGATTTTTAATTGCATAAATGTGCAAGCATTGCCTTTAAAGGTAAACGGACCCATGACCATTAGGTCCAGTCGTGGCCAACTCTGGGGTTGCGGCATTCATCTCGCTTTATTGGCCGAGGGAGCCGGCGTACAGCTTCCGGGTCATGTGGCCAGCATGACTAAGCTGCTTCTGGCGAACCAGAGCAGTGCACGGAAACGCCATTTACCTACCCGCTGGAGCGGTACCTATTTATCTACTTGTACTTTGACGTGCTTTCGAACTGCTAGGTTGGTAGGAGCAGGGACCGAACAACAGGAGCTCACCCCGTCGTTGCGTGATTCGAACCGCCAACCTTCTGATCAGCAAGTCCTAGGCTCTGTGGTTTAATGCACAGTGCCACCCGTGTCCCTAAGCATTGCCTTAATCCCACCCTATTCCCAATGTTGCACAGCCCACCTTAAGTAATAGGGGGAGAGCAAGATTGATAGCTGATCCAGCATTCACCTGAATGGTAGTGGAATGTGGGGTAGAGCCATCTGGACTCTTTCTTTCAGGCATCAAAATATTTTGAATCATCTCTGGGTTAACCCAAAGACTCATTGACTTTCCAGGGCTGTTTTGAAGGATCTGGGAACAGCAGCAGCAGAAGAAGAGTTTGGATTTGATATCCCGCCTTTCACTCCCCTTCAGGAGTCTCAAAGCGGCTAACATTCTCCTTTCCCTTCCTCCCCCACAACAAACACTCTGTGAGGTGAGTGGGGCTGAGAGACTTCAGAGAAGTGTGACTGGCCCAAGGTCACCCAGCAGCTGCATGTGGAGGAGCGGAGACGCGAACCCGGTTCCCCAGATTAGGAGACTACCGCTCTTAACCACTATACCACACTGGCAGACTACACCACACTGGCAGGCTTTGGTATTATGGTGCCCTGAGCGAGGACAAAATGTGGTACCCCCCTTAAATATTTATTTTCGCACCAGTTCCTTTTGGTACTGTTGCTTTGTTATGGCTCTTCTTGTGGGTGACTGTATAAAAATAGGTTTCATTGTTGTTGTTGTTGCTTTGCGCCCCTTCAGCTCTGCGCCCTGTGCAGGAGAACCACCTGAAACACCCTGAATCTGTCACTGCATGCGTTTTCCAGGATTTATAGAAGCTGTCCTGGTTTCTGATTTGCTCCCAAAATGTCCCGCTTTTCCTTAGGATGTCCCTATTTTCATTGGAGAAATGTTGGAGGGTATGAAGTTATCCAACCCCCAACCATCTGAAGGCAGCCCTGTATAGTGGAAGTTTTTAAATGTGTAATGTTTTATTATATTTTTATATATTTTGGAAGCTGCCCAGCCAGATGGGCAGGGTATTCTTATTCTTATTATTGAATAGGACGTTTCATTGGAGAAATGTTGGAGGGTATGTGCTTGTGAGACATTCCTGGTTGAGCTCTCATGCCCTGCAGTGGGTTTCCTGGTGGTGTCCTTGACAACGTTGGGAAACAAAAGACTTCACTGCATTTTCTTAACATAGGACCTCCTGGCAGAAGGAGTCAGCAGGAATAGCTGCACTGCAGTCATAGCAGTGGTAGTGGCGATAGCGGCAAGAACAAGCCTGCATTCTTCTGTTCTTCTTACACTGCGATAAAAAACAACAACCAAAGAGAATTGCCAGATTCCACTAAGCTTTGCCTCATAACCTTTTACGTGAAACATTCCCCATCTCAAACACCAGATGGGTCAAATGTGATCCAAATATCCTCGGGATCAGATTCATTAGAGATGCGGAACCGTGGCTGCAGTTCCAACAAGAAGATACATTAAAGAGAATGAACTGAGGCTATTTTGTCAGCATCCATCAATATTATCCCCATGGCTGAGCCCAAGAGATGATTCCTCCCTGGAATGCCACTGAAAAGGTCCGGCAAAGGCCCAGCAAGCCTTGCAGGGAAACATCGCTTTAAGAGCAGATGCACAACTGTTGTCCCTCAATCGGCTGGGCCTGGAGAGTTGGCTTTATTGCTCTGCTGTTCAGCAAAGCGAGTCAATCCCTAGTTCAGGGCATCTTCTCTTCACCTCTCCCCTACACCCCCTCCCCCTTCTTCCTCACACACAATGACTTAATTGCCGCAAGAGAAGTAAATGTTTTTACAATGGAAGCTTCTTTGATCTGGCTAGAAAAAGGGAGGGGGAAATAAAAAGAGAGGTTTCTCCTCCCCCTTAAAAAATAAAAATAAAGGAGACTTCTAACAACCGTTGTAAAGCTCAAATCAAAGAAATGGATGGCAAGGCAGAGTTTTTAACTAACTAACTAACTAACTAACTAACTAACTAACTAACTAACTAACACAGGGAAAGGAGTGAGGGAAGACATTATAGAAGCTGGCTTTTCCTAGCAACACATACAGACATACACACTGCTTAGCCCTCCCGGGCTACGTACGGTTTTACCGAAATAAACACTGTCTGTAATCGGTACAAATCTATGTGGTTGTACCAAGGCAACGTGAGAGTCGCGTCTTGCTTCCAGCCTCATGTCCAGACAGACAAATTACAGTATTGCCTCCAGACCTTGGGGTATTCTTAGCAAAGGCTCTTTGGGAGGAATATAGTATTTGCGATCCAGAGGCCCGAGGTCTGTTCCTCATTGCTTTGAAGTCTTGCATGGCTGGGAGACATGGCTTTGTGGCCAAATCTCTCTCTCTCCCTGCCCCCACTTCATTAGTACGGAGCTCTAGTAATTTCCTGAGGCTGAGAACGGGGCTGGAGAATGGGAAGGGCCTAATAATTCATTAATAATAATAACAACTCGTTATCTTAACATTCTACTGTATGCACCATTGACAGATTACCACTAACAGTTAAAGGAGGGATTGAGGAGACCACCTGGTTGTGTGGGGCAGTAGCTGAATGGGTGGGGGAAGGAATAAAAATCATCACCTTCATCTTCATCATCATTTGTGCATTCTATTTCTTGCCAAATCCTGGCTGTGATTAAGGCAGGGGTGATTAATGGCCACCCCATTCCAAGTCTTCCAGGAACCACATTTCAATGGTCAGCATGGTCCCCAAAGGGGATGTGGCCAAAAAAGTAGGGCCCTCCCTTAGGGCCTTAATGTGGTTTGATTGGCGCTTCTTGAATCCAGTTGAACATAACTGTTGGAGAGGCAACCAAAGTCATGTGACAAGGGCTTGCCTCATAGAGCTGTGAGGGCATACAGAGTGCCTCCCCTGACTTGTATCATGACTCTGCCATCTGAAATGACAACTTTTGAATGAAATCTAGGTGGGAAGTCTGCATGTCCTTCCATTGTGTCTTGTGGGGCTTTAGCACCACGCTTCCACCAGACTTTCAGATTGCTAAATTCGCACACTTGTCAACCACTCTCTTGTACTGTCTGCTTCTCGAGTTCTAATGAAATGTCAACAAGTTCCTTCCTTGTTGTTGCCATATATAGGACACTGTGGAATGGCAATAGTGAATGGTAGGGGAGAACATCCTTGAGAATCTATAAGTTCTGAAAGAGATCAAGGTGTATATGTGATGTCATGGTGGGTGCATCCAGATGGCCTGTTTATCAAACAATGTTCACAAATCCTTTGCTGGGAGAGTAGCCAACATTAGCTACTTGATGAGTGTCCACTCTGTGGGGGAGGTTGGATGGCAGTTCCTTCAGAGCGAGAGTTGTCCCACACTTTTAAGTGAATTTACCCATCACTTTCCTTCCTGCAAACAGCCTGATCTTTGAGGGAAGCTGGTTTGCTACATAAGACCTCTAAATCGGCTTTAACTGCACAACACAAATTTGCCAGTTTGTGACTAAACCCTATCCCCAAAATACCAATAGCCTGGAAGTATCCTGGCAGGCAAATGCATCAAATTGTTTTACAAGGAGTTACTAGAGCTTCTATGTCTTGCAAAATGATTCCACGGCATGGAGAATCTACTGCTGCAATAAATGTTACATCTTCTGAATTTAGGTAAGGAAATGTAGTTTACTTCCTCTGCTTATCTCTATATTCCTTCATGATTTTCACCTTGTGCCTTCTCAGTTTAATCATGATACAGGTGCTGTGTGTACTTTTAGATGCTTGCTGAAGAGAGGTCATCTGTTTGCCCTGAGTGTTAATCTGTGCATTTAGAGAAATCGTATGTTACAGTTTTGTTGGTATGGTACCACTTCAAGATTTTCTGCCCTTAAAAAGCTAGTACAGCAAGGTGAATGATGGGAGCCCATCTGAATGCTGGACTTGGATTGATCTGTAGTCTCTGTGGGTTAAACCACAGAGCCTAGGACTTGCCAATCAGAAGGTCGGCGGTTCAAATCGCTGCGGCGGGATGAGCTCCCGTTGCTCGGCCCCTGCTCCTGCCAACCTAGCAGTTCGAAAGCACGTCAAAGTGCAAGTAGATAAATAGGTACTGCTCCGGTGGGAAGGTAGACGGCGTTTCCGTGCACTGCTCTGGTTCGCCAGAAGCGGCTTAGTCATGCTGGCCACATGACCCGGAAGCTGTACACCGGCTCCCTCGGCCAATAAAGCGAGATGAGCGCCGCAACCCCAGAGTCGGTCATGACTGGACCTAATGGTCAAGGGTCCCTTTACCTTTCCTTACTGGATAGCATTGGTCCATTTGTGTTCTTTCAGCCTAACCTGCCTCACAGGGTTTGTTATGAAGATATATAAATAATAAGTTAATAATCACTCCATCAATTATAACAGAAAAAAATGCTAGAAACATGATTAGCAGTAGGTGAATAGGTTGGCTGGATAAGGAGGTGAAAACGTGCCTGGAGCAAAGGGTTTGCAGAAACTGGAGAGAATATTTTTTTAGGAAGACCAGCATGTGGTCGTAGAAAAAAAATGAATAATCTGAAGCCCTCAATGCCCAGATTTGAATTTTTATGAGTTTTAACTTCTGAGCGAACTATTAAATCTTTAAGTAGAGTCCATTCTTAAGGAAATCAGCCCTGAGTACTCACTGGAAGGACAGATCGTTATGCTGAGGCTCCAATACTTTGGCCACCTCATGAGAAGAGAAGACTCCCTGGAAAAGACCCGATGTTGGGAAAGATGGAGGGCACAAGGAGAAGGGGATGACAGAGGACGAGATGGTTGGATGGTGTTCTTGAAGCTACCAGCATGAGTTTGACCAAACTGTGGGAGGCAGTGGAAGACAGGAGTGCCTGGCATGCTCTGGTCCATGGGGTCACAAAGAGTCGGACACGACTAAACAACAACATAAGTAGATTCCAGCTTTTGCTGAGTGTGTATTTTCAGTGCTCACATTTTGGTGATTGGGATTTCAAGAATAGCATTAAAAAACAAAACCAAATAATTTTCAGTCTCAAAACATCAACATCTCTCTGCTCTTGAACATCAGTTACCCCCCAGAAGCTTCTAAAATATTATTCTTCCTGATCAGGAAGGCAGGGATGCCAATGCTTTTTCAGTGACATCTGCTGTGTTCTCTGTTTTCAAAGTAGCAGTGAAACAAATTTAAGGGAGAAATTCTTGCTCAAATTCCAAGTTGGCAAAACATGCTGAATTTTGACAATGTTCAATGTTTTATTTTTGTCAGTTAATGTAAACCTCATACTGGGCTGGGGGAGGGGGAGGGAAAGGAATTTATTTTTTCATGTAGAATCATAGAACCATAGCATAATAATAATAATAATAATAATAATAATAATAATAATAATAATTTATTATTTGTACCCCGCCCATCTGGCTGGGTTTCCCCAGCCACTCTGGGCGGCTTCCATAGAAACCAGAAAACACTAAAATATCATACATTAAAAACTTCCCTGAACAGGGCTGCCTTAAGATGTCTTCTGAATGTCAAGTAGTTGTTTATCGTTTTGACATCTGATGGGAGGGCGTTCCACAGGGCGGGCGCCACTACCGAAAAGGCCCTCTGCCTGGTTCTCTGTAGCTTTGCTTCTCGCAATGAGGGAACCGCCAGAAGGCGCCCACCCAATTGTAGAGTTGGAAGGGACCATAAGGGTCATCTAGTCCAACCCCCTGCAATGCAGAAATCTCAACGAAAGCATCCATAACAGCTGGCCATTCAACCTCTGCTTAAAACAATCATTCTTAGCATGGCTTAATTCTTTTTATTACAGTGTGATTGACTTCCAAATGTGTATGTTATGTACACATACTTTTATCCAGGAGTAGGTCCCATTGAACTCAATAGGACTTAGTTCTGAGTAGACCTTCATGGGATCCTACTGTTAGGCTACCATCCTGTAGTATGCATGCTTACTTGGGAGTAAGACTCACCAACTTCCTTCTGGCTACACATACAGACATCTCTCTATGGATTATAGAGATTCTGTATTAAATGTATATAATGTTATGAGTTTGTGGGTGTCAGGCTCCCCTAAATTCCTGAATCCAGTAGGTGTTAAAATTTAATCATGGCTTGGGGAGTTAAACTGGATGCCAGGCTTGTAATCCCTGGACCCAGCTTCCTATGTCCTATTCTTGGGAGATGGGTCATTAAGAGAACAAAGGCTTTGGGCCAGATGACAAATTAGTGGGACCCCTCTCTTCACTGGGAGTTACTTAGAAGAAGGGTCCGAGAGGTCAGATATGGAAGTGGGTTTGCAGGACAATCTAAAGCAAGAGGAAGAAGCTGTTCAGGCTGTGAGATATTTAAAATGCAGTCAAACCAACAATTCATGTTTTGCTAGATAGGCACATGGTAGGAGCTCATATTCCCTCAGAAAACAGGGTGAGGGGGTGGGAATAATCTCACCGAGGTTCAAAATTTGCAAATGGAGTGTAATTGTTTAGCCTAGCTTTTTCATTGATGCAGTCCTCCTACCCTACCCAAAGCGCAATGAGATGCGTTAGCATTCGAATACGCAGCCGGTTACTCCAAGAAGTTGCTTCCTACACAGCTCTCTCTGCAATGTCTGATTGTTGCACCAGGGCAGCACAAGGAGACGCGTAGGCTCACTGTGGCAGTTTGTCAAGCTGCTATCGGGGCTTTAATTGGCATACACTGTGGTTACGGCTGAGTTTTATAGGAGACGTTGCTACGCACGATTCTTTTAGCAAATGCCGTAAATTCCCTTAGAGAAAGGATGGGATAGAAACAAGATGTCTATAAATGCACGAGAGCCATTAGATCTTAAGACTGAATTGTGTCAAAACATTCCAGGAGCCAAATAGTCAGTGCTAAACTTTCACCAGGTGTAAAATGAGGAGGTAAAAAAAAATCAGGGCATGACTTTCATCCACACGGCCCTTTTAATATTTTCCTAACAGAGTTCCTTCATAGAATCATAGAACTGTAGAGTTGGAAGCGATCCTGGGGATCGTCTATATAATCCTCTGCAGTACAGGAATCTTTTGCCCAATGTGGAGTGCAGGCTAGCGGATATTTGCAGTGCTCTCTCAAGAGTGACTGATGATAGTGCGCCATTCAATTTGCCAGTTTGTTAGGGATTGTAGGGAAAGATCTGCCATAAAAGCTGAAAAACATCCTCCATGTATGCGACAACGGCCGCAAGAGTTCTAATAGCACAAGGATGGAAGACTGAAGAAACCCGAACTAAAGAATCATGGCAAGAAAAACTGATGGACTATGCAGAACTGGCAAAATTGACATATAAGCTACGGGACAAGGATAACTGTGACTTTAAAGATGAATGGGAACCCTTTACAAAGTATTTGAAGATGCAACAAAGCGAACTGGACTCCTTGGCTGACTTTAAATAAACATTCACAAACTTTTCTATTGATGATAATCAGCTAAATAGTTTGAGGATCTATACAACTGTGTAACATGCAGAAAACAGCATTCTTAGAGAAATCAAAGACTGGAACTGAGGGAAGCTGGGGGGTGGGGGGGTGGGTTTTGTGTGGGAGGGTGGGGGGAGGGAGGAAAAATGGGGGAAAAAATAAGGATGATATGTTTCTGGATATATTTTGTTTTAATTTTGAATAAAAAAAGTTTGGATTTTTTTTTTGTCAGTGATGCTCTTTCAGCCAACTGTCAACATTCTTGTCCAAAGATGGTGGCTGCTCCCCCCCCCATTTTCTTTTTAACATTATATTCTTGGGGTGGGGATGGAGCAATAGCGGAGGGTCCCAAAAAGTAACGTGGAATCCATCTTTTGTTTTCTGCAATAATTTCCAATGGGGATGACCACAACAGCAATTCTGGAAAGGAAAGTGGCTCAGACCACCTGACCTCTTGGTTAGCAACCTTGCCCAAGGCTGCACTAGTGCACTGCTGTTTCTCTGGAAGGCTGGCTGGCTTTGGGTTCTGCTGCGCTACGTATCATTTCAGCTGGCAGAGAATGCAGCCAGGACGTTCCAGAGCAGACAAAGATGCTGCACTATAAAACAGGGGTTGGCAAGTCTTACCGGGCATGGGCTGGATCACTCCCATGGAGACCCTCCGTGGGCCAGACCGGCGCAGCGCAATGCCGGAAATCGCTTCTGCGCATGCCCAGGCGCCAGAAATCGTGCCTGTGCAGAAGCGATTTCCGGAGCCGTGGAAGAGAGTCCCTGCGCCGCACAGTGGGGACTCGCTGAGCAGATGGCTCAGTTCAGGGCTGGCTCATGGGCATAGCTGTCAACTTAAAGATTTGAAAATAAGGGACCAGCAGCCTCGAAAATAAGGGATCAGTTGCCAAAATAAGGGATTTTAGTCAACCAGCAGCCAAATGAAGCCTCAAGCGGTGGTTCCCACAGCACAGCAACCCAGCAAAGGGGATGCAGCCACCGTCACCTCTTCACTGGGAAGTGCTGAGCAAAGGCGAGTCCCCAGGCAACGCGGCCGATTTGATCGGCACAAGGCATGCAAGCTCCACCCCCCAGTCGTTCTTAGACTCCTTATTGGGTGAGCAACACAGCCAAGCAACACAGTTGGAGCCTCCCTCCTCCCTGGCCGGCAGGGAGGGAGAGAGAGGAGCTGCTTCCTTTGAAACCCAGGAAATTTAAGGGACATCATCAATAAGGGACAGCAGCGGGATGTGGCGCTGGGATAAGGGACTGTCCCGCCAAATAAGGGATGGTTGACAGCTATGCTCATGGGCCAGTTAAGTGACCCTCATGGGCCGCTTCCGGCCAATGGGCCTTAGGTTGCCGACCTCTGCTCTAACAGCAGCCTCTCAACTGCATGGACTGCCAGGGCAAAATGGGGATAGAACGCTGACACCCTCTCTTCTTTATTACTTCATACGCTGCTTCATCAGCACCTCACAGCTACCAGGAACAACGTTGAACTTACCCTTTTCTTGAATCTCCTTGAACTTATTCAAAAAACAAGAAAAAAACAAAAAACTGAGTCAAGAATTTGTAAGAACCTAGTTAAATCTGATATTGCAAGTTCACTGTATTTTAGGTAGTTTGTAAGTTTTCATGGCATTTTGTAAGCAATTGTCTCTTTCTCACATATTTGATAAACGGTGTAGAATTATTTTTGAACAACTGTGTGAACATTTGTTGCGACCTCTGCTATAAAGCATCTGTCGGGCTGGCAGTGGCTGCCCAAGGACTCTTAATGGCAGGAGGCTGCCTGGTGTCAAAATGCAGAAACGTCAACAGAAACCCCAAAGCAGCTATTTCAGGTGCTTTCACTCAGCACCCAGTGGGCTGGTGCATGAAGAAGAGAGACTCGTGGGAAGACCCTAAACAGCACTTGAAAGTGCATTTTCCTCTTCCTCAGAGAGCCTTTCAGAACTATGTCAGGGAGCTAACGAGAGAAAAGGGCCCTTTGATTCCTCCCCAGCCCCTCCTCCTCCCGTCTAAAACAAAGCACTGAAACTTTTGGTTCAAATATAATGAGGGGAGATGAATCGAAAGGGAAAGTGGGCCAGAGCTTCCAACCTGGCATCAGAGACAGTGTTTGTCATGGGCATTGGATGAAGAACGGATTAAAACTGGGGAATTCAGGTGTGTCACTTTCCTTACAGCTTAGCCATAAGATGAACGAAAAAAGATATTGGGAGAGGACTCAAGGCATAGCAATATTAGGACTGGATGTTATTAAGGAATATGTCCAGCATGATGCACACAGCTTCCTATGGAGATGCGAGAGTGTGCAAGGATTGAATTGTGCTTTGCCTGTGACTGCGGGATCCAATGCCCTATGCCCCCAACAAAGTACCGTATTTTTTGCTCTATAAGACTCACTTTTCCCCTCCTAAAAAGTAAGGGGAAATGTGTGTGCGTCTTATGGAGTGAATGCAGGCTGTGCAGCTATCCAGAAGCCAGACCAGCAAGGCAGATTGCTGCTCTCACTGCGCAGCTATCCCTCTTGCTGTTCTGGCTTCTGAGATTCAGAATATTTTTTTTTCTTGTTTTCCTCCTCCAAAAACTAGGTGCGTCTTGTGGTCTGGTGCGTCTTATAGAGCGAAAAATACGGTATATCTCTGCTATTTGGCTCTAGGCTACAGGGAAGGCCATGCACAGAGGAACATCAGAGGATGCAACTGCATACCTGGGAGAAAGGCTAGGAATTCATAGTGCTAAGAAATAAACCAAGCCGTGCTTTTTGTGCATGGGAGAAAGGACAATTCTTCCCAAAATGGATGGAGAATCTCAGCCCTGGGCCCCAGTCATTAACCTAGCCAGGATTTATTTATTTTTTTGAGGGGGGGGGGATGCAGAATAGATGGGATTGGTCAGTTAGTTAAGTATTTCTATTGTTTTACTTGATCTGGGGGTGGGGCAGCTGATCACGTGGGGGTTGCTACTCCGCTGCTCATGATCCAATAGGATCTTCTGTAATGTTACAGGGATTGGGGGGAAAGGAAGTCTCAGGTCACAACATTGCTGTGTGAAGCCTGTTGGAAAGTTGTATCCAGCTTCCTCTGTGGTTTTTGCGGAGCAGCTACCAGATGGCACACTGCTTGCTTTGCCCCCCCCCCTTTAAAGTGCTGCCACATGGGCACTTACAATGCTTCTGCATTCAGGCCGGCTTAGTTTGCACATCGCATGCCTCCATGCATGCACACATCTACACTCAAAACTTAAATTAGTCAGTGGGTCTTCTCTGTATTCCTAGTTGGGTTTAGAGCGGGGCAGAAAAGCAGCCCATTTGGGAATCATCCCCCCCCCCAACCCAGTTTTGCAAGTTAATCTCTTTCATTTCCCATGCACTGTGGGGAGAACGGCTAGCATTTGCTGTTGCCCCCACCTCCCCAAGTTTCAGAAATAATTAAGAAAAATGCACCGTCACCTCTTGTCTGATCTTAGATCCCCTGCAGTTTCCGACTTGTCAGTCTGACTTGTGAACCAGCCTTGAAGCAATAGCAGTTGTTCAAAAGAAATACCTTTAAACATAAATAAATTGTGGCTCGAGCTATATGTGTGGGAAACCACATATTCTGCATCTGGTAATGATTTTTATTTTTTTGGACCAGATGTTAGAAAGGCAACTTCACGATGATGTTGTGCCAAGAGCAGTAGCACAGGAAACGTGCAGCATGGGCTTTAAGCATCATTTGTATTGTAAATGCAACCCAGTTGGGTGATGTAGCCACAAAGGCATTGGCTGGCCTCCGTTAAGGCATCTGTCTGCTATGGTGTCAAGAGAAAAGGGAAACAAATTGGATGGAGGAAATAAGAAATTAAGGAGAAGCAAAGAAGCAAAGAAGAAAGCAATTTCTAAATTGCTAAAAAAAAACACAAGCAAAAAACAACAACCAACATGAAGTTGGAGAAGGGTTGCCGAGGGGATATGGGAAGGTTTCTGTAGTCACTACAGAAGAGTGAGATTTAGATGCAGCAACATTGCGTTCTCTCAGCATGGATTCCAGGTAAAGTGAAGTACAGTGGTGCTGTTACGTAATACAGTGGTACCTCGGGTCACAAACACCTCAGGTTACAAACACTTCAGGTTACAGACTCCGCTAACCTGGAAGTAGTACCTTGGGTTAAGAACGTTACCTCAGGATGAGAACAGAAATTGCGCAGCGGCAGCAGTGTGAGGCCCCATTAGCTAAAGTGGTACCTCAGGTTAAGAACAGACTTCCGGAATGAATGAAGTTCGTAACCAGAGGTACCATGTATTAGATAGCAACAACAACATTTCTTATAATATTACATTTATTACCACCTTTATATTCCAAGGATCTCAAGGTGCTGTACATGGTTCTCCTCCGCATTTCATTCTCACAACAACTCTATGGGGTAGGTTAGGTTAAGAAATGGTGACTGGCCCAAGCTTCATGGCTGAGTCTCCCAGGTCCTAGTCCAACACTCGTAACCATTGTGCTCTTAACCATATACTCCACCCATCTGACTGGGTTACCCTAGCCACTCTGGGTGGCTTCCAACAAAATGTGTGTGTGTGCGCGCGCGGGGGAACCCTTATCAAATATCAAAGGCTTCTCAAAACAGGGCTGCCTTCAGATGTCTACGAAAAGTCATATAGTTGTTTAACTCTTCGACATCTGACGGGAGGGTGTTCCACAGGGTGGGTGCCACTACCAAGAAGTCCCTCTACCTGGTTCCCTGTAATTTCACTTCTCGCAATGAGGGAACTGCCAGAAAGCCCTTGGAGTTGGATTTCAGTGTCTGGGCTGAACGATGGGGGTGGAGATACTCCTTCAGGTATACAGGGCCAGAAGGAGCAATGGACTTAATGGGTTTATGAGAATGCTCCTGTTTAGAAGGAATGTATATTACTTCAGAAGGTAGTGAAGTATCCCTGCTACATTTGAGAGCCCTCCTAATCACTCTTGTTGAGTGGGGCCGTGCTCCTCTGCTCCAAAGTGACCTCTGCTCTGGGGGTGAAGTCAAACCACTGGATTAGATGCACCAAAGTGACATCCCCAGGGTACAAACCTAGGCAGTGTGTATGGAGATAACAAGACCTCCCTCTCTGCCTCACTGATGTGGTTCAAAGGAAATACCTTTGGCACCAGTTTAGCTGCAGGAGTTGCTGGAAGGAGGCACCATCCAACCATCTTAGGGACTCCACTCTGGATTTGTGTAGGGTTTACTCCTTAGACTTGCCTTCTCCCAAATATATCCTGCAAGGCAGCGGAGGTTTAGGATCAGAGAGTTTTCCTTCTCCTAGATGGGCTACGTTCCCAGGTTGACAAGCCCAATCTGCGCCTCACTTCCTTCTACAGCTTGTGCAGAAACCTTCTTCTTGACTGTTGGGTCTCATCTGCTCAATTTGCCAGAGCCTGTCTTTGTATGCAGGGGGAAGTCCCTAACTCATGGACGGTTTAAGATCCGTCAGCTGGTTTAGCTAGCTAGTTGAAACTGTTTCCTGGGAGTGGCCGCTGTTGCATGCTGACAGCTTCCAGGAGCCATAGGTGAGAGCAGAGTGCAGAGTGGGGACCAAAGGTGGACGAAGAAGGAGCACGACAAGTGGATGGCACTGTGGTCTAAGCCACTGAGCCTCTTGGGCTTGCTGATTGGAAGGTTGGCGGTTCAAATTCGTGCGGCGGAGTGAGCTCCTGTTGCTTTGTCCCAGCTTCTGCCAACCTAGCAGTTCGAAAGCACACCAATGTAAGTAGATAAATAGGTACTGCTGCGGTGGGAAGGTAAACAGTGTTTCTGTGCACTTTGATTTCCGTCATAGTTTTCCGTTGCACCAGAAGCAGTTTAGTCATGCTGGACACATGACCCTGGAAGGTGTTTGTGGGGAAATACTGGCTCCCTTGGCCTGAAGCAAGATGAGCGCCACAACCCAATAGTTGCCTTTGACTGGACTTAAACATCCAGGGGTCCTTTACCTTTTACTACCCCTCCCCTAACACCCCTTCCATTCTACACTATACATAACAAGATCCCTCCGATTATCACATATTTTAACTTCTATGTTACAGTGCTGGATTCCATTGATTTCTTTCTTTTTTCATCTACTTTTCTCTTGTTGAGATTAGCTCTTATTGAGGTAGTAACCGGGATTTTCTTCAGCTATGTTAACTTCCTTGAGGTTTAAATAGAAATGTAATTCTGAGATATTTCTGCCTTTGACTGAGAAAATCGGCGCTTAGCAATTGGCAAATCCTGTTCTGCTCCTGCTGAATAAATTGGAGCTTGAGGTTGCAACCTGTTGTCTGAGGTTTTTAAGAGTACCCTTGATCCTTTTGCTGTATGCAGGCTTTGGAACACTCCCATCAGGGTACATGCTGAGTGCACAGTCATCCATTATGTTCCCCCGATCTATTTCCTGTACATTGACATATCAATGAATACCTCAAATGGGAACCAAAGTACATATTAAAATTTCACCGAAGGGCTGCTAAAACAAAATTTTAAAAACCAGGTTTTTAAAAAGGCAGATAAAAATGGGTAACAAGCAAGTTATTTTGCACTTTGGTCCTGCGGTTATATTCATAGCAGTGCTGGCTACCAATCTGGGTAACACAAAATTGTACAAAAGAGACATTGGCACAAATAGTAAAATGTCATATACATACACTGCCCCAGGTACAGAACATTAAGACTGTATTCCTACGGATAAAAGTGTTCTATGGCTCTTTAAAGATCTTCTCACCTGACAAGGCAATAAATGCAATGTATTTTATCCACAATTATATTGAAAATAAGGCTAACTAACCTAAAAGTGAAAGGTAAAATACCTGTGATAGTCTTTCCAGGCAACTCAGCTGAGATCTACAGAGAAGGCAGTTGTGATACTGTACAGGTGTAATTTGTAAAGGCGTTCCTCCTTCTTTTGCAGCATTCAAACCACAATAGACTAACACTCAAAGAAATGCAATTCTTTTCCCATTTTCATGTCAGATGCAACTTGACATTGGGGCCAGAGATTGTGGTAGAGTACATATTCTGCATGCAGGAAGTCACTAATTCTAGAGTCCATCAAAGGAGGACTGAATGACTTCACCCGTCCCATTCAAAATATTGTTACAAAAGATGGGTGCCTCCTCCTCTCTCTGATGAGTGGCAGAAAGAGTCCATGAGGTCCCAGGCATTCCCCTAGGGTCTGTGATCCTTTGGAGAATTGAGAAATGGCGGGGACTGTAGTCGCTTTAAGAAACATTGTTTATTCACCTATTTACACCTTCAGTCTGCATGGAGGGAGTCCAGATCTTACAACATGGTCATTTCAAGAGGGGTTTGTCCCCCACAACAGTGCAGCCATGGAGTCCAAGGCAGGAGTCCCTCCCAGCCAACCTTCAGCCATCCTGCCCAAGATGGATCCCAGTCTTTCTTCCTCCCCACTTCTTCCCAGTACACCTTGCTAAAAGCTCTCTTTTCCTGTCACTTTGAACTCACACCCCATCACCTCAGCAACATCTGTCTCCCCAGGCCAAAGGATTCCTCTCAGATGGCCCAAAAACCCCTTTCGCCATGTTAACAGATTTAGTCTTTGCTAGAACAGCCAGCTCAGGGATTCCTTGTCTGGCACAGCTCTGCAGCTTGTACTTTCATCCATATCACAATTAATCAAAATCCTACCAGTTATTAATTTCCAGGGTTTAGGGGGGGTTCCCTCCCCAAATCTATAACAATGCTAACCATCTGTGTATCTGAAGAAGTGTGCATGCACACATAAACATTTATCAGAACAAACTTAGTTGGTCTATAAGGTGATACTGGACAATGTATTATTATTATTATTATTATTATTATTATTATTATTATTATTATTATATCAAAGAAATGTAATTTTTTCCCCATTTTCACATATCAGATGCAATTTGAAACTGGAGCCAGAGATTGTGGTAGAGTTAATGTTTTCATGCAGGAAGTCACTAATTCTGGAGCAGTATATCTGGCGCCGTGGTGCAAAGATCCCTACGGTGCCCCCCCCCCATTTCCCAGAGTTGTTGACCTTTTTACGGCACTGCTGGCAGCTTTTTGGGGCTGGAGGAGGTGGGCAGCGGCTGGAGGGCGGCTCCTCCGGCGGGGAAGAGGCAGAGGCTACTAGCGCGGTGCTGCTTCAGCGAGGTGGGTGAGGGTGGTGAGTTGATGCTGGGAGGCACCGCACCCAGCCTCTGCCTCTTCCCTGGTGCCCGTGCCATGGCGGCCATGGCAGGCAGAGGTTCCAGGCTTGGTGCTGCTTCAGCACGGCATGGCAGAGGCAGGCGAGGGCAGTGAGCTGATGCTGGGAGGCGCTGCGCAACACCCAGCCTCTATCTCTTCCCTGGCGCCCTCCAGAACTTGGCACCCCACTTGCCCCATGCCACTAGCCTCTATGGGCAAGATGCCCCTGTTCCGGAGTCCATCAAAGGAGGACTGAATGACTGCACTTTTCCCATTCAAAATATATATCTAGTTAAAGCACAGGTGGGATCCTGTGGCCTACAGACCACGCTTGGCACACCAGACCATTTATGGAGATGCCATGACCACCCACCCTACACCTGACTACCAAGCATGGGGCAAGTTAAGGCAGGGCCCCAGAGGAACAATTGGGCGCTTAAAATGGCTTCCCAATTGTTCCTTTGCTGGAGCAAGGCAGGCTCCAAACCACCCATCAGGTGATGCCAACTGCTTAAAACCTCCCTGAAACCGCAAATAGGAGCCACACAACAACCAGGGTTCATAATTAATCATTACTATGTTAGATCTCAGTTGGAATATATCTTAGGAAATAGTGCAGGAGTCAGCATTTTATAGAGCACACCTGGATTATGAGGGGGGAAAGGCATCTTTAAACTCAAAACGAATTCCTCAAAAGAAAAGGAACGTTAATGTGTTGGCTGCGAGTTAATTGCAAAAGGTTCTGCTGAAAAGATTTCTTTATGAGCTTGTGGTTTTTGCTTGGGGTGACAGGAGTCTGTAAACACCAGGAACTCTAGGATTTTGGCAGGGTTACCGCTTCTCTCCTGCTCGCATATAACACAGTGATCAGCGTTTTAAGGTCACCCAAGCTTCAGTCTGGATCTTCACAGGCACCATATAAGCAGAGCATCCTTTTTAAATTGGTTGTGAATTTCTCAACCCTTAAACAACCGGGAGCTGCCTCAATACAGATTACTTCTTTCTCCTATCAGAAATGGTAACACCGGGTTCCATGTGGCAGAAAGGTTCACGGATTTGTTGGTGGCCTTTGTATGGCTACCCAGTAACATTGTTCCCGGGGTGGATCACAAGCACAAAACCATAAAAAGCAATATTAAAATACTAAAATATTGAATCCAAGAAAACCCAACAGATTATCAGCAGAAAAGAAGATTAAAATTGTGGTGCTCATCTTGATTTATTGGCCGAGGGAAACGGCGTACAGCTACTGGGTCATGTGGCCAGCATGACTAAGCCGCTTCTGGCGAACCAGAGCAGCGCACGAAAACGCCGTTTACCTTCCCACCTATTATCTACTTGCACTTTGACGTGCTTTCGAACTGCTAGGTTGGCAGGAGCCAGGGACCGAGCAATGGGAGCTCACCCCGTCGCGGGGATTTGAACCGCCAACTTCTGATCAGCAAGTCCTAGGCTCGTGGTTTAACCCACAGCGCCACCCACATCCCTTGAATGGCAATGCCCATCAACTATTTGGGTGTGTGTGTGGCCCCCTTAAATGTTTTATTGGGGGCTCCGAAGGGATGGCAGCCCCTAGGAGTTGGATCCTATGCTAACAACGCTCCCCCACATGCCCCTTCAATATGTTCTGGGTTCTCCCCAAAACCTCTGGAGCAGATTGAAGGGTAGGGGTGGCACATAGGGGGAGAAGAGGGATGGGATGTTCCACTGTACAGTCAAAAGCGCTTTCACTAGCAGTGCTGTTTAGTTGGATACCCCCTTTTGGTCTCCGCAGCCTTGGTCCCAGATATCCTTTTCAAAAGATATACATTCTTGTAGTTTCGCGTGTCTGTGTGTGTATTTAAAGCATTACTAGCACCAGCTGGTTTTGAAAGAATGCAGGAACCGACTCCCGATTGTTTTGCAGCAAGGTTCTGATTTCTAAAGAGCAGGATGGGGCAAATTTGATTGAGAGCCCCCACCACAAACCTCCCCTGTTCCTGAGAGCGGTGCTAGAAATATCAGTTTTCAGCAAAAAATGGTAGCCGCCAGCAGGAACCTCAGCAATGCAGATTTTGATCACAAATACAATTCCAAATACAATTCACAGTTTGTCCGGGGTGAAAAGTGCCACTCGCTACTGGCCTCTGCTCTGAAGAAAATGAACTTGACATGCACTTTTCAGCTCAAGCCAACCTACTATGGAAGCACTCAGCACAGTTTTGCTGTGGTCAAAATAAAAGCCTGACAGATATATAGAGAAAATAAAAACTCAGATTTACAATTTCACCAAGATAAATAAATATGTTGATGATTTTATCGCATGGTTGAGTTTTATATTGAGTTTAGACTGAAACTGGCTGAACATTAACACGCGAATATGTCCAAGATAATCAAGTTTTTCTAGCTTGGCAAAGTGGAAGTAGACAGAAAATAACGACAATCTAAACCATTAGGTGAACATAATTGCTGTATTTGAGAGAGGCTTTAAAAATTCATGCCACTGCAGCTGATGTTGGTAGGGTGATTGGTAGGTTGAGTCATTCATATCCAGGCAGACCAAAAGAAGGACTCTGATTCCATACTAGGGTGATTCCTTTGGTAATATCAGAGGTATTGCCTTGTCAATTGGAACATTACAGTACAGTGGTACCTTGGGTTACAGACTCTCCAGGTTACAGATGCTTCACGTTACAGACTCCGCTAACCCAGAAATAGTACCTCAGCTCATTAACTTTGCTTCAGGATGAGAACAGAACTCGTGCTTTGGCAGTGTGGCGGCAGTGAGAGGCCCCATTAGCTAAAGTGGTACCTCAGGTTAAGAACAGTTTCAGGTTAAGAATGGACCTCCAGAACGAATTAAATTCTTAACCCGAGGTACCACTGTACTTTGTTTCCAAGGTCAATCCCCACTAGTCCGCAGTCTTGTACTGTACAAATTCCCAGATGATGAATCGGAAAATGACAAGTGTTATGGATACTGTATATAGTTTTCACTCAGGTCTGTAGATAGTTTTCCCTCAGGTCCGCGTCAGTTATTTTAGGCGGGAACTCTGGGCTGTTGTTGTTACAATGTTGACAGCCGGCTGCCTATAAAAGCAGGCCGCCTGAGCTGTTTGCAGTCAGTTCTATTCCAGCTTACGAAATAAAGAGCTATTTGGAGAAATCGCTGGTCGTCGGCTATGTCAACCCACAACTTAACTCTGGCGACGAAGGTGGGATCGATGGACATCAGAGCACAGCCAGATGCGGCCAGCCTCTGAACTGAGCTGAATCACTGAGCTGAATCACAGAGCGAAATCACTGAGCGAAATCACTGGACAGAACCAATTCAGAGCTGACTGTTCTGGCTAGAGCACTGTGTTCCATCCATCGCCCTTCACGCCGGCATCGGAATCATGGCTTCACTTGTGCCTCTACCGCCGTTTGCGCCAGCCTCTGAATCATGGGATTCCTACCTCGCTCGGTTCGACTGCTACCTCCAAGCCAACGAGCTGACAGCAGTATCAAAGGATCGTAAGCGGGGCCTATTCCTCAGCCTCTGTGGGCCTGAGGTGTTTGAGACGGCCCGAGCATTGGTTGCGCCCGAAGCAGTCCAGGCAACACCATGGGACACGATCCAAGAGAAGCTCCGCAACCACTACGCACCAAAGCCGTCCAAGATTGCTGCCCGCCATGCGTTCTACCACCGGAACCAGGCAGAGAGGGATACTGTATATAGTTTTCACTCAGGTCTGTAGATAGTTTTCCCTCAGGTCCGCGTCAGTTATTTTAGGCGGGAACTCTGGGCTGTTGTTGTTACAATGTTGACAGCCGGCTGCCTATAAAAGCAGGCCGGCTGAGCTGTTTGCAGTCAGTTCTATTCCAGCTTACGAAATAAAGAGCTATTTGGAGAAATCGCTGGTCGTCGGCTATGTCAACCCACAACTTAACAACAAGGTTGCAATAAGTTTCTGCAGTTTCCTTCACAAATGTGTATACTTTGTCCAAAACCAGCAGAAAGGATTGGAGGGGGTCTTATGAGGAAGTGTAATCTGTGGTCTCATCCCTAAACAACATTTTTCCTCTTATAAAAGCAGGTCTGGACAAATGTATTTGTACATAAACAACTACCCTCACCTTTTCCTCTCTTCATTTGCAGCTAAAAGCATATTCTGTTATTTTTATTGGTGCCTGACTGTCAACATTTTAAACTAATCAGTTAATAAAGCTATAGATACCATGGAGTTAACTGTGAGAAATTGCAGTCAAATATAACTAGCAATCTTAGGGGTAGTTAATGCATGAAGGGGTTAAGACCATAAAACTGTATTGCTAGACTCAGTTAGATCATGCCTCCTCACCTCCAGGGAAGGAGGAAATGACGTTCCCTTTGTTCATTCTCTTCCAGCATGTGAAGCTAACCAGACAACAAGTCTGGGCCTGGCCGATTCAAGACCAGACTGCATGCTCAGAAATGTTTTTCTGTACAGTCATACCTCGTGTTGCGTTAGGTTCACGTTGTGTCTTTTTAGCTTGTGAACGCGGCAAACCTGGAACTTTAGAAGTGTTCTGCACGCTTCGCACATGTGCAGAAGCGCTCTGTCACACTCCACGCTTGCGCAGAAGCGCCGCTCTAGTTGTGGACTTTTCAGGGTGTGAACAGCTGGAACGGATCGTGTCCGTAACTAGAGGTACCACTGTATTTTATAATCCAATGATTTTCTACCTGTGTTCTTCTTGCTGCTGCATGGAATAAGACACGAATCTTACCTTCAGAGTTTGTAAGTATAGCATTTAAACATACTAACAGTGTGGTCTGTTCATCGTGAGAGGGGTAGAGAGGGGAAGCACTGTAAGCAGATTAAACGAGATATTTAAAGAGTCTAGAAAGCTATATTCCTCATGCTTCACTGTGCTGAATAATTCTGTGATTTTAATACTCGGCTGGGAGCTCTTTACAGTCTTATAAAAGGTAAAAATAACACTTACACAGTACAGTGGTACCTCGGGTTAAGTACTTAATTCATTCTGGAGGTCCGTTCTTAACCTGAAGCGCCACTTTAGCTAATGGGGCCTCCTGCTGCTGCTGCGCCGCCGGAGCACGATTTCTGTTCTCATCCTGAAGCAAAGTTCTTAACCCGAGGTACTATTTCTGGGTTAGCGGAGTCTGTAACCTGAAGCGTATGTAACTCGAGGTACCACTGTACTCTCTTCCTGTCAGGGCAAAAAGGGAAGTCATCTCACAGAGTTCTCTCAGTACGATTACAGGAAAGCTCTGTGAGGCCCAGCCCCTTCATGCACCCATCTAGCAAAACATTAATTGTTGGTTTGACTGCATCAAACTTCCCACACAATCAACCACACCATACTGGCTCATATTTTGCACTGCGGATTTCCAGATGATTAGATTAGGGCAGGGCCTGTCCTGTAAAGAACCTTAGCTTGGTTGATTTATCTTTGCTTTGTCATGTGCTACAAGCATTTTTGCCTAAACTTAAGTAAGGAAAATTACAACTTGGTTGTTCATCATATTAAGTCAAAAGAGACCAAGCCTGACAAATGGAACATGAAGGAAATCTCAATTTAGAGATGGGGGGCGGGGGATTTAGAACATATGAGTATTAAGATCATCAACAGGTGCCCTTCTGGGTGTCGCAATTTCACATTTGACCGGGGTTGTGAGTTGTTTTCAATCGAGAGGAATTGCACAAGAAAATGAAGAAAGCCTTTACATAATTTAGATTCTAGCAGATGCCAACCAGCAGATAGGTGGATAGCAGGCACTGACGTATCCCAATAAAGATAGAAATAGAAATGGGTGTATAGAGGATTTAGCTCATTTACTTCTCTTCCCACTAGATGCCTGTTCCAGAAATAAATTACCATGTTTGTGTTACGGTGCAGTGGGTGGTCGATACAGCATACAGTGCATCTTTTTTGTTGTTGTTTGGTAATCTGATGAGTGAGTATATATATCTTACCTAGTTGCACACACCATGTGTGTGTGTGTGTGTGTGTTTTGCTTAGCTCCTGGTGCTGTTGGGCTGGAGACTGTCTATCTACTAACCTGTCCAAGTGCCCAGCGCTCCACTCTAGGAGACTTGTCGCTGGAGAGAGACATTATTGTTGTACTGTAACGAGTCTGATTAACATGCTCCCCACACTTTCCTTTAGTTTTCCGGGCTCCTAGCAACAGCACACAAAAGCGGCGGGATTGTTCTCTGGCTCTGCAGGGACACGGGGCGATCCTTTGATCTGCCACCATTACACTCAAGACAGATACACGCAGATAGACACAGAGGCTGCTGGCACATCAGCCAGAAAGAGAGAGGCAATCCATCAGTATCTGGTTGATCACTGGAATAATCCCCAGAAAACACAGCCGTGGTGTGGCTAGGTGTGAGCTAGCAAACTCCCCGCTCTACCCTCTGATGTAATTGAGGTAGGGGACACCTCTTGCATGTGCTTTCTTCTTGGAGCCTCGCCAACTCTTCTAGTCACGGCCATTTACTTCTTTTTCTTTGGTGATCACTCGTAGCTGAGTAAGATTATCTTCCATAAACAATGTTTTAACAGTGAGTCCATAAGTGACTGTGGAGGCCAATTCTGGATCCACACGTCCTTCCACAGTGGGGACATTGGTTTCTGGGTGGGAGTTGATCATGGTGTGGATATGCCAAGCATGCCTTCCTCTTAGCACGTTTCTCCCTTGTGTCCTGAGTTTGTGTGTCTTCAAAGTCCATGACACCTTTGGTAAAGGCTGTTCTCCAATTGGAGCACTTGCAGGCAAGTGTTTCCCAACTGTGTTTATACTACATTATTAAAAATTTGCCTTGAGACAGTCTTTAAACCTCTTTCCATTTTTACGTTCGGAATAGAGTAGTTGCTTTGAAAGACGATCATCAGGCATCCGCACAACATGACCAGTCCAACGAAATTGATGTTGAAGAATCATTGCTTTGACACTGTTGATCTTTGCTTCTTCCAGTACACTGGTATTAGTTCGCCTGTCTTCCCAAGTGATGTGTAAAAATTTTCGGAGACACTATTGATGGAATCTTTCGAGGAGTTGTAGATGGTGTTTATAAGTGTTCCACCCCTCTGGCCATGCCCTTTTCTAAAAATGGAGTGGGAGCAGTATTATGAAACAAACCTCTGAGCAGGTGCCCAAGTGGCTTTCTCTTCCTGCGGAGAAACTGCAGCCTATCTGACGCAGCATAAAAGAGAACAGGGTTTCTTCCTCCCGCAGAGAGGAACCTGCCTTATTCCCAAGGATGTTTACACACAATTAAAGCCGCATTGGATACTGTAGGAATGTGAATGGAAGGTAGTAAAGGATATATTAGTTAGATATTATCCTTCCTTACTCATGTTTGTGAATAGAGCAGAGCACACCCTTTTGCAGCAAAATAGGAAACTGTTCATTAGCTGGTTTCAGCCTTTTGGTGAAACAATCCAGGAAGCCTTGGTGCAGCTTGGATTCTTCCTGGTATTTTCTCCTTTTATTCCCCCCTAAAACAATAACCACACCAAAACAGTTTCTTAGAATAAAAATATAGAGTTAACTCAAGAAGCAATCTGAAGACAGGCTTAGGTTGCAGTTACACAGGTAGGTGTAGATTAAAGTGAAGTCTGAGCGAAGTCTCAGACTTAGAACGTGGGCCTACCTCTCTGTAGAAATGCAGAGGCAGGAGCAAGAGGCAGCCTTTTCTCTGAGTCATGCCCATCTACCTGGCCAAACCCAGGGGGAGGGGCTTCCACAGGTTTGACAGGAAGTCCTCCCTGTTGGAGTCACATTCTCCTGAGTGGCCATTCTAGCAAACAGGAAATGTTGGACTGCTCTTTCTGAATATCCCACAGATACACAGACTTTCACCCAAAGAATTCTGGGCACTGTAATCAGCCCCTCATTAAGTTACAGTACCTCTCTCCATCTTCCTTGTCCAACTAGATGCCAGTAGCGGGGCAGATCCTCTTGCCAGAGCTCTGAATTACTTGTCTGCAGAGGACTTTTAAAATGAGGCTGGGGGCTGCAGTTTGAGCAACCACAGTCTACTTTGGACATCTACTTTGACCCATGCTCTCCAGCAAAGATCCTTGGCATCACCTACGACTTTATCCTTTTAACAGGAGAGGATCGAACCCGAAACTTTCTATCTGAAAAAGAGATTCTCAGCCACAGACACAATGGTCCCTCCCTTTAAACGGCAAGGTTTCTGCCTAGGCCCAAGTCCCAATATCTCTCTCTCTAGAAATTAAGGGCTGTTCCCAGCTTCCTTAATAGCATTCACACCTCTAAAGCTTAAATTGGTTTTATTTCTGTACCACTACTACCAATCTTGTCCTTCTCACTGAAGATCACCACTCAACAATGATCTTTCATCGCAGGAGGAGCATTTTCTCCTTTCTCCCTTTGGGAAGCTGTCTTCAACAGGGAGAGAGTTTCAGAGAGGGGCTATAAGTGCCGGCTCAACCATGAGGCAAAGTGAGGCGACTGCCTTGGGCGGCAGCACCACAGAGGCAGCAAATCCCGATGTAGATATTTATCCCTCCTTTCTCCCAATGTAGCTCTTCATGCACCCCTTCTTCCCTGGTGAGAAGGGGGGCACCATTTTGTGGTTTGCTTCAGGTGCCAACAAGTCTTGGGCCAGCCCTAGGGACTACTAAGTTGCAGTGCCCATTTCAGACAAGTTGACCCACATTTTCCTTAAAGCAGGTTTAGGGTTGCCAAAATGGAATGATTTGTTGCCACTTTGGGGCCAGCCAGCTTGAAAGTCGTATTTTTTCAATAGGGCTTTTTGGTTCCTGAAATTCCATATGATGGTGCAGATAAAATATGACAGATAGAATTCTAAAGGATGTGTTGCTAACTGTGTGAAAACAGTCCAGATCTGAGGATCCCCAGGCATGCACCTCCAGGTGGGTGGAGATGTCAGGTGCTATCCTGGCACCTGGGCATCTTCACCTGGTTGCAAGTGGCCTGGCAAATTTCGACCACTGTTTGGTTGCACCCCTTATAAGGCAAACTTCCCCCTCCTCCTTGCTCCATCTTTTTAATAGGTACAGTTTGAGAAGCTTGTGTGAGTTTGTATAACCTTGAAACAGCTAACAACCTTCCCGTTTTATTTCTCTGCTGGCAATGCAACCAAAAAAGTAATTTTACTTACTGTGTAAATAAAACAAATTATATTCATTTAATACTTGCATTTATTGGTTCTTGCTAATTTATCCAGGTGTTGGTGCTTGGGTGTAGCTAGGATTTCTGTTGGGGAGGGACGGACAGAACCTCAGTGAAGTATTTTTCTTGATTTACTTCGTCTGGAGGGGAGCAGCTGTCCTGCATAGGAGAGTTGAGATGGGTAGTACCCTAGCACACCACCATGGAACACAGTTGCCCCCAGAATTAAGGTGCCAGAGGGATGCTTTCGAGAACGTTTTAACTTTCTTGTTTGGTCGCTGCTTATTTAAGAAAGGATAGCAGAAGCGTCTCGATGCCCAACAAATCAGCCTTCCGCCGGTTCCAGCCTCATCAATCGCAAATTATTCGGTCTTTTCCTGCCATTTACAGTAATCGGTCGTTTGCTGATATTAGCCAAGGAACGCCGCTTAGGCTGAACGAAGGAGGCACACACCAGGCGCGACTGATCCGGCGTGAAGCACTTTCAAAACTCCACCGAGTTGATTCGGAGTCTGAGTACAAGGGATAAGGGTAGTTCCCAGTGAAATCGACGGCGCGTGCCTTTGCTGGATCGTGCCCAGTAATGCGAGAAGAAGCAAGAAAGGTTTCCAAATGCAAAGGCTCCCGCAGCCCTGCCTAAATTCTCAGATTGATTTGCAAACTAAAGGGCACGCACGGGTCTTGATATGAATTCTATGAGGTGTGTGGAAATAGGAGAACGGTGTGTGTGTGGGGGGGGGGGGTTTCTGCTGCTTTATTTTATTTTACTGTTTTACAGCCTTCTCGGTAGTGGCGCCCGCCCTGTGGAACGCCCTCCCACCAGATGTCAAAGAGAACAACTACCAGACTTTTAAAAGACATCTGAAGGCAGCTCTGTTTAGGGAAGCTTTTAATGTTTGATGCATTACTGTATTTTAATTTTTTTTGGAAGCCGCCCAGAGTGGCTGGGGAAGCCCAACCAGATGGGCGGGTTATAAATAAATATTAATAATAATAATAATAATAATAATAATAATAATAAGCATAGGTGCCATGGGGGTGATGGTGTGGCTGCGGGGAGCGTCTTGTCTTGTCGAGCTACAGAGGCAGGTGTGGTTGCGTGCCGGGGGTGTGTGTTTTGGCTTGCAAATTATAACGGGAGTCCTGAACTGGAAATTAAAATCCGGCTCCGTCCTTAAACGCGCTTACTTGCAAGGCCCTACCATGAAAAACAGCTTGCGGTTGGAAGCGTTTTCCAGAAATCAGAATCATAGGACTGTAGAGGGGGAAGGGACTACGAGGGTCATCTAGTCCAGCCCCGTGCGATGCAGGAATCCTGCCCGCAGTCATCCCAGAGGGGGCTCGAACCAACAGCTTTCTAGTGGGAAAAGTCCCCCAATCCCCTGGAGGCGCTTCTAAGGCGCTGCTGCTGCTGGTGGTGTGTCAGCCTGAGAATGGGGCGCAGATTTTTCTGCTGAGGCTGCACCGGCGACTAGGAGGACGAGGATTAAGCTATTTGGTTTAATCGGCCTGTAAAGTGCAAAAGGGGGCATTCCGACGCCTCGTGGATTTCAACGAGTCCAATGTGCTATGTTGGCTAGGCGCTGGAAATATTAAGCTCGCCACTCCAAGTACGCTTACTCGGGAGTAAAGCCGCACGTGCTTCCGTGGTGCTGCCCCCCAGGTGCGCAGCGGGATCGCAGGCTTCAAAGGTCTTAAACGTCGGCAGATCTTCAGGGACTTGTTTCTGCCGGCTTCCTTTGAGTGGGTTGCAATGGGGGGAAAACAAAGCCTTGCACATTTTTCAAACCCCGGCTTGCCAAATCGAGGAAGGCAGAAAAGTTCAAATCCTAAAGGATGACTTAGTGGGGAGTAGCAAGGCTTGGTGGCCCTTGTCTGAAACCCAGCCAGATGGGCGGAGTATAAAAAATATTATTTATTATTATTAAAACGGACAGCTCGCGCTTTCTTGATTTAGTGCGCAGGTCCTTTAATGTAAGAGGAGATTAAGGCGATGGGAAGGAACCGGAGCAAGCAACAGAAGAAACAGGGGAATAGGTTTGTTTTCTATTAAATAAGCCTCAGAAACATTTCAAACACGAACACAATGCATTGTAATCCCTGCCCTTTCTAATCCCCTTTGTTGTTTCCCTCTAAAAAGCTGGTCGTTTTGCTTTCCCCTCCTCCTCCTCTCTCCCCGTCCCTTTTTCCTTTTGTGCTGTGTCATTTAGATTCTATACCTGCGGACAGGGGGGAACTGTTTTATGACTGCTTTATTAGCTGTTTTATTAGCTGCTCAGGAAGCCTCTGCTGTAAACGGAGCTAAAAATGATTGGGGATATGATAAAATAGAACAAAACAACCCGTCTCACTCACGTTCGAACAGCTTTTAATGTGAAAATATTAGGCGAAATTCAGTCTCGGGGTTTCCCCCTGCGCAAAACTCCTATATCCGTGTTTGCGTGAGCATCCTTACTTTCAAGGGCAGTTACTAGCTCCTACGCACGTGCGCGCACGGTCTTCTGTCGCTTTAACCACCCTGCAATTGTCTGCATGCAAACAGAAGCTGAGGCTGATCTGCTCAACTGGACTCTGGGAGGTGAGGACCACAACTCGCATCATTCCTGACCATTATCCGGGCTGGCTGAGGCTGACCAGGAGCTCAACAGCACAAGGCACAGGTTGAAGAAGAGATGGGGGAAACTTAACCTACTGATTCTTCTACTAAAGGTGTGGAGCTCTAGAGAAAGGCTGTAACCCTCACGCCCCCCCTCTCCAATTCCAAATTACTTTGGACGACCCTGAAGAGACCATTTAGAAAGAATTCCCATTAAAATGGATAGGACCTGCTAATCCAAGCGCAGATGGGAAAGCAGAACTTTTTGGAACAACGCTTCCCTGGCGGCTCCATGCCATTTCAGATCGCCTAAAAATTGACCCAACTTTTCATTGGTTTAAAAACGTCTCTCTAGACAAACTATGCGACGTGAGAAACGCGTTGTCCGTTTTGGCATCTTCCGAAAAAGAAAAGAAACGGCAGCGACTGTAGGTCCCCCCAGATCCCAGATCCAACGAGCCTTGCGCGCGTCTCGCGCCTAACCCAACTCTCCATGCTCATTAGTGGTCTTCCGTTATTTATTTATTTATTTGCATTTTAATGATAAATCCTGCTGCTCCCCAACTTCCTTCTCAGCCCCTTCCGATTTTTCCCCGCACAGAAAGGCTGAGAAGGAAGTTGGGGAGCATCGTAAAGAAAACCTGAAAAGTATGAACAACGCACAACTCCATTCAAATACACTCCGAAAGTTGAGGGCGCGATCCAGCCGAAGTTATGCACGTTATGCACGTTCCGTTCCCGTTAATTTCAACAGGACAGTAAAGCTTTCAGCATCTTCAGTGCACCTTCTCTGCGAAATCAGAGACTACATAAATTTGGCTAGAACCTCTGCTTTTTTCCTATCGCCTTTAATGATTCTCTGGAGTTCTTTTTTTTTAAATCCCATTATTATTATTTTGCAAACCAAAACCTGGTAGGGAACGCAGGTTTTAGAAACCTTCTCCGCACCCAGAAATTCTAACCATTCCACGTAAAAGGCTATATTTTAACTCCACGGTCCCTGTCCCATATTTAGCCGCCTTCTGGGAAGAGCATTCCTTCCATATGCAAGAAAAACAGGGTTTCACGCCTTCCCTCCCCCTATAAATGCACCCATTGCTCGCTGTTGAAGTAAAGATGGAATGTCTCAGGACAGTCCTCAATCTTGCAAAAACCCTTGCAAAAATTCCACCATTGCTCATATGCCACCTTTTGCTCCTGCAGTTAAACGAAGGATGTCCCCAGTTGTCATTAAGTTCTCCAAAAAACAATGAAGACATGATGTGGTGTTTTGTTTTTTTGCGGGGGAGGGGGAGGAAATAACCCCACCAGGCAAGGGATTAGGAGAATACCACAATCAGTATCTCCAGGGTACAATTCAGAATAAGGAAGAAGAGAAAGGAAGACAAGGAGGGGAGAGGAGGGGAAAAAATCCATTTTCATTTCCTGTTCCCTGGGGGGTGCCTAACCTCACAGTCTGCTATGAGAGGGAGGCTGAGAGAGGCTGCAAAGCGGATCACCTATATCAGTCTTTGCCAACCTGGTGCCCTCTACATGCTTTGGACTACACCTCTCATCAGCACATCCTGGTGGGGAGGAGGGGCTGTTGGGAGTTATAAAACATATGGAGGGTGCTAGGTTGGTGAAGGCTGACCTATCTTAGAAGTAATATGCATTGATAATTCGATGGCAGTTAATTCTAAAAAACTAAACAGGTACAGAATCGCCTTCCTAGAAGAAGAAGAAGAGTTTGGATTTTATATTCCACTTTATCACTACCCGAAGGAGTCTCAAAGCGGCTAACATTCTCCTTTCCCTTCCTCCCCCACAACAAACACTCTGTGAGGTGAGTGGGGCTGAGAGACTTCAGAGAAGTGTGACTAGCCCAAGGTCACCCAGCAGCTGCATGTGGAGGAGCGGGGAATCGAACCTGGTTCACCAGATTATGAGTCTACCGCTCTTAACCACTACACCACACTGGCTCTCTAGAAATTATTCCTAGAATAATTTACCCCCTCCCCTGAGTCAATACTAAACGAATAAGGCGGGACAGGGGGGAAACGGTCCAGGGAAGATAAGAAAACTGGTTACACCTCTGCTGCAGGAATATGTCCAAGTGATTTTGAACTTGGCAGGCTCAATGATTACGGAGGGTAAGCAGGTAGTGTTTTTGTGGCACAGTGACATCCAAACCATATTTCACCAGACATCACCTTATTTCCATATTAACAGAATTCTGGACTCCAAGGGCCCTTTTCATTCATGGGCCTGGGTTCTGATACCAAACATCTCATATATATAACCCCCGAAGTGCTGTAAAACTAATTTAAGGTGATGGTGTTAACAATCAAAACCCTAAGATTTTGGGACCAGGCAATCTGAAGGACTGCATGCATTAATGTGTGATTGCCCCAGAACCAGATGCCCTGCCCTCTGGTCCAACCCCGAGAGTCAGTGACTATCGGGGACAGGGCCTTTTCTGCAGGGCCCCTGCATCTCTGAAGGAACTCCAGACACCTCCAGCCCAGTTGGTTTCTGGATGATTTAATAGCTGTTTAATTTGCTGTGTTATTTTTATCAGTTGAAATAGTTGCTACTGCTGTTTTAAATGCTGTTTTTGTTACTTTTGTGCAATCTTATCTCAGGTCACATCAAACATTTGAAGCACAAGGATGCTTTAGCTGGGATTCATGCACTGCAGGGGGTTGGACTAGATGACCCTTGGGGTCCCTTCCAGATCTACAATTTGCTCTTTTACCACTTTTCAGTACCCATGATTGTTCGTTTGTTAAAGGTGCTGGGAATTGTAGGTCTGTAAGATTGGTACTATGAACAAAGTATTATTATTATTGTTGTCATTTTAAAAAAAGAAACTTACAAACCACTGCAAACAAAAATAACACATCCACGTGATGCTGATGCAAAAACTATGCACACACTAAGCAAAAGAATGAGATATCATTCTCTCTCCCCCCCACTCCCTACTTCTCTCTCCCACCAACCACCAATGTAGAAAGGACTCTATGAATTGAAAACAAGAGTCAGATGTACCTTTGTTATCCATGATGAAAATCTTTCAATGAAAACATTTTTTTAAAGATTCAACTTACAAAAAACAATTCCCAGAATTCTTTGGGGGACCCAATGATTGTTAGTGTGTGCTTTAAATGTGTGTTGAGGATGTGGGAACATTGTTTTACTGCCTATTGTAAACCACCTTTGGGAGGGTAATTTATCCCGAAAGGCAGGTTTTCAAATCCATTAAATAAATAATTTCCAAGCCATGGTTTGTAAACTAGTCCACAGTGAGGTGGAAAATCACAAGTCGAGGCTGTATCACTTCAGTCTGTACCACATGGCTGAGAACAAGGACAGGGATACCATTCAGTCCACGCATAAAACTGTGTTGAGCCTGTTACCGCTTCTCATGAATTCCCAAAATCTTAAAAATTAGGATGACAAAGCAACTGTTTTTATTAGACATGAAGAAAACACATGATCAAGAAGTAAGTTTTTTGAATAGCCTAAACAGCAGGAAGAAACCACTAACCAAGGACCCCTCTAGTAATGTTGGACTCTTGCAGCTGAGTATGCACTCTGCTTCCATTAAAATAAGTACTGTAAATGAAAATTACTTTTTTCAGGGGGGTTCCTGCACACTGCAGATCCTCTGTACCAAGAAAGAAGCCCATTACTGTAGAGATGAAGAAGAGCATGTGACATTACCTTTGTAATTGGAGCGACGTGGGACACTTGGGTAAACGCGAGAAACGCGTTAAGCCAGTAAAATTTTCATGTGAACCTGGGTTGGCCCATCCACACATTCCACCACTGCCAACTTACATGATTTGCTGTCCTTCAGTCGACAAAGGAACAGCAGCCAATCCCAACCCTCTCTGAATCTGGACTGGAGGAATCTACTCAAAAACACCTGGGTGCCAAATGGGGCACATCACTTGCCCAGGGAAGTGAGGGAAGGAGGCGACACCCCGGGATTGGACCGGGTCTGTATAATATTTTTTTTTTCTCCGGCTGGTGCAGAGCTCGCTCTCCTCGCCTCAAAATAACCTTCGGCAAAGTTTGTAAGGACTCATTGAGGCCTTGGCGCGCTTTTTGGCCCTTTCGCCCGGTAGGCGCCTTGCTGCGCCTGAGTCGACGACGCCACCTCCTTTTCTCCCCTGAAGGTGCGGACGCCTTTGAGAAGACACGGCCAAAACAACAACAACGCCAGAGCAAAGGGGGCAGGCAGGAATTAACTGCCTAGCTCGCTAACTTAGCAAGCCAGTCACTCCATGGTTGCGGTGGAGGAGCCCAAATCATCATGGCCACAAAACCCGATTATAATAATAATAAACTCTGCAACCCAGACAAAACATTTATCTCCTCGCCGCTCTGCCACAAGGACCCGCGTGGTCAGGATTCATGGCGACCCTCCGGTTCTGTGGAGAATTGTCTTTCCTCATGCGTGTGTGAGAGAAAAAGAGAAGGAAAGGTGGAACCGCATTTCGGACACTTTAATAAGGCTAGTTAAACTCTGGCAAGGGCTTGCAGCGCCATCTTGGATCGCGACTGCTCAGAAAGCAAGACCTACAGATTCCTGGACTCAATGGAGCTCAGCTTCCTCCCGTTAGTTCTTAATCTTGTTCCGGAGTTGGAGAGACTGCTTAGCTCCTCGCCTTGCTAACCGAGCTTGACTTCACGAGAGTGCAGGTTTGTGTGCGAGCTAGGGCGCATTTTGGTCCCCGGGGCTTTTTGGTTTTGCTGCCTGTCGGAACCCCCCCCCCCAAAACAAGGGTTTAGGCAGGACGCAGGAGCGGCCTCACAAACTAGTGGGAGACATGGCCCTGGTCCAGGGGTTCCCAAACTTGGGTCGCCAGGTGATTTCGGGCTACAATTCCCATCATCCCTGACCATTGGTCTTGCTAAGCTGGGGATGATGGGAGTTGTAGTCCAAAAGCACCTGGCGACCCAAATTTGGGAAACCATGCCTAGTCGGTGCCTTTTTGGGGTTTTTTTTTTTTTGCAAATCGTTCGTTAGGATCATGCAGATCAGCCCCCCTTCTTCATTTTCCTTTCCCCAGCCTTCTTTTTTTCTGGCACCGGGGCTGCCTGGCTCTCCTCTGCTCTCAATTTCCTCCTTGCTAGTAGGCCAACGGTGGTGCAGCATATTTTACAAGAGGTTACTCGAAAGGACGTCCCTTCCACTTCAGTGGGACTTACCCCCAAGCGTTCATAAGATCGAGACTTTTAAAAACAGCCGGTTTTTAAAGCAGGGGGAGGAAAGAAGGCGATGTGGCCGACGTCCTTTGGAAGGCTACACCATCATCCTTCGTTAAAGCCCCACCTCTTAAACTAAATGTCTCTAGGGATTGGCCACTCAGAGCTGAAGGCGCTCTGTGCATGCCCAGGAACATTCAACTGCAGATAACTAAGAACAGGTTCATGGTGCTCACATTCAGCGTTGTTTCCCTAACACGTGTGCGTGTGTGTGTTTTTAGGGCGGGGGAGCCACTTTAAATTTAATCAGTCGACAGGCTCAATGACTCCTCCCCCCGCAAGTGTTTTCTATTTACCCGTTTAAGCAAACAGAGCAGCTTTCCCGGAGCGCCCGTCTTAAGCGCAGCTTGTAGGTCATGAAAAGGTTGGGGCCCGGTTTGCAACTCCGCATTCTGCTAATTTCTTAAGGAACACTCTTTGCGGGGCCCCCGCACAAAAGGCGATGATTTAATGAGGAGGAGAAACAAACTGGCTGATTGTTGGCGCTCGCAACTTCCCCCTGGCAGCCACAAGCTGATCTCTGCGCCTTCAATGCGGCTCGCCTTCGGGAGGAGAGGCCGGCCTGAATAGAGGACAAAGGCGGCTTGTTCTGTTTATTTACCCTCCCTACAAGCTGGGTTAACCTCTCCCAAACAGCCCAGGCTAAGCCCGTTAGCCGCACAGCCCAGATGACCCGCTGCAGAATCGCCACTGTCATGCAAACGAGCCTCCTCGGGCCCGGATGAGAAGATCCACCAGCTCCACCCTCTCCCCAAGCAGGCTGGAGGCGGGGCACCCAGAGGTGGGACAGCGAGGATGCCTCGCGGGTAAGTCCACAGCCCTTTCCCACGTACTTGAGATCACTTTCCCTCTATGGGGGAAGAAACGATGGTTGCTTTATTGGGGAGAAGGTGTGGCAGGTCCCAGGATTCATCCCCAGGTGGGAAAGACTGAAAACCTGGAGGGAGTTGCTGCCAGTTAGTGGATACATTGGTAGCCTGCTTCCTGAGTTTATACTGTTTTGGGGAAAGGTCATAGGTCAGCGGTGGACCATTTTACACCCAAAAGTTCCCAGGTTCAAAACCCAGCTTCTCCAAACCCACCCACCTACAACTCTGGGAAGGATATATATGAGATAATCTGAGTACTGAAGTAAGTTCAGGGTCCCAGCCACAACACTATTTTAATCCTAAAATTGTAGAATTGAAAAAGGACCCCTAGGGTCATCTAGTCCAACCCCCTGCAATCTTGTTTACTCATTAATCATTACTACTAAAGACAGTGGGGTTTTCTTCTTAGTGAGCGTGTTTAAGCTTCTGACTTTAAATAGGTCTGCCCTTAAAACACTTTGAACTTGCCCCTTTTTATTTAGATGATACTTAGAGAAGCAAAGTTCTGTCAATGCCTCCAGCTCAAATGCTCTTAAAAGAGGACTCTTGTCTGCATGAAAGATAGCCTGGATGGAGGCTAGAGAGGAAGGTGTGAATAAATTAGCATTTGTGGCTCCACCCACTTTTACTTTCCCCGCCCACCACTGCCCTGTGGTCTCTGGAAGGTTGTCTACAAGGGAAAGTGGCCATGGTTGGAGAAGGTTCCCTGCCCCGGCGTCATAGTTGGGCTCTTGCGTGGGTTGTCTGGCCAAGCAGCAAGGCGACATGCTTCAGGCAAGGCCATCAGAGTGGGGATAGATGAAGGCAGTAACTGGTGCATGAATGGCCTAGTGACTCTGTTTAAAAGTGTTGGTCCTAGCAAAGGTGTGTTTGGGCTCTTACTTTGGTAGCAAAATGCCTCGGGCTGGCCCTGAACTCTTGGCCTGGTTCTATCTGGCATTGGAGGGGAGGGCCATATGTAGCTCTGGTGGTGGTGATCTGTCTTGGGAGGCAATGGAGGAGTGCGCCTTTGTGGGTGGAATCAGGCTTTTGGATGGTAGAGACCGACATGGGAGAGACATGTTTTGTCGCAGCCGGGGCAGATGAAGGCGTCCGGTTGTCTTGCTGCAGATGCGCCATGGCCTTTCTTCTCTCTGCACTCCTCCCAGTGGTCATTCCTCCTCTGGTCACTGATATGGATGCTCGACTTGCCAGTCTCCAGGCACTGCAGTCATCTGCAAGGGCAGAGTTGATGTTGCCAGCCTTTGTGTCACGTTCAGTGTTCAAAATTAGCCAGACGCATTTTGCACCTGGCTTTCAACCACTTGCAACCAACTAAAGATGCCTGGGTGCCAGGATGGTCCCTGACATATTCACCACCTGGGGATCCTGGGGATATGGACTGTGTTCACACACCAATACTCCATCCTGTAGAATTCTATCTGTTATATTTTATCTGCATAATCAGAATGAAGTTCTGGTACCAAATTGCTTTTCTGTGCAGCCTGAGCAGGAGCAATCACCATTAAGAAAGAGGTCGGAATAGGCCAATATATATGTGGACTGTCCCTGGATTGTTACTCTTCTCCTTTAAGTTCTCAAAGATCTTAACCTAGCTCATGGGCGTAGACAGGATTCATGTTGGGGGGTGGGGCAGAACCAAGCTACCTGCAATGTGTTTGGTTATTTATTTTTATATACCATATTTTTTGCTCTATAAGACTCACTATTTCTCTCCTAAAAAGTAAGTGGAAATGTGTGTGCGTCTTATGGAGCGAATGCAGGCTGTGCAGCTATCCCAGATGCCAGGAACAGCAAGAGGGATCGCCGCTTTTGCTGTGCAGTGATCCTTCTTGCTGTTCTGGCTTCTGGGATTCAGAATATTTTTTTCCTTATTTTCCTCCTCCAAAAACTAGGTGCGTCTTATGGTCTGGTGCGTCTTATAGAGCGAAAAATACAGCACTTGATTTGGAGGAAGACAGCTGCCCATGACCTAGCTCAAGGTTGTCCTCTGAACTAGCCAGATGTTTAACCGTGAATCAATCACAGTCAGTCCATTGTTTGAAATGCTCCTCAATTTCAGCTCTGTTAAATCTGGTAGCAGGGCTGGGATGGGGTTCTGCCCCAGGCTGAAGGTACTGCCTGTGAGAGCACATACTACTGGACTAGATTCAGGATGGGAAACACCTGGCACTCCAGATGTTGCTGGCCTGTAACGCACTTCGTCCCTGACCCACTGGCCATGTTGGGGGCTGATGGGAGCTGGAGCATCACAGTATCTGCAGGCCACAGGTTCCCTACTCCCAGCCGAGGTGGATCAAGGATCTGATAGTAGTCAGGCAGTCTCATGTGTTATGCTTCTGGATCTTTAATCTCTCTTTCCACAAAATGTTTCTGAGTACATACACAAGGTCATGCATTGCTACCATGGATTAATCAATATTGAGCAATTACCACCCATAGTTCTCTACTCCCAATTGTTTATGCATTTCGGAATCTGCCCTTGCCAATAAACTTTAATGGAAAAGCAGAGAACTGTTTCCCCACAAGGTTTGGGAGGTACTGGAGTCTGGCTGTCTGAAGGGGCTTAAGTGGTATGAAAGTTTGAAAAATGCTACTGAGCCCTAGTTTTCAGAAAGCTAGGAAAAAGAGCCTACTAACCACTGGAACTTTTGAGATTCAGCTGCTCTTTACTTTTGTGGGAATTGTGAGAGCAAAGCAGGAGACGTTGAGGGAAACCTGATGGTTTGACTTAACGGGCAGAATAGTTATCTTCAAAGGCTGATTTTAAAAACCTTTTCCCATGTACATTATTAGAGAGCGAATTGCTTGCCATGTACGGATCATGCAATGATTCGAATTGCTTAATGTGTGTCTGTCGCGGCAGAATGGTGAAAATGTGCTGCTTCCAGGTCTGATGAGAGGCAAACACTCCTGCACAGTGTTCAAAATTAGCCAGGCACCAGATGCATTTTGAACCTGGCTATTGGCCACTTGAGACCAAGTGAAGATGTCTGGGCGCCAGGATAGCACCTGATACCTCCATCTTCTGGAGGTGCATGCCTGGGGAATCATTGGATCTGGACTGTTTTCACACACTAATATCCTATCCTTTGGAATTCTATCAGTTATATTCTATCTGCACGATTGGAATGAATTTCTGGAACCAAAATGCTTTTTCTGTGCAGCCTGAGCAGGAACAGTGAAAACCTTATAGTTAGTAGTTGTAGCTTGTCTTCACTTACCCTACCCCACTGCCCTGCTCACAGATGTGAAGAATATTCTTAAGTTATGAATGATCCTTTTCATCATTAAGAAAGAATGGTAGGAATAAGCCAATATCTTTGTGGACTGTGCCTGGATAAAGTGACTTTTCTTTAAGTTCTCAAAGTTCTTAACCTAGCTCAAGGTAGTCCTCTGAATGTTTAACTGGGAATCAATCACAGTTGGTCCATCATTTGAAAAATAAGACTTTAGAACTGTCTTACCCCAAAAATGGCAACTAGATATTCCATTTTGGTGACTGTAACCTTGGTTTAAAGAGCCATTTGGTGCCTAACTTACATATCTGAGCGTCTAACACTGTTCCTGACTCAAAAGCACTGTCGTGGGCAACGCTAATTCCGCTCCAGCTCCCTTGTGCCGCATCTCCTGTAAAGCAACATTCGTGACGCACCCATCATCGGGAAGGATTAGAGGCAAAGGGGGTTGGTTGCAGGCTTCTGAAGGGGTTAGCTAATCCATATTAAGTGGATTTGAGTTTGCACGCTTGGTCTTAATTGCACGGATGGTGAATCAAATCCATTAGTGGTGATCATTACAGAAGCAAGTGGTGGTTTATTTTGGATTAATCCAACAGGCAACGGGCCTTCAGATTTAAGTGACTTAAATTGGGAAGAACTATGGAGGGCAGAAAGCTAGTGGATTCCTCTATCTTCAAAAGTTGCAGCGTGGAACTTCCATGAATATGGCCTCCCTCTCTGAATTCCCCCCTTTGCAACTTTTAAAGAGATTGCAGGAGTCAAAGGAATCTATGAAGGGAATTGCAAAATGTTGCAGCGTGGACTGCTCCTCTTCAGGGTTCCAGCGAGCCATTCCTTTCCCCAGGATACTCCATTCCATTCTGCAGTCCCCTAGCATCCTGTTTTCTGTCCTCCCTGCTGCAACAAACCCTCAGCATTCCATGGCCCACTGAGCATGCTCAATTTTCATTTGGTTTCTCCCCACCCCCTGGCTGCTTTCCCCCCTAAAGTTTTAAACTACTACTGCAAACCTTGGAGTCCCCCCAAACCTGCTGATGCTTCCCTCTTATATGTGGATGGGGCCGTTTTGGTTGCATACAGACCAGCACCCTGAGAACTCAGATCACTATTACTATGTACTTAGGTCCTGGTTTCCTTCTGACAAGTGCTTCTGTGGCCAAATGTATGGCTGTTTTCCACTGGAGTGATTGGCTGCAAAGGAAAACAGAGCTCTCGTACTTCTCATACACTGCAATCCTATACAGTACATGTCTAGTGGTGGTTCCCTCACTACGAGAAGTGAAGTTACAGGGAAGCAGGCAGAGGGTCTTCTCATTAGTAGCGCCCACCCTGTGGAACGCCCTCCCATCCGATGTCAAGGAGATAAATACGGTAACTATACAACTTTTAGAAGGCAGCGCTATATAGAGAAGTTCTTAATGTTTAATGTTTTCTTATGCTCTATATTGGAAGCTGCCCACATTGGCTGGGGCATACCAGTCAGATGGGTGGGGTACAAATCATAAACTCACTCCCAGATAAGGGAGTGTAAATGAGGTGCAGAACCTGTAACCCTCCCAGATGTTGTTGGGACTCCAACTAACTCTTCTCATCCCTACCCAGCATGGGATGTTGGGAATTGTAGTTCCACATCATCTGGAGGGCCACAGGTTCCCTACCCCTGGTGTATAAGGATTGCTGCCACTGTTGTACAGAAGGAGGACTTTTTGGAGGGATGGGTTTTCTCTTTTGTATGACAAACTCTACCTCCCCCTTCTATGCCTATACACTCGTACCTCGGTTGTCGAACGGAATCCGTTCCAAAAACGTTTGACAACCGAGATGCTGCTTCTGATTGGCTGCAGGAGCTTCCTGCACCCAATCAGAAGCCACATCGGACGTTTCGCTTCCAAAGAACATTTGCAAACCGGAACGCTCACTTCCGGGTTTGTGGCATTCAGGAGCCAAAACATTAGAGTCGCAAGGCATTCGGGTTCCAAGGTACGATTGTAAAGGGTATGAGAACTCTGCCCTCTTTTTTTTTTTTTGCTGCTCATCATTCCCCTTCGCCTGGAAATCTTACAGTAAAAAATTAATCAGACTTGGGTTTCTGCACCAATTTCATTGGTTGTTGTTTTTAATGGATCTGTTCCCCACACAAGTCGATCTCTGTTTGCAGCCGAGTCTTAACAAGTAAGTACAATGGAAAAAGGGCTCTGATCTTTCCAATATATGGTCCATGACAAGGAAGAAAAATATATGGCAATGTTCAAGGGCAGGTAAACAGTGTTTTGTCGAAGTGTGAACGGTTGCATTTTTCTTCCTCCCAGTTATCATATTATCCGCCTTCAAATCGCTCCTGGAGCCTCTCTAGGGGGAAGCTTCATTTAGCAGATCATTTTTTCTGAATGGCTGTGGCAAGACTAACAATGTTCTGGGCTTGCTTCAGTAATGGCATGTCTATCATGCTGCCGCGGAAAGTGAAGGCACCCTGGAAAAAGAAAAAAAGAGAATCAGAAAGAAAATACCAAATGCCAGACCATCAGCATCTTAAAAGGGACCTTGGGAAAGGAAAATTGCAGGCTTGGGTTAGCTTTTCATACATTGCCGCAAGACAAGAATCATTAGATCCCACATGAATCAAACCGCGTTGTCTTCTGCTGGCTTTAGAAAAAAGCCAAGAGGCACTGACAATAATAAAAGGGAAATGTACGAAAAACAAACAAAAGATGTGAGCGTGTGAAAGACCAAAACAAAAAACCACTGTGCGTAGAAAAAGACATATATTTACCTCCGAGCCAGAGTCAGAAATGACCCACAGGATGAAATACATTGTCTTTTGGGATGGGGTGGTGGAACTGGGGGTTGGAGGACCAGTATGATTGATCCTGTCCCTTTCTTGAAGAGGGGAAAGCAAAGAGCACACTGCTGGCCTGGATCCCCGGGTCAGGGAGCTCTCCCTTCATACTCCCCAGGAAAAACTGAGCTGAGATGGGTGAACGAGAACAGTAGCTCGCAATTATCACAGATGATGTCTAGCCCACGCCAGTATTAAGGTGTCCTGGCAATTCCCTCCCCTCCTGCGACAAAGCACCTGTCTTTACCAATTGGGAAAGTGACTTTTAATAATATACTACTGCTCCCCACAGGGAGCATTTTCTCCAGCAACAAAACTTTGAACTAGTTTGAAGGCTGGCGAAGCTGTGTTGCCATGCAAAAATCTGCCGCGGGATTGAAACCAGCAGGAATAAGGGGACTTGGTACTCTGTTCCAAGGCGCAGTGTTGTTGCTGCCAATTTGCGATTTTCAAACTGGTTTGCTTGGTTACCTGTTGTATCAACATTTCCGGTTACCTGTAACTCAGCAATTACAGGCCAGGCGTGGGGAATGTGTTGCTCTTGAGCTGTTACTGGACTACAACTCCCATCATCCTTGGCCATTGGCTATGTTGGCTGGGGCTGTCCAACAACATCTGAAGAGTCTATGAACCTGGTGAAATTTCTAGATTGGTATACAGTGAATCTTTCCCTGCCCAATATGTTGCCATTGTACATACCTAGCCTTGCGAATGGCTAAATTTAGATTGTGGGCTCCCAAATGAGTTCAAGTATACGGAACTCTGGTTGGATTTAAGTCTGCTTCTTTCTATAAATAGCTATGAGTGTGGTTCATTGATAATGCTGATCTCTCTCTCAATGTAAGAGAAAACGTTTTGCCACAGTTGGAAAAGGAAATAAGCCACGCCTTGTGAATCATAGAATTGTAGAGTTGGAAGGGACTACAAGGATCATCTAATCCAGTGATGGCCAAACTTGGCCCTCCAGCCGTTTTGGGACTACAACTCCCATCATCCCTATGACAGGACCAGTGGTCAGGGATGATGGGAATTATAGTCCCAAAACAGCTGGAGGGCCAAGTTTGGCCATCACTGATCTAATCCAACCAAACCCCCTGCAATATCCTACTGTTTTGAAAAGGCATAGAGCTAAGGCACATCAGTGGCATAGCATGGATTTCCAAACTGCTTAGGAAAGCCAAATGGCTAATGCAGATGGATAACCTTCAATTTCCTAAAATGGGTGCACAATAAAAAATAAAAATTATGAAAAACAGTACAACTGAAAGTAATTTACTTCATCCAAATGACTATTTAATGCAAGACGTTTTGAGGTTTATTTTATTTTTTCCAAAGTGCACATTTTTTGTAGCTCACAATTATCACTTAGTACGCAATAATGATTTATTACTGCTATATTAAGACATAAAATCATAGAACTGTAGAGTTGGAAAGGGGAGGATCACCATGAGGATCATCATATCTATTCCTTCTTTCCCTCTCTCTTACTGGATTTTTATCATTATTTAACATTCTTTTTTTTAATAAATATTTATTTTGGTTTTATGTAATAAAACAGATATTACAATTGAACAAAACAACAAAGAAATACAATAAAAAACAACATAAAAAACACAGTATAAAAACACATTACAGAAAAAGTAAAAAAGAACAAAAATTAAAGAAAAATTAGTTTTTTAATTCTTATCTTTATAACCCTCTTTCCTGACTTCCTCACATCTCCCTTTTCTGCGTTCCCCTTTACTCAATCAAATTTAGCAGCTCCTTACCCTTTTTCAAATCTTAGTCAATATTATACATTCCAACCTATTATGTCTTCTGTTTTCCCTTTCTTTTCAAATACATTCTTACATATTCTTTGTAACTTAATCCCTTATATCCTTTGTTTAGTTTCGACATAATTTTACTCTGGTCTTACCCTTTTTTTCTTAAAACATTTTTACCTATTTCTTTTTACTATGTCACTGATGCCATATTATCTTTATATCCAACATCATTTTAACATTCAAACATTTTGCAATGTTTTTGGAGATATTCTTTAAACTTCTTCCAGTCCTCTTCCACCGACTCTTCTCCCAGGTCTCGGATTCTGCCAGTCATTTCTGCCAATTCCATATAGTCTATCACTTGCATCTGCCATTCTTCCAGAGTGGGCAAATCTTGTGTCTTCCAATACTTTGCGATAAGTATTCTTGCTGCGGTTGTTACATACATAAAGAGTGTTCTATCTTTCTTTAGCACCAATTGGCCGACAATGCCCAGAAGGAAGGCCTCTGGTTTCTTAGGAAAGGTATACTTAAATACCTTTTTTAGTTCATTATAGATCATTTCCCAGAAAGCCTTAACCTTTGGGCATGTCCACCAAAGGTGAAAGAATGTTCCCTCAGTTTCTTTACATTTCCAGCACTTGTTATCAGGCAGGTGATAAATTTTTGCAAGCTTGACTGGGGTCATGTACCACCTATAGATCATTTTCATAATATTTTCTCTTAAGGCATTACATGCCGTAAACTTCATATCGGTGGTCCACAACTTTTCCCAGTCAGCAAACATAATATCATGACCAATGTCCTGTGCCCATTTAATCATAGCCGATTTAACTGTTTCATCCTGAGTATTCCATTTTAACAGCAAGTTGTACATTCTCGAAAGTATCTTAGTTTTAGGTTCTAACAATTCTGTTTCTAATTTCGATTTTTCCACCTGGAAGTCTATTTTTTTATCCAAGTTAAAGGCCTCTCTAATTTGATAATAATGTAACCAATCTCGCACTTTATCTTTTAATTTCTCAAAACTCTGCAATTTCAATGTGTCTTGATCTTGTTCTAGTATCTCCCAATATTTCGGTATCATTATTTAACATTCTTGTTTGAATACAAAGAAATACAAAGAAATCCTTAAGTCTAGCTGGATAACTACAACAAAAAAGTTAGCCTGAAACAAAATATTATAAAATAGCTTTTTAGTTGCACACACCTTCAGAACAATGCACAGATCTACAGATAGGCAGAACAATCATTTTCATTATTATTATTTATCTCTGCCTTTCTAAGCATTGTACGTTCAAGGCGGCTAAACCTTCACTGCATACTTGCCCTCATAAGTACAACTGGAAATTTTGCTGTAAATCCTCACTTCAGTAGCTGAGACTGTTTTGTGTTTCTTTTTTTTGGGGTAGTAGTGGGGAATGTTGCAAGAATTCACATGCAATGTAACAGTGAAAACTTGATCCCAGTAGTATCTGCCGTTTTAGAAAGCACCAATTTAAGCAAACTGCACTCCTGGAACCATATTACTAAAATAATAGGTTGGAAACCTAAAGGAGGAAACTGTAGTGTAGAAAACGTCAAGGAAATCAAATGAGGGTTAAAGTGCATACATGTTCGGTTTTCTGGTGGGTTTAGATAAGTTTGCTGGGGGGCGGAAATCACTAAAAATCCTAATAAGAGAGTAGGAAATATATTTTCCTAGCATTGATCTGCAGCATTGAGAAGGTTGAGTCAAAAATGCTTTAAGTTTTGTCTCCTGCAGCAAACTCAATTAAATTTATTTACAGTGCAATCCTATGACTATCTGCTCAGAAGTAAGTCCTATTAAATATAATAAGAATCATATAATTCTAGAGTTGGAAGGGACCACAAGGGTCATCTAGTCTAACTCTGCAGTGCAGGAATCTTTTGGCCCAACGTGAGGCTCAAACCCACAACCCTGAGATTAAGAGTTTCATGCTGTACGGACTTAGCTATATATTTTAATGTTGGAAACCGCTTTTGAGACCTACGTTTTGAGAAGTTGAATAGACATTTGTAAGTACAGTATTGTAAGTACAGTGGTACCTCCAGTTGCGGACAGGATCTGTTCCAGAGGTCTGGTCAGATCCCAAGGTTTCCGCAACCTTAGGACCGCTTCTGTGCATGCGCAGAGGGTACGACTGTAAACTAAGTGCCAGTGACATTGTCCGCTTGGGCCTTTTGGGCACTTTCCTTGGTAGAGTCCACCAAAATTGAAATGCTACCATTTGAGATAAAAGACTGGGATCATGGGTTGCTGCTGTTGGGTTCTAAGCCAAAATGTATTTAATCGTAACTGCAGGCTGCCCAAAGGGTTCTGTTCAGATGCCGCTGATCATGGCTGAACCAAGCCTACATCTGGGACACACTGAGCAGTATTGTACAAAATCAAAAAGATTTTATATTTTTACATTGGCATAATAGGAGTAACAATGGTGGTACATGATATGGATTTCAGGGCAAAAAGCATAAGATTAGCATGGAGAAGGGAATTAGGTGGAAATAATGCTTCTAGGAACTGAACTCAGGGAGTTTTTACAAATTCCATAAGAGAAACTAGCAAAATACATGGATTGTAATTTGTGTTTATTAGGGATCTCCTATAAGTGATTAAACTGCTTCTAGGAACTCCACCCTGAACTTCTGTTTAAAAGAAATTGATCTATGAATGACTCAAGGTTTTGAAGGTTGAGATTCTAAACATTATTGCTTATTTACATAAGCCTACCTTAAAGCCAACTGGCTTTAGGTGGGGGAACTGGTCCTTCAGTCGTTGTTGGGTATCAGCTCCAGCCAGCATGGCCAACGGCAGCCACCTGGTGGGGTTCAGCGTCCCCATCCCTAATCCAGGCCAGAGACCCAATGAAAGCATATAGGGCATACTCTTTCTGAAGAGGTGCCAATATAGGCAGTGCACAGAATCTGAACATCAATATTAGTTTCTCATAACTGGATTGTTTTTATTCACACGTGTGCACCTAAATTATGAATGTAACAGGGGTAGGAAGTTAGCAGTTGAAGGTGGGATTCGAGCTCAATGCAGATTGCCAATGGTTTTGTTCTAGCCCTGTCCTGCAGTAACACTGCCTCTCATGTATACAGTGGTACCTTGGGTTACATACACTTCAGGTTATATACGCTTCAGGTTACAGACTCCGCTAACCCTGAAATAGTGCTTCAAGTTAAGAACTTTGCTTCAGGATAAGAGCAGAAATTGTGCTCCGGCGGCGTGGCGGCAGCAGGAGGCCCCATTAGCTAAAGTGGTGCTTCAGGTTAAGAACAGTTTCAGGTTAAGAATGGACCTCCGGAACGAATTAAGTACTTAACCCAAGGTACCACTGTACTTCTGGATCTTAGCTACTGTTTTATTTTGTAAACCTCCTTGAGATGGTTTTTATCTTCTCAAGGTGGTATAAATATATAGGAAATAAGCATACATCTTAAGGATCCCAGTCCCCAAAATTTAAACTATGGGCAGTGTTATTCCAGGGGGGCTGAGATAGGGACGGGGTTCAAGGAAATAAGGCTAAAGTAGTGACAGGCAGGACAAATGTCTTTGTAAGCCATTCTGAGTCTCCTCTAGCTTCAGAGTCATCTTCCGAACCACAAAACCGAATGTGAACAAAACGTTGCAATTTTCGGCCGATAAAGCTTTGTGGCAGGCGCGGGCGCTTAATTCTAGCGAAACCCATGCCAAATACAGTGAAATGAAAAAACAACAACGCAGGATTGCTGCCACTTAAATTAGCTGAAATGATATTTAGGCTGTATTGCTTTCCTTTGAGTGCTCTCAGTATGCCCCGAAGAAGGCCATCTGGCCAGAACATTAGTTCTTTTGTTACACCCTGCATTGGAGGAAGAAAGAAAGAAGGCAGCTGAGCACCATTGTACCTGTGAGCACTGGGGGGAAAAACACATCAGATATTTAAGGTTTGGAAGGTATGCTTTTCCAGCTCTCTTGCTGCAAGCCAAATCTATATCCTATCATGCTCAGCAGCTCAGCCTGCCACCATGAGCAGAGTGTGAAATACACATTTCCACCCCCACACCCTTGATATTTCTCCAGTCCTTCAGTGATCCAGGTTTGGAGGCAAGGGAGGGATAGAGGGAAACAATAACAGGGTGAATACGTTTTGCATGGTTCCCCCATATTTAGGCTCAGTGGGTTTGCATGCAGAAGGGCTCGGGTTCAATTGCTATTAAAATGGCCAGGGCTATGAAATGCTGAGAACTTGGAAGACTGTTGCCAGCAATGCTGGGATAGATGGATCAATGGGTTCACTGCCATAAAGCAGTTTCACATGGTAATCTTTGCTACCTGAGGCCAGTTAACCCATTGCCCTACTGTACAGAATAGGGCACCAAGCAGATTGTGGTTTCAGTTTCCTGGGTGTGTTTCTCTGTTGATCAGTGTTTCTCAGAAAGTAGTGGCTGGTCCATTATGAGATGAGGAGAGCAGTGGCCATCCTGGGATTTAAGAGTAGATCACTGGTACCCTGGGCATGGTTTTAGCTTAGAAACTAGGTTTTCCAAATACAATGAAAACCATGTATTTTGGATTCAGCCATCCAGGTATGATGGAAGTGGTTGTTGGTTTCAAGCAAAGGCTGTATTTTGGCTTGTTCAGTCCCGCCACCACCACATCAGTTTTCTCCATTCTTCTGTGAGCCTCTAAAGCCTAGTATTTTCCCCTCTCTGCCCTATTCCATCTTATATGGAAAGACACTGGCTACTACAGCCAGTTTCACACAATATGCTAAGCCAAATGAACCTTGACTTGGATAGACCGCATTGAAGAGAAGCTTGCAAACACTTTGCTCCTATAAAAATGTAAATGGACCCCTGACCATTAGGTCCAGTCGTGACTGATTCTGGGGTTGCGGCACTCATCTTGCTTTATTGGCTGAGGGAGCCGGCGTACAGCTTCCGGGTCATGTGGCCAGCATGACTAAACCGCTTCTGGCGAACCAGAGCAGCGCACGGAAACGCCGTTTAGCTTCCCACCGGAGCGGTACCTATTTATCTACTTGCACTTTGACGTGCTTTTGAACTGCTAGGTTGGCAGGAGCAGGGACCGAACAACAGGAGCTCACCCCGTCGCGGGGATTCAAACCGACGACCTTCTGATTGGCAAGTCCTAGGCTCTGTGGTTTAACCCACAGCGCCACCTGTGTCCCTTTGCTCCTACCTGGTCCTTTTTGCTGTCCTGAGCTAAGCCAAGGTTTGGCTCACTGTATCATCTGAACTGGGGCTCAGGGTTAAGCTCTCTCCACACCAACCACAAGTCCTTTGGGAGCCTGTATGAATGAATATAATTGCTGGACCACATGCTTTTTCCAGGAAATATGGGTGTGAAACATCTTTCACTGTGGATGTGTTTGTGTAAGAACTACTTTTTCATCTTCTGTCAAGAAGAGGTAATGTGGATGTATATAGAACATGCTGAAGAAGGCAGAGGGTATGATAAACTGGCCAGTCAGGGTATGACTCCACAAGTGATAATAGGATCCAGTATTCAGTTGTCTCTACCAGCTTTAACAGAAAGCAATAGTGGGGGGCTGGCTTTCCATGTACCCCAGAAGTATTGCACAACCCTCTAACTAGCAGCTGATAAAGTGATTATCCTTTATATATCTTCCCACACCACAGTGGCTCCTGTATGTATTATTTTATTTGAGAAGACATAGAACCAACTCCATCTGTAAGGATCAGAGTGGTTCATAATTATTATTTCTCTTATTTATAATTTTCATAGCTCGCCAGTGTGGCAATTATTTCCATTTTACAGATGGGAAACTAAGATTATGAGATTGCTTGTTGCCCGTTGCTACCCACTTTCTCTGTGGCTGAGCTGCCCCAAGGCTGTGTGCACCCCAAACAAAAAGCAAGTTTTTGAGCTAAAATGGATGGATTCTGTAACATATATTATACAGATTAAGTTCATTTACTGCATCTGCATTATTTTGCATAATGTATTCTATTGTTTTTACTCAGTTACATAATTTAGTTTGAGAACTTTAATCTTGGGGAAGGACAAGGATCTGTGTGGAGCACTGAAACCTCACTTAGTGATCACACAAAATCTTACTTGGCCAGGTATTCAAGAACTTGCCCCATATCTCCTGGTGTCCAGCTCACTGTAGGAACAAATGTGTATTGCTTGACTAACATGGTACCATTTATCATAAAGTCACCTACATTTTTCCACTGTTATTTTACTGGAGGTACTTTGGTTAAGTGAGCAGAAACTACTTGTCAAATGGTAGTTACACTACCTTGCTTCTAAACTTTTTCTGTACCACATATTTTCCAACTTTCATTTTAGACTGTTAGAGTCTTAGGATCCTGGTCTGCATTCATATAGCTAAGACTTCCTTCCTCAGAATAATGGCCCTGATCCATCCCTAGTCAGGTGTAAATAAGTTTGCTAGTATATTATGCAGGTAAGGGAGTACAAATTCAGATTAACATCAGAATGCTCATCCTCTCTTTGTAAACAGCTTTGATAAATTTTATGAAATAAATAAAAATAAATGTGACTGTTCTTCCGATTTATGTCTAGGGCTCCCAAAATATAAACTTGTTTCTGCATGAAAACCTTAGGTGGACTAGGCAAATGATAACTTTTGGTCAACCCGAGCGCATTGCTATTCTCTGCTGAAAATGAGTGACAATTGATTCAAAAATAGATTTTAAAATTTTATTTCAAAAGTTAGCGGGTGTCTGTGTAGTTATAAAGGCTATTAAAGATGAAAACAGAATAGAACATGCATAAATAACACAATATTTTTTTATTTTAAAAAGCATAATTGCCTATTCTTTTTGAATAAAAACATTATTCTTGCACTTCTATTGTGCATTGCTATCATAGTGACAGGCAGTACTAATTATTACAAATAAAATTCTTTAAAATGCTTAGTAATATTACCTCTGAATATATTTATCACTGTATTGCTTACAGTTTAACAGAATTTATACTGTAATGTTTTTAGGAGCTTTAAAAAAAAGGAAAAAGGAGAACTAAGCAAAATTAGCACTATAATACACCTGAAATATAGTGTTTGTTTATTGATCTCTGTCAATATGTGGGGGAAGCTATGTGAATATGGGATATAATGCAATATATGAGCTATAAATGAAACACAGACATAAGTGATACATTAGTGTATAAACATTTCAACATTTTGTTAAAAGTAACTGACTGGTTTGGCTGAATTATGGGTTGAATTTTTCCAACATTCAAAGAAACAAAAACAATTTTTTAAAATCCCATTTACAGCAAATCTGAAGTTGCTACCTCAACATAATGTAAGTCGTCTTCTGTTACTGTAATAGCCATTTATTTTTTACTCAATTTCTTTCTGATTTCCGTTTGGTGACTGAAAGGTTTGGTGTAGTAAAAAGTACTAAGAGGCAGGAGGGTAGCTTGGATTCTTTCAACAACGGCTGCTCTGTACTTTCCAAACTCTGATAAATTGTGTTACCCGATTGCTGTGTGTTAATATAAACTATTGTTGACTGAGGGCATCGAACTTTGTTCACTAAGAACTTCCAATTAACAACAAACTGTGATCCCAGAGGCTCAAGACCAGCAATTTATCTGTGAGCAAACTAGTCACTCTAATCCTTTGCATTTCAGGTTTTATTTTCCAGGCTTTCAGTTTTGATTAATAACACACAGACACACCATGGAAAGCTTAACAGTGTCAAGCCAGAATAGTTTTTTAACTCTGCTGAAATTAAAGATTTGGTTTCGTGAAAGGAACAGGAAGGAATCAGGTGGAGATTGCAGAATTGCTGGCAGTGTGGTATCTATGCATTGGTTTTCTTGTAAGGAAAAGTAAGTAATATATTAGCAATACATAACTGGAACCTTTCTGGGCCAGGAGGCTCAAATCATGAAGAAAATTTTAATGCCTTCTTTGGACATGCCACACATGTCTCCTGTTGTGAGAAGTAGTTCTTTTGGAAAATTAAGCAATCATACACACCCAGATCTCTTCTTAAGTGTCAGGTTTTTAAATACAGCAATACACACACTGATAAGATGTTTTAAGGAAATGTTGATCAAACAGCATCCTGTATCTCCTCACTTTGGTGAGAACAGTTCTTTGCTGAAGTCAATGGCAGAGCTCTCACTCGCTTTGATGAGGTCAAAATTTAATCCTACAGTGAATGGCCAGTGTCATATTTATAAATACTGGGAGTTAAAGGTGGGGTGGCAAAGAACTTGCCTATTTCCACAAATTTCATTCAGTTGTCAGCAGGCTAAACAGGGTTGTGTGCATTGCAAAAGTGTTTCTGAACTATCAGTCTACCCTAACTGCGTGCCACATTCCTCAATTGATTCTAAGATCGTTGCAAATCAGTTGCTGCATCTAAGAAGCAATTAGGGGGGTGAGTATAAAAGTCTTTGGAAGAACTTAGAAGAAACTTGCATTGTTTGTCCTATGTCAGGTGCGTAGTGGTATAAAATGATAGCCCAGCAAGGCTTTTCATATGGAAAATGTTTATGGCTTCCCAGTGCAAAAGCAGTAAATATAAATATTTTGCCTCTTTGATCACTCCCCACATTGTCTTTCTGTGTAGTCTTCATAAGTCCCTGGAAAATGTTACCTGCCATATGTACACCCTATTGGCACTGTACACACACAGATGGGTATAGAGAGATGGCTGCTAACAGGTGTACAGAGAAAATGCAAAAAAATAAAATTAAAAAGCTGTTAGCATATATATTTTTTAAAAAATGTTTCACTTATTAGAGGCTTTAAACATATGAAATAAGGTGATCAAAACAAAAGATAGGCAAATTGATATTTCTATGAACCTTAATATAGCATCTGGGTTTGACATTAGAGTTATAGTTATGTGATAAACTATGGCTTAAGATAGAAGGGAAGCTTTCTTATGGGTATATGGCAATCAGTTTATTCTAAGGAGTAGGTTTGATGATAAAATGGGAATATGGTGGATTTCTGAAACAAAGTCATATTGCGGGAATGGGTCATTTGGCACGCACTAGCAGGATAGAAACATGTGAAACCATCGCCATATATTTTCACAATGCAATCTATGCGTTAGTGGGATTTGTAAGGGACAGGGAGAAGTGCATACGCATACACACACACAAATATCGCTTGTGTGCGTCCAGATTTGCTAAAGATGTTTCCTTGGCAATTAAATATTGTGTAAATTGCACAGAAAGAATCACACGTTCTCTGCTGCACTTCTGGACACTGAAACTTCGCTGGCTTGATAACCATTTCAGATTTTGGCTCTTGCTAGAAGAATCACATTTAATTGCAACTTTCCCCTGCCCCTCCCCCCCCCCAAAGTGGCAAACTACATTATAGCAAATAACCTTTAAGATAATTAGCTGACAATGCTGCAACGAGCATAAAATTTTCCTTCAGGCGACCCCTAATTTAAGTGTTACTGGCACAAAGTGAAGACAGATTGTGCTTCACCACCGCAATGTTTACATAGCAGAAACCCACAGAGCAGGAAACAGGAGACTCAATGATGCACTAAATTAGGAACAATCATATTCGAGAAGTAATTTGCTTTCTTTTCTATCCAAACAACCCCTCCAGTCCAAAAATAAGTTCTGAAAAATAATAATTCCAAATTTCCACCTGTACTTTGCAATCAGCTGATGTCCAATTCTGTAAGGAGTCTCATAGCATGGAAAACTTGACTCACAAATGAGCTTTACACCCAGAAGTTTCTCAAAGTGTAAAAAACAATAATTGGTCTCTCCTATTTAGGAGTTGGGTGGGAAGAAGACAAAGAAAACCCAAACATGATTGTTTTCTTGAAGTTAGTTGGAATTGAAAGCCGTCTGAGGAATTAATAAATAATACAGCAGCACAGAATTAGTGGGGGTTTTTTTCTTCCTTTTTTTCTTTATAAAATATCTTAGTCAGATATAATAGTATTATTTGAGTTGATTAAACTAACTAGATCCCTAGGTGCACTATCTACATTTATTTACTTAAAAAGCATTTATAAACCGCTTAATATTTTTAAAAAGAATCTCTTAAGTGGTATACAAGATAAAAACAAAGAAACAAAACCACTAAAACAAAAATGCAACACTGTTATACTGAACAGTAGTATAAAAAGCATTGGAAACAAATGAAGACAAGAACTCAGCTAATTCCAACAATTCTTATGCATCAGGGAAATCACGGAGAAAAAGGCATGTTCTTAGAATGCATCTGAATTTAAGGTGTATCATTTAAAGTACGAAAGACAAGAAGCAAAACTCAGGACACATGACTGAAACTGCCATTTAAAATGAACAAGTCATAGGTTTTGATATAAAATGGCTTTTCTCTCAACAAAATGCAAGTTACTTATTTTTTTTGAGTAAATATACGCTAGTGTATATTCTATATAATACATATTATGATGTTATGTACCCTTTATGATAACTTGAAAACACTTTAAAATTTTCTTCCATTTGAAACATTATATATAAAGGAAACACAGTATGAAAAAAGGGGTTTACCTTCCCTATGCGCTGATGCTCTTCAAAAGCTGTGATAAGTTCTTCTGCCCACATAATTTTTTCAGGGCTTGGTGAGAACTGTTCCTGGACAACGGCAACTTGATTAGGGTGAATCACCTGCTTACCTACAAAGAAGATTAATAAGCCCAGAGTTAAGCATTTACTAACAGATGCTCCAGCAAAGTGTTCCAATCACTTGAGGCTTTCAAATACTGCACCGACTCTCGTTTTTCGATGGTTCTTTTTTTTTTTAAAAAAAACCCCATTCATTGTTAAATTATGCTTCTCCTTACCCTAAATGAGCTAAAAATAGACATAACAACTCTGTTTTTTTAAATAGATGTGACTAGCATTTCAGGGGTTTTTTTTCTCCCTGCCAGCTATTCAAACATAGTATAAAAGATATAGCCAGACTTTAGAAGATCCTTATTCCTGTTAAAAAGGGAAATGATGGAAATAAGATCTATCACCAAAGCATAAAGCTTTTATGCGGTTTGCATGTTTTTCTATTTGCAAATAATTATTCTCTAACAGTGCAATCTTAATACATGACTAAATTCCATTATTCCCAGTGGGGCATATTCCCAGGTTCATGTTTACAGGATTGCAGCCTAAATTGTCCTCGTGTTAGGATTTATGTTTTAGCAACATTCTGACCAACTTATTGTTTATTAAATTTATAGATTGCCCCATCTGCAAGTCAAATTCACCTTTACAAATATGGGCTATAATCCACCAAAAAGTTCTCCTTCATAAGCCCCATTGAAATGAATGGGAGGTGCTCAAGAATTTGGCTATCATCAGTGAGTGAAATCCAACTTTGTTGTCCACCAGTGAAATTGACATCGGTGATGGAACAGATTCCTTGTGAAACCCCTGCCCTTTCCTAAAATCTAATGGATCCTCTAGAACAGGTCTGGGAGAACAAGGTGGTGAGATCAGATGGAAGTCTTTTTGTATGAAGTTGCCTGACACCCAATGGGTTTTGCACAGAGGAAGTTTCCCTGTGGGCTGCTGCCTTTTAAAATGTCACCCCCATTCCAGTCCCATCCTACTGGCTCAGAAAAGTTAAATAAAATTAATAAAATTAAATCAAAAGGAATCCACATTTATTTAAATTTTTCATTTGACAATTTTATTAGTTTCTGTAAGATATTCTGTGCTCTCCTCGCCATGTGTTTATCTTTTAAACTGAGTAATAAGTACTGTGCTACTATAATGCTTTTCTTGTGGAATTGAGGCTAAAAAGAAGAAACAAAAATCTTTTAGAACTACATTAAACCGGTCTATGCTGTGCTGAAGTTTAAGAAAGCCTTAATAGACAGTACCCATTACAAGCAATACGATTTGATATTCAATGAGAAAAATATAGATTTCTTTAATACATGGAATTCCTGTAGATCCTTACAACATTTTTATTCTTCTAACAGTGAATAATTGTAGAGGGGAAATCGTACAGTAACTTTTAAAAAAATGCTACACCTCTTCATGTGAAAGAAAGGGACTTGGCTTCAAAAAAAAAATCAAAATAAGAAAAATAGCAACAAAATAAGAACTCAGGTTGAGCTTTCTTTTCTGCATACATGTTTGCATATTATGAGTATCCTAATATTTTATTTGGTTACATTAAAATGGATTCTTACACCCACACCTGAATCTTTTTCAAGAAACTCTTAGGAAGGTTTTGCAAAGAACTATCAATAGATTTGCCCTCATTAAAAATATAATGACATGGCTCATTATATTGAGCATTAAACTCAAACTCTTATTTTTGGGCGCAAACAATAGTTCAGAAATTTTCAGTTGCCATAAATGAGTTGTGTGTGTTTTGCAGAAGTACTTTACATTAATGTGCAAGTCCCCAAACTGTTTTGAAATGTACAAAACCAGGGAAGCAATTAGCAAAAGTCATAATCTGTTAATTCATTTAAAAATTTTGCAGCTCAGGGAGAGGCACATTTAAGCAACACAAAATTAGAAGCTCAAATGAAAACTTGGAAATTACTATGAATAAGAAAGTAAAGAAAAAGAATTGCAAGAATGTGTGCCTTTATTTCTACGATTTGTTGTTCAATGAATTTTGATGTTTTCCAGTTTTATTCTTGATAATAAAAACAGAACTGAAATCAATTCTATGCAAATAGGGTACTTTTTGTAGCTTCGGCACATAGTTTAGAAAGTTATACCACAAGATGCTTCATCATATTTCATTTTTAATTACATTTTCACTTTTTGCAACCTGAATATTCACTACGTGAGAGTGAGATTCTCTCATAAGTTTCACATTTTTAAAAATCCTAATTTTAAAAAAGGAATTACATTGAATAAATTAATGTAATTCAATAATCTGTTCTATCTGGAGAAAGAAGTGTCATTTTCTAAAATTGAGAGAAATTTCGAATTATGCCACTATGGTGAATATAACTTAGTTTTTAGTTTTTATTCTGCTTTACTTGTAATAGACAAAATGTAAATTTAGGAACTGAATTTTGTATAAGTAGTTCATTACAAAATATAGAAAATATAATTTAAAGACAAAGTTCAGCACTGTGAGAAAGAAGGCCTGAAATACTGGTCAATTAGTTTTTTAAAAAAAGGTATTTTGCAGTGATGATATATAATGTAAGGGCTTTAACCTGTTTAAATGTGTGACCTCAGTAAAAAAACAACAACACCATTTGATTTATGGCCTCGGTTGCCTTTTGTTACACCTTGTGTACCCAAACAAGTGTATAATGGACCTTAGTGTCATGGAGAAACAAGGGAAATATTATAAACCAAACAGTTGTTATTGATAAGTTAGAGAGAGGTTGCAGAGTGGGAAGGCATTAAAATTTATGGCCATGAAATCCTTTTTGCAGTACCATTTGATATATCATGCTTTAAATCAATACCTGTCAAGTCTTTTATGTAATTCTATGATGGTGTCATTTTTTGTCTTCTACAAAAGATTGTAAAAAAAGGGGGGAACCCTATAGTGTTTCATATTTATATCTAGCTTCCCAGCATGTTGCAATGGAGTAGCTATAATGACTAAGTCAGCTGTTAAAGTGTCATTCCAGGGTTTACATTTTTTATGTATGTAAACATGATTACAGCCGATAAGACATTTATACAGAGAGCATCCCGAAATAAAACTTGTGGGTTACGCAGACTCGTAAGTGGTAAACTGCCAGGAAACAAGACCCTTTAAAAACAACGACTGCTCTTCAAAATGATGGCTGAAAACATGGGTGCAATCCTATGGCAAGATCGGCTGGGTTGAGCAGCTTAGGATGCAGCAGACCTCTGGCTCAGCTGGGCGAGGATGCTGGAGTAACGAGCTTATCCCAGCTCAGTTGAAGCTTGGCTAAGACTGCTGTGGGACCCCTGACCATTAGGTCCAGTCGTGGCCGACTCTGGGGTTGTGGTGCTCACCTCGCTTTATTGGCCGAGGGAGCCGGCGTCCAGCTTCCATGTCATGTGGCCAGCATGACTGAGTCGTTTCTGGCGAACCAGAACAGCGCACGGAAACGCCGTTTACCTTCCCGCTGGAGCGGTACCTATTTATCTACTTGCACTTTGACGTGCTTTCGAACTGCTAGGTTGGCAGGAGCAGGGACTGAGCAACGGGAGCTCACCCTGTTGCGGGGATTCGAACCGCCGACCTTCTGATCAGCAAGTCCTAGGCTCTGTGGTTTAACCCACAGCGCTACCCACGTCCCTTAAGACTGCTGGAAGTCCCCCCAAAAGGAGGGGTGCCACTGAGGCTCCCAGCCTGTGTGTGTGTGTACGCAAATGTGGAGGGGTGTGTGTGCCAAACTGGGTCTTTGAAATAAAGCCTAGTTTTGCCCCTGCCTAAGGCTGTTCAGCTTGGTCACATGACCTGGTATATAGCACTATTTTAAAGGCTTGTTTTCCCCCTGTGAGGCTCAGGCAGAGCTGCAGCAGCCCCACTGCTGAAAAGGTTTTGGATCTGGTATAAATTTACGCTGGCTTAACTTAGACCGGCTTGCTTTAGGCCAGCTCCTCGTGCATAGGATTGTTCCATATACAAGAAACGCATTGTTTATTGTTTAGGGGATGCCAAATGAAACTTCATGGTCATGTCATGTTTTATGAAGTCTACCATAGTCCTATTGTAAATATTTTACTAAGGCACTTCTCACTTTTGAACTGTTGATGTGTGGATTAAACATTGTGAGAGACTGAATTTAGGCACTGTTGAATGCTTTGTTTGTAATGTTTGGAAAACACATTTCTATATCCTTTTGCATGAAAACCTGGGAGACAAATTCATATATTTCTTCAATGAGGTGTTGGAGCCATAGTTCTGTGGCTTTTCCTAATGCTAATGTGGTTGTAGGGCCAATGATTAAGTTCTTTCCTACACAAATATAATTGTCATCCACTCATTACATGGGAAGCGGTTAGCACTCTGGCAACAACTCTACACCTGCCTGGATATAACATTGACTAATACAGCTAACTAACATTTAGCTTAATCCTAAATAGTCAGAGAGGCCTAACTCTACATAAAATGAAAGCCATATTTAAAAGCTATGAACATAACCAAACAAGAGAGAGCAGGTAGAGGAGGTTTATGCTAAAGAGTTCTCCTTTGTGAGTTCAGTATTTTAAATTTTGATTTAGGGATGGCTGGTTTGCTAATTATCCTGAACTGCTAGAGGTAAGATAACTCTTGGGGGTGTGTGGTTCAAATGGCTAATCTGATTATTACATTACAGTGGATGCTCGGGTTGCGAACGTGATCTGTGTGGGATGCACATTCATAACCCGCAGTGTTCACAACCTGTGTCTGCGCACGCACGGGTTGCAATTCAGCGCTTCTGCGCATACGCGACCGCTGAAACCTGAAAGTAACCTGTTCCAGTACTTCTGGGTTTCGGCAGTCCGCAACTCGAAAAAACGCAACCTGAAGCGGCTGTAACCCAAGGTATGACTGTACAGGAGAATCTTTACATTAACCTTCCCCAACTTCAGGCCTTCCAGATGTTTAGGAACACAAGTTCAAAAACTCCTGAACATTGGCCATGCCAGCTGGGGTTGATGTCCAGCAACGTTTTGGACAAACACTATCCCTGCCATCTTGCATTAGACAGATGAACATTTATGAAATGCCTTGGCTCATTCAGTTCTGCATGATAAAAAGGTTGATTGGTAGGAGGATATATTATATTAATTATATTTAATCCTCTCGAGACCCACATGTGTTTTTGCCTGCGAATATCCCACAGATAACAGCTAAGTGATCTTCTGTGCCCTTAACTCAATTCATACACAGGTGCCATTGGGATGAATGGGGATTCACTGAGTAAATAGCAGCAACACCACTCATCTGTTTTTGCTTTAGATATCCTGCCTTGAAGCTTATCAACATTTATTTACTGGTTTTTTTATTATTATTATAAAAAATTCTATTTTGGCCTATAAGCAGATCTCTCAGAGCAGCTGCCGCATGGACTCCACTTCAAATCACTGTAGGTGGTGGCTGTTATCATATGATGAGCCATTTGTGTAAAGCAGTTTACCCCGCAGATGGTGTTAGTTTTTCCATGCCACGGCAAATGAGGGTAAAGAAAAGTTTGCAGTGGCACAGTGAAATGCATTTAATCCATACTGGAACAGCTCCTCACATGATAGCAGCTGCTACGTGGAGCAATGCTTATCACATAGAAATCCTAGTAACTTCAACAGAAAGTATTCATCATGCCTTTTAGCAACATAGGCTATTTTTAATTCCAATAGATGAAAATGTCAATATGTTCATAGTGGAAAATTTAAATTTATGACTTTGGGACAGGCCATTTACAAGAGCGTTTATGCAGATTGGTTACGGCTTAACACACTTTAGTCAAGATGATTTGAGGGAGGTGAAAAGGGAGAATTAGTTCCTTTCAAAATCCTTCAAAAACACCATCCTTCAAAATGGTGCTGAATTTGCAATGCGCCATATTAATTATTCTAAAATAAAAATGTATTACATAAAGGGTTATATGCTCCCCAAAACATTAAGTGGAAGGCTGCTGGGGTAGGGTAATCCAGCCTTTTATCACATTTTAAATTGCTTTGATTGTGTGAGCACGAGGTTAACTAAAATTCACCTTCTCCACTTAACCTGGGTCTAGTGATCTTGATATTATATAGGCAGGTAGTAAAGGTAAAGGGACCCCTGACCATTAGGTCCAGTCGTGGCTGACTCGGGGGTTGCGGCGCTCATCTCGCTTTATTGGCCGAGGGAACCGGCGTTCAGCTTCTGGGTCATGTGGCCAGCATGACTAAGCTGCTTCTGGCGAACCAGAGCAGCGCACAGAAATGCTGTTTACCTTCCCACCGGAGCAGTACCTATTTATCTACTTGCACTTTGATGTGCTTTCGAACTGCTAGGTTGGCAGGAGCAGGGACCAAGCAATGGGAGCTCACAAGTCGCAGGGATTCGAACCACTGACCTTCTGATCAGCAAACATACAAAGCATTTCTGTGCTCAGAAGAGGAGATGATGAATAATTTTTAAAAAGCTTTCAGTAGCATTTCCTTGTCTCATGGGAAGGAACCATAGCTTAGTCATTTCCTGAAGGTTCCAGCTTCAACCCCTGGTATCTCCAGTTAAAAACAAACAAATAGGTGATGGCAAAGACCCAGGAGAGCTGTTGCCTCTTAGTACACAGTCCATACTGGTCTAGATGAACCAACACTCTGGCCTGATAGAAGACAGCTTTCTGTGTTGGTATGGTTCAAAGGGCCTCCAACTTTTGGAGAGAGTCTTCAAGTGGTATTCTAATCTGCTGCAGACAGTTGAGAGCAAATAAGCTTTTGTGCATGTGTACTGTTTTGGATTTCAGTCATTGACTTTAACAGGAGTGTGACAAAGCCTTGAAAGTTGGTTGGTTGGGTAGAGGAAACAGTAGGCACTTTGATGCATGCCTTGTGTCTGGAAAGTGCCCCAAGTAATTCTTGTAGTAGTATTTGGGATGGAGGAGTATTAGCCTGTTGTTCTTGATAATATTTCTGGCAAGCAGCTCTCTCTGGCGGCAAAAACAAGGAAGAGTCTTGTGGCAGTTTAAAAACTTAACGTATTTATTATGGCACAAGCTTTCAGGGACAGAAGCTGAAATGCGATAACACCATTAAGTTGCCATAAGTCTCCTTCTCCTTGTTCATTATTGATAGCTAGGTTGGTGCTTTAAATGGTTCTTCAAGTTGCATTTCCTCCAGAAACCAAGAGGGATTTTGAACTTTTTATTTTAAGAATGCACTTCTTACTAGATTAAGAGCTTCAGAGAGGTCCCTGCTCCCCAGTCTTACAGACTTGCCTATCTGTAAAAGTGTCACATACCCATCCTGATTGAAAGGTATCGCTGAAACATTGGTACTGCTGTTCTTTAAAGAACGCTGTAATCTTTGTATGCAAGCCAAGTAGCTGATTCCTATCATAAAGCTGCAATCTTTGTTATGTATCGCATCTCATAGGGGCGCCTGCATGATCTAGCGCACCAATCATTGGCGAAATGTCTGTGTTACAGGGATTGGCTGCAAGAAGCCTGCTGATCACACTGCCTTGCCAGTACCATCAGGTGAACAGGCAATTACTGGGAAGCAAGCCAGAATTGGGGAAAGCAACTCAAAGGAAAGACTGACAAGAAAATAACTATCATGGCCTAATTAGCATATCGGGTTGTTGTGGTGGAGGGGTGTGTGTGTTTTTTAAGCTCCAGCACTTCATAATAAAAAGGTGGACTATCAGGATTTTTGACCATTTATTGAAATGAATGTATAGCTGTGATTAGCAGATGTTAGAAGTAGAGGAGGTTTTATTCAAATTTGTTTAAAAACGCTCTTTAAAAAATGTGATTCCCAAAATGCAACGGCAGCATTATTTTATTTTTTGCATAAATGTACACTCACAGGCATACATGTATTGGAAACCGAGTGGTGTGCAAGGTTTTCAGCCGATACTGTGTTTCCTCTAACCTGTGAGAGCAGGAGGGTTCTACGTTTATACCGCAGCCTTCATTTATACGTTACTTTCCCTAAATCATAAAAAGAGTAACGCACTTGGGTGTGACTTGTTGAAAGACTCTTTAAGGGCCTAGTTTTGCACTTGGAATTTTCCGCCTGCCGTTTTACAGGCAAAAGTAATTGTGAAAACGTTTTATAGCGTTAGGACTTCTCTGTTCCTCTACCAGTCAGCGTAAGGAGACGAACAGGGAGTCCGTGCTGCAGAACACGTCTGTTTTATGATTAAGGAGAAGAGATAATACATTTTAAACCAAGGGTGAAGGGAGTCTTGTTTTTAAATCTTTATGGGTAGTGTGGGGGCGGGGGAAGGGAAAGCAGGATGGGTGCTTTAAGGGGAGATATGTATAAACCACACCTCCTCCCATCTTTTAGTGCGAGTTTAAATTTGAGAACGTAGATGCAGAAGTGAGAATGCTGCAGCTCTCTATAAATATATTCTTGAATATTGGTTGGGTGGGGCTGGTTGTCCCTGCTGCATTTCAGTATTTTGGACCTGCTAGCAATTATTATGATTCCCATTGGTTAGTTATTTCAGTATAAAACAAACACACACGAGCGCACACACACACACACACACACACAGTGTATATATTTTTGTAAAAGCCATACCGGTAAAACCCATTAAGGCACCCTCTCTTGACTGCTTACGGAGTCCCTCTTCATCATGAAAGTCGATATATACAAGGTCAATGGCCTGCAAGCCAAAAGCCTTTGCTGTGACAACAATTTTTTGCCTGGCATATAGAATATCGTGGGTTTCTTTACTACTTGTTGAACCTGAAAAGAAATAGCAGACAGTTGAGAAAGCTGGTTTTTAAAAAAACATTCGCAGCAGAAATTTACTTAACGTTACCTTTGTCGTCCTTTTCCCAAAAGACAGGCAGGAAAATATTGAAGAGCTTTGTTCCCCAAATTTCTGTGCAGCAGCTGCAAGGATAATATGCTGCTGGAGACAAAATATTAAAGCTGCTTCTGCCAAAAAAACCTTTTCTTTCTGTTTCTGAAATGAAACGTTGGTCGTTTTTTAAAAATCAAGCCTTGATGCCCGAGCATTAAGCTCTGTGTAGGGAGCAATTCTATGCAGAAGAAGCTGGTCAAATTCAGGTAGCAGAAAGTTTCACCAGATCCAAATCCCATTCCCTACGCCAGGCAGAGGGAAAACAAACCATGTAAATACTGTAGTATTTGATGCTGGATTGCGTGACTGACCTGAATGGACTTAGGATCCAGCCTGAATCCCTTCTCTCTTGTCCTGTCCCTGCCATGCCCCAGAACGCCCTTTTGGGGGGACTTGCATAGGCCTTGGCTTGGCTGGCTGAATAAGTCACACAGGACAGGAATGCCTTAAGCCGAGGTGCTTTGGGGGAACCTAAAGATGGCTGAGCCCAACTGAGCCACAAATAAGCGAGTTGAGTTGGAGATAAACTGCATCTGAAAATGCTCTTCCTTCTGGATCTTGCCAAAAGATCCTGCCCGCCCCCCATCGTGCTTTTCTTTAATAGGAAATATGAATTAGGTTTTTAAATTTATTTTACTGTACACTTATTTCTATACTGCTTAATCAGCAAAGCCTCTAAGTGGGCATAAAATATTTAAGAAAATCCGATGAGCTGACCTAGAAATTCTTAACGTGTAGATGTAATCAGCAGTATAAAAATACACATAATAAAATGCACATTAAAATAAATGTCAAATTTGTAGACTTGCCTAAACGAAGCTTTTAGCAGGTTTCAAAAACAAGACAGCAAAGGCACGTGTCTAATATCAAGGGGCAGGGAGTTCCAGTGGATGGGTGCTGCCACACCGAACTATCATTCAGCATGTGGATCGAACGTTACACCGCACTGATTCAGCAGATTGAAGGAGTTGAGTGGACATATATAGGGGTAAGACAATCCTTCAGATAAATTGGTCCAAAGCTGTTAACTGCTTTATAGTTACTGCTACTAATAGTAACACCTTTAATTTGCTTTTGCATATCAGTAGCAATTTGCTGATATCTATAAATATTGCACCAAAAAGCACCAATTTGATGGCCACTGAGATGTTCCAACCTTTTAATCTAGAGTAGTCCCATTTATTTCAGTGGGGCTGAAATAAGTGGTAGAAATACAGCTTTAGGGGTTTTTTTTAAAAAAAGATTTCTGTCTCAGTCTAGTATTTTGATCTTACACACATTACTTTGAAAGAAGTCCATTGAGTTAAAATTTTAGCCCAAGATAAATGTTCATGCTCAAATCCTTGGATGAAACATCCGATAACTATGATGGACGTCTGAGATTTTTTAAAAAAAGCATCCACAAAACCTGCTGAACCCAAAGAGTATCTATTCTCACATTTACACTTGTGTGGAAAAAATAATAATCTGTTCCCTTGTCTTGAGCATCACTGTTTTTGACCTTGTTTGCCACCTTATCGGGAATAAATGAAGGCTTTGTTATGCCTCATTATTTAAAATATTGCTTCCTTTTATGTGAATTGCACTCAGATAGTTGTGATTAGATGAACCAGATCAGAAGGTACATATTTAGCAGATATGTCTGTCATAGCAACGTAATACAGAAATGAGATTCTGACATTGACGTTCTTTTTGGAGAAATTGTGACATCACAAGGCAGAAAGGCACTGAGGTGTGGTTGCTGGAGGAAGTATTAAGATGCATGCACTAAAACAGAACTAAGCATGCAAGAGATGGTTAAAACTATCTACAGTATTAACAATAGGCTTCTTTGTGTCTTTGTGCACCAAAATTACAATATTAGTCTCGTGATTTCAACAGTCACTGCATTTAATTTTTTAGCTGGAGAGCAATAAGCAGAATATGTTTCTATAAAAGCACAGCTCTAATAGGTTTTAGATTTCAAAAAATGACAACCGAATTAGGAAGATGTACAGGAGACAACACAAATAAATGTATACCCGCTAAGTTAGTAAAGGCAGAGCAGTAGACTCCATTTTTTAAAGTAATGGCCACAATCCTGAAAAGAGTTAGATGTATTTAATCCCGCTGATTTTAGTGGGCTAAATGAGACAGTACGTATAGGTCTGTGGCAGAATATCTTATTGTTGTTGTTAGTATTGTGGCAGTTCTGTTATTATAATACTGTATTGTTAATTTAAAAGGGGGGGGGGGAATGGGAGCACCTATGCTGGCACGGAAATCCTCGCCTCCAAAGACGACTCCATCCAAACGAAGGCCAATTTGGGGTCCTTTCCTCAGAGTTTCTTCGCAAACTTCCTTTAAATGGAACAAAAATGTTAAACGCAAGTAGCAGGCTGTTTAAAACCATTTTCACTACCAAAAAGATACTAATCGTCAGTTACATTAATTCCTTGGGGAGAGGGTCTGCTGTCAAGACTCTTCTTGCATAATGTGCGATAAATAAGTAATAATAACAAATTACACATCTGCACAAAAAGTCTACTTTGAATGCAGATCTATCCAGTATAGCTTAAAGCACAGAATACATTTTTGTCCTTGCATTTAGGACAAAGCTTTGTTGTGTGCCAACAACCTCTGAATGATAACTGTAAACAGTGTGTTATATTTACGAAAGTGGACACTGCATATAGCTTAAGAATCCTTCCTGCACCCCATGAATAATACCTGCATAGAACCACAACTGGAGTATCTTTGGTTTAATACATTGCTGATGGACCGTCATGGGGGATGCAATCTTCTAATCGCTATTTAGTGGGCAGCGTAGGGTGGGGCTCCTAACCAATGGTAAAACTGCACAATGAAACTAATATAATTCTAGGATATATAAGGTGCAACAAGTAGCAAAGAAAATAATTTGAAAAGCAACACCTTGGGATTTGCTGAATGCATTCATCTTTGTAATGTCTGTGTAATCATTGTTCTTTTTTAAAAAAAGTAATGTTGCAAATTGAAATGCTTCATAGCTAGCTAGAATTTGCCTGCCAAAGCACAGAGCTACAGTTTATTTTATTATGATTACCGTTGCAAATATACCTATTTTTATACACTGTGGTTCATATTCATACAAATCCTGTTGCACCAGGATATTGGATGATAGCCGGTATTTTCCGGTGCTGACCTTACTAACGCTTTTTCCTTTTTTGTGTGTGTGAATTTGAAAATAAAAACCAGTAAAAAAAAAAACCAAAACCAGTAAGTAAAATCTTGGCTAGATATGAACATGTATAATTAGAAATCCTTTAAATTTAAGCCGAAAACTATCTTTCAAACATGCTGTTAAAAATGCGGTGCCTATGAACATGGTAGCCACAAGGGCCTCCCAGCAGCTCCTTCTAATAACACAAAACTTTTCCAGGAAACCCTGGCATGGCTGTGGCGCACTCTAGTTTCAATTTCATCCTTGTTAATATCTTTCCTCCACAGAAACACACAGGCTGGATGCCAAGAATAGGAGGCCATTTGCATGTGTTTGATCAACATCAAGTTCACGTTGCAAAAGATGGGGGAAGAGAAAAGAAAAAAACATTTTTGAAGGGCAGATGAAGAAGAACTCCACAATCCTTAATGCCATTTTTTGTGCATATCCAGTATTGGGCTGTAGAAAACAGAAGGTACATTTTTTTTACCATTGACTGCAAAGAGCTCTCTGTGTGTGGTTGTAAATGTTATCAGTTCTCAGAACTTCATAGAAGAGGTGCTTTTAAGATATTAGAATAAGACTCCTGAAATAATAATAAAAATTTGACAGCCGCTGTATCTTTTCACACACGTTTATTGGATTTAAAGGAAATAAAAAAGAAATGCCAAAATAGGACAGAAGAGAACTATTATGTAGGATGCGACTGTATTATGTGGCACTGGAATTTCAGCAAATATTTTGGATGATGAATGCATTCATATAAAATACGAAATGGAGTGGCGTTTTAACCCACCTTTTTCCAGTTATGTGACTTATTCAACGGCTATATGGCTTTAAGCAGAAATGCCAGCTAAATTATATTGATGTTTCTTACCTTAAAATTGAGTAAGCCCATTGCTGTTTCCACAAAAGGGAGGAAATTCATAGGTTCTACAAGCACCCGGCCTTTTAAATGGTGTGCAAATTTCTCTGTAAACTAAGCATCGCAGAGGGAAGTGATCAGTTTCGTTTTTATAAAAAAATAAAATCTATAAAATGGTACAACTATCTAAACTTTCCATTGAAGTGAAATACAAATAAACAGAGAAAACAAAGCCTGGAGTGCTGAGAGGGGGGGGAAATAAATAAAAAAGAAAACTGCCAAGCTTCCAAAGAGGTCTGTTCTCTTAGGCCTGTCTTCTTTAGAATGCCCGCATTATTGTGTATTTTGGAGTCTGAAGTTTTAGTTGCAAAAACATTTGCCTAACACCTATCACCCTGACTTAGTTAAATGCAAATCAGCAGGCTCTTAAAAACAAAGTAGTATTGATATACCTGACATTCTGTTTTGTTTCATGTCTGACACTGACAACGGCTGTGAATGTTCCCCAGCCTTCCAAACTGGGACTCACATTATTCATTATGGCACCGTCACCCTTTGTTCCAGAGGTCTTTTCTTCATAATTTTTTTTTTTAGCTTACCTAGGAAGGGCCTTTAAAAAGGAAGTTTAATTCTTTGAAGACCAAAGCTCTCCAATTTTTTCCATGAGACCAGTTCACAGCTAGCTCTGAGCTGCCGGTGGGGTAGCCCAAATTCCAAAATCTATCATCTGGAAACATTACAAAAGCTCTTGTACAGATTTTTTTTTTTCTCTCCCCCTCTCTCTCCCTTTCAAAAGAGAAGGGAGGGGGAGGAAAAGCTACCTCTGTATATTGTAAATCTATTATGTCTGTCTAGATCTAGTAATGTGTTGGGAGATAAACATATCACAGGTATGCTAAAGAAATTTTAGTCAATAAAGACAGGGGGGGAAATGCATCAATTTTATATTTAAGGAATATTTAACCATTAATGGATATCAAAGGAAAAGGGAATTTTAATCATCTCTCCATTCAGTCTCAGTTGGGTAAATCATATCTAAGAGATTTGCATAAATATAAACCATCAAAGACTTTTCATCTTCAAAGGGGGTTTCAAGACCCTATAAGCTTTGTACTGTAATCATCGCAGGTCACAACCCTGCAGGAATAAGGCTGCTATGGCAACATAAAAAACTAATGCTTAAGGCTTAGCATAATATTCTGACTAATAGAAAGGAAACTCATTTTAAAAGCTGGCAGCCTATTTACCAGAAGCTGGATTAGAGGTGTTATTTCCTCTTTTAGCTCCCCCTCCAACTTCACCCCTCCCCAAAAGAAAGGGAAATCTAATCACCGAAATCTTTAAAAAGCTTCCAACCAATTTGCAGTAACTTTACATTAAGCCCAAAATAAACCATACCTTGCTGCAATGCTGGGGGTTTTTTTGGAGGGTGAATCCTCACTGTGTGTGTGTGTGTGTGTGTGTGTGCCTGTGGTGTCGTCATTGCTGCCACAGTTGCCTGTCAAACCTTTCCACAGGCTGGTGTGCAACAGAATATATATAAGGAATTAAGAGAGAGCCTGCCATTCAAATGTATGGCGTGAAATGCAAAGGAATTGCAAGAGGGGTGGGGAAGACACTTGCAGCCCGGTCCCACCCATGTTTACGTGGCAGTAAGCCCCATTGTGTTCAGCTGGGCTTACTCCCAAGGAAAGGTGCACAAAATCACAGCACGATAATAATAAAACAAAGCCAACATATGCCTTTGTCTGGCCTTGATAATTAAAACAAAATAAAACAATTTAGCAGGTATGGTTAATTTTAAGTTGGCAACCCTTTTGTGTGCTAAGCCATTGAAAAATAAAAAACACACCCATCTGTTTGTTTGTTTATTTAAATCTTTCTTTTTAATGCATTTTATTTTGCAACTTGCAAGGGAGAGTTTTTAATCAAGCAATGTTTGCCCCCCATTTCCTCCAATTTTTTAATTGTTTTTTTTAGCACCAAATACAAAAGGCAACTAGTTGAGAAGTTTCAATTAATTTTTTTCAAAAGGAGACGATTAAATGTTTCCGGCCTGGTAAAGTGTTCATTTCAGTGAGAGGGGGTAGAGGAAAAAAGGGGGAGGGGGAAAAAAACAAAGCTCTGGGAGGGGATGAAGTAGCAGGCCTTAGCAATGCTTTCAATTCCAGTGCACACCCGATAGTGTGTGGGGAAGAATGCCCACTGTTCAGGATTTGTGGGAGAATTGTCCCATGACAAAGGAGCGAGAGTTACGCTTGTTATAGTCCAATAAGCCATGCCAGTCAAACAAGTACCCATACTAGGGACAAAAGGGAAGCAGGAGATTCTCACACAAAAGAAAACAAGTAAGCCCATCTTTTAGTTGTGCATCAGCCTCCAGGTTTTATGCTTCACATAAATAAAAATGAAGGGGAAAAAATAAACAGCAAAAAAAAAAGAGGTAGCTTTCCATTTCACTAGCCATTTAAAACAAAGCCAAAAATATCACTGAACTTGATCGGTCTCCCTAGACAGAAGACTTTAACAGAGGTAGGGGAAGTGTCGAAAGGTTGACGCTGGTTTATTTCCAGAAGGGGAAACGGTTGGAAATTAAAAATCAGAGATGAGGAAACATGGAACATGTTCCTCTTAGCATGAATTAGAAAGAAAGCCTGAAGTTCTCACATCAAGGTAAAACATATTGGGTAACACCAAAGGCTTTCGCTGGAATGGCAAGATGAATATTCATAACCAGCAAACTCCAGAAGTGTTAGTCTGCTGTACAAAATCAACAAAGAGGCCTTGTGGATCTTCCTTAGTAAAAGATCGTGCCACTTTGGAGACAGCGTTAATGAAAACAGAACTATTCTTTTTGGATGTTTCTACGTAGCTGACTTCAGTTTTCCCAGCCTCTGAAAAAGGTTGTGTTTCCTGCCCCCCACTAACATGTAATGAATTTAACAGCCGTCAATGGTAGTTCAATGTTACCCATAACGTCTTGGGTATGCAAAAACAGCCAAGAGCCTCATGGAACCTTAAAGGCTAATAGATAGGTTTAGGGTTAGATGTGGAACTAGTTAGGATAGAAACTACCAGATTTGTCTAGTTTTGTTTTTCTTTATAGACCTTCTATGGATCTCTCCCTCAGTGTTCCCCAAACTATTAAAACAGGATAAATAAGCCTTACGACTTTAGTGGTATTTTTCAGAAATAATGGTATCACTAAATAAAACTTATCCCTCCTTAACAATTTGAACAATTATAGCATAATTAGGCCCATTTCAAAGTTTTCTTAAGTAATTTGACATGCCAACCATTTACATTTCAGGTTTTTATAGGCTGAAAAGTCAGTCATGAAACGCAAGCACACCTGTCAGCAATTAAAAAGGAAGAAATAGAGAACTGGACAGGAAATAATATCTGTGCTAATTAAAAACACTAGTTAAAAGCTTCCTGTTTGTTCTTCTGGTTGCCCTAAGGAGTGACCTTTACTTTTTGTCTCCACCATAATTTTTTCATATGTTTCCTCCATCTACTTATGGTTTCCAACTTCCAGGGCATGTACGCTATACGTTTACATGACAGTCAGTGAGGTTTTACTACAATGAAAAAAACTGGTCTGATTTTAAAACATTTTTACTTTGCCTTAATGGCAGCACAGCTTATTAAAGCACTATGCTAGCCAGTTAATTCTACTTAAAAATTAAAACGTTTCACACACGTTCTGCATGTAATTTCAATCTACACCTCTTATCCTTTGAAATATGGGCCAAAATTGCTTAATATATGCAAGAGGCTTCTAGGATTAATTGATTAATTGCTTCTAGGAGTGATTTGATTGATTGATTGATTGATTGATGGTAAGGATGAGTTCAACTAGTACTGTGACTAGAGATATTTCTTACTTGCCTCATGAGCTAAATCCACAAGTCCCAAAGTCTCCTCTTTCTAAACAAAGTAGCAAAGATCTTAATCTAATGCTGAGATAGTGACGAATCCCAATTTACTCACCCATCTTATTTCTTCGACACTTTCAGTTTTTGGAAGCATCAGGCTTGTAGGGAGAACCTTGGATTGCAAAATGACCTTTATATCTTCTTCAGCAAGACCACTGGATACCGAATTGATCCTAACACACTTCTCAGTCCGACCAAACTCAAATTCTTCAAGTGCTTTCACACTAGTCGTTCTTGCTTCTGCCTAGAGTTGAGAGGGGATAAAAAGTAAAAAGAACTCTTAATTTCACATTCTACTGTACATTTATTGCAGTTTTCTGAACCTTGAGCATCTTTTAAATAATAATGAAAAGCCATTAAACTGATTCAGCGTGTTATGATTTTAATAGACCCAATGTCTTTAACATTCCATTTCTAAGTCATCATTACTAATTTTGTGGGGAAATATATACAATTACCTGACTGGAAAGAATCTAATATATACTCTGCTAACAGCACAATCCTCTGTATTTCTTCTCGGAAGTGGTCCTATTTAGTTCAATGGAACTTACTTCCAGGTAAGCATGCACAGGATTGTGGTCTGAGTTGTGTCCAAAAGGGAAAACTTAAATGTCAACATTAAGAGAATATTTCCTCCAGTATAGTTTCTTGTAAATACTAGCAATATCACTATTTGTATTTATTTATGCATTTTGTTGTATACACTCTCCTAACCTGCCCATACATGGACTTCTCTCCATCTTTCCATTAACTTATAACAGAAACGATGAAGGAAGAGCAGGATAATTGCAGGAATAAAAAATCTCCCACAAAGGGCACACATGCATTTTGCTTTTACTGAAGCAATTTGAAACAAACAAATCCAAACATATATGCTCAAACTGACACACACACAAGAAAACGTTGAAGAAAAAGTAAGCGCATCTGAACAATGTTTTCCTTCTGAATAATTGAGCAGTTGCTGAAATAAAACATTTTTATTGGGCCAGAGACAGAAATTCAGACAGACTGAAAGCAAGAAAGTGCCTGGACTCTCGACTTCCTGCCAATTTCAGTTTCAAAACACAAATTCCTTCAACTTGGCAACAGCCCTTAGCAAATTCTCATTGTCAAAATGAACACTTATCAAAAGCAATTTCATTTGTGAAGAGTTTTTTATAGTACTAATAAAACTTTAAAGCTTCTGACTGATGAATGTTTTAAAGAAAGGGGGTGGGGGAGGGGAGAGAATGGATAATGGTGTTAACAATATGCAGCCATTTGCCCCCCAAAATACTTATCAAGGAAACAGGCAAACGAAAGGGAGGAGGGAGGGAAATCATCAAAGTTAGTATCCAGAGCAAAGCCAGTCAGCGAGACAACACAAAACATTAGATTTAAACCAGACGGATGCCAATCCGACCTTGGGAGTAGAGGCAGAAGAGGCTGCAAAATGTGGTCCGAGTTAAACAGTGTGAGGAAACAGTAGCTTACAGTTGTCAGGACCGATCAGGATAAGGTCTCCAAGACCAGTTTAAGACAGCTGTATGGTGCACTGATTTACGAGACTAATAATTAGGATAAGTTTAGACAGAAGAAACCAATGGCCCCTCACCCGGTTAGTGTGACAGAGGGAGAAAGTTAATGACACTCAAAACAATCATCAGCTTGGAGCTACCACCCCTATATCCCCAAACACTGGCTTTAATATGTGCCTATCAGATGGATAGAGAATGGTAGTGCTTGTACATAGAATTAGGAGTGCAGCTCATTACGACATACTATGGCTGGGAGATGGCTCCCTTTGCTTTAAAAAACCCAGCAGCGGGGTTTCTTCCAATAAGAAAAAGCAGCACATTGTGATTTAACACTCAAATAACCCTCCCTCCAAAAAAATCTTATTGTGAGATTGCTTCTCATTTGCACCGAACATTACGTGACATCTTATTTGGCATAAGATTAGCCACATATCCTCCTCCTGAGACAAAGTATGCTCCGAAGGATAAAACATGCCCTATTTTACTTTGCTAAAAAAGCAAAACGAAACAAGAAGCCAATGCGGTTTGATCACAAGTGGTGCTGAGCCCCCAAATGATATTTTTTACAGGTGGATTTTTACAGTCTTGCTAGTGGTACCTCTGCCAAGTCTGGGACAATTCGTTTCTGCCACTGCAGTCCCCTGGGACATAGGCCACACTCTTTAGGAGTGTCCTGGTCCTCTGGAACGGCTTTTTTTGCAGGGGGAAAGCAAGACATTTTGCTCCTTGAGTCAAAAGTGGGAGTAGACTAGGCCATGAGGCCTGCACAACTCTGTTCTCAGACTGAGGAGAGCGGCAAGAGGACTTAAAAGGAACAATGAGAGGGCTGCCGCCTGAGGCATTCGCCTCACTCTGTCTAATGGTAGAGCTGGACCTAGTCATCTTTCCACTTTGGATCCAATCTATTTAAAATATTTTTAATTTTAATTAAAAAGCATGTTGCCCAATTAATTGAGGGCAATTCAGTTTAATGGAAACAATTTAACAACTAAACGCTGCAGCCCTACCAATCTGATACGCAGAAAGAATAGTTTTATATCGGGAAACATTTGATGATCAATTATTTTGGGCCCCCACCAGCAGTCAGAAGAATACAGCTCAGACCCAGGTTTACTGCCCTAGTAAGAACTACGGCCTCAGTCTGCTGTTGTGAGTAATTTTCATAAACCAAATATGTACATCCTCTGCTACATACCTCAAAATAACCAGCCAGCAATCAAGTTACTCTCCTACTCCATATTTCAGAAGAAAAATGTGTTACTGTGAGAGATTATACGCTCTTGCCATCTGTTGGGTGGATAATAGATTTTCATAGAAACATTATATTTTAGCTCTGTCCATTTAAAGAAAATTATTATTCCTTAGCAACAAGTCCCACTATCACTTTATCAGATGCAACTTTATGTGATTTACAAAATGTTTTTAAGCTCTAACCATAAGATTACACCGCTTCACAAGTTTGAGGATTTCAAAAGCTCCAGGTATGTTCAGCCTACATTCCTTTTTGTTATCTCCCCCTATAGATCACTCTGCATGGAGCGACTCATATGAAATGAACTTGAGAAATTCCATAGGGGGAGGCTTGAGGCTAGATCCTTCCATGTGTCATGGCTCCAAAAACTACTTGGTCATTGGTCTTCCATTGTAAACCTGAATTGGAACTGAGTTTCCACACCATCAGGAGTTTGGAATCCCCCCTGCCCAATGTGTACCTTCTAAGGTGTTTTGTCCATACAAGGGTTGAGGTTTAGCTGCTGTGGACGAGGGTGATTTGAAGCTCTTTGCCTGATTTACCAATGTGGTGAACATCTTTTCATGGTCCTGCTAAAATTTTTGAAATTATCTCTGCTGTTTCTTTCTATTTAAGTGAAATAGAGGTATAGCACTATAACACGACAATACTATTTTTTTTGTATTATGGTGTTACAGTGTCTAATAGTAATAGTAATTTATTTCTATGCCGTCCATTTGGCTGGGTTTCCCAGTCATAAGCATGCGATAAAACAACAACAAGAATTAGGGAAAGTTTCTGATCACTGCCATTATTATTATTATTATTATGAATACCCCGCCCATCTGGCTAGGTTTCCCCAGCCACTCTGGGCAGCTCCCAATACAATATTAAAAACACGATAAAACATCAAACATTAAAAACTTTCATAAACAGGGCTGCCTTCATGTGTTTTCTGAAAGTCAGGTAGTTATATATTTCCTTGACATCAGATGGGAGGGCATTCCACAGCACGGGCGCGACTACTGAAAAGGCCCTCTGCCTGGTTCTGCCATCTTAGCAATATAGTTAAAGGTAGTTAACAATTTTTTTTGTATACATCATTTCAAAAATATAACACCATGGGTGAGATTGAATTATTATTATTATTAATTAAATGTATATGCTGCCAATCGTCAAAAGGCCGCAGAGTGGATTACAAAACGGAACACAAATGTCAATATGTAACAGAATATCTATACGGTATCAAAATCAAAACAGTTATATAAGTACAATTACAATAACGAGAAATGCATAATAAAAGACTTTCTCATAATAGCATCGTCATAAAAAAATATAGGAGAAGAAAATCAGCAGCAGCAGCAGCCAGCGTAACAGGCATAACCGCAAAAAATGGTTTGGAGGGGTTGTGGAACCCCCCAAAACAGCATGCAGGTGGAGAATATGACTAATAGGAGAATTGTTTGAATGACAAGCTGAAAAACTTATGCTGATGGAACAATTGCCACACTGAATTTTCCCCTATAGATTTATGGTGTAATAGCTATACCCCCCCCCTCTCTCTCTGCCATTTTAGTGCTATTTAAACAATTGATTAAAAAATAATGAACAAGTTCATAATGAGAAACCCTCTGGAACAGGGTGCTGTGTTTTAATAGGGTCATTTTCATGGCAGGTCACTTTCCTACATCAAATTGCTCTTTAAAAAAAGATGGCAGATCAGTGCAAGAGGCATCTATACCTGCAGACATTGTGCTGCTCTTCCATTCTTAAAAAAGATGAGAGTTTCGGCATTCTGAAAAAAGTTGGAAGAACCACGTGGAAAACGCAAGACACACGCAGGTGTCTCGTATAAAAAGAGAGTTAATGAAAGAATGATGGTTCTGCATTTATTGATGACACAATTCTGCTGCCAAAGTTTATGCTACTGTTTTATTGGGTATCTTTTCTGAATTATTGTACAGTGGTACCTCGGGTTAATAACTTAATTTGTTCTGGAGTTCTGTTCTTAACCTGAAACTGTTCTTAACCTGAAGCACCACTTTAGCTAATGGGGCCTCTCGCCGCCGCACGATTTCTGTTCTCATCCTGAAGCAAAGTTCTTAACCCGAGGTACTATTTCTGGGTTAGCGGAGTCTGGAACCTGAAGCATATGTAACCTGAAGCGTCTGTAACCCGAGGTACCACTGTATAGTTTTTGTTGCAATGTATTTTTTCCCTGATTTTCAAATCAAATATCCTTTATTAGGCATAATACACCACACATGAACTAACAAGCATCATATACAGACTGTATAAAATAAGGGCTTAGCGAACACAGTTTATCCCAGTCTTTTCCTGATTTTATGTTATGTTTATTGCTTATGCTTTTAAAATTTTGCAAGCCACTTAGAGGCTCAAAAATGAATAACAGTAATAGTATTAGTAGCAGTACAGTGGTACCTCGGTTAAGTACTTAATTCGTTCCGGAGGTCCGTACTTAACCTGAAACTGTTCTTAACCTGAAGCACCACTTTAGCTAATGGGGCCTCCTGCTGCTGCCGCGCCGCCGGAGCACAATTTCTGTTCTCATCCTGAAGCAAAGTTCTTAACCCGAGGTACTATTTCTGGGTTAGCAGAGTCTGTAACCTGAAGTGTCTGTAACCCGAGGTACCACTGTAGTAAGAATAAATTCCATACTAAACACTCACTATGCATGCACCCTTTAATATAAAGATATTTGAAACTCTCAGCTAAAAAGAGAACAGTAGCCAACCTGATGCCTTCAATTCCTATCAAACCTGAAGGTCAGGGATGATGGGAGTTACAGTCTGGAGGGCACCACGTTCACTAATCTGGATAAGAAAATGTGCTCATCAACTGCTTCATTGTCAGAACATTGCTTAGAGTAGAGGGGTCTTCAGCATCTGTCACTGTAGGGAGTATAACTGAAGCATCCTTCATAGAATGCTAATAGTGAGGACTGCATCTTTCCCAACCCCCTCAAAGACACCAAAGGAAAATATTCCAATGCCTGTACTGTATAGCTACAGTTTATTTTTCCAGTCAGGGGGAAATGCAGAATATACTCTAAGGCAGGTATACTCAAGCTTTTTTCTCTAGGCCACACTTTCAGAATAAAAATTTGCGCATGCCACACCAATTTTTCATACATTTTGCAAAAATATATAAATCTTGTGGGAAAATTAAAATGGAAGGAGCAAAGGTTAAACAATGCATGATTAAATGGGCAATTTCTTGTGTGTGTTATACAATACAGATATAAGAGTGGGAACATATGTTGAGTAAGGGGCTAAAATTTAAATTGTGTTACAATCTTAAAGATAATTTTTGTAAAACGATGTATCGGTCTTTAAGTCCTGAGAAACTATTCAGGAATTTGCTGGAAATGTTTGCTGGAAATGCCAAGAACATGAAGGGACTTTTTATCATGCTTTGTCAACATGTAAAAAAGGCTAAAAAATATTGGATACAAATACAGCAGATTTTAAAGGTTAATACAGTTGTACCTTGGTTCTCGAATTTAATCCGTTCCGGGAGTCCGTTCGACTCCTGAAACGGTTCAAAAACCAAGGTGTGGCTTCTGAATGGCTGCAGGAGCTTCCTGCAGCCGATCAGAAGCTGCAGAAGCCATGTCAAACATTCAGATTCTAAAAAAAGTTCACAAACCAGAACACTCACTTCTGGGTTTGCGATATTTGGGAGCCAATTTGTTTGACAACTAAGGCGTTCGACCACCAAGGTACCACTGTATTCAACTGAAGGCAGGGTTAATGGGCATACAGTTAGAAAAGGACTATGGAAGATTACTCCAGTACATGACTACAGTGCCAACACCGCAACATGCACAAAAATGGAAAGATACAGCCCTACCCACTACAGAAGAATGGCTGATAAAATTATTGGATCTGGCTGAGGTGGCAAAGTTAACATGTTTAATTAGAGAAAAATTATTACTGACATTTGTCAAGGGCTGGAAATTTATCATGGACGTTTTGTGTTAGAGAGAAAATGAACAGGCAATATCAGGATTTGAAGACTGAACATAGAATGGTTGGATTTTAACGGATGAATATTACGTGCCACTGCAGAACAGAGAGCTGGAAGTCCTTTTACTTTTTTTTACTCTTTTCAAATTTTCTTTACTTTCTCCTTTCTCCCCCTCCTTTTCTTGCTGTATCTTCTTTCTGACTTTGTTCTTTTATAGGCTAAGTAGTTATTTTATCTTAGTACAGTAGTACCTCAACTTATGCGCACCTCTGGTTAGGTATCCTTCGGGATACGCACACGGCAAACCCGGAAGTATTTTTCCAGGTTTTGCTGTGCGCATATGCGCAGAAGCGCTCTACCGTGCCGTGCGCATGTGCAGAACAGGCACCTCCAGTTGTGAAAACCTTGGGATCCGACTGGAGCTCTGGAATGGATCCCATCTGCAACCGGAGGTACCACTGTATATTATATAAAATATATTTTGTAATGGGTTTGTATAGCTATGAATAAGTATCAATAAATAAATTAAAAAGGATACACTGGAAAACAAAAATAAACAACTCCTAGCAGTGCTTGAGAAATAACACAGAACACAACTACTTTATAATATATGATCATGGGATCTCAAGAAAGTATAAAACCATGCAGCTACATAATAACATTAATCCTTCCCAAAATATAATTATAAGTGAGCCTCTTACATATGTACCTTTGGTATGCATACAAGCTGAATAAGAGGTGTGAGCTTGCATTTGTCGGGTAGTCTCATTTATATTAGGTCTAATCTGAGACAATATGTCATGAAGAATTGTAGAAGAATAGCCAATGCTCTTGAAGAGAGGTATGGATACTGTTTCTGGTTCTATGTAATTTCTTAAAAATAAAAAAGCCTAGACTATTACTCTACTACACTGAAATGTTTAAATGCTTCTTTGCTTGTCTTTCAGTCTTTCTTCCACACTTGCATACCCTCCAACATGTCTCTGGTGAAAATAGGGATGTCAATAATAATAATAATAATAATAATATTAATAATAATAATAATTTATATCCCACCCATGTGACTGGGTTGCTGCAGCCACTGTGGGCAGCTTCCAACATATATAAAAACGTAAAAAGAAGAAGAAGAAAGAGAAACATTAGAAAACTTCCCTATGCGGGGCTGCCTTCAAAGGTCTAAAGGTTGTATAGTTACTTATCACTTTGGCTTGGGGGTCACATAACTCCATACCCTCCAACATTTCTCCAATGAAAATAGGACACCCTGAGGAAAAGCAGGAAATTCTGGGATCAAATTAGAAACTGGGACTGCTTCTGTTAATCCAGGACTATCCCTGGGAAATAGGGATGCTTGCAGATTCTGCATTTGCCATCTTTTGCTGATACACCAGTGTCTCGCCACGCTCTTTGAGAACCACTGATCTAAGGCCTATTGATACTCTGGCTTAGAAGACACTTGTAGCTGCCTTATACACGTGTTGCTTCTTCTCCCACCACTTCCCAGCTCCTCCTCGCCCAGTCCACTGCTGGGGACAGCTGCTTTGCAGTATGCATTGTAACTCTGATGATGATTTGAGCAGCTGCAGTGTTTTGCATTGGGTTGGATCCTTAATATGTAGGCCTTGATTCTGAGCACATTTACAAAGCAAAGTCAGTGGGGCTTATTTCCCAGTAAATGTGTTTAGGATTAGGACGCCAGGAATGAACTGCTAGAAAACCGAGAGAAGTTCTTAACACAAAGGCTTTTTGAGTTTGCTCACAAGCATGCGACTGGAAGGACAAGCTTCTCAGCGCAGCAAGAAAATAACCCCGAGTTCTTTGCACAAAGGGTGAGACACAGATGTAAACGATAAAAAAAACCAAAACATTTCCCTCTAATTTTTACAGTTGCCAAGCTTTTGTGTCAACTTGTTTGTTATTTATTTTCCACTTACTGTATTTACTGTATTCCATTTCTATCCCTCTCTTATTCCCTGATGAAACCCATCACAGTCAACATGGAGTTTATGGTCTTCCACCCGGGCACTGAACAGTCCAGACCCAGATCTGCTTAGCTTCAGCAAAGAGGCCTTACCGCACTATTTAAGACCATTCTATTAAACTTAAGACTAAGTGCTACGCAATGGAGCAATTTAAAATTTGCCTATACTTAAATGAATCCATGTATACAAAAGAACAATGATCTTTCCCCTTTAAAACACTGAAGAAGTAACAGGAAATTATAGCAGCGCATCTTGTAGGACCATTATTACAAGGGCAACGAAGGAATTGCTAAATGAGAGCTTCAGCTTTTGCCAAAGTTACTCAGGAGATTCTGATTTTGCCAGTGGCTTGCTTGCACACAAAACCGGCCAAATAGAGAAAAGCATGTTGTACACGCAGAGAGCTCTTACTGCAATAAGACACTATTAGCATTATCTTATCCACACACAAGTTTCGGGTTTAAACCAGAATCAATTAAACCAGAGCTTTATACTCAGACCTTACTCTGAAAAATGTTACCTGCCTCCCATTCTATAGTCAATTAAGAACCCTTACCAGGACAGCTAGAATATATTTTATAGTTAGAAGAACTGTAAATTCTCCAAACAGCTTCATAGTGCTTCATCTAGCAGGTCAAATGACTGCAAGTTTAATTAATTGGGATGAGCCTATGAAAATCATCATCCTGGTTCCATACTCTATAAATGTGGAGATTGATGGCAAAGAAAATGTGAAGTATGTACATTCATCAGCACAATGTTTACTTATAATCTGTTTGAGGGGATCCTTAAAATGCAAATTAATACCAATAATCATATTAATTCCCTCATTTTAATACCTAACTCTGAATTGATGAGAAGCTTGGGTGCCCTGTGAGGTCTGTTACTAAATGGGGGGGGGGGACGCTGTGATTTTGGCCACATCGGCACTGCTGATAAATCAAGCATCGCTACAACGAACAGACACTGAAATTAAAAAAGGGAATATGCGTGCAGTTGGTTCAACTGGCATCCATTAAAGTTAATAACTAATCATCTTCACAAGTTACCAGCTCTGAATTATCAAATCTGCAAAGAAAACAACATCCGTCCACTTTTACACTCCAGTGGAAGAGGTGGTCCCTCGCAGCGGGGCAGCAGAGACTCGCCATCTGGAGAATAAATCGAGTGTGAAGTACAGTATAGCTTGGGACCAAGCTCCGTGGCAGCAGCTCAGCAGTTAGTTCATTAGTTCCAAACTTCTAGGGATTAGAGTAGTCTCAATTCTACTGTCGGATAGGATAAGACAGAATGCAAGATTGGGGGGGAAGTAACTGACAACTAAGACGGAGCCCCTTAGACTCATTTATAAAACTATAAAGGATAAAAAATCCTAAACAAATGCCGGCAATGCACAAATGCATTATTATCAAGTCCAAATGTCTGAATTAGCATTTTGTAAAAATAAAACAAAACAGCAATGTAGTATGAGAGGACTGGTGTAGAACTGTAAAGGGAAATACAAACCATAATCGTCATAAAGAAATGACTTGATAAAGATGTCTTTATTGAGAATTGTTTTCTGGACTTGGAACAAAAGGAGTATAGTCTCGTTTTCTGCTCTTGGATATATCACCCCGATACTTATGATTTGCCCCGCCTCACAGATGCTACAACAAAAAAGTGCCTTTATAAATACACCGTTATGTATTTGAGTTGTCTTTTCACAGGTGCTTTTCCTTCTCAACTAGAGTCTGTTGCTTTTTTTTACTATATAAAATCAATTTGCAGGGGGAAATCCAAAAGACCATTCTATTCTTCTATTGCTGTGTAACGAAAATGAGAGAAGACATGCATGTGCAAATGAACGAAGAACAATGTTGGTCTGCACCATGTGGCTTTTGCAAGGCTGAACGCAATAAGCACCATAAAGCCCTGGACAAATTAAAAGTGCTAAAAATAATAAAGCAACGTGGATTTAAAATCTAATTTTGTTGGGGTACTTAAGGACCAATTGCTGTACAAAGCACCACCCCAAGACTGGTTAATTACAGTACCTTTCAATTCATGTAATGTTAAAAATCTGATCTAGTACTGTGGCAAGCAGATTGTAGCTTCTGCCTGATAGTTAAGGGTAACTCCATATATTTCACATGGCAGTAGAAAATTAATTACTGTAGTCACAGCCAGAGTTAGCTGTTTTGTGACAGTACTGACATGATAAAACATGCAATTATGATTTAATGTTAGTCCCCTGTAGTGGTTTGTTTATGCAGCCTGACATTGCTGATGCTTTTGTCTCTTGTCTGTACCGGGTGCCACCATACCCTGGGCTTCAGTTTTCCTTTGTCAAAGTCAGCCTACATATTTCCTAAGGAGGGTCATTACTCTGGCAGGATTAGTTTGTGCCAAAGAGAGAACTTGGAACTTCTTTTACAAGCTGTTCCCCTTCCCCAGAAATCCCCTTCCCCAGAAACAGGCTAGGCCGGGTCATTTTGTTTCAGGTTCTCAGGATTCAACCAGGACAGATAATCGCTATTACTGCCAAAAGATACTAAATAGAAGGGAGAATCAATGAGGAACAATTTGTCTATAAATTTCTTCTGGAAAAACGGAGCGAAACAGAGTTTGTGATGGTTATTTCCTATCCTCCCTGTTATTCCAAACTGGAGACCTTGCCCCAATGGAATGAATATATATACACACACACACACACACACACACACACACACACAGAGTGGTGCCCCGCAAGACGAATGCCTCGCAAGACAGAAAACTCACTAGACGAAAGAGTTTTCTGTTTTGGAGGTGCTTCGCAAAACGAATTTCCTATGGGCTTGCTTTGCAAGACGAAAATGTATTGCGAGTTCCTGCGGTTCCCCCCCCCTTTCCCCCCTTTTTCTAAGCCGCTAAGCCGCTTATCCGCTAAGCCAATAAGCCGCTAAAATGCTAATAGCGCTAATCCGCTAAGCCGTCAATGGGCTTGCTTCGCAAGACGAAAAAACCGCTAGACGAAGAGACTCGCGGAACGGATTCTTTTCGTCTTGCGAGGCACCACTGTGTGTGTGTGTATATATATGTATATATATATGTGTGTGTGTGTGTGTGTGTGTGTGTATATATATATATATATATATATATATATATTCTCCTCATTATTCCTGCAAACAATTGAATTACAGTGGTTCCTTGGGTTACAGATGCTTCAGGTTACAGACTCCGCTAACCCAGAAATAGTACCTCGGGTTAAGAACTTTGCTTCAGGATGAGAACAGAAATCGCGAGGCGGTGTCACGGTGTCAGCAGGAGGCCCCATTAGCTAAAGTGGTGCCTCAGGTTAAGAACAGTTTCAGGTTAAGAACCGACCTCCGGAACGAATTAAGTTCTTAACCCGAGGTACCACTGTACTGCTACTAATACTATATGATGTCCGCCTTTTAAAAAAATCATGAACTGCCTGACTGTTCACTTGTTCATCTATGTGCGTATCTCCTTATAAAGAAAACATTTATATATATATATATAAAAGTGCAAATTTTTCCTGTTGACAGAGTCAGCTAATCATCACTATGTATAGCTAGGTTCTCTTTCAAACTTTCAGGACTGCTTCCCCCGCCAGGTCAATCCTGGAGAGGAAAAGAGACTTTTAGACTTCATTTTTAGAGGGGCCATTCCGAAAGTGGCTCCACTTCACTAAACATCTTACCTTTTGTCTTCTTCTCTCAATTTAGTTCAACTCATTCAATTTGAAAATTGCTTCCCACAGAAAATAATAATAATAATCCTGAAGTGAATTACAGCAACGTACAATATTGTTATAGGTTTCATTTGGGCAGGAGAGACCCCAATAAATTAAGGAATCTCAGAATCTAGCTAATATCTGGGGATAGGAAGGGAAAGTGTAGAATAGTGCTGGACAAGGAATCCCTGGCAAACCAGCCTAGCTGGATTATTTAAGAGCAAAGCCATTAGCCCATCAAAGGGTGGGTCTCAGGAATGTGAAAAACGGGTTTCCAACTGACAGGGACGGTTGGGACGTGACAGGAAAAAGCGCCATTTTACAGGAGGGTTGGGTTTTGGGGGAGAGGTATGCTGGGAAGAGGAAGGAGAACAAAGGTCAGACTTGCATGAGTTGCTGTGCAGGTCAGAACTCCACACAGGGGCTAGAAGTCAGGACCATCTTGGCTGCTGGCCGGAGAGGCTACAGCCGAGAGACCGGGAGCCATGCCTGACTGCTGCTTTAGACCCAAGCTTGCTGAAGCTACGAGAGGGGCAACGAGACGCACTCTTGGGGTATAACGTTTTGCACCCCCTCCACTGCAGACTTGCAGGTGTAAATGTGTGTTACTGAACCATGTTTCTTAAAGAAACTAGGCTCCATTTTGCTTCAGTCTTCCCCACAGAAGCAAAACCCAGGGTGAATGCCCAGAACCCCTGGGATTTCAGGTCGCTTGTGGAGATTGGGATAGTCTGTAATAATATATATATAGTAAAAAAAATCCTAAGAAGCCCAAACATACTGAATGTGTTTATCTACAAAAGCCCACCTAATGACAGAAAAATATCATGACTTCCATCCCGTTTCTACTTGATCTTAGCTGGACTTGGGGCAACCCAACGAACCTAGGAGCAACTTATAAAGGCCTCTCACTAAATATATTTAAAGCACTTTAACAGTCATGGCTTTTCCCAAAGAATCCTGAGAACTGTAGTCTATCCGTCAAAGAGCTAAAGGTAAAGGTAAAGAGACCCCTGGCCATTAGGTCCAGTCGTGGCCGACTCTGGGGTTGCGGCGCTCATCTCGCTTTATTGGCCAAGGGAGCCGGCGTACAGCTTCTGGGTCATGTGGCCAGCATGACTAAGCTGCTTCTGGCAAACCAGAGCAGCGCACGGAAATGCCATTTACCTTCCCGCTGGGGCGGTACCTATCTATCTACTTGCACTTTGACATGCTTTCGAACTGCTAGGTTGGCAGGAGTCAAGGAGCTACAGTACCCTTAAAGAAAAGAAAAGTCCCCATGATTCTTTGGAGATAGCCCATGTGGTTTTAAAGGCATGGTGTGGCTGTAGCCCAACCCTGGAGAACTCAGTTTCTGTTCTGTGGGTAAAAACCTGCAGCAGAATCATATGAGTTAATCTGCTATCAGTGAAGAACCCAACCCTGTACCTCTTCACCTTTATTCATTTTCGCATTGTAGCGATACGTGATAAATACACTTCCTAGGAAACGTTCCTTTCAAAAGGGAAGTGTGCTTCTGGGACACTCAATCAAAGATCTTCCCACTCTTGAGCACTGCTGTGTGCTCTTAAGTTTGATAGTAATGTGTAACAGAAGAAGAAACAGAGTCAGCAAAAATATACCCTGCTCTCTTTCTCTCCCTGCCTTTCTCAGTTTCTTGCTTGAGCTGTTAACTTTCAAAGAGATCTGCAAATCTTGGATAGCCTTTAAAATCAGGTGGAAAATGTAACCTTCCCCCACAAATAAATGCTTCATACCATTTCTGACCCCGGGACCCCCAGGAAGAAGAAAACAGTTCTGCATGTTTCCAGTAAGGTCCAGTTTGAAAGAGGGCAGAATGGTCTCTGAAGGATACCAGTCAGTGCTGACATCAAAACTTACAATTATCTTATGCAGATGTGCAAAAATTTCAAATGGCTCATATCAATTATGAAGAGAGATCAGGAAGAGGCATCATCGCTTCCTCCAGAAGCTCGTGTCTAAGTGCCTGTGACAACAGTGTCTCACACCAAATGTAAACAAACTGTGAAAACGACTCTATGAATTGAATGCTGTATGTACTTTTTTTGTTACACAAGAATTTCTTTAAAATAAAAACTAATTAAAAAGAAAAGCATACTGAGTGTCCAAAGTCTTCTAAATGCATGCACACAAAAGTTATTTTTAGCTAGCTCTGTTCATTCAGTAAAACTCTCATCGATTGCTGTGAACTGTTTAGACCAGACCAGCGTTTTGGTCTGGTGAAGAACTTCCCTATTTGGGTGAATTCTCTTGATTGTTTCTTGCAAACATTTCATGTGGTCAGTCCTTTTCCCTATCCAAATTGAAAATGCTTTCTTTTTCCAGGGTGTTTGTTTTGCTGCCTATAGTTGAACTTCCAAGAAGCAGGGTGGGTTCAGTGCACTGAAATCAAACCATAAATCTCAGAGAGCAGACCCTCCAAATGTCCCTATTTTCCAGTGACTGTCCCAGATTTACAGAAGCCATTCTGGTTTCTGATTTGATCCCAGAATGTCCTGTTTTTCCTTAGGACATCCCTAATTTCATTGGAGTAATGTTGGAGGGTATGGAAGAGGACGTTCCCCAGGGCTTTTTATCAGCCAGAACTTGCCGGAACTCAGGTGGGCAGCATTGCCATTCTAAGAGAATGACGGAAGCGTTCATTGTGAGTTTCAGCATCTCTTTTTCTGGAAAAATAGCAATAGACATTCCTATTTTCATTGGAGAAATGTTGGAAGTATGAGAGAGCAATATGAAAATGTGCAGGCACGCAGCACCCTCAGTTACACCAACTCTGCAAGCTGAGGGTGAACTCTTAAGAAAACACTAAGCTTTTTCTGTTAAGGAAGGTAAACAGGAAAGGAATGAGCTTTGCACAGATTAACCCTGCCAGCATCAGCACTCATCAACCCCACCAATGATGATATGGGGGAGGGGAGTGGCTAAATTGGCAAACAAACAAACAAACAAACAAACAAACAAACAAACAAAACCTCCCCTGCCCCACTGATGGAGCTTCCCTTGGATCAAAGAGCCTCCCATTTGGGGGGGACATACAACCCTGAGCTGGGTAATTGTGGGCATCTGTCTGTCTCAAGAGAAAATGGAGTGTGCCTCCAGGGATGAAGTCATACCACATAGTGACTTCTATGGGGTGCAGTGCAAGCCTGGACAGTGTATATGGAGGTTCTGGGGTGCCCATAGGAGATTATCTCATCCATCACTACTGGTGACAGGCTAATAATATTTTGATGTCACTACAGCATATTCCCAACATGCCTCATTTTTAAAAAAGTAAAATGAAGGATGTATGCATAAATCAATATATACTTTGCTTTTTTTAAAATTGCAAACAGGAAGAAGCCTGCCTGAAGTATGAGGGGAAGGGGACAAATCAAACATCTAAATCAGCATTCAGCTCACTGGTATCTATTGCCCTTCCTGCGAATTGCAAGTCTGGACTCATTACACCACAGCTGAAAAACCATTGTGGCTGTTTCTTTAACATGATGCCAGTCTTCACTCTGAGATTTTATCAGGCATTTTTCTGCACCCCTTTCAAACATATTTGCAGAGATAAAGGCCAGAAATCAGATTTTCTTAAAAATTAAAAAAGCAAACACAAAACCAAACCTGAGATCCTTCAGACCCTGTATTCTAAACACCAATATCTGCATTTGTGCAAAGGGATCCCGGCACTGTGAAGCACAAACAGCCTAGGTTTTAGTGTATCATCCTCGTCTCCTTCCTTTACAGCATTTTTATATCACTGTAGAACAGAATATTGACAGAACAGAGAAAAACACCTCCTCCCTGCAGAGTTGCAATCTATTCCGACTGCATTTTTCAGCTGCTACACATGTGACCTAAAAGCTCAGTTCAGCTCCGTTTATTTGATGCTTTCTGTGCTGCTGGTCTCACAGGTTGACAATGCTTGCAAGATCCACACTTTTAATTATTTTCTGGTGCAGAAGCCATTGAGTCTGCTTGTTCAATCAATTTAATTTTCAGCGGCTCACTAAGGCTGAAAGTCCTTGTCAGAAGATCTCCCGTTTCATTTTACTGTAGGGGTTTCTTTCATTCAGCATTGCCCCACTGCCTTTCCTGGGCACTCTCACATTCCAGGAAAGCAGGCAGAGACCCAAAAACGTCTCGTTTCCATCCTGCCATTCTGTCTTTTGTATTCCCAGGCAGCTTCCCTTCCTTATTTAGCTTCTGCTATTTTGCTTTCAGCGAAGCTAGGCAAACAATTTATCGAAGTGTTTTTGTTTGTTTTTGCCATTTCCCCCCTTGCCTCCAGTCGGTGTTTGCAAAGCATTTAACACTACACTAGGCGGGTTAATTTACTGTACTGGTAAAAAAAAACAGGCTATTTGGAGTGTCTCGCAACACTGACATGTTTTCAGCTTGAAAATCAGATGTCTCCATCCCAAAGGAAAGAACTCTTGCCAAAGCTTTGTTTATACTGCTGCCAGGTGCAAGCTGGCACAACCGTGATAGTGACACATGAACATTAAACAGTTTGAAAAAAAGGGATGCTCCAAAATGAAATCCATATCCCACTTTGTCACTAGAGAATCAGGTTTTAAAATATCCGACAACACTGAGTGCAGAAAATCATCCCAGCTTGTGGCCACTTTTTATGGTCTCTTCTTATTGCTTTCTAAGATCCAGCTTCCTTCATTGGACAAGTATTTCTATTGTTCCATGCACCTTGGTAGAAGGACCTGTACTCTGCTGTTGCGGGATAGCAAAATACTTGACGCCATTGCAATTATCCCTGCTGATTATGCATCTCCCAACACGTTTTGAGATAAAGAAGCAAGCCTTCCCGGTCTCACGGTTTCCTCCTCTCTTTCCTCAATCTTGGTCCCAAGGAGCCCAGAAACAGCTTCTCCAGACCGATTCCCATTCATTTTTATCCACCCAGCCCCCACGTGCCCCACGTCTTACTGTCATAGCACTTGGGAGTTAAATTCTCTCCTCTCCCTCCTCTCTCAAGTGAAATGAGCCATAAATTTAGGAACTATTCCTACTGTAAATACCATACGGAGCTTCACTTGGCTAGCACACCAATCCACATGCAAAGAATACAGATACTTTCACATTAAGCTATCTCAAGTCAAAGTCTTAAAACAAGCCCAGCAGTATGGAACTGTACACCATATTAGCCACAGTTTTATTTTGGAAGGCTGCCTGAGGCTGATGGGAGTTGTGGTCTAAGCTGTCTGGATGGTGCCAGATTGGCAAAGGCTGGTCAAGACTTTTTGAATCTTACACCACATGGTTTGGGCTATCACTCCAGTGGAATTTAAACTAGTAGCTTAAGACTGTTTCATTACCAGTTCAACGCCGCCATATGGGCGGGGTATAAATAAACTAGCAACAACAACAACATCATCATTCAGCAAGCATGTTTTTTCAGCATCTGTAGTTCTTCATTTCATTCTAGGGACTGTGGTTCTGCATGATATAGCAACCACCACTGCCATATCCTAAAATTCATTTGTTCATATGATTAGCAACTGTATGTTCAAGCATTGTGTCCTCCTTTGCTGTAGTTAGAAATACAAGCTCACAGAACTTGACTTCCCAAGGAGTCCATCAAGTTCCAGCACTGTACTGTTTTTTAGCTGAAGCAGTTCCCCCTGCCGTCAGAAAGGTCTCTTACATTGCTTTGCTGCACGGCTGAATGTAGTTTGATTTTCAATGGGTAGCTTACAGGTTTAAAAAGTTGTTACGTTATGTTTCCAACAGATATGATGAATTATTGCACATTGCTTTGGCCATTTTATAGAGAAGTAAGCAACAAGTTTTATAAGCAATTTGGTCAATCAAACTTTATACATGCAGTAACCCCGTAAATAAAGATGGCGGGGTTAAGAGATGGGGAGCTTTATAGCAGATAAAAATTGGAATTTGGATTTCCCCATACGGAGACCAAACACTAGAGCCACTAAACCATCCAGGCTGCGAGAATTCAGCCGGCTTATTTCATTATGCATGCACAATCGCAATGAGGTCGTGCTAAACAAACCAAGAAACAGAAGGTGTGAATAACTAAGGATAACAAGGAAGAAAGAGATATAATGTATAAGTAAGCTTTGAATAATGCAAATATAAAACTTCAAATAATCACAAGATTATTCATGAAATACAGTTCAGCATCTATGGATGAGGATCAGCACCTAAAAATTATGGAAAGACAATTCTAAGGTTTATAGGGGCTTGGTGTGTGGACAGGCAATTTCTTGAGATCTTTATCATAGGCATAGCTTAAACAATCCATAAAAAGGCAATGAATGTCCTGAGACTTCCTGTTTCCTTGTGGTAATTTGAAACCAATTGATTATATATATTTATAGGCTTGCAACTTGTGGCAGTTCCCTTCTTCTGTTTCTAGCTTTGTTATGCATACATACTGTGGGTGTTATGCTCCCTGAATCCAGAATCCAGAGGATTCAGACTGGGACATATCACAGGTCACCCTATGTAGGAGGAAAGCTAGCTGCCCCCCTTCTATAGGACTTGAGACGTGATCATTACATCTTCAAATCCTGGGGGGGGGGGGGGTTTGAGTCTCCTGTTGCTTTTCCTGCTCCATGGCCATGCAGGAGCATGTGACTGTAGAATCAGCCGTGGGTCTTTTAAGGGTTAGTAACAGTTCTCCAGTTGCTTGGCACTGGGAAGTCTGGCCCTGGCAGCCTTTCTGAGGCTTCCGTGGACTCTAGTTCTCGCTGAGACAACACCTTTCTACAGCTCAGCTAGTAAAACACACTTGAAACTATCCATGGTCCTGATTGCTTTTCAGTGGCATCTAGCAGCACCATCTGAATCATATCTACTAAGAAGCAAAACCTAATGAATTCAGTAAGGCTCACCCTCAGATAATCGTAGTTGGGATTGTAGAGTTTGTCAGATGTAGACCAAGTTGCCTTAATCTGATTTGTCTTACTTGAATTCACCTCAGTCTGACTAACTTTGGCCTCAACTTGCTTGATCAGATCTGTTTTCTGAGCCATCCTGCTCTGCTTTTTGAATACTGATCACAGTTCCATAACATATATTATGGCAATGGCCTCATCTTTTTAGGAGAGGTGGAGCCCAATGACTGTTCCACTGCCCCGAGGGGACATGATATTTCTCAATGGAGCTCTGGCAGTTCCCAGAATCTCCTTGTTTATTTCACCCAGTACTAGCGGGCCTGTCTATCTTCCTGTTTATGCATACTGCCTTTCTTGTTTTCAGGTAGCAGGAACTACACTTCTATTTGCTGTTCTTAAGGAATGCACTTTATTGCCTCCAAAACCTTGACCTGCGCATCTGTACTGAATGATGCCATGAATGTCTGTGATAGCAGGCTATGAGAGGAGCAGTCTTATTTGAATAGCTCAGTGGCAGAGTTGGCAGAGTGTCAGACTCAGACAGAAGACAACTGGACTCAAATTTCTGCTCAGCCAGGAAGGAGGGACAGTGTGGTGTGGCACTGAATAGAAGGTAGATTAGGATCTACTGAAAAAACAAAAAAAAAATTCCTTCCAGTAGCACCTTAAAGACCAACTAAGTCAGTTCTTGGTATGAGCTTTCGTGTGCATGCACACTTCTTCAGATACCTGAAGAAGTGTGCATGCACACGAAAGCTCATACCAAGAACTGACTTAGTTGGTCTTTAAGGTGCTACTGGAAGGATTTTTTTTTTGTTTTGACTATGGCAGACCAACACGGCTACCTATCTGTAACTAGGATCTACTGATACATTGCTGGATGAATTGCAGTAGATACGCAAGAGTTTCCAAGTCATCGCTGTTCAACAATAGCAAAAAAATATTAGAAATAATATTAGAAACACTGTAAAAAAGGGAATAGGTTTATTTAAAATAAAAGGCAATGTTAAATTTAGAATTGCGGATAGAAGATTAGAAAACGGAAGATTCGCGGGTGAGCTGAAGGAAGTCAAAATTATGTATTTGTGATAATATTGAAAATGTATGTTTAAATCTTGTTTTGGAAATTGAATAAAAATAATTTAAAAAAAACAATAGCAAAAAAATGAAATATTTATTAAAATCATAAATTAGTCTGCTGCAATGAAGATACCTTGAAGAATGAATGAATTTTTTGTTTGTTTGAAAGGACAGTGAATTTGGTATTACTAGAAATAAATTTCTGGGATGAGCATGTGCTTTGAACCTCATAACTCCCTGTGTCACTGTTCTGTGCCTGGCTGTGGCTGATGGAGGTGTCTCAGCAAATAGCCAAGTAGATTTCACAAGCCTGAAGTTTGACCACCATTGGGATAGTCCTGCCGTTCAGATGAAGAGACCTACTTTAAAACCCTACTTTAGTCAGCTATTAGTTAGTTGTCACTGGCCAACTTCAGGCTATTCACTGAATGGCAGAACACATGCATTGGATGCAGAAGGTCCCAGGATCAACTCTTGGTATTATATCCAGTTAAAATAATTAGGAAACAAGGAAAGGGAAACACTTTGCTCAAGACCCATGGGAGCCATTGCAAGCCAAGTGTATCATTTAATTAGTTAGTTGAATTTAGCAGACTCCGTACACAAAAAAAGTCCCATGACGACTTACAAAAAGTAGACAGTGCTGAATTAGATGGACAGATAACATGGATGATGTAGGTTTCCTGTGTTCACATATCTTAGCTTAGGTTTCATTTCCACTGGCGTGGCTAGAGAACTGCCCTTTTTCCTTTGCACCTGTACTGATTTGATTGCTTAACTGAAAGTGATTGGGTTTTTCCCCAATGACACGCACCATTTAAATCCATTGAATAGCAAATTAACAGAAGGATATCTCCCCCCACAACCCTACAGGCATTAAGAAGAATGAGTCACGGCTGCAAAGCCATGGGGGATGACATTGGCCAGAGGAAAAACAAATCCTGATGTGGGACGTCATCATCCACTCCCTGCTTGCATGACCAGGGAAAGGGGAACCAAAGGCTACTGTGAACCTGGCATAGGAGTCCCATTTCCCTGTAACTGTGGTGTCAAATTCCTTGATGTGGCCCTGTGTGGCCATGATGTCTGCTCTGTGTGATTTCCCTTGTGGGTGCAGTCAGTGATTTCAGCTCAGATGAGGCGGCAGTTCCCCAGCAGTGATTTCAGCTTGTGGTAGCTAGCCAGGGCTGCATACCTAGCCTAGCATCCCATCCTCGTCGCCAGTGAAGTGGAGGTGGGTTCCCACAAGCGAAGACAGAGCGATAACAGCTTTATGTTAGGTTCAAGAACCTTTATTGAACTACATAACTGGGAAACAGGGGCAAAGCAACTGCTTATATACATTCCTGAAAGCCTGGGCCACTCCCACTCTCAACATGATTGGCTGTCTAAACTTCCAAGCTGCGAATCATGACTCAGAGTTCAAGGGCCAATGGCAGAGGCCCAAATCCTGAAATGTTCTGTGACTGGACATCATGTATCAAATCAGAACACAGGAGCTCAGAATCCTTAGTCCAGACCCAAGCTCAGGCAAACATACCACTTAATACATAACAAATAGTATCTCAAAATGCTTATACACCCTATGACTGCAGACGGAACAAGGAAGACAGTTTGTCCCCAGTCTATGGTCAGAAGAAGAAAAAGGGCCTCCCTCCTGGCAAGACACTCATTCATTTAAAAAAGTTCTAAATATGCATGCAAGTCATTTCATCTTGGGATGGGATGGGATATCAACAGAACAAAATGATTGATACTTATTTGGGGGAAAACTTTTGATTACTGTAACGGCTATTATTATTATTATTATTATTATTATTATTATTATTATTATTTCCCACTCTTCCTCCCAAAGAAGCTCCTCCCAGAAATGGCAAGAATGGTTCTTTCCACCTTTTCTAAAATGTGTTAGAAAAACAGTTCTGCCCACCCCACCTCCCCCAAAGTTTACAGTGCCCTAGACAAAGGTTGCAGATGAAACAAGAATGGAAAAGCAAATGACTGTATTTATACAATCACAAAAAGTGCACAGGCTAACAAACTGCAGTGATTTGACTGGCTCCCCTCTTACCCATGACCAGATTCTCTAGGGAGATTTGCAGAAGAAAATCTGAAGATGGGACAGGAGCAAGGCTTCATTTGTCATTTGTTTATTAAAAAGTAAAATGCAACATTTAGGATTTTGGGAGAAAAGGCATAAAACATGAATTTTGAATCATTGCCTCAAGAGAAATTGAAAGACTTGGATTTGCAGATGGCAAGATGCTTACTGCAATCTGAAAGGGTCTATGCTATAATGGCAGGAAATAAAGACTATATACACTTTCTTCCTCTGTCCATCTGCCACTGTTATGGTCTTGTGTGGGGAGTGATATTATTCTAATTTGGACTGTTTGCAGGCGGATTCCACTCATTTCTCTGCATTTCTGTTTGTCACAAAGAAAGCAGAAGATAGATAGATAGATAGCTAGACAGATAGATAGAAAAAAACTACTACTGCTTTTGCTGCTGCGTAATTTAGACAATGAAGCCATTGTACTGAACTGCAACAGCTTTTCTCTGAAGATGATCTCCTGCAGTTGAGCGTAGGATGACTCTTGGGGGCTGAGTGTTTGCAGATGCTGTGGAGTAGACATGAGACATCTCAGCTACCGTAACAGAAGCAGCAGCAGCAGCGCAAGGAGGTCAAATCAGAGCAAACATTAGTCATTGCCAACGGAGTCTTAAATACCATTTTACATACCTAATAATTAGCAAGAAAAGGCCACACGAAAAGAGCCAACCTATCGCAGAACAGTGCTTTCTCAAGCAGCGTACAACAGTGAGACAGCTCAGGCACTCATCTGGCCAAAGATCATCTTTGCGTGGTAGAGAATGGGCCTTTGAACAGAACCATTGGTTGCTCTTTCTCTTGCCTCTTCTAATTTGCAATGCTGGGAATGTAATTCTAGGGTGCAAATCTCCAACTGCTTGACAGCAGAGATAGAGTAACCTGTATGTTTTGCTCATGGGGCAAACAGCAGCTTGGGTAAGGGAGGGATTTTCATCCAGGAAACAGCATGGAGGGGGAAAGTTAAAATACCCTTCCCCAGCACTGCAGTCCTGATCAAATTTATGCTCCCCCTCAGCAATCCAGTCAGCTATTTGAGAGAATAATTTGTGGCAGGAGTAGCCTTGAACGGCAGACCCTCCAAGTATCCCTATTTTACAGGTACAGTCCCGAATTTAAAGAAGCTGTCCTGGTTTCTGATCTGATCCCAGATTGTCCTGCTTTTCCTTAGGATGTCCTTATTTTCATCAAAGAAGTGTTGGAGGGTATGGAGTTATGTGATCCCTGTGCCAAGAGGTAAGTAACTATACAGTGGTACCTTGGGTTACATACGCTTCAGGTTACATACGCTTCAGGTTACAGGCTCCGCTAACCCAGAAATATTACCTCGGGTTAAGAACTTTGCTTCAGGATGAGAACAGAAATTGTGTTCTGGCGGCGCGGCAGCAGCAGGAGGCCCCATTAGCTAAAGTGGCGCTTCAGGTTAAGAACAGTTTCAGGTTAAGAACAGACCTCCGGAACGAATTAAGTATTTAACTTGAGGTACCAGGAACGAATTAAGTATTTAACTTGAGGTAGCAGGTGGCGCTGTGGGTTAAAGCCTCAGCGCCTAGGACTTGCCGATCGAAAGGTCGGCGGTTCGAATCCCTGCGGCGGGGTGCGCTCCCGCTGCTCGGTCCCAGCGCCTGCCAACCTAGCAGTTCGAAAGCACCTCCGGGTGCAAGTAGATAAATAGGGACCGCTTACCAGCGGGAAGGTAAACGGCGTTTCCGTGTGCGGCTCTGGCTCTGGCTCTGGCCAGAGCAGCGATGTCACGCTGGCCACGTGACCCGGAAGTGTCTCCGGACAGCGCTGGCCCCTGGCCTCTTGAGTGAGATGGGCGCACAACCCCAGAGTCTGTCAAGACTGGCCCGTACGGGCAGGGGTACCTTTACCTTTACCTTTACCACTGTACAACCTTTAGAAGACATCTGAAGGCAGCCCTGTATAGGGAATTTTTTTAATGTTTAATGTTTAATGATGTTTTTCTATATGTTGAAAGCTGTACAGAGTGGTTGGGGCAACCCAGTCAGATGGGCGGGGAATAACAACAACAACAACAATAATAAAGGACATCCCTATTTTCAACATTTGGAGAAATGTTGGAGGATACAGAATGGATCTTCTTATCCGAAAACAGCAACTGATTTGGTCTGGGGAGGATGGATGCTTCCAGACATTGTGGATGTTCTCTGCCCTACTGCCAATGCCAAGACAGCTAGAATGTGAGTTCACATCAGTTTAGAGTGAGAAAGCCTGTTCCTTTGTTACACGACTGATGATCTACATGCAGAAGACAACAGGCGGAAACCTGAGATTGAAAACATTGTTTTACAAACATGCTTGCAAGCTGCTTTGAATACCTAATAATGGAAAAGGGAGTGTGGGCGGGGATCTCTTTAAGTACACAAATGGTGGGAGGTCCAATCATGTGTCTCCCAATGTCACGAGTTTGGCTTGAAGGATACACGGGTGAGCTCATACACTTGTTTTCGAATACAATTGTGCAACTCGATAATTAAACGTGTGTGTTGTATACGTGTGTAATTTAAAAGAGGAAATCCTGGTTACATTCTCCCACAGTTGCAGTGAAATTAATGGGTATTAAAAAAATATATTTTTGACTAACATTCCATCAAGCTGTTGGTCAGTGTCTGCACGATACCTTCGAAATGGAGTTATTTCCATTTCAATCTATTAGGAGCAGGGACGGAAGCAGCAATGTCTGTTTCTCTCCTACAATTTTTCAATTATGGTCTCTTTTTCTTTCAGCTGAGTAGTGGTGATGGAGGAAATGAATTTTTTTTTGCCAAGATCACCACAAACCACAGGCTTCATATTTCTTCTCAACAGCAATCTCAGATTTCCGCCATGCCTAATGTTGAAGATGTAAGATATTTCTGTATGGGAGTGGAACACCAAGATAAACAAGTTTAACCGAAAGAAATCACTGAAACGCTTTGGGTGGGATCCCCCCAATGAGTCGCATTAGTGCAAGCAAGAGCTTCCATTTGCACAACAAAGATTTACCCCCTCTCCTCCTGTGCCCCTCAAAGCCCCACCCCCCAAATTGCCTTGGGTGTGTGGGTGTGTCAGGAGAACTTCCAATTTGCTCCATATGGCTTGCGCTGGTGTGGTGGTCACCTTAGCACAACACAGAATCCTACTCTTTATTCAGAAACCAGGAATGTGACAGTGATGGCTGGTGTTCATTGGGGCACTGGTAAGGCTGAAGGCATGGAGGCTAACAGTAGGTGGCGCCAGAGCCAATGACAGGCAGATTCAGTTACCTCTACAATGGCAATACTAAGTCCACGGAAGAGGAAGCTGACATCCAGTGCTGTCTACTGGCTGTAAGTAAGAAGGCAGGGCAGGCTGAGGTGCCCCATTCATACAGTCCACTAGAATGTGCTTCTCTTTTTACATGTGAAGGTTGAGCAGAACTAGCCTTCCAGTGATTTCCGAGAGATGACTCTTGATTTACAAGAGTGAAAAGAAAATCAGCCAGACACAGCACTAGTTATGGGAATAAGCTTCCGCTCGAGCTAAATTTAGCTTACTAAGAACAAGTGGAAAGGCTTTCTCCACCCCCTCCAAAGGAGGATGAATAGACAGGTCAGCTCTGTACCTGCCTTGTGCTGGCGGCAGGTAAGGACCTTTCTGTTTTAAGCAGTGTTTGGATTTTTCTTAAGTGGAGTTCAGAATGTTCCACTCGCTGATGTTGAGAGAGGGAGGGGGTCTCTTTTGGGCTCTCTGCCCTTTGTATGGCTTGCCTTCTTTCTTTTATGTTGAGAAGTCTGCCAAGATGGGATTTGCAAACGGCTGCCAATATGGGATCTGTGCCGTTTCTGCTGCCAATCTTTAATTTAGCATATGTACAAAGCTAATTTTTGGACCAGATACCGAAGCTTGGCATCCCCGCAGGCGTCAACCAGGTTATTGTGTTTGCGTCGCAACTGAACCAGATACGATAGATTGATAAATAGATCGATGGATAGACAGACAGACATAGGGAGGTGCTTTTCCTTTCACCATATATATATGTGGTCTAAACAAATGGGTGCCACGTCTTAAATCGCCTTTTTCTTAATCTCTCTCTACTGTATAGTTCAGCCTATCACATTCCCAGTCTGTGTTGCTTGGAGTATGAGCCAGCACAGACAATGAAAAACTCCCAACTCCCTACTGAGAACGTCTTGGAACTGAAATGTGAAAATGTTTCCCTCCGAAAAGGATAGCTTTCCGAAAAGTTTCTTTATAATTTTATTCAAACTATAGAGTTCCAGGTAAGAAGTAAGTCTGTTGGTTTTCTAAAAAGAATTTTTAAAAAGAATTTTAAAGGGTGAAAAGGACACATATTTTCATATACAAAACAGAACTTTTTGAATCTCCACCTTTCACTCCAGCCTTCTAACAGGAGCATTTGTGACCCACAAAGAAGGTTTTGCAAGGAATTCTCTAGAATGTACAGAATTTTACCACTGGCTCTACTGTCCAATCAAAATGCATGTGCTTCTTTCCTAGTTATAGGCTTACAAAGACTCCAGATAGACATTCCACACATTCCTTTCTTCTTGCGGACTCCAGAATTTATAGTAGGAGTGCAAACAAGGCAATGGATAAATGATTATGGACTATGGCTGGATCTCTACATGCAGCTGAATGAGGCAGGAATAAAGTGGCAGAATAGATTGTACCACTTCTGATTTCAGGTGGAGAACTTCACATTTGCGTGTAAAACAAAAAACAAAAACAACTGACCAATCAACCCTCCCTGCAAACAGAAAATCTATACATTAACGAGTGGGGATTAAACCCAGTCTTTTGTTGTGCGCGTTTTCTATTTGCATTGATTTTTATTTTGTTTTTTTGTAGCGGAGAGCAAACCTGCAGACACAAAGTGGTACAGTCCTCAGCACTATGTTACCTCATTTTGAGGATCTCAGGGCCAAAATGTCAAAGAACATGGGGTCCAAATTTTGTGGTCGCTGTCTGACGTGAATTTGGACAGAGGGGGCATTTTCAGGGAGAAACTGGATGAGAGGGGGAAAGAATTGGACTTGCCCTTCCTTACTGCAGCTTCACTGGTGAAAACACCCTCCTCTGCCCTCACATGCTACCCACCTGCTGCTCAGCAAACCCATTGTTGCAGACCTATAATTGTGGCATATACATGTCATGGTAAGACATAAGCCCAGTGAAGGCTGGTCCATTAGGGCAAGTGAGAGTTTGTTTAGACCAGGGGTCAGCAATGTGCAGCACATGGGCCAGATGTGGCCCACGAAGACCGTTTTACCTGAACCGAGCCGCCCGCTTGGCGAGTTCCCCACGCATTGCACTAAACTGGCGCAGTGCGGCGTGGGGTCTTGCTCAGCTCCGCGGGAAATTGCGTCTGCGCACACGCAGATACTGGAAATCATGTCTGCACATATCCAGACGCCGAAAATTGCTTCTGCGCAGGTGCGATTTCCGGCACCTGGGCATGCGCAGTCCGGCCCACGGCAATCTCCGTGGGAATGATCCGGCCCATGGCCGGTAAACCTTGCCGACTCCTAGTTTAGACTCTGGGTGAGAACCTGGAGGCTGCAAGGAAGGAAGTATCAGACGGAAAATGAATTGATACTGGTTTATAAATATTAGTAACTTTGTATTAATGCAACATATTTATATGCAACTGTGTATTTTTGCAATACTTTGTTTAAGTTGTCTGTTGTTGCTTCTGTTTTTTGTATACTGCAGGATTTCCCAAGCTTGAGTACTCTCTCCAGCTGTTTTTGGACTACAGTTCCAATCACCCTTGACCACTGGTCCTGCTAGCTAGGGATGATGGGAGTTGTAGTCCAAAAACAGCTGGAGACCCAAGTTTGGAAAACCCTGGTATACCATATATATAGACACACACACACACACACACACACACACACACTACATTAAGTGGTACAGAAATTAAATAAAATAAATAAATAAAAATCAATTGGTGGTCAGCTGCCTCCTCCTCCTTAGTTTGTGCTGCCCTTACATAACTCAGCAACACGGAGGAGGAGGGCAGAACAATGATTTGTGGGCTCTAGCCCCACAGCCATTTGTTCTGGCTCCCCCTACTGTTGGCCTCCCTGCCTTCTACCCTATCAGTACCAATGGGCGCCAGCCTCCCCTGCATAAACCTTGTAGCCAAGGTTGGTTCTTGGCTCGGTGGCTATGGTTTGTTAAGAGTGAAAGAAATCACAATCACTGGTTCAGACAATATGTGGTAAAGCTCCTCCAGCATGAGATGGGAGGAGTGGGAAGGAAGGAAGTGGGAGTGATTCACTTGTGTATAATAAACCATGGTTTCTTGCTCCAGTGGCGTAGTGTGGGGGGTGCAGGGGGGGCCGGCCGCACCGGGCGCAACATCTGGGGGTTAGGGTTAGGGGGCACAAATCCACGGGTTAGGGGGTGCAAATTACTTGCCTTGCCCCGGGTGCTGACAACCCACGCTACACCACTGTCTTGCTCACAAGTGATGTGTGAACATGGCCAATGCTTAGCTCCACAACAGATACAAAAGCAAATTTAGAGCGCAGTCATTATACCAGCTCCCCCCCCCCCAAATTTTTCTAATTTTTCTGCATGGTTCAGTCTACCTTGGATTTGTTTAATTTTATTATGTGTGATGTTTATTGTTGCATGGAATAATCTCCATGCAAACCTCGCTCCTGACTAAAACAGCAAGATCGTACATCCTCTCTCTCTCTCTCTCTCTCTCTCTCTCTCTCTCTGCTTAACTTTGGCATAAAGAAAAGGGTTGATTAAAAAAAGAAAGTAAAGGCAATTTTATGCACAAAATGTATTAACGATTTTTTTTTTTAATGCTGTGTTGAGAAGAAGCTGGCCTACTCTCTCACAGCAGCAAACAGTGAGCCCCATAATGAGAAAGGATTATCGTTGTGCCTGCTCTTGGAGTCTCGCTCCCCAGGCAGCCCAAAGAATGACTGAGTCATGCAGGTGATGCATTCACTGTAATGAGATGGACAAAACCTCAAAACCCACATCTAGGCTTCTAATAGAACTCCTTGTGTACCCATGCCTCTGGCAAAAGAGAAAGGGGGAGGGAGTAGGGGGAAAGAGCAGTAGCAGGAGATGAAAACAAACCCACCCAGTGTCGGGAAAAACCAAATATATATAATATTTATAAAATGGCCTGCTGTTCGTACACACTGCACAGTCATGCAGAAAACCACAGTTTGATTTCCAATCCGAGCCTCTTGTTCCCTGGGCCGGCAGGGCTTGTGAGAACTATGGAAGCAGCACACTGAGCCAGTCCTTGGGGTAGGAAAGTGCCCCATCTCATTCAACAGCTAGCCCTCTGGCTGATTAGTGAAAAGGACTGAAAAGGACTGACAAGCTCTTAAGGGAGCTGTGTCCGGTTCTTGTTGGCTGGGAGGTTGATGGTCCTGGCACAGACAGCCCCCAAGTCACAGGAGGGGAGGCTTTTCCCAGCTTTCTAAGCCCCGTTCTCAAGGCTCCGTTGTCACTGTCACAACAACCTTTCCCCATCAAGGACCAGTTGGGGCTCCCACAGGAGTCTGGAGATGGCCAGACCCCCGACCGAGAGCCTCCGAGCCTCACACACGGCATCGCCCAACTCTCCAGCACCAAGACCAGGGACAATGGAAGCCCGCTTCTCGATTGGGGTGAAAAACACAAACTTGGGAAGGAAATCCTCATAAGCCAGCAATTCCTTTTGTTTTTGTCTTCCTGGTGACAAATGGCAATTTCAAAACTTCAAGCCTTTAAATCGTGTCACGCAAACAGGCACTTTTGCTTCAGCCCTACAATGTCTCCTGCGGCGGAGGTGGCTCAGAATTTGTAAGAATTTCCTCCCCCTGTAATACTGGTTGAAAACATAGCTATTGCAAAACCACATGTCTCTAGATTTCTCATTTCTCTACAGATGGGGAATCAGCAGCCCTCCCAGAACTTGTTGGACCACATCTCACACCAGTTCCATTCAGAGGGGTGATGGGACTTTTAGTCCAGCAATATCTTGAAGGCCAGGAGATTAGCCACCCTTGCTCTTTGTGAGGGGTGGCTAACCTTTTATGACTCAGAGGAGAACTCACCCTTTGCTCAACTCCGGGGACAGCATACCAGCAGCTGGTCTGCCCCAAGGTGGGTACTGCCTCCTCATATTATCACACACCACACACATACACACACCCTTCTCAGCTGATCCACACAGATCAAATGAAAGCATTTTTGCTCATCTCTCTACTCATCCAGTGATCAATCTGCAGGCTGGGGATGTGGCAATTTGCCTGCCCATCAGGGTGCTGGGTTCCCCTTATCCCAGCATTATGTTTATTTGTTCCTCTTTTTGCTGCAGTTCCCAAGTTCAGTAGGGTCTTAAAGGTAAAGGGACCCTTGACCATTAGGTCCAGTCGTGGCTGACTCTGGGGTTGCGGCGCTCATCTCGCTTTACTGGCCGAGGGAGTACAGCTTCCGGGTCATGTGGCCAGCATGACTAAGCTGCTTCTGGCAAACCGCAGCAGTGCACGGAAACGCTGTTTACCTTCCCACTGGAGCGGTACCTATTTATCTACTTGCACTTTGACGTACTTTCGAACTGCTGGGTTGGTAGGAGCAGGGACCGAGCAACGGGAGCTCACCCAGTTGTGGGGATTCAAACCGCCGACCTCCTGATCGGCAAGTCCTAGGCTCTGTGGTTTAACCCACAGCGCCACCCGCATCCCTCAGTGGGGTCTTAGGAGGCCATAGAATTATGTTTGAGGGCACCCAACAAAGAACACAAAGCGAGAGCAATGCACTGCAGCAATGCATATCGCCCTGCAGAGGTTGAAATCTTTACCTTCCCTTAGTATGGGCCATGTAGGCTGGGGTTGATGGGACTTGTAGTTCAACAATGAATGAGGAGAGGTACTGTGTTGTCTACACCAAGCATGGAGGGAGAGACAGACAGAATTAATGTGTTCACTACAGTTAGTCAGTAAGTAGAGGAACAGCAGTAATAGCCAGGGAATGGTTTATAACCAGCCACAGCCATTTGTATTGCTATACTTTAAGAAACAGGCACATTTCCCATGTGTTAGGTTGGCTGTCTCTATTCACTTACAGATTACTTTGCTTTAGTGTCCAGTTTTGTTTTGTTTTAGAACACAGCTGAAATAGCTGGTTGATCTTACTGCTTACAGAGGAGGCTTGCTTTCTGGTGGCAATAAGGCTTCTTCCACTCACACTGTATTTTGACACTTTGGGTGCAGAAATAAAACCCCAACGACTCTAAGGGCTCTTCTTCTGCATGAGGTATGCTGGGTTTTCCAGCAACATGGCTCAAAGGCAGATCAATCAATAACAAAGCAAATCTAAAACCATGCATGTTTATAACACCTGCTCCCTGCAAAGTAAAACATCTGTGAGGCTTTAATCACTCAAAATGCCACACAATGAAGACAGTGCTTAACGTACTCAATTTCCCATCCCTAAGTTGGAGGAGCCCATTGTGGATTACTTCATGGGGGCTTGTCAGCAATGATCAGGCCGCACAGTTTCATGGTGGGGGGCACATCTGCACTCCAAACTGTGTCCCAGTTGGAGACAGCTTGCTTTGTTGCAAGGACTAAAATCAGCCAAAATGTCTTACTTCCTTAAATATCCCTTCCTTCCTTCCATCCATCCATCCATCCATCCATCCATCCTTCCATCCATCTACACACTGTTACAGAGTGACTGTCATAAATGGTTGTGCATTTAATGAATAGTCCAGTTTGGCAGACAGCCTGCAGCATTTTGAGTTTGACTAGAATTACTTTATCCATGTTTTACATATTTCACTACCTGCTACACCAGAGACACAATGTTGTCTAGAAACAAGGACTCAAGTTTTTTTATTACTTTTTCAGCAGTGCGACACAAATACATTTTGTGACATGGAACAAATTTTTAAAAACTTATTGAATTTTCCATCCTCCTATTTCTGTTAGTGTTAGCCCAGTAATGAGGCAGAATGAAATCACTGTCTCAGGCAGTGGGTGGCAAATTGGCCCTTCCTCAGCTCACCTCATTATTAGCTTTGCCCACCCATCTACCAAGGCAATATAGATTGGGCGGCTGTAACATGCTCTCCATTAATATATTTCTGAAGACCCTCCAGAAACTCTTTGATTGTGGAAACTGAAGTTAGTATGGTTAATGGTGGTGCTCCATAGATACCTCAGCAGACCACAGACCACCATTATTCTCTCAAAAACAGAGTAAGCAAATGTAACTCAACCTATCTTCAGATGTTTCCAAGCTGGCTGGGGCTGATGGGTGTTGAAGTCCACCACAGGCCTCCAAACTTGCCTTAAATTCACTCCACCTGCCCTTGACTTCAGCTGAACAAAAAATGGTTTGATTCAAATCACAGAATCATCACTTCTGCCCCAGGTGAGCGGATTCTCCTGATTCAGAACCAACAAATTCTGTAACTTGTGAAAACTTGTTGTGATTCTAAAGATATCAAAGTGTGGGCAAGAAGCATGGAGTTGCCCTCCCTTCATTTTCCAGAGTGGTCACTTTGAATTAAAAGTAAACTTGCCATTTTTCATCTGCTAACAACCTGAAGTCTCCGTCTGTACTTTTCTAAGGAGGAAAACCCTAGGAGGTTGAAAGTTGGCAGCCTCAAAAGCGTAGCCTGGGAGAACAAGCCAAATCCCAACACCCTGAAATTCACAAATTCTTCTCTGCAAACCAATTATGCCCAAGAACAAACATGTTCATGAGAACCTTTTTTCTTTTCTCGCATGTACATCATAACCGGAGTGACATAATTCTTAGATGCCTTTCTTTTGGGTTGCTCAACCGCCGCAACAAGCAACGGAGCAAATTTCAAAATAAACCCTACTTTTCCTAGTGATGTTGACAATTTCAGTCAAGCATACCTTAATGAAATTAGAGATGCAGAAAATATTTTTTGACAAGAGTCTATGAACAAAACAGCCAGAAGTGACTCCAGTTCTGTGAGAAAAGCTCACGCCGAGTGAGTGCGAAAGAGAGAGAGAAACTGGGGAGAAATGTTGATAATTGGATGGTATGGTTTTGGCAGGAAGAGGCGTGCTTTATTAACCGTCCACACTAGAAACATAACTTTCCAACTATTAACAGTTTTTACTTGCCAAGAGAAAATTATCAGTTCTGATTAAAATATAGTTCCCTCTACCTACAATTAATGACTACATAGTCTTATATAAGCAAATGAGTATTCCTTCATATCTACACGTTAAGGCACAGCATGAAAGGCAAGTGCAGAGCAGCAAAGGGAAAAACCAAATCAAAACTTCTTAAAAGTATCACTGGTGTGCATATAAAGGATACCAAAACAAATAGGGGGAAATCTTATATAATTGAACCGTTTGTAAAGCTAACCAGACACATTTACACAGAAATCCATTGGTTTCCGTGCCACATAGCCTATCATATTGCTCTCTTTACAAAGAAACAACATTTTTAGAGTCAATTCTAAGAAAAGGCTTAGTTTCACACCCTTTGCCTTTGATGATTTCTTGTTAGATGACACCAAAGTTGCAAAGGCAGTGTCCATATTTGTTTTGATAGCTTCAAATAAAAGGCAGAAGCTTAAAGAAGTTGGTGTGAGGGAAGAGAAAGCATATGAAAACGGTAAAAAATTAAATATCATAAATGGCAAAATTATATATCTAAACGTGGAGAAATAAAGGTTTTGAGATACGTTTTAAACCCAGCTGAGTGTACTCTGGCACATTCTATCTTCTGTGCTATTGTTTTATATTTTTGTCATGGTTTATGAGGTTGCTTTTGTGCTGGTGTTTCCACAGATGACGTGACACAGGGGTATGAATAACTGATTTCCGTAAAAACATCCTCCCACACTTACTTGGGAGTAAGTTCATTTGGATTCAGTAAGGCATACTTCTGAGTAAACATGCCTACGAGTGGGGTGCACAACAGATGTCTTGGCTGCTACTGATAATTCAGTTGTGGCTTTTGTCATTGAAAAATGCAATTTTGCATTGTCTTGAGCATTAGAATTTAAGAAGACATAGAAGAGTCCTGCAGGATCAAACTAAAGACCAGTAGTGATTAAGTGGGGCCACTTAACTGACCTCCTGGTGTTGCTGTGGCTGCATCTCACTGACCGCTCCTTCCAAAGGCCTGTCTGTTCCAGCATTCAATGGCCAACCTATACGAAACTCACAAGCACAACATGAGAGCAACAGCCCTTTCCTGTTGTGCCCCAGTGAGTGCTATTAAGAGGCAATGCTTATTTATAATCTTATGTTTATATATCCCCAGTTCTCTTCCATCATGAAATCCTCAGCAACCCGTTTGGTCACTTTTTGCAGCAGATCACCTCTCTGAGGCTCTTCTAAAGTCATGGCTGTGGCAAAAAGACTTTTTTCAAATACTGTATACCCTTTGCTGGTATCAATCAGAATTATACAGCTGTATTAGGTGGCAATGGATTATGAGTTGCAATTTAAAGCATTAACTAGTGTTAAAGTAATTTAAAGCATTAACTAGAGTTATTCAGCATATTCCTCACTTAGACAAATTAATGAACTTTAATTGGTTCTGGATTGTCCTTTTCAGAACTACCATTTTCTAACGCTGCAATAATAACAACAACAACAACAACAACAACAACAACAACAACAACAACAATTCCTTCCAGTAGCACCTTAAAGACCAACTAAGTCAGTTCTTGGTATGAGCTTTCGTGTGCATGCACACTTCTTCATGCACTATCTGAAGAAGTGTGCATGCACACGAAAGCTCATACCAAGAACTGACTTAGTTGGTCTTTAAGGTGCTACTGGAAGGAATTTTTTTTGTTTTGACTATGGCAGACCAACACGGCTACCTATCTGTAATAATAATAATAATAATAATAAATAATAATAATAATTCCTCGATCAATCCATTCTTGCCAAAATCTTTGCCACGTTCACAAAGGCTGAGATTACTGACTCCGAGCATTGGAAAAATATCCCAAATTAAGAAATGAACCTGAGATTACAGAAGGCAGATTAAATGGGATTAAGATCTCAACTCCTATCTCTCTTTAAAATTCCTTTGCCAAGGAAGGGGATTCTGTGGGATAAATTACATGGCTTATTATGCTGAAATGTAAATCTTATTAAATACACTTCAGTACTGTGGCACAGGGCCTTAGAAACTTAACTGGCAAAGTGGTTAAGTGGGTGGAATGACTAAGATTAGCACAGACCCATTTTCCCCTTAATGAAGTGGAACCATATCCTCAGAACGAAATAATCCCCTTCAAGAGAACATTTTCTTTTAATTTGCAAATCTTGCTGATTTTATTATATATACTGTTTCAAACTAGACAGGAGCTTAGAACCCAAGAATGTTCTTGCCAGCAAATGTCCCCATTCATTACCTTCAGAACTGAATGTCCCACACAATAAGCAGCAAAAAGGAAGAAATAGAATTATAATATAAAGACCACTTGGGAGGCAGGAGACAGAAGGAAAAAACAAAAGTGGCTATGGAAAAAGTAAGTAGGAATTATGCATAGGAGGTTACAAAACCCTCACCCAAATTTCTATAATTTGCACAAGTCTGCATTATCATGTTGTAGTGTGATCCTTTTTTGCTAACACAGCTTGATTTACTAAAGCCTTTCTAGATAAGGCCCTCATGACTGGAATATCATTGAGCTTTTGGGTAATGGCAGAAGAAGAGCTATGTCTTTTATCTGTTTTTGTGCTGGGTTATTCTTTAGATATGCTATGTGTGCATTTCACATTCTGTTTATGAGTTGCTCTTATCTCCACTGATGTTAACCCACACCCTGCAACCTTAAGGTAAAGAACATGATATGAATCCCAATAAAAAAAGTAAAATAATACTAAGAGAAGATTGAATTTTCATGAGGTTCATTTTTCATTTTGAAAATCTAAAAAGCAGTATTATATTGATAAATTCTTTTTCCCCCCCTTGCAAGATGCCTGTCTTCCATTTTGTATGTTGTGGTTCTGAAGTGAAACTACATTTCAGATTTGAAATCAATATATTTTCAGTGATTTTCAGTGTAAGTTTTTTTACCAACCTTTCCCATAGCTATTCAGGCTCTTATTTGGCTACTCATTAATTCCCAAGAGTTCTGTATGAGAGGACATACTATGGTATTTCTTGCTGTGTATCTGATGTTCAGTGCATGACTACTAAGTTTTCCATGTAGCTTTTATTATTATATTATTATTATTGGCTTGTTCCTCCTTGGCCTGAAGCAAAAATTTCCCTTCCCTCCCTCTAGCCGACTTCTGTCAGTTTAGTTTATTATATTAATATATTGCTTCAAACATCCAGAGGTACCCCAAAGTGATTTTACAATATTCAATATTCAAATAAAAGATACACATGAAATTCAATAAAATTGGGAATTGGAACAATCAGAATTAGAACTGTGGGTATTGGTTGTAAATCTAAATTGAATTAATTCTTCACTTTCCTTGCATTATAATATTTTGCTAGAACATTAGCAGTGGCAAAGTTTTTATCGGTGGTTGCAATAACAAATGATCCTTATATTCTAAACAAAATGCTTGTTTAACCTGGAGGTAGGCTGTATGAATTGTGTATTGCTTTGTAATGATTTGTTGGGTCTCTGGACCGTAATAAAGATTGTTGTTGTTATTATAATATTTTAAAGAATATTTATTTATTTCAATAGTTTATATACCACTTAATAACTACCATATTTCTCTAAGCGGTGTACCATAAGGATACAGCTTACAACTTTTAAGTCACTTAAAATAAGATATAAAAAAAGAACTCACTGGAAGGGAAAGTGAGGCAGAGAGAAGAAAACATCATCAACATCAACAACAGCTGATACCCAAGTGCCTAGCAATATTGGGTGCTTCAGAAACAATAATTTCGTGTTCTTGCTAGGTAGAAAAAGCAAGCCTGCTATGGTGGCGGCTTCTTGGCCAGGAGCAGAGGGCAATGGAATGCTGAAGGAAGCCCTCCAGAGCCTCGGTTGGTTATCAAAACCACTGACCACTACAGACCCAAGGAAGCCTTTCTACATGCGGTGCCTCATTAAGAGGCTAATTTGTGAACCTGCCGAGAGAGATGTTCCCTATCTGTTTTCTAAGCTAATGTTTCTCCATTATTACTGGGAGGAATGAGTTATTTCCAAATGACAGCAAACCACTGACAGCCTGATAATGTCTTCTAGGGACCTCAAGGGAGCATTTAGTAGCCGTGTCCCTCAAGCTAAATCACAAGATCTTAATAAAGGTTTGGGCATGTTCCTAAAAGGCGGCAAGTTTTCCCTGTAGGGAGATCAGATGCTCTTAACATCTCATAATTTTATGCCCTAAATTATTACACCACAGTAACCTCAGGAAGTTACACATTAATTGCAAAATTAGCGTTCAAGTTTTGCATGCTAATTAGCAGTAGCAGTCTATTTTCTTTATAGTCAGTATGTTATGGCCTGCCTTATCAAAGACTCAGTATTCACTGCTATTTTTCCCCGGGTATTTCCAAGCTGTACATTTTTGTATTTACCCGATTGTATGTCCTTTCCCCACAACTTTTGGGGAGAATAACTAAAAATTGCATAACCATTATGTTTTTTTGTTCACATTAAAAAAACAACAACAACCCAACCTATTAATCCATATATACTCCCTAAATATTAAGCTAGCTGTCATTTTTTATAATAATATTGTTTCCAAGGATTTAAAAATCTCACTTGTTAGCCATAAAACAGATTTCTGCTAACAGCTATAAAATCTAATTTAAAGCCTTCTGGCATTAGCTAAATAGCTGAAGCAAATTTCTATCTAGCTATGCTGAACATCTTGTTACTGTTGTAAATATATAAAATTCCCTTTGAAGTGATAAAGGTTCAGTAGGATAAATGGGGTCTCTGGAGTCCAATCATTGTAACATCTCTGAGGCCTAACAAATGTTGTTTACATATTTCAAGGATTATGTTTCAAGTTTAAATAAACAGATTAACCCATGTTTACACGCATTAATTTACCCTTTTATATTATAAAAATGTAAATTTAATTGAGCTGTATTTTCAGGATGTAACAAATGGCTTTACGTTTTCTTTCCCCTAGAGGAATGAACTGCATTAAGTCGGATGATCCAGTTAAAATAAGGGGCTTGCCAGATCCCATAATCAGCTCCTGATCACAGGATTCAGAAAGATCGCATCCTGCCAGATTGTCTAGCACATGCCTGTTCCTCCCCAGCCCTGGAAACACAGCCCAGTCCCCCAGGGAGAACAATGGGATTTCTGAATAGTCAATAGGATTTGATAGGACTCAAATCCCCAGTCATGGCTGAGACATGGCAGGTCCTACCATTAAGCACAATGACGCAGCTGCCTCAGGCAGCAGATATTTTGGGGAAGCAGCAGCAAAATGTTGGGGGATAGTGTTGTGCACACCACATGGCCTGCCCTATATCCCCATAAGTCAGACTACTGCTGTCAGTTACAGATAGGTAGCCGTTTTGGTCTGCCAGTAGTTGGTTGGCCAGTAGCACCTTAAAGACCAACTAAGTTAGTTCTTGGTAAGAGCTTTCGTGTGCATGCACACTTCTTCAGATACACTGAAACAGAAGTTACCAGACCCTTCTATATAGTGAGAAGGTGGGGAGGGGTATTACTCAGAAGGGTGGTGGGAATGGGTGATTGGCAGATAGCTGTGATGAGCCTGTTGACGACTCTTAACAACTGCAATAGGTCTTATAGGAAAAAGCACTGCTCTCAGTGGAAGACACTGACCCATCATCAGATTCAGTTGTCATTCTGGTCAGATTTTGTACCTGGAACGGGACGAGGTGCCATCTCGACTTTCCGCTCGGGCAGCAAAATGTCTTGAGTCAGCCTTGACTCTTAAAAGTAGGAGTAAGCTGCAGTAGCATCTCCTAACTTGGGAGGTGGCTGTCACTGCCATCGCCATAACGTCTGCTTCATTTGTAAGTTCCTGGCAAGTTGTGACTGAGGCTCTGGGTGCATGCTGGCCCCTGGCCAATGCTTGGTGTCCATTTGAGCATGTGAAGGGGTCTGCAGCTAGCCCTCTACATTTGGAGCCCAAAGGGTGCGCCATGCTTGATTTTTTGCATCAATCTTGTTCATTAAATAGACCCTCCGAGGCTCCAAACATGGCCCAGTGTCAGCACGCAACAGCCTAGGCAGGTTGCAGGGCCCCAGCAGCTCAGTAGGCCCCACTCCTGTGCAAAGACCTTTCCTGGATGCATTCCCACTTTACCTCCCTATTCTAACCAGAGAAATGTTGGCATTATGGAGTTATGAGATCCCCGAGCCAAGGAGTAACTATTCAACCTTTAGAAGACATCTGAAGGCAGCCCTGTATAGGGAAGTGTTTAAAAACATCTTTAATATTTTATTGTGCTTTTATTGGAAGCCGCCCAGACTGGCTGGGGCAACCCAGTCAGATGGTTGGGGCATAAATAAAAAAACATATAATTATTATGGAATAGGATGTCCCTATTTTCATTGGAGAAATGTTGGGGGTATGCATTCGATCCTCCAAATGGTCATTCAAAATTACGCTTGGAAAATACTTTTAAGTATAAACAGTTTTTCTAGCTAAGGCATCGATGAGCACGTAACAATACTATTTTTATGTGAGTAAGTGCTGCTTTCTCTGCTCTGAAGCTCCCAGTCTCCCTTTCCTTCATGATGGCTTCCAAAAAATAATCGTTGTTAGAGGACTAGCTTGATCACAGCAAAAAAATAAATAAATCAGAACTGTAGAGCACTTCTGTGTATTAGAACCACAAACTACAGGAACCACAAATAATAATAGAAGTAGTGACAGTGACTCACACATACCTTCATTGGACCTTAGATTATGTGTTACAAAATAATTCAAACTGACTCAACAGTTCAAAGGAACTACACAGGTTAAAGCATAAAGGACCAGGGATTGCAAATCAGGAACCAGCAGCTCATTCTCAGCACCACAAGAAACGATGGCGGGTTGCTAGAGGATGGCGTCTGTACATTGCTGTTTTTCAGCAGATCCACCATGGATGGCACAGAAGAATGCCAAAACCAGCTCTGGAAGCAGTGCCAAGTAACATTTGGAACCAATAGGGTTCCGCCTGTTCTTATAAAGCTGCTGACTTTGGCCTGGATCCTCAATCTCTGCAACGGATTCTCGAGTCCAGACAAAGCTGATCGGCAGCATACCCCTGCTTCTTTATTCCAAACTAACAGCCCAGTTAAAATAGTGGTGGAGAATCCTCATTATTTCCTGCTTCCACGCTGCAGATGGAAAGCTACAACCGAGAAAGGGAAATTATAGAAGATCGCAATGTTAGTTCAGTTATCGTGGGGAAACTTTGGACAAGCCACAGCCTCTAACTCCCAGAGCTCAAAAGACCAAGACCAACACTACATGACTACAGAATTCTTCCTGTTTGTGCCATAGCGGAAAGGCCAATGATAGAACGCTAAGAAACAGCAGGCAGGCAGATCTGGGTTGGCTAGCACCCCTGCTGAACCCAACATGTCACTTCAAAGATCTATCTAGGGAACTAACAGAACACAATTTTTAAGGGATATCCTAAACTCAAGTATTACATCTAGTTCAAAGGCAAGAGTTTTGCTGCGGCAGAAATCATTGCAATTAACTGTTTTATTGAAGGGTGTTTTGTGGCAACACAAAAACAGTCTTAATATAAATTAGTATTAAAAGTAATGTACTACAGTGGGGATCTTGAGTAATTAATTATGTGACTGCATTATCACAAAGTATATCCAGCCTTCAAGAAGTCAAAAAATAGATCTTGATGCAGTCAAGCCTCTTTTTAGGTGCAAACACAGAAAACAGTAGGGTTCTGCTTATCCTTTCACAAAGGGTGAAAAGTACTATTCAGATTCCATGGCTAGGCTGGCCACTCTGTTTGCAATAAACAGGAAGACAGTTGAGTAATTTCCCCAAATAGCATTTGGAGACAAAAGAAATGGTTGGCAGCCTTCATATATTTCCGAGATATAGCATTGACAGCAACATTGACAACAACAACAACTAGGACTGATGGAAGGCATGCATGAGCTTTGCCAGCCTCATATGCAGAGAGTAAGGTGGGCTAAAAATGATAGTGCTTGTTTTAATGGTATCTAGAGATGCTTGATAAGTGCATCCCCCTATACCTGCATAAAACATTCTCTTGGACCAATGTGCAGATTGGAACTTAGGTATCCAACCGATTTTGTACTTCTGCTGCAATGCAATTTTTGGCAGTTTTACAGCACCAAACCATGTATTTTAAATATAAACTATGAGAGGAAATGTATATCTCAATATAAATGGAGACTTCTTCTTTTTTTCAAGTAGCTTAATGCAGAATCAGAAAGCACTGGAACGTATGTGCAAAAAATGCAAAAGCCAGAAATAGACAGATTAATCTAACCCTAGTAGGAACAGCAGTAAGCATACAGTATATAAAGAATGTATGATGAAAACATGGTTATATTTAACTGTGGATGTTATTTTAAATCATGGAGATTAAAAAAAATAAATCTGTTATTAATACATATTTCTTATTAATAACAATAGTAGTAGTAAGAAGGATGCAATTTAGACATTTTTAATTGTGCTGCTTTACATTACTTTTTATTTTGAAAAGTGTTTCCCTTCCCTTCAACCACTGGTCCATTGTCTGCACTGACTGACAGCAGTTCTCCAGATGTTCAGCTAGGCAGCTTTTCTAGGTCTATCTGGAAATGCCAGGAATTGAACGCAGGACCATTTGTATGAGAAGCATGTGTGCAAAGTTGTCAGGCATAATTGGTGGGCCCCCATTTATTGTGTAGAGTCATGAGCTACCTAGTCTATGTTTCAAAGGAAAGGTCTAAGCATTGCTCTAAAACACGATAATATAAGAATGCCTTCCATTTTATTTGTATAACCATACAAAATTTTCTGTAAATGTGTACCAAGCCTTTCTCCCTGCCACTGCATTCTAGAAATTATCTCCATTGTGTCTCAGTGAAAGTCAGTTTGGATATTTCTGAACCTCCAGGGAAGTGCCAACTAAAAGAAGAAAAATGTCTGTAACAGAAATAAAGTTTTTTTGTTTTTTAAAAAATAATCAAGCCCCCCTCCCCCAATTTAACTCGTTAAAAAAATTGCTGATATTCTGACCTTCTCCCCAAATTCTTTCAAGAGGAAGATGCTGAGTAAAACAATGGGAACAAAAAACCCATTTATTGTCAAAAAAACAAACATTTATTGTCAGCATTACCAATCAGGAATGGCGGGCTTTCTAAGGCCATTAATAAGGTCATGAAAACACTTTATCACCTATGTGAAAACATATATTCAACAGAACTCTTCATGGATCAAAAAAAGCGTTGCACTGTTTGCCGATATAGTTCACTTTGCTGAGACTTCGATTCCCCAAATCGGATTGAAGAAATTTCCCCAAGCTGCTTTTAATAATAGCAAGAGACCTGGGAATGTCCTGCTCCCATTCTAATTTTCTATTTCGTTCGGAGCGTTGTTACCGCACCATGTGTCTGTGTAGGTTTAATCATTCTCTATCTTCTGCTCAGCTAGCTTTCTCCCCGTAGAAAGGTACAATTAGCTGCTGCACTAATTTATAATAAATAAAACAAAGATCTTGGTTTGTTTTTTTAAAAAACCCCTCCAGTTATCAGTGACTCTCGTTGTGAAGTGCTCGTTGAAATTCTCACTATGGGCCCAGAGAAATACCTGATGCATTGACAAATCCCAACCATTTGGCTTTGTTATAAACAGATTATCATCACATAATACAGGAAAACGGTCGGCTTTAATTGAGGTAGCCAGAGATTTACAAAGCCCACCGCAGCTTTTTCCTATTGATGCTGATAAAGCTCGGAATGAGCTTGCCTGCATTTTCTCTTACATATATCACAACTGACCCAGTTTATGATTTTATCTCATGCCTGCTATACGCATTCCCCTTCATGAGCCAGGGATAAGAAATGAGACATTGGAGGACTCCACATTAAGATAGTGGGTGGTGTAAGGCAGAGATGGGGAGCCTTTGGACCTCCAGATGCTGCTGCATTCTGACTTCAATCAGCCTTGCCCAACAAGGCCAATGGTCTGGGATAATAGGAGCTGAGGGCATCAGGTTCTCCATCCTTGGTGTGGCTCTACTTACAGCCGCCGAGTGGCTCTAGTAGGGGTAGTCAAGATGGTCCCTTGCAGAAGTTGCTGGACAACAATTCCCATCATCCAGGACTATTGGCCCTGCTGGCTGGGGCTGATGGAAGTGGTTATTCAGCAACATCTAGAAGGCACCATATTGGCTTCCCCAGCGCTAGTGGTTTACCTGATTGTCATAACATGCATTGGAAGAACAGAGCCAGTTTTTCATTTCTGGAACAGAGGGTAATAGTCAGCTAGATTTTACTCAGAGTAGGCCTTTTGAAATGAATGGTCCTAACTTCCTCACGTGTATTAATTCCAATGGGACTACTGTGAATAAAATCTACAAACAAGTAAAGGCTTTAAATCAGGGTTTCCCAAACTTGGGTCTTGTTCGGGACTGTTTTGGGACTACAATTCCCATCATCCTTGACCACCGGTCCTGCCAGCTAGGGTTGATGGGAGTTTAAACGGACAACAAGAACATAATGATTTTATTGAGATTTGGTACTCATTTATTTGCCTTTGACAAAAGGGTTCTTGCATTTTTTATTTGGGAGCCAAGGGGGAAGAGGGATATTACTTTGGCTTTTGCAATCATTGTTATTTATTGTCTTGTAATAAAATAATAATAATAACTTGCAAGAGAAAGACAGCAAAGCACACTTAGCTGAATGCCACCCATTATCTGGAAGTAGCAAGCAAGCCCCAAATGTCGGCAAAATTCTGCTGGTTGGTTGGGTTTCCTAACAGGTTGACAGGTGTGGTTCTAAAAAACTTGTCCTTGCTTAATGGGCTGCCACCTGTCCTTCCCTATACAGTGGTAACTTGGGTTAAGAACTTAATTCGTTCTGGAGGTCCGTTGTTAACCTGAAACTGCTCTTAACCTGAGGTACCACTTTAGCTAATGGGGGCTCCCACTGCCGCCGCACGATTTCTGTTCTCATCCTGAAGCAAAGTTCTTAACCTGAGGTACTATTTCTGGGTTAGCGGAGTCAGTAACCTGAAGCATCTGTAACCCAAGGTACCACTGTAGCCCACACACCTGACTGCACGTATTATTATTAATTAAATTTGTATACAGCCCTTCATCTGAAGATCACAGTGTGGGTCAAACATAAAAATTCACAAAGAGGACACAAAATACATCATAAAACAGAAACAAACCAATAAGCTCCCTCCCACAAACAAATGTTAAAGGTCATAGAATGTTTATCAACCAAAGTCCTGGCCATAGAGAAATGTTTTCGCCTGGCGCCTAAAGATATGTGATGAAAACACCAGGCGAGCCTCCCTGGGGAGAGCGTTCCACAAATGGCGAGTCACCTCAGAAAAGGCTTGTTCTGATGTTGTCACCCTCTGGAGGCACACAAAGAAGGGCCTCAGATGGTGATTGCAGGGTCTGGGTCAGTTCCTATGGGGAGATACACTCCCAGAGATAATAACTATTTAAAAGGTAATTTGCTTTATTAAATGTGATAACTCTGTACTTGGAGCTTGCTGGGCTCATCTGTCTAAGGACCATAATGCCACAGTGCTGAGTTTTTACTCCCTAGGCCCAATGAGAAGCAACCAGCAATTCATTTAGCACCAAAGTAAGGATTCGGGCAGAAATATTGCCGTGTTGACCTTATCTAGGAGCTGTAAAGAATCCTTTCTGCTGCTTTAAAGGATTGAAGTGTTAACAATAGAAGACGATGCTGCCCTAGAAAGCATTCTAATAAGAGCAACAGTTTGATCCCTAAAGGAACGAACAATGAAGCCTCTATTCAATCCACTCTGGAAGAAGAAAGAAAGGATGACATACGGAAATGGACACACTCTGGAACAGGAAAAAAGGCTATTTTCACTCGGGAAAAGAGAGAGTTGGGAGAGAAATAAGCATACTAAAAATCCACTGCTCCACATATCTGGGTTTATATTCCTGCAGCAAAAGAAACCACCAATTCAAAATTAGCGTCTTAGCAGTATGATGGCTATTTAAAAACGACGACAACAATTTGCTGCTATCCCAGTTGGTGCATGTGTCTTAGACAAACCCCAGGCTTGACTTTGCTGTCACTCCTCATGTGGGCATTCTCTGATAGTCTGAACCAGGGTCAAGATCACAAAAAAAAAAAACCACAAGAGAGGGGGTCATAATGAGCCTTTGCCTGCATTTAAGCATTTCTGAAGATCAGCAGCGATATGAGCACATGCCAATGTGCAACTGATCTGCGAGATCTGCATTGATATGCTCCTGTACAACAGCCTTCCAAGTACTGCTTGCAATTGGAAACAGAGCTGACAGCACCAGGATATAAATTTGTGTGAAATGGCTTGATTTCTATGCACCGCTATATCGCGTGATATAATAATCCCATGTAACATGATGGAGAATGTATTGCTTACCTTCCTATTTATAGCAACACCATCTTCACAATCCAGCACAGCACAATCCACATTGACAGATGAGATTTTCCGTATCTTCCTCTCGTCGTCAGCTGGCACGTAGAGAACAGCCCTTCGGGGTATGTAGCTACGAGACGGTGTCAGGCAATAACCAAGCTTAGGAGCAGGAAAAGGCAGAAAAGGACTCCTTCTGTAAAAAAAAGATGAGCTCTCTATTAATCTCAGGCTGTACTTCTTAAACGCTTTCAAGAAGTTCCACTGCCACTTTAATTATTGACAAGAACGGCTTACTTTGTTAACATCTGCATGCCGCCTTAACTCCAAGGGTAAGTAAAGGTAAAGGGACCCCTGTCCATTAGGTCCAGTTGTGACCGACTCTGGGGTTGCGGCGCTCATCTCGCTTTATTGGCCGAGGGAGCCGGTGTACAGCTTCCAGGTCATGTGGCCAGCATGACTAAGCTGCTTCTGGCGAACCAGAGCAGTGCACGGAAACACCGTTTACCTTCCCGCTGGAGCGGTATCTATTTATCTACTTGCACTTTGACATGCTTTCGAACTGCTAGGTGGGCAGGAGCAGGGACCGAGCAACGGGAGCTCAGCCCGTCGCGGGGATTCGAACCGCCGACCTTCCGATCGGCAAGTCCTAGGCTCTGTGGTTTAACCCACAGCGCCACCCATGTCCCTTAACTCCAAGGGTAGGTAGGGGTATCCAAAAGGTAAATCCCCAGGTGATGTGATGTAGATCAGCAAACATTTCTGACTCCCAGTTGATTAACCATGGTAACAAAAAAATACATGCACTTTATATCACCTTGTTGAAATCAAGAAATCGGGGTTGGAGGCAAGGATGACAAGGAATAATTTGTGTGTGTGGAAGGACGCTCAGTTCAGTTCTGGTAATCAAAACAAAGTCCTGGATTCAGAATCGTATCACGCTAAGCATATCTCATACAGCACTTCGTCAAACAGCACATAGTTAAGTTATGGAAGTCACCTACAGAGAATGCAGTGATGACCACCAACTTTGATGGCTAGTGTAAGCTCTCATGACGTTGATGTCACTGTGTCACGGAAGGTCCATAGCTCAGTGGCAGAGGGCCTGCCTTGCATACACAAGGTCCCTGGTTCAACTCTTGACACCTCCAGTCAAGGCCAGTGCTGAAGAACGGCTGCGAGCTTAGTGTAGGCAACACTGAGCTGGCAGGACTAATGCTCTGACTCGGTATAAGGCATTGTTCTTTGAGTTCAAGCTGATGACTAATTGAGACTGCACACACATCTACCTGCTAGTGAGCATCACTGAATTATGATGGAGCTGACTTCCAGTAGACATGCATAGGATTGACCTGTAAATGTGACAGCTAACATTGGCCAAGGACATGTGATGCCACTGCTGCCCATCTGCCCATTTGCAAAGCCCAGAGCAACATGGGTCCAGGATATCTCAAGGACCGCCTGAACTCTTATCATTCGGCTCAATCACCAAGATCCTCTGCAGGAGCACCTTTGGACGTTGCCTGAGTTGGTGAGGTTTGTTTGACAACAATGGGGAATGAGCCTTTATTGTCATCAGCCCAGTCCTGTGGAACACCCTGCCCATAGAAATTCAGCAGGCATCTGCTGAAAACCTTTCTGCCATGTCTCTGCAGGCAGTTAAGAATACATCCCCAACAATGGTCAAAAGATGCTTGCTTTTAATTATTTTTACTTGGTCTTAACTGATTATGATTTTATTGTTTGGTTTTATCTTTATATTGTTGTAAACAGCTAGGTATTTTATGACACAGCAGTATATAAATATTTTTGCAAACAAACAAACGAATGCCAACCATGACCCAGAGTCACCATCACAGCAATTTGCAATCTTGCGATCTCCTCCACTGAAGACAGAAAGCATTACAGGGCCACAGATGCAATCATTGGGCAAATTAAGGGGAATAGTTTTGTTTTACCTATATCCCCACCCAAGTCTTGTCTCCTGAAGTTTCTCAGGATGATGGGTTTATACCTGGTCCCTAGGACACTGACTTGTTCTCCTCCTGACTCTCCATTTCTATAACTAGGGCTTTGCTGCTTTGGCAACTTCAAAATTCTACACTTCAGTATCTCAGATTTTTTGCTTAGAAGAACTGGGTTCTGCAACCTGTGGGAAGTGCTCAAATTAAGCACCTACTTGCTGGTTTCGAGTAACGCATTTTCATTCTGCAGTTAAGTCATAGCCAAGGGAAGATGGTGCATCTTGTTCCAGGTTCCCTCTGACCGCCCCTGCCAGTTTCAGAGATTCCCCAGGCATTGGCAATGACATGAAATTATAAAATGCCCCCATTTACGCAACTCTCTCGTATGAAAAAGAAGAACATTTAAATGGTTTGTAACAAACACCAACAAGTCTTGGGCACACAGGCAAGTGAGCCAACTAGAGAATCAGACTATTCAGAGCTGCAGAAAAGGCTGATTTTTGCAGACTAATAACCCCAGCTATTGGCCTAACATTTTAATCATTTTGTTCCAATGGCTTGTTTCTCACAGAATTAGCAACAATGAATGGCTAAAATACCTCAGATCATATATGTCTAATTGCAGTCAAGAGCAGCTCTTGTCTGCATGTACATTTCAATTTACCTCTGGGGATAATGTTTGTTAATTGTATTTCTTTTATATGCTGGTGGTGGAGGGGGGGAGAAAGCTGCTTACTCAAAAAGGGGCTAAGTGTTCCCTTCTATCCCTTTGTTCGCACAAGAAGCTAAAGTCACTTCAAGAGGCACTTAATCCCATCATCCATGGTTACAATTGCCTTACAGCGTCAGTCAAAAAGAATCCGAAGTAAATGCAGCTATATTATGTAATTAAAAGAAATTCAGGTAGTTATTGCCAGGGGCACTTTCCAGGTCCAAATACGTAAAATGGCACTGCAGGGATCCTAAATACTGTAGTGTTTTAAATCTGGTCAACCACAATATCGCACAGATCAAGAGGAGGAATATGCAGAAAAGGAAAACGCCTCTCTCCTAGTGTGCATTGTGAAGCAAGAGGAAAGAGGAGGGACTTTCTGACCTTTGAAGTGGCAAGAACCTACAGAAGCCCATCTGAAAAGGGAAATAAAAATATCAAGAGGAAGAGAAACAAACAGACTTATTACAGAAGGCCCCAGTTCCAATTGTAATTGTTAAAAACGATGTAATATATAAAAAATTGAATCATCTTTAATGCTTTTGTTCAGGTTATCCAGTGTTCAAAATACATATTTCCTTCACTATTGCGGAGGAGCCTGGCATAGCATTTGATAGCTGCCTGTAAAGCGCTGATCTTAAAGAGATTTACTAGAAAGTTTAGTGTCACGAGTCTAAAGTTAATTTCAAGGAATTGGTGGCCAATTAAGGAAGCAACATGTTTGATATCCAGATGTTTCACAGCAGTTGATCTAGCAACTCCAAATGGTGTGGATTTAGCAACATTCTCTAATTAAGTTGATACAGAAACCAAAACCATGCCAACCAACATATCAAACACACACCTTATATATATAGTTTTCCTGCTTTTCCCCCTTATAACAAACAACTGCTTGGAAGTTTTGTTTTTTCAAAACAATGTCACAGCCTCCTTTTCCATCAGATTGTTTCAGTGGAAGATTAGAAGCTGGGTTCTGAGGGTTTGGGGAACTTGAGCTTTTAAAAACACAACCTTAGAAACACGATTCAGTTCATAATATGGCCTCCATAATGAGCCTCATATTCTGCTGTAAATAAGAGATTGACTCTGCTAAAACAGATGGGCACAAACAGGTTCAAGCTGACTGTAAGTGAAATCAGCACTAAGGACAGTGTCTCCAGTTGAAACTGCCTACAGTGATTAAAATAGCTATTACAAAAGCCCGAGAAAGTACACAGTCCAGTGCAAGCAACAGAAAAACATGGGGGGAAGGGGCTAGTAATGCTATTTTTAAAAATTAACCCCAGCAATGACAAACCCTGGATCTCAAAAGAACAGATTGGGATCGGTGACACCACAGAGCAGTTGCCTGCTGGAAAACCAAACCGGTAGCAAGAGAGAAAAAGGGAGGCTTCCAAGTGACCCTCTGCAAATAAACTGCTAAAATAGGTAGGTTTATTCTTACTGGAGATATAAGAATATAAACGGTGCATGAAACATCACTGGTTACCTTGCTGTTGTTTTAAAGGATGCACAACAAGGCAGCAGAGAACCCGAGCTGAAACAATAACACCAATCAAATGTTTTAATCTAAAGTCTTTGTTTATTTTTTGTGACACTTTAACAACATCCTCCATACATTTACTTGGATGCTAAGTTTCCTGATTTCAAATGGAACCTAAGTCTGCTTATAACTGTAGTCTTCAATTATTTTCTCCCGCTTGATGTCACAATATCATCAATTTAAAAATGATGTATATAGAAAAAAGGGTGGTGAAATCCTTTCAAGGAATGATAGGACTAACTACAAACCGACAGAGAACTGACAAAGGCCTAGAATAATTGATCTCAACCATAAAATGATGAAATACTACCATAGGTTAAATAGTTAACCAAGACCACTCCCCTCCCACTAGGTCTAACCCCTATGACCTTTCCTTTAACTCATCAAGTAAATAATCTCCATGATACTGACATTGCGGTTTGCAAATATCAAGGGCTCTTCCAAACATCTTTTCATTTAAAGCAGAGAAGGACACAATCTGGAAGCAGTGCAATTTCATCAAAGTTGCTTTTAATGAATTGTTTTCAATGGAAGCTAAGCACTCTCACACAGGAGACCGAGGCAAGTAATTTGTTGAGAAATTTAAAAAAGGAAAACTGTAAGACTTGGGAGTAAGAGTCCTGGGTTTCAATGGAATTTAAGTAAGGTAGTTCTCTTTAGGCCTCTAGAAAAGTAAGCTGAGATCAATTACTTCCAGGTACAAATCCTTTGATATAGATTGATATGATTCTTATAACTCAGGAGTCACCAACCTTTCTGGACCAGGGACACATTCCAATTTTTGGGAGAGTGTTGGGGGTGCCAGTCACAAAATGGCTGCCATGGGGAAGGATGGCATAACTCAAAATCAGAGAGATAACTATCCTGACAACCTTATGCTTATTACAGGAAGTAAGCAATGCCCTGACTGTGGACATCAAACAATAGTGTTTGTGCACACACACACACTGATGGTGTTGCTGCCTAACAACAAGGGAGAGCGTTTCTTGGTACCATGGAAAATGGCATATCACACTCACTCTAATTTCACAGAAATCTCTTAGAAGGTACATGCACATTTTGCCCCACAAATTTATTTTAAGAGATCTGCTTTTTCTTTAAAAAACAAACTAACTCAAAACTGGGAAACTTCCCTGGGGCATCAATTAAATCCTTCACGGGCATCACGGTGCCCACAAGTGTCAGATTGGCAACCCCTGATATAACCCAACAAAAATACCATTTAGGCACCAAACCTATACCCAATCCTTACTTAGGAGAAAGTCCTATTTAATTCAACAGGACTTACTTGACTAGATATACATAGACATTGTTAGCTGATGTGCCACAATCTCTGTCACCCATTTTTAACAATTTCACCATTTCATTAGCTTCTATCTGATTAAACTAGAAGAAATGAAGAAAACATGCATTTGTATGACCATGCTATTTTCAAATAAAATACCTAACAATGGACATGAATCTGATATAACTGAGGATCCAGAATATATGGTCCTGTTGTTTCGATTCTCCCAAAAGCTGCAATTCTGGTTCTATTCTACGTAGCCCAGTCTATTCAAATGCCGTGCAGTCCTTGCTTGCATCAGTTTAATTCTTGCCACATAAGTTATATCTAATATGAATGGACATGGCCAATTTTGTGACATGAAGCTATCCACCAAAATGTTATAAATTTGACATAAAAAACAAGTTAACTGACAGAAAGGTTTGTGTGAACATGCTGATGATGTTAGACTATGACTTCCACTGCATATGTAGAGTACACAATAATACAAGTCACTGACAGTCATAAACAAAAGTCATTCTGTATTTTCATTTACCACCTGCATTTTGAAGTAATTTGCATTGGTTAAATCCATGTAGGTTAGATCTATCAATGACTACAAGCCCGGTTGGCTAAGTGCAACCTCTTTATTCCAATTTAACATGCCTCTGATAACCAGATGGTTGGAATAAGTTTGAGATGGCTATCATCTCTGTAGCCTGATTGTGGATTTCCAAGGGCATCTGGCTGGATGCCATTGGAAAACTATGGGAAAACTGGCTGGAAGCTATTGGAATATTGAGCTAAACTGGCCCTGGTGTGATCCAAGCAAAGCATGTTCTGATAACCGTAATAGCAATGCATTACCATACTTCACAAGTGAATAAATGGAAACATATTTTTGAGGGGGGAAATGTATTGAAATGACTTAAATTCATTTACCACCACCACCCCCATATCCAAGAACTGAAACAAGTATGAAGCAATATCCTCACATATTTAATAAAATATTATTTTATCTATCGCACGACTCTCAAGTACAATGTAACAATGGCTTATCAAATCCCCAAGGCTGCTAAATTCTCAATTAGCAATTCTCAATCAAAAGGATCCTTCCCCTTTCTTTCTATCTATCCCAAGAGTCAGTCTCTCATTGTAATTAATTTTTCAGGGCTTTTAATTATAGAAATGGAAAATCATACTCAAGTTGTATTAACTGGAAAAGAATGATATGATATCCCATGAGTTTACTACATACTTCGCAATTCACTCTTTACAGAAACCTTTTAATAATAATTACAGGCATAATAAGCAAGATAACTACCATATTAGGCTCCAAAACTGAGCCCCAATAGCATATTATGAAGATGGATATTCTGGATCATTTTATAAGAATACTGAGGTGGTACCTGCTCTGAAATAACTGCACCACACGTAATACCAAGGTGAAAAAACAGTGCAGAATTAAGAATGAATAGTTCCAGTTATTTGTTTGAAAAAAGAACCTAGTCTCAAAAGTGCACAGCAAAGTCCTGAAAACACAATCCTGGCTCAAACAGCATAATGCTCATCTCAGTAATTCTGACAACAAGCCTGTAAGGTAGGTTAGTAGTATTACAGTAACTTACGAGGGGGTTACGTTCTGGGGATTGTACCTAATGCCAAAATCGTGTATGGTCAAAAAGACATTGGGTGCAATGTTGGGTGGGACTGCCAAAGTCTCTCCCCCGATGCCCACCCCCTTCCCAGCCCCTTTTAATTAAAACTTCTTTTTTTGGCCAAATATGTAAAGCTGAATATGCACAAATAAAATGCACGTAAATTGTGGGCTTATTATATTCCCATTTAGCAGCTCAAAGCTGAGGGTGAGAGAGTAATGACTTGCAGGTTGTACACTGATAGCTGATTAAACAAAGGGATCAACCCCATACACAAGAAGCTGGCATAAAGGTAAAGGTAAAGTGGTACCTATTTATCTACTTGCACTTTGACACGCTTTCGAACTGCTAGGTTGGCAGGAGCAGGGACTGAGCAACGGGAGCTCACCCCATCGCAGGGATTCGAACCACCGACCTTCTGATCGGCAAGTCCTAGGCTTTGTGGTTTAACCCACAGCGCCACCCGCGTCCCACCAGCATAAAGTAACACCAGATCCAAAGTCCATTCAGTATTGCTGGCTGAATTGGTCTGAGCCTGGCAGAAGAAAAACAAGACTTTAAAATAGGGTTTTAAGTTACACCAGCCTTTTTTTCCTCTGGCTTAACTTACTCCTGGTTGCCAAGTCACAAGACTGCGCTGAATAGGCTTAGGATTCAGCCTAAGTCCCTCTGGTCCCACCACAACCCTTTTGGGGGGTTTACAGCATCTTAAGATCCATTAGATTCTGCTCTCTCAAGTGGGTACTGGCTGCACCTGGATGGGGGAGATATGTCAGTGTTATCTCTAGATGAGCTGAGGATGAGGGAATTAAGTCTGTGTGGCCTGGGCTGGACCAGGAATCTAGACCAGCCAGAGGGCTGCTGAATCTTAGCCTTGCTCGTTAATTTTATTCCATAAAATAAACTTGGCCCAGTGGCAGATTGGCAACTAGTGCCAACTTCTAAGCACAGGTGTTATATGCTTATAAGACCTCATTCTTGTCAGCAATCGCGCTGCAGCATTCCACACTAACTGCAGCTTCTGGATGAAGCGCAAGAGAAGCAGTAATCCACATTGCAATAATCCACCCTTGATGTAATCAGCGCATGAACTACTTTGGCCAGGCTCTCCTGGTCCAAGAATGACTGTAGCTGTCGAACCTCAATTCCCCATAAACCCAGAAGCTCTTGGTACAGGATTGCTCCCTAAGGCCCTCCAAGCTGATGATTTAGTTCCTTAGATAGTCAATCAGTAGCAAAACTAGAACTGAATCCATCAGACTTATAACTGTTTTCAACCCTTTTAAACTATAATTGTTCCAGGGAATTACAACCAAAACCAAGAAATAAAGTAAGCACAAACGCAGATGGTGGCCAAGGATCAATATAATCTACAATAATAAAAGTAGACACGGCTTGATGAAAACAAGTAAATTAGCAATTAGCAAATTTTAAAAACCACCCCCCTTCAGTCCCAAGGGTCATTTGCAATAAAAAGAATAAACAAACACTTGTGTGTATAAGGTGTATAAGGTGTTATTTTTTTAAAATTAAAACTAAACAGCTCTAAAGGCCAACTTGCTCACCACAGCTATTTTTGTGTGTCAACTTACAAAGTACATATGCCCCTATTATGCACACAGTGGGAATCTCTTATCTGTCTTTCACAGGTGCCATCAACTTACGTGGCTATGATTGCTACTATCCACATCCATTTGGGTAACAGTGGATCACAATAAAAACCAATTGAAACTTGCTCTAAATGTTAAGAATCAAAAGTTGTTCTGTTCCCAGCAGGTCCCAGTTTCTTGGATCTTCTCTCCTCTTTTTTTAAAAAACCACAAACCTATAGGCAGAATTCCATCATCAGCACCTTCCAGCACTGAATCTGTGATAGTCCCCTTTCCTTTTTTCTTCCTTAAAAACAGATCTACAAAGGCAACATCCTCTTCTTCGAGATCGTTCTCAGTGACAGAGAGTGAAGGAGACGGAGACAAGCCCATTGCACCGAAGACATGCCTAATTTGCCCATGAAAAGTGTTAAAAAGTAATCCAGCCTCTCTAGGGAGTAAAGGCATTTTAGGCACTCACTGTCATTAATTTAAAGTGCAAAGGATGGGGCCCAGTAACAACCGAGGACACAAAAGACCCCGGGATAAGAAACTGGCTGAAGAAGAACACAATGTGATTTTTGTTTCTGGCTACACACCCACAATGCTGGCTGCCAAACTTCTTTCGCAGTGTTTAACATTGTGGGTTGGAACGTAAATCCGAAGATTTCGACAGGACTGACTACTGACTACTGAGGATCTAGGATTCAAAGAATGAAGGCACTAGTTCAGATCACCCAAGGGTGCTTTCGAGCTCAGGGCCAGCAGACTGCAGCCCACACTGCAAAAGCAGTTCCTGGGACGGCTTAGAGGACTGCAGTTCAAAGAGGGGAAAGGACAAAAGGCTTGTCAAAAGTCTTGGCTGTGCTTGAAGCAGAGGACCATAGAGAGCTTCCTTGCACCAGATCAGACTATTTGTTACCCCAGCTCAGCATTGTCCACTATGGTCTCAGACGGGGGTCTTTTATCTCATGTGCTATCTGACCCTTTCAAGTGGAGATGACAGGGACCTTCTACAAGCAAAGCATCTGCACTGAGCAATGAGCCCACCTAAATACGATGGTCAGCACGTTGGGTTCTGCCCACAGTATTTAAGCTTGTAGGAATGAATAGAAAGGCTTTGCTTTCATGGAGGAAAGGCAAAAGGTGAACACAGGGACATCATTGTGTTAGGGGGCTTAGGCTGCTCCATGCCTCTGATATAATAATAATAATAATAATAATAATAATAATAATAATTATTATTATTATTATTATTATTTAAGGGACACGGGTGGTGCTGTGGGTAAAACTTCAGCGCCTAGGACTTGCCGATCGCAGGGTCGCCGGTTCGAATCCCCGCGGTGGGGTGCGCTCCCGTCGTTCGGTCCCAGCGCCTGCCAACCTAGCAGTTCAAAAGCACCCCCGGGTGCAAGTAGATAAATAGGGACCGCTTACCAGTGGGAAGGTAAACGGCGTTCCGTGTGCTGCGCTGGCTCGCCAGATGCAGCTTGTCACGCTGGCCACGTGACCCGGAAGTGTCTGCGGACAGCGCTGGCTCCCGGCCTATAGAGTGAGATGAGCGCACAACCCTAGAGTCTGTCAAGACTGGCCCGTATGGGCAGGGGTACCTTTACCTTAATAATAATTTATTTATTTATACCCCGCCCATCTGGCTGAGTTTCCCCAGCCACTCTGGGCAGCTTCCAATTGAGTGTTAAAAACAATACAGCGTTAAATATTAAAAACATCCCTAAAATGGGGCTGCTTTCAGATGTCTTTTAAAGATAAGATAGCTACTTATTTCCTTCTCATCCTCCAAACTTCCTCCTGCATGTGTAGCCTTTATCCTGGGTTCTTCATGATGCCAGCCTGTGACGCAATGTTGGGAGCAACTGGGATAGGTAGATAGGTAAGATGTATTGGAATTATACTGCTGTACTCAGATGGCTTCTCCAAGTAGCGGAGGGGCAAAACACTAGGTTTGGTTTTCCTTGGAAGGAGCTCACTAGAGTCATGTCCAGTTTCAAGTATTTCCTAACCATTTGCAAGACTTAAGGAAGATCATCTAACAATTCTTATAGAAATACATCCAATGGATGTGGCCACTGGAATATCCCAGGCTATTAACACTCACGACTCAAAGTTACCAGTGTCCTATTCACAGGAATCTGACAGTAAACACACAACACTGCATTGTTACATGTTATTTTCTTTAACATGAAGCAACCTGACCACACCACTTCCTCTCCCTCGCCACCTTGACTCAGAGGCACAAGCTGACAGGTGTGTCCATTGGAGGGTGTCCATTAACAATGAGGTATAAAGAACAGAAAGATGAGAGCCAGGACAAGGATTAAACTCTTTCAGTAATCCACCAAGGAGACAAATGAGTCATATGATCCTAAAAAGGACTGGTTGTGAGATGCAGAGAGAAGGCTGAGGAATCTCAAAATGGCCTCCTTCTTCAGGTGCAAACTTCTACATGTGCAAATGGCTTTAGATACCTATTAGGTCCATAAATTACCATATAGCATATATTCAACACAAAAAAACAGTAACAATTTGTTGCTGACTAAGGACAGCTGGACATGTAAAGCGCCCCATTGCCTTCAGTAGCTATGGGCTTCATCAAACCTAAATTCGGCCCTAGTTAATGGTCTGATTCAGCATAAGGTGACTGAAAGTATCTACTTCTTCATGGCTTGTTCAAGTTGGTCCAATTACTGAAGCCAATGCATTCTTATTACCTTGGATGCAATCCACAACAGTTGCTACCTGAAAATGTGCAAGGCAACCTACAGAAAAGGTCCCAAGTAGCTCCGTTTGTGAAATTTCTCACAACGTGCTATCAATTCTTTGGAATAACCCAATCTGGAAGGACCTGTCTCTTAGGGTCTGTACCTTTTTGTCCTTTGCCTGTCCCTTAGTAGATGGGTTAAGTATCTAGCCCAAAGTTAATCCACTGCAGACTTTTTTACAGTATCATTGCAGATGACGTCTGGAAGCAACAGTTTATGTGGCTTCACAATGTTTGGTGTGTTGCTCTATGGCATTGCAGAAACGTGAAAAATTATGCAGATTCTGGTCATGTCACCTCTAAAAGGTGTACCAATTCTGACTTGTTGCCTGCACATATATCATAGTTGCTGGAGAGCACAGGAGGAAATAGATGATTCTCATGTTTGAAGAACTGCTCAATATTAATATCATACCACAGATTCACCAGGAAAAGTCTTCAGGTGGTTTTCTTATTACTTCTTCTCGTCTGCTGCACTGAAAGAAGACATTTTCCTGGGTATAAGCTCCTGTTAGCAAGTTGTTCCTCAACAAAGGGGCTGTACAGATTTTTTTTAATGTTATTTTATTTTACCAATTCTCTCTGCGGAAGCTGTCCTCTCAAGAATTTCTTTATCTGCAATGACCCAGATGCCAATAACATCAAGGTCTTGACCAGTTTCCATGAACGGATTGCCAAGCTCTGTGAAGCAATCCCTCACATATTTCCCCCCTTGCTGATTTAAGGACACTACAACTTCTCAGTTAGTTCATGTTTTTCTAGACTACCAGAAAAAAAGGCACACACAGAGGAATAATAATAAAGTGGCATGGAGGGGTGGGAGAGCGGGGGGGGGGAGGCCAGCAGCCCTCGTGAGAGTCTTTGGGTGTAGGACAGGTTGCTAGAGACAGTTATCAGAGGAGGCAAGAAAGACTTGTGGAGGGGTTTGGAAAGGCAATGGAGGGGTTTGCAGTGCAGAGGAGGTAGTTGGCAGAGCTTCAGACTGCATAATGGCCTCAGAATGCAAGACATAATCATTGTCATCAGCTTCTGAGAAACCAAAGAAGAGGAGAAGTTGGCTTTGCTGGACTACTTGAGGGATGGCAAATATGTGCGTGTTGTGGCATGCAGGTTCGGCTGCATGAGGAGATCTGTGGGGCTGTGGCAACAAGTGCAAAGGTGACCAGCCAGGTGCAGGTCAAGGCTTTGGTGAACACGGAGAAGGCACTGGATGGAAGAGGAAGAAGAGTTTGGATTTGATATCCTGCTTTATCACTACCCTAAGGAGTCTCATAGCAGCTAACATTCTCCTTTCCCTTCCTTCCCCACAACAAACACTCTGTGAGGTGAGTGGGGCTGAGAGACTTCGAAGCAGTGGTGTAGCGTGGGGGGTGCAGGGGGGCCCGGCCGCACCGGGTGCAACATCTGGGGGTTAGGGTTAGGGGGTGCAAATCCACGGGTTAGGGGGCGCTAATTACTTGCCTTGCCCCGGGTGCTGACAACCCACGCTACACCACTGCTTCGAAGAAGTGTGACTGGCCCAAGGTCACCCAGCAGCTGCATGTGGAGGAGCGGAGACGCGAACCCGGTTCCCCAGATTACAAGTCTACTGCTCTTAACCACTACACCACACTGGCTCTCACAACATGAACCAGAAACATACTTCTGTGGACGACAGCATCTTGCACCAAAAGCCTCTATGAGAACTTCAAACCTTCCACCCACAGATGGGGACCAGCCTGCCAAGGAATTGAAAGCCAGCCCAGGTTGGCTTAACATCTTTAAGACCCATTTCAACCTGAAGAACATCCAAACGACAGGGGAAGTTGCACCCGCAGACAGAGAGGCTGCAAAGATGTGCAATGCACCACTAACATGGCTACTGCATGACAAGGCATACCTTCTAGAGCAAGTCTTCTGATGCAGACAGGGCTTTTCTGCAAGAAAATGCCAGAGTAGACTTATATTGCCAAAGCTGAAAAGCAAGCCCTTGGCTTCATCACTGCAAAGGATCGAGTGACTGTGCTGCTCTGTGGCAATGTGTCTGGTCACTTAAAGCCAGGCTTGCTATACAAACCACCCTGTGCCCTAAAAGGCAAGAACAAGAACCTGCTTCCTGGGTTTTGGCAATCCAACAAAAAGGCCTGGGTGACTTCATCGTCATTTCTGGACTGGTTCCACTACATCACTCCAGAGGCAGAGGAGAAGCACCTGCAGATTAAAGCAATGCTGGGCATCTTGAGAGACGCCACTTTGCACACAGTAAGGGAGAGGTTGTCTCCTGCCCCATATCCCCCAATACAACCTCTCCCTCATCCAGCCTCTGGATCAAGTTGTGATTTACTGCTTCAAGGCTGCTTACGTGAAGCTCACCTGCTCCTGAATGATCAATGCGATGGACGCCGATCTGGATCGTCCATTGCATCACCTACGTCAAGCAGGCAGTGGATGCAATCAAGCCTGAAACAGTGAGTACATGCTGGTGGAACGTGTGGACGGAATGGGTGCAGGAATTCAAGGGATTTCCAAGCATTGCCACCGTGGTGGAGAACAATGTGCAGATGGCCAGGCACGTTGCTGCTGGTGGCTTTGTTGACGTCACTCAGTAAGAAGTGGAAGAGCTAATGGAGGCCCAACAGGTATTGAAGAGTTGCAAGAACTTGCCAGATCAAGCTCAGAATACAAAGCTGAGGATGAGGATGGTGAGCTGGAGCCTGCATAAAATGTTCCAACTCTTCCAAGTCATAAATCATGCAAATGATCTGTTTGCACAGTTTGACCATGGAGAGCAGCCTTAAGACGATCTGTGGCATCACAGGCACTCTGAGATGGTACAAGGAAATGTTTGATGAGCTCAAGAGACAACAGAAGCAGCAGCAGCTGCCAATCACCATGTTCCTCACAAAGAAACCAGCAGCAGTAGATGTGCCCAGACAACCCATCCTGGATCTGAACCACAGCCAAGCACTTCTGGCTACTGGTCAGCCCCCCTAGTCCTCATATCATCTGCAGCAGCATCCAGTGAGGGAGAGGAGAAAGAAGACTGAGAAGGCTGAGAGCTGCATTTGTCCTTCACAAGTAAGTGTAGCGATTTTTTTTTTTAATCACAATTTGCTGGGAGAGAAACAAACCACGAGGGCTGGTTTGCTAAGTCAATACAGGGGTTTGTTTCCTCTAGGCTTGGCAAAGGGTGGAGCAGGGTGGGTGCAACTTGAGCAGAATGCACCTGCGCATTGTTTGTTCACCGTAAACCATAGTTCATTTCAGACTATGGCTTCCCATGATGTTTGGATGGTACCAATGCCTTGTTTATAATAACTTTTATTTGTACTTACCATGAATAATTTAAAGCCAGGAAAACTACCTGTATTCATTATCACCTGGACTAATGTATGTCAGCTTATTTGCACCTACGTTTGATGAAAAATGCTAGATAAATTTTAGGGTCATGGGTATTTCCAATAGCAAATAAACAAACATTTTTATGAGGTCTGATACTATACCTCTGCCCTACATAAAAACGAAGCCTAACTAAATTTCCTGACAGCTCAGAAAATACATTTTCATCATATATAGGTATTATACAGCTATCTCACTTCAGACGTTCTGAATGCACTAGCAATGGTACAAATGCGGAAGCAAAACAGTTGGTATCTATAGATGGGGTTGAGCTGCCGGAACTTGTTGAGTTTTTTGTTTTGTTTTTTAAGGGGAAGGACTTCTCTTATTTGCCCGCTCACCCCACCGTTGCAGAAAAAATTATAAACTTTTCCTGCCGCCCAACACCTCTGCTGTGCAGCCCTGAACAAAACACTACAGAGGTGCTGGAATGCAACTCAGTTCCGGTCAGTTTCAGCTGAGAAAAAACCCTGCATATATGTATGCAAAGTTCCAATACAGTGGTACCTCGGGTTAAGTACTTAATTCATTCCGGAGGTCCGTTCTTAACCTGAAACTGTTCTTAATCTGAAGCACCACTTTAGCTAATGGGGCCTCCTGCTGTTGCCGCGCCGCCGGAGCACGATTTCTGCTCTCATCCTGAAGCAAAGTTCTTAGCCCAAAGTAATATTTCTGGGTTAGTGGAGTCTGTAACTTGAAGCATATGTAACCTGAAGCGTATGTAACCCGAGGTACCACTGTACTAGGTATGAATTCAGTTGTGTGGTAGCAACCAGTACCCATGATGACAAAATGTCAGCAGTGTTATGTGCTAAATAGATAGAGTTGAGGTCAGGGCTGGCCCAGGACATTTTGCTGTTTGAGGCAAAATGCCCCCCATCCCACAGATCTGAGTCTGCGCCACTGCACTCTCTCTGCCCATGCCACGCTGCTGCCGCACACCTTCCCCGCTGCCATGCACTGCCATAGCCCAGCAGGTTGGTGAAGCAGTGGTGAGCGGCACAGTCCTTGGGCCCATATCTGCCGCCTGAGGCAACAACCTTATCTCACTTTATCAGCGGGCAGGTCCCTAGTTGAGGTCAGGAAACTGTTTTCAAAACCTTTTGCCGTTATCTCTGCTGCTTCTGCTTATGAAATATCTACAGTAATGGTGGCAAGGACACACGAGGAGGTCTGTGGGTGCTTAAAGGCAGGTATCTATTGTAGCATTGGTGCTCTTCCGGTGCGCAAGTTTTTAGTAGTGTTCCCACAGTGTCATTGTCATCAAGCTGCCAGGGCATAGGCATTTAATTTGGATTTACCCTTCCCAGGAAAACATTGATAAGGTAATAACATGTTTCCAATTTTCCAACAACCAATTTACAGCATTAAGCTGTCATCTGGAAGAACCCTGTGAGGGTATTCATATTTCAAAGAAAAATGTCTCTAAGTGACTTACGACATACTAAAAAAATATCACAAATGAAAGTCATTTTCAAAAAACACAGTAAAAATTCTACATTTCAGAGCAGTGCTAGTAATAATTAGATAAAATATCCTCTGGATTATCAGTATAAATTTAAACAACTAGCAGATGTAGAATCCTGAAAGAGAAATTGCCCCATCCATCAAATATACAAGCATATATTTATTGGTAGCTGCACTCTCACTTCTGTTATCTCCCCAACTTAAACTCACACTAAAATTTTATGCTGTTTCACTACAGATAATCCTTTCAATAATACTTTGCGTTGGGTAGACAAACAGCACAATTAAAAAGTGGAACAGATGGCTGAGCAGAAACAAAACTATTTTTTAAAAAAAGACTGCTCAAGGAAGCCAAACCATGGATTTTTGAGTAGAAATAGTAAGACAACTACATAAAGCAGACATTTTTGTGTTTGAGGGGCACTGGAAATGATGGGAAAATAGAAGTCGCAGCAAAGTATCACAGAGCAGAGATTGGAGGATGTGATCCTACTTCCTCTTACCTGTAAGTCCCACTGAAGTCAATCAAAAATCGCTTTGAAATGCAGATGCAAATGTCATGATTTCAAACAGCTCCTGCCTAAACTGTGAGTCACAAAGGAAAGAATCCAATCTGTGAGATCATATCACAGTCAACTGCAGCGATGTTAGGACTAGGGCCAGGGTCTTGAATAGTCAAGACTCTTGGACCCAAACTGGTGACACTAGAGTTCAAATCCCCTTTAGCCATGAAGCTAACTTGGTGGCCTTCAGTAAGTCACCATTTTGCAATCTTACACCTTACAAGGTAAAAATAGGAGAACCTCATATAAATTCCTGTGCAAAATAGGACGAGCCCAAGAAGTCACCCTAAAAGAATCCCTGAAAAATGAAGAACCAGGTACAAATGTGACAGTGAGGGGAAACCTAAATTACAGAAACCTAAATTCACTAAATCACCCAGGTGAAATTAGTGTGATTAACACAAAATCAAAATTTAATTCATTCTATGTCTCTTGCTCAGGGCTATAGAAAATATGGTCTATAGCAGGCATGTCCAACTTCCAAGAGACTGCGATCTACTCCCACTATTAAAAAAAACTGTCAGTGATCTACCCATTGGATTGACCAGAGACACCCTGCAATTGACCTGTAGATCGCGATCAACCAGTTGGACATCCCAGGTCTATAGGAAATATGGTCAACAATGACCAAACTAATGGAATAATGGTCCACAGTACAGCAAATGTAAGAATTACTGGATTACAAGTGTAACCTCTTAAGAGTTGAAGAAACATATAGCTTCCCTACAGTTGTTCTTTTTAAAAATAATAATCCATGTACACATCACACCAACCATTACCACGACAATATCCAATCCTTGACTTGCAGGAAGGTCAAAATCCACAGTTGGGCAACACCTTTACTGGACCAACAAAAATGTCACAAAATAGAGTGCCCTTTCTTATGGACTAATATGAACTTCTGTTGCTTTTAATAACAATAACAATAACAATAACAATAACAATTGCATGGAATCTTGACTTTCCCCTTCTTGCTGTTCCAATGAGACCATTTTCAAAAGTTTAAAATCACAACATCCTTTCACTCTAGGTTGAACTGCCCTATCCAGCACACATCAGGTTTTTTATTTATAAAAAATACATTTTTTTTCTTTAAGAAGTACATACACATTTGGTCTCTGCATAAACCTGGTTCCATTTTATAGTACCAGTTTGCTTATTTTTATTTTGAATATTAATATTAATATTAACAACAGCAACAACAACAACAACAACAACACCTTCCTGATTTGCCACTAGGCTCAGTTTTTCACATAAACTAGCCATCCTTGCCCAACCCAAATCCTGATTAAAAACCTCTAGTAGATGCACCTCTCTTGACAAGTTACTTGGCACTTTCCATTAACGATCTGAACAATTAATATGTTAAAAATTGGTTGGGTTTTTTTGTTTTTTTTAACATGATATTTTGGAAAGCCAGTTATCCACAGTGCTTTGAATTACTGTGAAAGGGGGAAAGCGACTGCTTAATTCAGTTGGGGGTGGGGAGGAGGAATTCTGAGCATGTATCCTCTTTTCCCCCCCAACAACAACAAAAATTCCTTTGAGCTTTTCTTTTTTCTTCTTCTTCTTCTTTAGGTACAAAGGTTGCAGACGCATGCACAGCTTCTGGATTAACGCAACAGACCATTACAGATTTAAGAGCCGTTACGGTATATCAAGTGAGTAAACAAAAAAAAAACAACTAAGGCAGATTTATACAATGACCACAGTGGCACCCTGGGAGCCGTTACGGTCCATCAGGTCAAAAATCCACTTTTTAAAGAGCACCTAAATATGTGTGTAACCAATAGGCCTCAGGTCTCCAGAGTAACAAGCACACAGATTTTCAAAAACAAGAATAGAGAGGAGTTATGGGATGGTGGCAGTTTGGGGGGAGAAAGTAAGGTAAATCACCCACAATTTAAATGCCTAAACAGTAGGTTTCTGGTTCAAATAGGTGCAGAGTGAAACAAGTTTAAAATATGGGTTTTAAATAAACTTCTGGCCTCCTGTGTACAATTTTGCAAATACATTTCTGCCATCGATACAGTGAAAGCAAAGTTGCTTAAAACTGCAACGTAAGTCACATATTTAAATATAATGGAGGTCATACTAATAAAACTCCAAACTTGAATACCAGGCTTGGTAGCAACTAAACTCCATATTCCGCTTCTCCTGCTACAAGAGAAGTCAGGTCTACATGGTTAACTTTCCCTCTCATTGCTTTTGTTGCATCGCCTCACAAACCAGAGAATAACACTCCTATAAACATGTAACTTAAAAGGCCAAGTGCAATGTTCCAAGTGAATCATTCTCCTACTTACAGTTTATTCTTGGCCTTCCCCTTTTTAACGGAGTATTTGTTCCAACGGAAAACTGAAGAAGAACTTCATCTCTCCATATGACCTGAGATAACAGTAACGTTGAAAGAATGGCCTGGCTTGTCAAGGGATAATCCAAGGGCTGTCCGCAGCTACGCTTTTTTAAAAAAACAACAACAACACATGAGCCCAAAAGGACTAATAAATGCTAACTCTCAGCATGACACATCAGGAACTTTAAGCCCCTAACACCGACTAAGAAGAAAGTCTCCCAAATTTACCAAAATTATCTGCAACACAATGGAGAAGAGAAGGAATTAATCAAAGTCTCTCTCTTAATGCAATGCTTGATTGAACTATCCCAATCCCTTTTCAAATGGGATAACCAAGTGGCAAGTGACCTCGCTGAAACATCCCAGAGAGGTACACAAGTACCACTTGTTCCATTTTTTTCCTTTTATGACCTCATTAGGAAGGATTTTGAAGGTTGCTCCTGAATATTAGAACAAAGTGTCTCGACACTACCTCTCTAGGATTCTTACATCTCTTGTGTATGTGCTTTGTTTTTGTTTTGTTTTGTTTTCCTCTAGCAGCGGATTTTGAATGGAATGTTTGGAACACACACACACACTTCTGGAGAAATAATCTACAGTGTAAAAACAAATCCCTCAAAGTTACATTTCTTTCCCTAAATGGAGAGCCTTGGAAAGAGGCTAGGGCTTTTGCCAAAACCAACTCATGAGTCCATCTTTCTCTCCATTTCCCTTCCTGTTAATAGTCCCCATTAATTAGAGCTGGCTGCGGTTTTCACTTCCTTATCAGGAATGACGCAGAGGCTGCCAAATCAGCTAGTGTGAAAATATTCCATTGCCAGTAATGTGTTCCACCCCCCCCCTTCCCCTCTCCCTAAGTGTTTGTTGATTCCATGCTTGGATTTAATTTGGAGGATTGTATTTTATAACCAGAAACAAACAAACAGATTTATAACCAAAGATGGAAAGGCAAACAGCAAAAAAAAAAAGGGGGGGAGAAAAGCTGAGCCAAGCACTGCAACTAAGCCCACCACTTTTATTGACTTCTTAAAAACCAAATAACCTGGCATATTAGTGTGTGCATTCTGCAACAGACATTCAGCTCCATTGTACTACTTAGAAGGGAATAAAAGGAAACCCTACTGTTTGAAATCCAGCGGAACATCCCCACAACAGAGCACAACTGTTCCCTCATGCATGAATGGGAAGGAGATGAAAGAAAAGATGGACTTCTGAGGTGCAGCAAAAAACAAAGACAACAAAAGTGCTGATCATGAGGGAATGACACAACTCATTGCCGCAAAAAGGATGAGAGAAAGGAGCTCAAACAATAGTGTAGACAGCTAAGTGACATGTAGAAGAATTGAAAAATCTACAGAAGTGCCTTTTCTCTCCACACTTGACGAGAAACAATTAAATGTTGGTACATCTGTCATAAAAAGGATAATTGAAACCTGTTACCGTCATTATGGACAGCAACTTAACTACCAAAACTGTAACTGTCCAATTAAATGTTGCCCCCTCTGTTATCTACACCACTTGCTAAAATGAAAAGCTTTGATTCCTCTGATAATTTGCCATGTCTGAATCTGTTATAAATTATATACTTGAACAGGCACATTCTAGAAGGTGCATATAAACACACACACACAGAGAGAGACTGGATAGAAGGACAGGAAAGGAACAAAACAGGCGAGTTCCAAGAACACAAGTTGCTTCTCTGCCAAATAGTTAAGGTTTTCAGCAGAGAGCCCAAGAATAGGATAATCACCCCAAAAACTCATTAGACTTTGTTTACCCGTCCAGATGTCCACCAGCCTGCGAAAACAATGATGCTCTAAACTAATCTACTGACTGTTGCTACTTGCTTGAGAACATGCGGCGGCCAACTAAACTGAAGAGCAGTTATTGACCCTGTCAGGATACCTGATTAATGGATAAACGCTGTAATTGATTAGCGGAGAAGTGTGAATTAAAATGGAGAGTACAGCATCAATAATGAATCTCTGACAAAAGAGAGCTGACATAAAATGTAAAACAATGGCCTGCAGCTATATCTCATCAAAGACACACTTTTTCTTAAAAACAGAAGAAGGAGGGGGGGGGGGAGATTTAGCCCAGGGTCCTGTCCTCTGCAGTTCTTTAGTCTTTTCTCTTGGTAATGATGCTGTGTGTTAAACCACCAGCAAAATGTTATGGGAACGACTCATCAATCCACCTTCATACTTCAAGCTATGTGAGGCAGTTAAATGACTCCATTATCCTCCCACTTCTTTATCCCTTCAAAGATACCCTAGACTTCCTTCATTTGTTCACCCTGAATTCCCTGCTATTATGTCGGCTGAGAACCGTACATTTTGCATGCACCCAAGCACTCTGCTCTACAGGTTGTTGCAGCCGCTGCTGTAGGGGACAGGCCTGCCCAACTTTTGTGACGCACTGAGCCAAAAGCAAGTCAACAGCAATATATATGTGTGCGTGGCCCCTCTGGAGCCCAACAGAGTTCCCTGATTTTGCAACTGTGATTGGACCTTTGACCGAGGATCTCCTTGTTTAAATCCCCACTCAACCACTAAGGATGCTGGGTGACATTGGCCGCTCCCAAGTCACTCTCTAGACGCCTAATCTGTTGTGAAAATAAGATTTGGCCTAAGGAAACAAGCGTGGTGTCCCGGGCTCCTTAGCAAACTAAATAAATAAATAAAACAAATAAAACTGTTAAGCAGCTAGCAAGGAGCATATGTTTATATTACTTACTATTTAATGCATTTCATAAATGTATACCCCACTTTTTGAGCAACTTCCTCCACAAATCACCTTACACTCTCCAATAAAAAACAACCCCAGCCAATGACAAAACGTAAAAGTAAATAATACAGTACAGCCAAAACAATAAGCCAGCATAAAAAGTGAAGTACAAATATAGAATTTAAAAATGTAATAGATCATAAAAACAAGCAAGAAGTAAAACTGCAGAAGAAGTAAAGTTTCGGAAATATCATAGGATCGTTTGGAAAAAATTAAGAGAAAATTAAGTTTTTGACGGAAATAAGAAATTGTAACAATAAGCAAAAATTGTAACTACTGTATAAGCAAGAAATTCTGCTGGTGTTTTTTTAGCTCAGCTCTTAAGAATTACCAGCTGTGCCCCAAGATAAAAACAGAACATGTGTATGTGTTATTGAGAAAATCCCACTGAATTCAATAGGAACTCAATTCTAAGTTGACTTTTTAAAGACTGTGCTGTCAACCAATCATATTCAGGAAGAAATATGTGAGCAGGATATGATCAGTGGCGGCTGGTGCCCATTGGAACTGCTAAGGTAGAAGCAGGGAGGCCAACAGTAAAGGGAGTCAGAGACAATGACAGGCAGAACCCAAAAATTATAGTTTTCTTCCCATCATCCTCTCTGCTAAGTTGAAGAGACAACATGGAGACCAAGGAGGCTGACTCTGACAGCTAGGAGCCATTCGTTTATAAAATGCATAGCACCTTATTAAAAAATTTCTTGGAGGCGTGTTTTGTTTTGCTTTTATATCCAAGAAGTATGTAAATTTTGTTAATAAAATATTTGAGCTCAACATTTGTGTCAAAGGATGCGGTAATTTTTGGCAATTCACCTTGATTGTAACATACTGGCATAAGAACTCTGTAACATCTTGCGTTTCGGTTGCAGTAGGGGTGAAACAGTCCAAAAGCACAACCTGTTAAGGAAGATGATCAAGGAGGTGACATTTCCTGTGGTTCTTCAAGCCGTTCAGCTAAAGAACGAACTTCACCTTCCCTAACAATATTTGAAAGGACAGAAAAAGTGACTGGCACTAAGCACATTTCAGAAGCTCAAATGTGGGGGTATTCAACGCAAGAGAATTGTTTTATTAACTTGCTTTTAGCAGTTATAATTCTGTGAAACATAGAACCATGCATACAGTATTCCTGGATGGAACATGATTAACACACTTCATTAAGCTTATCAAATATTTAAAAACCATATGTATTAGACCAATCCTACAAATGCATACATCTTTTAACCATTCTAATCTGCAACAAGATGTCCGTTGCAGTAAATGCTTTTAATTCTCAGTATGAAATATTGTCAGGTCAGCTTGCGACAGCAGTTAAAATTAACAAAAAGCACTGTAAGTGCAAGTTTAAAAGCAATAACAATATCAACAATAATAATGGACAACAACAATCACTCCTTTTTTATGCTGACAGGCCTTTGTAGATTTTTTGTTTGTTTGTTTGTTTAAAGAGCCAGTCATTTTAATTATTACCTCTCTTGTTTTAATAGCGTTTTACGTTTTAATGTTGTACACTGCCCTGGTATGATATGGTGGAATAGAAATACTTTTATAAATAAAATAATATACAAGATAGGATAAACAGTTGCACAACGTTTTCAAATGTCACTGTAAATAAAATACAGTGAAAATGTAGTAGTTTAATAAGGTAATTTTCTGTATTTAGCTTACCTAAAGGTTTTAGCAAATGAATAATTTAGCAAAAGGTTTCACATCAGTTTGTATGATTATTAAATATATAACGGCTACAGGGCAATGTATATCCCAAAAATACCAAAAAAAACCCAAACAAACAGGAATTTCTGGCATAAACATTCAGTTTAAATCTATACACAGGAAAACCAGGGCAACCATCTAGTGGCAATGCAGATATGCTATTTGCTAGTTGCCATGATACGAAGAACCTGCATGGCACAAATGACAAAGGAATGCCTGCAGAACTATAGAATTACAGACATGCAGTGTCTGCATTTGAAGTGCCATTGAACAATCCACCACAAGATTCAATGCTATCCAATGATATAACCAATTTCTGACCCTTTTCGGCTGAGCCCCATTTTTTTTACATGGTATATTTCACTAATGATATGCAGATCTGTGTGTCAGAAAACCAGCAATACTAATCTTAACAAGAGCAGCAGGAACACATTTATATATAGGCTTGGATCCAAAGCTTTCTAGTAACTTCCAACCATTCAAGGTGCTCCAAGATTTCCACTGACTCTCCTCTACCTGAGAGTAGACACTTTGAAATTAAAGGACCTAAGTTACTCATGTCCATTCATTTCAGTGGGTTTGCCAAGTAACACTGGATTCAATTCACTTAGCTTGACAAAGTGAGAAGGCATATGTGTCAAGAAAAAAGTATAAGTTGAATCAAAGGTAAAAAGATAAAGTTGCAAATCAGGTCATCCACTATTTTGGAAAGTAAATGAAGTAGGAAACTAGGATGAGAGGAAAACCAGAGGGATTTAGAGAAGCGTTTTGAAAAGGGATACAATCCTTAGAGCTTCAAATCTAAACATAGATGATGTGGATGAAATTGTTTTTGTGCTAAACATATTTCCCCCCTCCACATAACCCTACTTTTGCTCTCCCTCTCTTATTCTCTTCACACTTTCCAGAAAAATGGAATAATACGTTATAAAATAAAACCATACATGTGGTATAAAGTATGACTTCTGTATAGTATAAAGCAGGGAAGTGAAGGAATCCAAAAAGCAACTGCTTAAAATTAAATCATCATGTTTTCAAAAAATATGTGTTAATTTCTAAAAGTTTCAATGTATTCAAGAAAAGGCCTGTTTAAACTATTCTCTATTATTTTTCGCTGCTGACTGAGAGTTCAGCATGATCACCTGAACAATTTTAAAGAATATTCTCTCTCTTAGCCATTGTCACAGATAGAAGCAGGAATTAAGCACAGTCTTTTTGGCAGCTGAACTTGGATCAAAAAGACATTCATAACTCCTGCAGGGTTTTGCTTTCTTGGGTCAAGGCAACTTTCACAAGGCTTCTTTCTACCCTTTACCTTTTTTCACAGACGATTATATCCCTGGTTAAAATCCAGACATTTACTGCCAGACAAGAACAAATTACTTTGACCAGGGACACTCCTGAAGGTAAAATTCTTCAGCAGCAGGTGGGTCTGACCCACAACCTTTGCCTGAGCTCTCTGGTTCATTAACTTGTAATTTCTCATACCAAAAGTGAAATATTTCCCCTCTGACTTGCAGACTGATGTATTTATTCAGATTGGGAACAGTATACCAGAACAGAGATGGCCAATATGGCGTCCTTCAGATGTTGTCAGACTCCCAACTCCTATCAGCCCCATCAAGCATGGCTCAAGGTCAGGGATGAAGGGAGTTGTCTAGCAAAAACTGCAGGGTAGTACATTGGCTATCCCTGTCTCACTGGTACATGTTTTCCTGGTGTCTAAAATACAACTGGGTTGCCATATGTCCGGAATTTCCTGGACATATCCGGAATACTGCAGTCGGAAGCAGTGTCCAAGCGGAAATTGCTAAAATGTCTAGGGAAATTGGACATTTTGGCCAAAACGAAATACAAGGAAAGGGAGGTGGCTAACTCAACCTGACATGACTAAATGATGCTCCTGATTCTCAGACTGAGGCCCCCAGGAGGATGCTTCTCAGTCCAGAAGGATTTCATGATCTAGTCTAATGTCACGGCTCACCTCAAGAAGCAAAGAATCCACAGACATTGGTAAAAATTGGTAGAGAAGGTAGCAAGTCTACCCAACCTCATAAAAGTAAAGGACGGTTAAGTCCAGTCAAAGGCAACTATGAGGTTGTGGTGCTCACCTCGCTTTTCAGGCCAAGGGAGCTGACGTTTGTCCGCAGACAGCTTTCTGGGTCATGTGCCCAGCATGACTAAACCGCTTCTGGCACAAGAGGACACTGTGACGGAAGCCAGAGTGCAAGGAAAACACCATTTACCTTCCCGCCAGAGCCGTATCTATTTATCTACTTGCACTGGCGTGCCTTCGAATTGCTAGGTTGGCAGGAGCTGGGACAGAGCAATGGAAGCTCACTCCATCACGGTCCGGGGATTTGAACCGCCAACCTTCCAATCAGCAAGCCCAAGAGGCTCAGTGGTTTAGACCACAGCACCACCGATTCCCAACCAACCACATAACATCCCTATTTCCATTTTGCATTGGGGCAGGGGTCTTTTTCTCCTTCCTTCATCCCAATGGACCACGTGAGAGTCTACTGCAATTTGCATTTGAATTCCAAAGAACTAGGAATTAGTTCCTAGTTAAAGGAACAAAGGAAGCATGGATTTATCCAGTCACTCAACAGTGAAGGAATTCAACTGGCAATTTAGTCAGACTTTCTAGTGTGGTGTCAGAGCAATGATTCCCTAATGGTGGGTCATGGGTGCTGAGCCAGTTTGTTGGCAATGTGTGATGTATGAAGCTACTTATTGTAAATCATATGAGACTCAGGTAGCTGAAAAGTAAGTTCAATTTGACAGGAGGCCTCAAACATTGTATGTTACATAACTTCCAACATTTCTCCAGTGAAAACAGGGATGTCCTGTTCCATCATCATCAACATCATCATTATCATCATCATTTTTATTTATTTATACCCCACCCATCTGACTGCATTGCCCCAGCCACTCTGGACAGCTTCCAGTATATATAAAACCATAATAAAACATTATGGTTTTATTCTTCCCTATGCAGGGCTGCCTTCCCTATGCAGGGCTGCCTTCAGGTATCTTCTAAAGGTTGTATAGTTACTTATCTCATTGGCTCAGGGGTCACATAACTCCATACACTCCAACATTTCTCCAATGAGAACAGGGACATCCTAAGGAAAAACAGGACATTCCGGGATCAGATCAGAAACCAGGACGGCTTCTATCAATCCGGGATTGTCCCTGGAAAATAAGGACACTTGGAGGGTCTGAGGTTAGACAGGGCACTCCTTTGGTGAATGTCTATTAAGCAGAAATAGGGAAGCATATTGAAGATACTTGTTAATAGGATGACCAGGTGCAAAAGAAGGCATTGTTTCTTTACAGCTATGTAAAATTATTATTATTATTATTATTAATATACCGCCCTATATCCGGGGGTCTCAGGGCGGTTCACAAAACAGACTATTTCATGGTCAAACCTGGGCATATGTGATTGGCTCTCCCAATTTTTCTTTTAATTTTAATGCAATCATGGGACACTCTGGTTTTGACTGGAGGACAGGTGAATTAACCCTTTCCCCCTCCGTTCACAGTACACCTGTATGGTATCTCCCTGCATTAGTGTATTAGTAGCTTCAGGGTGGGGGGTGCAGTTTTGATTGGGAAAACGGGATAACCACAACCCTCCCACAGCACCATTGCTTCAGTGAAAAGCAGAGCGTCCACAGCTGCTTTTCAGTTCAACCCACACAAAAAATGTACCAAATAATTTTGGGGTGTTCTGCTCATGGATCCCCAGGGGTCTAATGGGGCTTCTCAGATGTGCTGCTTATTCCGAAAGGCTGAGGAAAGCTGCTGTACTCGTTGCCACCCCTTCTTCTGCACAATGGGATGGAAGAAATCAAGCAGAGGTTGAACAGTCATCGGTTGGGGATGCCTAGTTCTAGATTTCCTTCACCAAGTGGATTTGGATTTCCTGCACCAAGTCAATAATTTTATGACTATCATAAGAGCTCTGCCTTCCTTTGTACCCAGTCACCCTACTTGTGTGACTCACAGCCAATGTCTCCCACTTTCCAGTTGAAGAACTGCCTTGTTTTAATTTTTACGATGGACTTAAAAAAAACAACCCCTAGATCGTAGGGTTTGCCTCAACTGGTGATAAATCTAACCTTCCTAGCATGGAAATATTATACCCAGACTTTTGTTATATGCTTTATCTTCTCCTTTTTCCTAAACTGAACACCACTGGCTTGAGAGCGAAAACTTCCTCCAATATACACACATAAGGAATCAATTAGCTTGCAAAAACATGGCAGAACCACATTTGATTTCTTTCTTCCAGATAAGTAGAAAGCTTTAATGACAGTCACATATAAGGAATAATAAAGTGTATTTATAGCATTGCATGGGCCCTTGACATAATTGTTGTTTAGAGCGGCATGTAATGTGGTCATGCGAAAGATTGGTTTCACTTTTTGTGGGGGTTTTGTGGTTACAATATCCATGTCTTTGGATCATAACATGTAATCTGATCATAGATCTGATATACATTCCCAAAACCAGAAGGGAGAAAAACTGCTTGCCTTTGGTTATATATATATTTTAAAAAAATATTAAGTAAACCTTTCAGCAGTTTCACTCGTTTCAATTTTTTAAAAAGGTTAGAAGCTATCACAACAATTTCTTATAATTAAGTGATTACTAGTTATTTCTTATTTTTAGTTTGAATGCTATCAAAAACTACATCTCATACCTCAAATTCTTCTTTCATTAACTTGGAAGCAAGTTGCGCTGGTGGTTTTGACCAATGAAACATCCAGTAAACATGCTTAGGATTGAAATCCTCTATATCTAAGTTTGCATCTGTTATCTTGTTCTGCAGCATGATATATAACTCCCCCCTCCAAGAAAAACCCACCCTGGGCTATTTAAAATGAGGTCCTGCCAATTTCCTCGCTTTTCCCAAGATAAGCAGAGTTTAAGACATAACAAGATGGGTCAGTCTCAGTTGCTTTGGAGTATTTGGAATCTGCCAAGCCATAGGCAAGTGCTATCTTATTCCCAAGTGTTACCTATGCAGATGTTTCAAAGTGACCTGCTTTGCTCCAGCAATTATGTAGCACAACTGTGCAGTCCAGATACAGCTTCCAGATGGGCATGTTGAGATCCTTTTCTGCTATTAAATATGGACCATTTCTGATTATCAGCCAACACCATTGTGAAAGATGTTGTGAAATCTGCAAGCAAGGAAAACCTGGCGGACGACATCTTCCAAATACAAGCAAAGTCAATAAAACCTGAGTTCCGTAAACATTTCTGCAAAATCAGTCACCATAGCTATCAAATTATATTTTGATAGGTTTGAGTTATTTATTTCATTTATTAAATTTGTATAGAACCCTTCCTCCAAAGATCACAGGGTGGTTCACAACATTAAAGTGCAAAATGCAAAAACATTTGAGATTTATAATTCTATTTTAAAAAAGCTTTAGATTCAATGTATATATTTTCACGATAGATAACACTCATAAATTTTCATGGTAACCTTTGAAACCAGACATGAGGAACTTGTGGTCCTCCAGATGTTGGGACTCCCAACACCCATCAGCCCTGGTTAGTATGCCAGTGGTCAGAGATGATGGGTGCTGTAGTCCAAATTTTGCAGGGTCACAGATTCCTCGTACTTGCTATAATCAGATGGTTCATATCCACCAGGAATCAAAACTGGGAAGCTCTGTTGACATAATGGATAAAGATGGAAGCTAAGATGGGGGCTTCTGATTAGATGATCTTAAAACCATTAAAATAAATAAATACTCAAACTGAACAGCATGGAATTTTGCTTTCATGAATATTTTTTTCCGCTTTGGTAATCTTATTTTGGAAAATGTCTGAGCACTTCGAGACTAAGTAAGTGAACTTGATAGGTGCATGGTGTGTGGAAAAAAGAATATAATGATGTCAGTGTCCCCTTATTCCTATGCTAGGAATTGGGGCAGTTGCTTTATCACTAATTCGCTCCACTAAGATGCATTTCCTCCATTAAGACAGATTTGCACATAAAGACCCCAATTCAGATAAAGTTAGTTACATTATGTCACCTTTAAATGAAGAGGAAACCAGCAGACTCCATTACAGAAGCTGATGGATGCTTCTCGACTGGTAGTTGAAAACTATTTATTCAAATTTCTGTCATATATTACAATTGGAAACCACACGTTTCAGTATGGAGAACTCCCTGTTTTGGATTCCAGTTGCTTTTGTTCATTCCCATTCTCCTCAGTTTTCTGCACCCCCCCCCAAAAAAAAAATTCAAGCCGACTAAACATGCTGGGGTTTCTTTTGGAAATTTTCCTCTGAAATATTTCCTTTACTTCTGGAAACCTCAAAAGTTCCCCAAGCCCCCTGATATTCTTGTGCATAGCATTTTGACAACAACAGGACTATCATTCACAGTAGGAACATCAGATACAGGGGGAATGATAGCAGAATTTAGGCTAGGTTGCCATATAGTCTCCCCTCATTCTATTATCGTATTTTTCCGTGTATAAGACAATACTTTCCACCAAGTTTTTTAAGTTTAAGATTGGGGGTCGTCTTATACAGTGGTATCTTCGGTTACAAACGGGATCTGTTCCGGAGGCCCAGCTGTATCCCGAAGATTTCGTAACCGGAGGACCGCTTCTGCGCACATGCGAGCAGCAAACCCACTTCCGGATTTGCCGCGTTCACAACCCGAAGGGGACATAGCCCGAGGGTCCACTGTACACGGAATGTTGCAATTAAATATATAAATAAATACATGCCACCATCCATATTCTTTCTCCCCCCCCAGCCTCCGCTCACTGTTGGCCTCATGACAACCCTTGGTCTGGTACCCCCCCCCCAGCAGCCCCCACTCTGGACATTGTCCCTTCCACCCGGTTCCCTCAGCCGCCTCCTGGCTACCCAGACCCCCCCCCCATTCCCCAAGTGCACTCACTCAGGCAGCTTTGACAGTCGCAGATCCTCGCAGCGGCGGAGGAATCCACTCTGGCGCCTGGGGCGGGGTGAGCCACCCATAGGGACGGAGTATGCCTGCCTCCTCCCACTCAACTGTTAGATTTCTGTTATGCCACTGTGCAGTTTTTGGAGTCACAAGACTCTGTTTATATTCCAGACTGTTGGAAGTCTCACGGGACGCGGGAGTCGGATGTTGATGTTACTGGTTTCCTGTTTCTTTGTGCTAGTTGTTCACTGCCTCTCACAGAGAGCAGATGCATATTCTTTTCTGTCCTGCGTAGTTAGAAATAAACGTAGCGATGTAGCACATATTTTTCTCTCCTGCTGCTGCTGTTTGGATACTCTGCGTAATGGGAGCGTGCCTGAAGCCTCATCAAAGGCTTAGGTCATAAATCACCGTCGGAGCAGAGGTCAATGGATTCTGAAGATATGACGACGAGGAGAGCTATTACAGCACGGTCATACGCAAGTTCTGACATTAACCACCCTACAGCTGGAGGGGGAGAGGCAGCGGGCAGACCGTTTGGGCCCAAGGGGCAGAGTGCAGTTCGCTCCCCTGGATGTTTGAGAGTGGAGCAGAAAAATGCAATTTAATTTCTGCAGCATACGAATTCCCTCTTAAAGGGTTCTTTAGCTATGATTCTTCCACTGAGGCGCCGACCAGTTCCCAGCCGTCGGGGACACGCTCTCATTCCAGCTCAGCTGCCCGGCTCCGCATCAGTGCCGCCACCGCTCCAGTTCTTATACTGCACGTTATAATAATGCTGACTAGCCCAAAAATAATAATAAAATTATCTACTGTAATTACGATACTAATGTTGTTCTGTTTGATGTTTAAATATATGGTACTAAATATAACAGTGTTTTGAATATTTAATAAAATATCAAAGTTGTTCAGTTTGGTGTTTAAAATATTTATTTCCTAATTTTGGGCTCAAAAAAATAGGGGCCGTCTTATACATGGGGGTGTCTTATACACGGAAAAATATGGCATTTAAGCACCTCCTTTCCTCAAAAATAAATACAATAAATTGCAATCATATTATACACAACAATTTTGGAGAAAAGCCCACAGAACTCTTTCCAGAAAACATGCATTGGATTGCATTGTGAGTGTAGCAGAGCAAACTACACTGTAATGCTAAATGTGTTTCTTTGTGTGATTCTTTTGGGAAATGCAAACAGCAGCTGCTGAAGCCCAAATCAGGACTGAGATGGGGCTGTTTAACCCTTTCTCCTCTGCCATTAAAGGTAAAGGGACCCCTGACCACTAGGTCCAGTCGTGACCGACTCCGGGGTTGCGGCACTCATCTCACTTTATTGGCAGAGGGAGCCGGCGTACAGCTTCCGGGTCATGTGGCCAGCATGACTAAGCCACTTCTGGCGAACCAGAGCAGTGCACGGAAACGCTGTTTACCTTCCCGCCGGAGTGGTACCTATTGATCTACTTGCACTTTGACATTACCCTAATAAAAAAATCCACTTCTCAATGCTGCCCTTTGTACTGGCAGGGGAGAAACATCACAGCACTTGGCCCTAGGAGTCTGAGATGTGAACCTGGAAGCCCTTGAAATAAATTTCACCGTGAATTTATTAGGTAGTCTTAAACAACCCGTTATCACTCAACCTTCGTCAACCTACTGACCGACCCTATAAGAGTTGTAGGTATTAACATACACAACATGAAAGCACTCAATCATAAACGATACATATCAATATCTTTTACACAGTATCCAATCATCTCCATAGCTGAGCAAGGTAAGAGCCATTTAAAAACTGGGTGAATTTGAATATTTTATCACCGTACAAAGGCGCCGTGTTAATTAAAGTCACATATTGCTCTTCTGCAGCATGCCTTCATCAGCGCAGAAACACAGAGGCTTCTAAAATGCCAGTTTCAGAGACCATCAGGGTTATTTTCTGAGTGGCACGTTTCTAAACAGTTAATCACTGATTTGAATATATGTCAACACATTCTGCTGGAGTGCTATAAAACGTGTCAACAGCAAAAAGAAAAAAATAAGAAAAAAATTGGTGACACACTTGGGACACAGAGTTTTTGTGCTGACACACCGTAATACAATTTTTTTGAAAAAAATATCATGTTTAGCTATAAGCAACAATTAATCTTTTCAGTCAAAAATACAGTGTTTTAAATAACACCTACAGAAGCAAAAACACACCCAAAGTGCTATTTAATCTTACTTTCATTGCCTTTCTGGCCCTGCCGATTTAAAAATTCCTAAAATGCAGCACGCAATAAATTTTGCAATTAGGAGAAAAACGTGAGCTATCAATATTTATTTCCCCTTTCCTCAGTTAATAAAATTACTTAACTCTAAACCTCTAAGTGAAAAGAAATCCTGGGAGCACTGCAAGCCTCAGAGGATTAATTTCGCTTCCATGAAATGACATTTTATTCCCGAATCATTTAACCTCTGACTTTTCATAACTAGACATTCAGCCCTTGAACTGTGATTTAGTGACGCGACTCAAAGGTGGCAGAACAGTCCTGTCATGTATGTGATATTAACAGCTTTCTCTTCCACCTTCCCACGCAAGTTGATGATGAAGACCTGATGGCTGAAACTTAGTTTTTAATTATTTTTTAAGGAAAGTTTTTTACATCCCACAATGGATTGTTGGAATTTCCTTGTAGAATCAGCTTATAGGAACCCTAAAATATGCACAGATTACATCTGCACATGTCTGTTGTCCCATTACTGTTATACTGCTCCCTTTCTATCATCTTCTCCTTGTGTTATAGTCAATGTTTTAGGGCAGGGGCCTGTCCTTCTTAAATTTCATTTTGCTTATCTTACTTGGTGAAGTGCCATAGACATGGATAACCCTATATAAATACTAAATAATTCTTGTTCTGTTTTTAAAAGGGTAAAATAAATATGTAAAACACAACAACGATGCAAAATCATCCGTATTCATTGGCCGGCACCACTTATTTAACCACTAAAAACGCAAAAAACATATCAACCCAATCAGCTAGGAAAATACAACGTCATTCACCTTGGGGTCTCTAATTTCAGTGGTACCAAAATTCAGGTTCCCCCCTGCCTGTCTCGCTTCATTTTAAATACAATGGTACTTCCGGTTGCGGACGGGAACCGTTCCAGAGCTCCAGTCGGATTCCGAGGTTTACGCAACCAGTGGGACCACTTCTGCGCATGCACACGTGGCAAAACACTTCCGGGTTTGCTGCTTTCGCAACCCAAATTTTATATTATCCAAGGGTAACGTAAGCCAAGGTGCTACTGTAATAGTTGCAGCACCTCCTAAAGCTCCGTGTCCAGTGCAACCAAACCACTAAATCCACCTCTGTATCATGTGACTATTTCAGTCATCAATGCTTGGTTTCCCTTGGCAGAACACACATAAAATGCCCTGAACCGATTAGTCAGGTTGATTTGTCAATCTCTTATCCTGCCCAATTTGACACTGGTTTGTATCCAAAAGCAGGCCCTCCAAGTATCCCTATCTTCCAGGGACAGTCCCGGATTTACAGATGACGTCCTGGTTTCTGATTTGATCTTGGAACGTCCTGCATTTCCTTAGGACATCCCTATTTTCACTGGAGAAATGTTGGAGAGGATGGAGTTATGCAACCTCCGGACCAAGAAGGTAAGTTCTGTATAGTTTTATTGTGTTTTTATATATATGTTAGAAGCCACCCAGAGTGGCTAGGGCAATCCGGTCAGATGGGCAGGGTAGAAATAATGAAATTATTATGATTATGGTTATAGAACAGGACAACACCGTTTTCATTGGAGAAATCTTGGGAGGGTATGCAAAGGTGGTTTTGCCTTAGCAGGAAGTGTTTTAAGGCACCCACCTTTCACTGATCTGGCCCTATAGCCCTCTGTGCTATTATCCTGTTTTGACGGTTCCTCGAGCTTCAGGGGCAGGTTCGGGAGGGCAGAGACATGGGGTTAAAGCAAGTAGCTGGGAAATCAGCAAAAACTGGCTGCCCAGACTTTTTCAGAACTACTTTCTGCTAAGACACAGAGCCATCATAGATACAACCCACTGTTTGCCCAGTTCCTTTCCCTGGGATTTGAACGACAGTATTCCTTGCTCTTCCTATGACCGTTTATTGCATGTAACCACCAAATTTAATCCTTGCTCAGTGTCTTCTTTCAAACATGTACCGTATTTTTCGCTCTATAAGATGCACCAGACCACGAGACGCACCTAGTTTTTGGAGGAGGAAAACAAGAAAAAAAATACCTTGTTTTTTGCTCTATAAGACTCATTTTTCCCCTCCTAAAAAGGAAGGGGAAATGTGTGTACATCTTATGGAATGAATGCAGGCTGCGCAGCTATCCCAGAAGCCAGAACAGCAAGAGGGATTGCTGCTTTCACTGCGCAGCAATCCCTCTTGCTGTTCTGGCTTCTGAGATTCAGAATATTTTTTTTCTTGTTTTCATCCTCCAAAAGCTAGGTGCGTCTTGTGGTCTGGCGCGTCTTATAGAGCGAAAAATACGGCATTCTGAATCTTCTCTTACCATCCCTGCATGCAGGCCAAGAACAAGGGCAGAATCCAACTGAACAGCTCCACTAGCGCAAGCACCTTGGGCTGCGAAATGGAACTTCTCCTCCCTCTCTTCTTCCTGCACACCTCTCCTAAAGCTCTTGTGAGTTTCCCTCCAGCCCTCTGGAGCAGATTTTAGGGGGCACATGGGGAGAGGAGAGTGAGGGGAAGTTACCTTGTGCAGGCCAAAGTGCTAACACTAGCAGAATTGTTTAGCTGAATGCTGCCTAAGATCTTTCCCTGCTGCACGGATAGGCATCTTTCAATTAATTAACTAAAACCGAGTCAAAACCAGTGCTGAAATTACAGTTGCGGAAAGGCCAGCAGTTACTATGCTCCCCGCATGTCAAGGCAGAAACAACCAATTGCAAAACATGATCTCAGTTAATATGCTCACATTATGGGGTGTTTCCCGCCCCCCGCTTACACAGATTTCACTTCCATGCAGGAAAATATGTGTTCAATGTCTATATATACAGAGACCATAATCCCACTGTCTAAAATTAGATCCTAAGACTTTTGTACCTGGCCTAATAATATTAACAGTAATAATGAAAACAAGGTGTGTGAAAAAGGCACACGATTCATTTTTGCTGCATTCATGTGTGATGTTGTTGTTTAGTCGTTTAGTCGTGTCCGACTCTTCGTGACCCCATGGAACAGAGCACGCCAGGCACTTCTGTCTTCCACTGCCTCCTGCAGTTTGGTCAAACTCATGCTGGTAGATTCGAGAACACTATCCAACCATCTCATCCTCTGTCGTCCCCTTCTCCTTGTGCCCTCCATCTTTCCCAACATCAGGGTCTTTTCCGGGGAGTCTTCTCTTCTCATGAGGTGGCCAAAGTATTGGACCCTCAGCTTCAGGATCTGTCCTTCCAGTGAGTACTCGGGGCTAATTTCCTTAAGAATGGAGAGCTTTGATCTTCTTGCAGTCCACGGGACTCTCAAAAGTCTCCTCCAGCAACATAATTCAAAGGCATCAATTCTTTGGCGATCAGCCTTCTTTATGATCCAGCTCTCACTCTCATCACTACTGGGAAAACCATAGCTTTTACTATACGGATGTATAGTATACATGTGTGATGGAAAAACATAATTAGCTATTTACCTCTGGGTTGCCTCTGGTCAAGGAGCTCCTCAGCCTCTGCTGGCACTAGTTTGGCTATCCAGGTAGCATTCTAATTTCGATGACAAACTAGATTTCCCTACAACAAACTAGGTTTTCCCTGTGGTTACAAGATGACTGTTCTGTCTCTCTCTAATTCAACATACTTTGACTCTTACGGAACAACCCCAACTTTTATGGAATGCGACTATCTTGTGATATATCCCCCTCCCAATAAGCTGAGAAACATGAAATCAAAGAATCACATACAAATCAGGTTGAAGAGCAGAAGCAGCAATCCCCAGTTGCACTGATTATCATAAAAGGTAATAATGTTTGGTGTGTATGTGGGACATTAAAACAAGCAGAAAACAAAAAAACCCCAAACTCTTAAAATGTGTTTAATTAAAGGGAGATCCTCACAGCATGAAATGGGGGCACGTGTTCCTGGAAAAGCAATTTTAATTTTATAGCATGCTCTTAACTAATTACAACATCAAGCTTGGGAGTTGGGAGAGATGGCTGTACTCAGAAGAGAAATTATGTTTGTACATGGAACTGTGTGTGTGTGGTGGTGGGGGTGTGAGTGGAAATCTTGGGCGAACACAAATGTGCTAAGTGAACACTTCCACAGCGATGCTGTTCGATGGATGGCTGTATGGATGCTCGGTGGATGACACCTTGCCCCTTGCTTCATGGCGGAAGCATGGAAAAATGACGGCCATCTGTTGTTATATTTGCAGAGATCCCCATCCTTTATCACCAGGAAATTAATATCAACGCCGCTCCTGTGGAAGCTTCAAGAAACTGATTGTTTGGATTAGGCATTTTCAAGGAAGCTGAACCAAAGCAATGGGGTGTGTGTGTGTGTGTGTGTGTGTGTGTGTGTGCTTGTGTTCTTCTGCTTGCCTACACATTCCAATTTTAATTCAAAAGTACTGTAGGATATGAAGAGAGGTGACTAATGCCAGGAGGGAAGAAAGCCCTGGGATGACAAATGAAGTATTCACAATGCGCAGGAAGAGGTTTAAAATAACCTGATGTAGGTTTTACATTTTCCCCAAACTGGGTTTAGCTTCCTACCAGTTACTTAAACACACACACACACACACACACACACACACACACCTCCATTAACATTTCTTTTGTGGCAGCCTCTGCTGAGAACCTATTGTAAATTTGGGCAATTAGGACTTTTGTTCCATCAGTCCCTCCCCTGAGTCAATACTATAGCATCAAAGGAAGCTGATTCAGTGTTGGCTGGCTGCAGCTCTGAAATCCAAACTAAAAATAATAATGTTAGAATTCACCACTGTTGTCTGTGTAAAGGATTTTTTTCTTCAAAAAAGCAATAATTAAAAAAATTGCTGTTTCAGGCTTGTAAAGTTCTTAAAATAATCGGTTTTAAACCTCCCACACAATACTCACAAGTGAGATCACAGTAATAGACTCCAGTATAAGGTGGCTGTCTCCCTCTAAATCCAAACTAAATAGATGTTAGAAATCGTTACCACAGTATGTCAAAGGCCAACCAGAGCTATTATCGGGGAAATGCAGCTTTGGGTTTCTTGGGTTCTGAAAATAATCTTCTTTAAAGCTTCAGCATTAGTCAAGGCATGGTCGTTCATAATATTTCACAAAAATATAATAAAAGCAGGAAAATCCGGAGCCTCAGAGCCAGTTTCTACAATGAACGGAATCAAGTGATAAAGCTTATCCTAGAGACTGTACCATTTCAGGCTACTGGCATTTCAAAAAGAAAACTAGACTGAACCATTATCCTGGGCATGCTAGTTTGCTGTGTCCAGGTATTTATTGATTTTAGGAGACTGCATTCAAATATTCAACCTCCGACTTGCAGCAATTATCTCTGCACAACAGAGCATGGTTTGGAATGACTAGACAAATGGCAGCCTTTACTCCAGGGGCTGGCTCTTTGCCTCGTGTGGGCTGTAGGAAGGGGGCAGAATAGGCAGCCAGCAACCTCAATGTAGGGCCCAACTTCTTCCTAGCATGTCTAGACCAGAAAAATGGCTGACATGTGAGGGGAAGTGAAGAAGAAGAGTTTGGATTTGATATCCCGCTTTATCACTACCCGAAGGAGTCTCAAAGCCGGCAAACATTCTCCTTTCCCTTCCTCCCCCACAACAAACACTCTGTGAGGTGAGTGGGGCTGAGAGACTTCAGAGAAGTGTGACTAGCCCAAGGTCACCCAGCAGCTGCATGTGGAGGAGTGGGGAATCGAACCTAGTTCACCAGATTATTAGTCCACCACTCTAACTACTACACCATGCTGGCTCCTGAAAAGGAGGAGTGCCTGTTCAGGAGGTGTAACAACTCTGGAAAAGGGGAGGCGTCTCAAAGGATCAGAAAGGAACCTACAAACATATGGCCGAACAAAAGCACATAATAATAATAGTAATACTAATAAAATTTTATTTATATCCCGCCTTCCCCAGCCGAAGCCAGGCTCAGAGCGGCTAACAACAGTAAAATGATACAACATTCTAAAATCATATTATTATTAATTATTATTATTATTATTGGTCTTGAGCAGGGAATGGGTGTGGGTGCTGGCTCAGCTATAGAGCTTGTGGTGGAGTGCAATAGCAAAAACATTCAAGCCAGGAAGAAACTAGCATGCTCACTGGGCTTCCAATTTGACTCCTCCCCCCGGAAACCCTGTAAAAGCCCTACAATTTCAGGTTAAACACAAAAATGAAGAGATGACCGGAGGCACAACTTATGGTAAACTGCCAGAAGTACAGAGGGAAAGCATGATGCTAACAAAAAGATACTGAGTGATGTACAACAAAATTTCCCAGATCCGTGCATAACTTTAAAACATCTTGCAAGCAAAGACCTGCCCAAAAAGCTGAAAAACATCTTCATGTATGCGACAATGGCCGCGAGAGTTCTAATAGCACAGGGATGGAAGACTGAAGAAACCCGAACTAAAGAATCATGGCAAGAAAAATTGATGGACTATGCAAAACTAGCAAAACTGAAATATAAGCTACGGGACAAGGATAACTGTGACTTTAAAGATGAATGGGAACCCTTTACAAAGCTTTTGAAGATGCAACAAAGCGAACTGGACTCCTTGGCTGGCTTTGAATAAACATTCACAAACTTTTTATTGATAATATTCAGCTAAATAGTTTGAGGATCTATACAACTTTGTAACATGCAGAAAACAGCATTCTCAGAGAAACCAAAGACTGGAACTGAAGGAAGTCAGTGGATGGGGGTGGGTGGGTTTTGTGTGAGAGGGTGGGGGGAGGAAGGAAAAAATGGGGGGCGGAATAAGGATGATATGTTTTTGGATAATATGTTTTATTTTAATTTTGAATAAAAAATTATAAAAAAGACATCTTGCAAGCAGCCCAATTCCCATGAAAAGGAGCAGCCTAATTATTTGCTTGTATCTATTTTGCACAGTGATTGTGGCAGTGACCTCACTGGCCACCGATTGGCTGAGCTGCTGTGACATCCCAGAATAAATCTTAACATTCCAACTGCTCAAAACTAAATTATGTATTCAACTGCTGCAGGGGAAAGGGAAAATGCTGGAATTACTGTATTTTTCGCCCTATAGGACGCACCTTTTCCCCTCCAAAAATGAAGGGGAAATGTGTGTGCATCCTATGGGGCGAATACAGGCTTTCACTGAAGCCTGGAGAGCAAGAGGGGTCAGTGCGCACTGACCCCTCTCGCTCTCCAGGCTTCAGGAAGCTCTGCACAACCCTCGGGAGCCCGGTGCCAAGCTGCGCCGGGCTCCCAAAGGTTGCGCAGAGCTGCCTGCATTCCGAAGCCTCGGGCGCGCTGAAGAGCGCAGCTCTCCGCAAGCCTGGGGAGACCGGCGCGGCTCCCTAGGCTTGCGGATAGCAGGCTGTTCTGGGGGCTGGGGTCGGGGGAAGCTCGAGCTTCCCCCACGCCAGCCCCGTGCCTGAGGGGAATTCCCCCCCCCTTTATTTCCCCCCCAAAAAAACTAGGTGCGTCCTATAGGGCGGTGCGTCCTATGGGGCGAAAAATACGGTAAAACTTCACATACTGACAGAAGCAGCGTTTCCCAAGCAGAACAGTAAGAAGAAAATTCCAGGAAATAGGGAAGCTAAGAGACAGGGAAGCCAGAGGAAAAGGAAGAATGCAGGCTCTGAGGGAAAGATTGACGATGAAAGACAAGGTAGGCAGAGGAAACAGAGAATGGATGCCAGGGAACTGAGGCTAATAAGAAAGGGACAAACCTTATAGGGTCAAAAATCAGGAGGAGCTGCATATGAGGTCTATTGTTTCTAAAAAATTGTGACCTGGAAAGGCTAAGCGAGCAAAGGAGTCCAAAATTAAACATTTTTATTTGAATAACTGCTCAATTTGCTGCATGCAGGGTTCTAGCATTAAACAAAAGGCACAGGTCAAGCCTTACGCCATGAGCTCCAGCATATCAAAATAATTCATCAGAGCCGAATAAGTATGCCACAGTAATGATGTATAAGCTGTCCTTCAGATGCTGCATGGACTACACCGCCTAGATCAGGAAGACAGATTCAGAAGATGGTCATGCTAACTAAAAGCAACAGCAACAGGCCAAATGCAAGTGGAAGAATATATTTTGGTTCCCACCACTCTGCCCTGCCCTAAACACAGAAGGAATATATCAGAAACATGTGATTTGGTTTTAAGTAGCATCTACTCTACTAAAGCAGAAAGGATCTGCTCTGGAGAAATTGCACTATAAACCTTGCAATTTTACAAGCAAAGTTTATATTAATTCTTTAGAAGCCCTTTGTGCTTATAGTTTCAGACAGAGTCTAAAATACACCAAATAAATATCAGCACAAAATTGCATGCAGCTGCTAGATAGTCTAAGCATTCCCAAACCATTATAATAAACATAGCGGGCCCAGGGCTATAACCCCATCAACCCACAAAGAAGTCGCCATCCAATTCTGTCTTGTCCTACAAGCTGTGCAAAATTAAACTGCTGCTAAGTTACTTGTAAAAATTTAAAAACTGAGACTACAGTACTTTTTAAAAAACCAACAACAACCCACTCTTAATATCTTAAAAGAAAGCAACGGTTTGAGAAGACAGGTTTTGGGTGTTTTTTTTGTAGGAGGAAATGAAATAAATAAAAATAACCACCATAGAACAGGAAATGAATTCAAAATACAGGAGGAAACATGGAAGGGGCTTCAACGGAGAGGTTGAGTGCCTCCCCTCCAAGAAGATGTTTGCTTATTTGACTTACACTAGTTAGAATAACAAAAAGAGCACATATCTAACACCCAAGAAATGCCCTTCTAGAAGCTAAGTAGGTGGCAGGATCAAAGAAAACCCTTCTCTCAAGAAAGGAAATTGAGAGAAAGCTTCTGAACACATGTTTCTGAAAGGAGGCTATAAAATGCCTAAATGCTCCCAAATACTGTGAATGTTCAAGGAGTCATAAGCAGTGTGTTCAATACAAACTAAGCCTTATTCGACCTCATGTTGGAATCCATCCTTAGCCATGGGACTTAAAAGTCTCCCCTCTTGCTGGTTTCTTCTGACCCTCTCTCACCTGTAGAACCTTACACGGCTGCAAAGATTTTGGCAGCTAAAGTTCAAAAAGTGACACAAAAAAGTACATGGAACTTCCCATGCCCTTTTTTGTAAGTGGATGCATAAATCACCTTTACTTAAGTGTTTCACAACAGATAGAGTATTGTGTTTGTTATTTTAAGTTCTGCTTGCTGTCTGCTGTTTTACTCTGACAATCTCAGAGAGTAACACTTTCTTGGCTTCCCCAATCGGATGGTGTCACATTCCAGCACACCCATCACCCTATCTATGTATATCTCAAGTCTAAGAAAATGGGCCCTGCAGCAGTCAGGTAGCTATAAACCTACTCCTTCCAGCAATTCTAACAGGATCCTGTGTTTTGGGAAATCTCTTGGGACTTGGGAAGTCTTTAAACATCATCTGCCAAAAAGAGAAGCCCTCCTCTCAATGTATACACTGCTCACATTCCCAGCATCTATGCCTCTTGTTTTAGAAACACTGCTTTTTACATGCTTTTTGATTATTGTAGGACAAGCCCAAGAAGAACTCATGGTCAGAAGTATGGGAATATCATGCAAAGGGGATAGTTTCTCTCCCCAGACGAACCACAATCCCCATTCCTTTTAATAACCCACCCCACACACACATACTTCTAGATTTTGTGGAATCTAAGGTATGGTACAAAGTGTTCAGGAACAATTTTTTTCATTTGTTTTGAGGGGAACTAGCTGGCTGGCTCACACCCAACAGTGACTTTAGCCAATGAAGTCATAGCAATGACTGACATTTTTTAAAAGCAGGTGTAGCCAGTTAGACAAGGATAAAACTAGAGAGACACACTCATTCTCTATACTCCTGGTTTGTTGTTAAACATTTTCTGCTGCATTTCCCCCCCTGCTCTATAGAAAACAGTTCAGGTCTTCAGGATTTTAGTGTAGTGGTAACTGGGGAATAGTGTATCAACTCAAAAACAAAAGGTAGCGACAAAGACAGGAGCTCTTGATTTATCTTGCTCGTTTTGAAGAGGAGGTAAAGTATCCCTAAGGGAAATGGTAACTTTTCATGCTTTGAACATGTGCACTCATCAAGAGAACTATTGCATGGGGTATTTTTTTCTACTATGCCGGAGCTTAGAAGGCTGGAACGGTCTTCCTCATTTCTCAATTACCTCCTTACTAAAATTTAATTTATTGGTTATGAATGAACATTATTTGTCGTGATGTCTAATATTAGGCAACTATCGCCATCTTTTACTATCAAGCCACATATATCCGTTTCCTTCAGCTTCCTTCAAACAATTCTCACTACAGAGAAGTCCTATTGGGGAAAAACCTGCAATATGTAACTAGGGTTGCTGGACATATGGCAACCCTATGTAAACAGAAGGTAGTAGCTTGCTTTACTCTTAATACTTGTTTTAACTGTTTATTTTTTATTTTAAAAATTGCATTTTATTAAAACTGAGTCATAATTCACACTGAGCAGGTTTGCCAAATAATAAAGTCCAGGTACTAAATAGACACCATATATTTCTATAACACAAGTATGAAAGAAAAACGACGAAGAATCAATCTATGGCCTATAGGATATACAATAAAAACCCAACACTCTTATGTGGCTTCACAACCCTAAAATACAGACAAATGCAGTATCACTCTGAAACATCTAGCTGTGATGCCTGGATACATCTTTCAAATTCTGACTACACCACAGCAAATAAATACAAAGATACAGTTGCCCAAAACCTTGATATCCTCAAGATTAAGACTGTTTACAACAGATGTTGTAACAGAAAGCATGCCAGAAGCATTTTGACTTACAAAGTCTTCTTTGGTGGTGTATAGCTGGAAAAAGGGCATCTCTTTGTGCCTAAAGAACTCAAAACACAAATTCATGTGATATATATTATGCTGCTGTAGACTTTGGTAGTTTAAGGGAAAAAATGGTCAAATGCTCCGAAACAGTACAGCAGTGTCCAAGCCCCAATACTCTCAGCCTTCATTTTTGTCATAAGGATACACTCTGCGCTGCAACTTTACGACAAAAGTGAAGGCTGTGAAACAACCTTCATCTTCGATACATCAAGGTTTTGGGAATCTACATCTTTGTAGTTCATTGCTGTGGTGGAAAACACATGCAGCCAGCACAGCTAAATATTTCAGAATACATTGTTGTGCTATTATATGCAGTGTCTGCATTCAGTGTTTTGAAGCCATGTACAGTGGTACCTCGGGTTAAGTACTTAATTCGTTCCGGAGGTCCGTTCTTAACCTGAAACTGTTCTTAACCTGAGGCACCACTTTAGCTAATGGGGCCTCCTGCTGCCACCGCACTGCCAAAGCACGATTTCTGTTCCCATCCTGAAGCAAAGTTCTTAACCTGAGGTACTATTTCTGGGTTAGCGCAGTCTGTAACCTGAAGCGTATGTAACCTGAAGCATATGTAACCCAAGGTACCACTGTACCTTTGTTTGGTCATTATAGGCCGTGAGGGGCAGACTTTGGTCTTTCAAATTTAAGTGGTGCCCTGTGCAAGGCCGAAATCCGGTGCCTCCCTTCTCTTGCCTTCCGTTCTGCTCAATTTGCTATGTCATAGTTGTCATGCCCTGCAGTGTCCCCTGAGATTGGCTCCTAGCCTGTGTGTGTGTGTGTGTGTGTACGCAAATGCACACACGGGGTGTGAGTGTGCCAAACTGTGCAACTGACCTGGATGAAATTAAGGCTAGTTTCGCCCCTGCCAGGACCCACTTGAGTTGGCAGGAAGTTCTTGAGGCCCACCTGCCACAAAATGGTGGTGCAGGACCACTGAGTCCACACAGCCAGGTTGTGACCAGTGGAGGAGAGGAGACGCTAGTCATGACTGCACCATCAGGTCAGATTTAGGAAGCTGAGGGGTGATAGACAGGGCGGACAGGCAGTGGACTCCAATTCCAGGAACCAGCAGTGTGCCCAGTCTCTTACCCACTTTTAAACTCTAAACTGTACTCACATTACGAAGTTGGTAAACCCAGAAAAGTACCAGAGCAGGGGTAGTCAACTTGGTGCCCTTCAGATGTTGGACTATGATTCCCATCATCCTTGATCATTGACCACACTGGTTGGGGCTGATGGGAGTTGAAGTCTAATAGTATCTGGAGTGTATCATGTTGACTAGCTGAATACTGGAGAAAATTTATTAACTATAATCATTTTCCTTTTCTTCAGCTGCTTAACAAGAAGAGGCTGCATTCTAAAACTGAGATATAACATACACATTCCACAAGTACATTGCACCAACATTTCACACTTGGGAGTTGTTGGCCCAGAAACAAGTTAAATAACTCCTGAGATTTCATCCAACGTAGCCCCACTGATGGCTATGAAACCAAACTGATTTTAATCCAAACTTTCTGGCCTTAATAATACTCTGGTATGCAGTGCAAAAGAGTAAATATGGTGAAGCAGATTGCCCCAAAACATATATGTTTATTATGATACCAGACAATATAACAGGAAAGAAATTAAACAATGTGATTGAGAGCAGAGAATTCAGTGGGTTTAAGACTTATATATTTCTTTAGAAAGTGGATCTTTTAAAGCAAATTAAAGCTTACATATACAGTTACAGAGTGACAACTCCTCACCATTCCCGACGACTGCTTTAGATGGATCTGACTGTCTTTAACAAATTTCTCCATCTCTAGCTGCTCACATATGCTGCATTTCCTAATTATCACCTTTAAAAGGCCATCTGGGCCCCATTCCCCACCATTGGGGGCAATTCCATTTGCATTGTTCATAGGCTTAGTAGGAACTGGTGGAAAAGTTCATTAGGAATTTGAGGAGGTGCATTAAAACGTAGCATGGCAAATCAAGTATCTGATACCTAGATGCCCACAGGAGAGATAAGCATTCAATACATATTTGCATACAACTAACAAGTCATCCATGGTGTCTTTAGCTCTGAAAACTGCTTCAATTTAGGCTAGTCTCAAGCATGGGAAAATGGGGAATATCTGACTCTGTGCGGATCTTACATTTTTCTCCCAATTAAATAGAGCACATTCACTCCCCATGGTATTTTTAAGTCTAATTGAAACTAATTTAACCCTTCATTTCGCAATACAACAGTGAATTTTTGTAATGGCCTCTGGTATAAATGGAAAAGCCACCACAGATAGTAGCTACAAAGACATAATCAATGATTAGCTGAGGCAGGAAAAAAATACATTTTCAACTGGTGCATAGTGTTTTAGATCATCATGCATCCCCTGGCTTAAGCAATAAAACCAAGTCTTAATAACATGAGAATTAAGGGGAAGTAGCACACCTTTATCTGCCCAACGACAATGTAGGATATACTTTTTTTTAAAAAATGTAATTTATTAATATTTGAGAGGGAATGACTGGAAACACCAAAAGGACAAGGAGCTTAAAGAAGTAAAATTGATTCAGTCTCAAAGTGATGCTCAGAGTGAAAGTTCTTATTATGATTATTACAGAGATGGTATGCTCTAATTCAGGGGAATCTCTAGATGCTCATTTACATAATTTAACAATGTATATGCCGCTCAACACTAGTTTCTAAGGGGTGCACAATGAGAATACAAAGGAGATACAACAGTAATAACTTTAGTTAAAAAAACATAAAAGCTTACTTAAAATGTGTGCTGAAGCACAGAGGTGAGCTGCAGATAAAGAGGCCATTTTACGTTTTGTGCTGAAGAACACTTGACCCTCATCAAGTTGGAAAGGCAAGGGCATGGCACTTTCTCCCAAGTAAGCCTTAAAGGATTTAAAATTAATCTATTTTTTAAAAAATCAATTTTTTTAATTAACTAAGAAACAATGACCAGGAAAGATCAAGCTGGTCTGCTTTCAGAGCAAACACTGAATTTCACACCTTTTGCCTTTGGACATTCATTCCAGAGAGTGCAACTTAAAAAAAAGAGAGTCTTCAGCTAGATGGTCCAAAGGAATTTGGGTTTATTGCTAACAGTAACAGCCCCATTGCCCCTCCTATCTAACATTACAAGTAAGGTGGCATGACCTCATACTGTTAGCAAGTTTCCTGCACAAGATAAAGATCGGCAATAGGTAAAGGTAAAGGGACCCCGACCATTAGGTCCAGTCGTGACAGACTCTGGGGTTGTGCGCTCATCTCGCTCTATAGGCTGAGTTTGTCCGCAGACAGCTTCCAGGTCATGTGGCCAGCATGACTAAGCCGCTTCTGGCGAACCAGAGCAGCACACGGAAACGCCGTTTACGTTCCCGCCGGAGTGGTACCTATTTATCTTCTTGAACTTTGACGTGCTTTCAAACTGCTAGGTTGGCAGGCGCAGGGACCGAACAACGGGAGCTCACTCCATCACAGGGATTCGAACCACCGACCTTCTGATCGGCAAGCCCTAGGCTCTGTGGTTTAACCCACAGCGCCACCCGCGTCCCTAAGATCGACAATGAAATGGAACAAAATCCACAGTGCACTTTTTTTTCATTGCTAGATCTTCCCAGGGTGATGGCGAGCGTTTTCTCTGGCAGCCACACATTCCACCTAGCATCTAATTGTGGCCTCAGAATCAGCCTAGAAGTCTCCTATTCTTTTGCCAACGTCCATTTGAAGTGGTTACCCTTGATTGCAGAAATTTAAAATACCTTGCTTTTTCCATTAACCTATACCTAGCAAGAGTTTAAAATGTTGCATTTCTGTTAACTCCATAACAAGCCGATGTCAGTGATTTATCTTTATTAATACATAGGGTTGGAGGGGAAAGGTGTGGGGGGGGGCAGAAAGACAGGTATATTATATATAAAGCCAAGAAATACACTACAAATTCCACTAACATGTCTGGAAAATTACATCACCACTTACCACCACACCAGGAGTATGTTTTGTGGGTTGTATTGGGTTTTACGTACATGGCTCCTACTGGCTTTAATGGGCATCACACAGCTAAATCTCCATGCATCACTTTGACACTTCAGAATAATTGTTCGCTTCCATAAGAGGGTCAAGGAAAGGTTGAAGAACTAAAAGAATTCGCCGAGGAGCGCAGATTATGTGTACAGGATTGCATCTGCTTTTGAAAAATGATTGGCCAAATGTATATGATGCATGCTAATGAACACACTGTCAAGCTAGTCCCCTTGGTTAAATGCAGCAGAGAGGCATTTTGAAAAGCAGCAATAAGAACATAAAATTGACAGGTAGCATAAAATGAGATGGCATAAAGAACACAGTTTCTTTCCTCCAAATATTACACTGCAAAAAAAATAAATTAAAATTGAGTAGTACTGAGTGCAGTTAAATTTGGTATTAGTGATGTCACTCAAATGCTCCATCTGCCGGGATGAGCAGGGTTAGGATTTAGCGGGTGTCTGGCTGAGCTGAGAAGTCCCTGGTGCAGCCAGGCTACAACAGCTTAACTCCTACATCCTTAGCTCTACCAGAAAGAATGTCAGTGTATCTCCAGTGAAAAAGGAACTTCCAGGGGAGTGATGAAGGTGGAAAGAGAAAAGAGAGGCTTAGGCTGGATTCTAAGACCATTTGACTTGCAACCCAGCAAAAAAAGGGAAGTGTAATTCACTCACCATTTAAGGGAGAAATCCTATACATAAATAAGTTTGCATAAAGCAAGCCCAGGACAAGTTAAGCTGCGTAAAGTATATCAGAATCAAACTGTTCAGGAGCGGGGCTTCTGCAGGTTGAGCCATCCTAAGCCTGGAAAGGGAAAACCAAGCCCTTAAGACTAACATCTGAGTTAAAGGTAAAGGGACCCCTGACAGTTAGGTCCAGTCGCGGATGACTCTGGAATTGCAGCGCTCATCTCTCTTTATTGGCCGAGGGAGCCGGCGCACACCTTCCAGGTCATGTGGCCAGCATGGCTAAGCCGCTTCTGGCAAACCAGAGCAGCACACGGAAATGCCGTTTACCTTCCTGCCGGAGCAGTACCTATTTATCTACTTGCACTTTGACATGCTTTCGAACTACTAGGTTGGCAGGAGCAGGGATTGAACAATGGGAGCTCACCCCTTCGCGGGGATTCGAACAGCTGACCTTCTGATCAGCAAGCCCAAGAATCTCAGTGGTTTAGACCACAGTGCCACCCGCATCCCCTGAGTTGCACCATCCTTAATGACCAGCCCAATACATTTTGGCACCTGAGACAAACCACAAAATGTTGCCCCCAGGGAAGAAGGGGTGAGTGAAGATTTACATCAGGAGTGTGGTGCGAAGAGATCAGCGGCACCTCCTATTTGCCAAGAGGCGACTGCAGAAGTGGCATGTGGGGTGCTGACAAGGAGGTGGCAGATCCTGTCTCCAAGGAGCACAATGCCACCATGGCAGCAGCTACAGCAGTGGGAGACGCATTCCTTGAAGGTCGGATCTTCTGCCCCTTTGAATCCTGCCACCCAAGGCAGTCACCTCACCTTGCCTCATGGGTGGGCCAGCCCTGCTTAGATTGGGTTGCCAGGTTGCATGACTCAGCTGAGTGGGCTTAGGATCCAGCCTAAGTTCTACCTCTCTGGTCCTCACCCTATGATGCCCTCAGAACACCCATTTTTCAGGGCTTAGGTCAACTAAAGAGCTGTCAAGCCGGACTGAGCTGGGATGGGGAGATACACTGGTATATCTCTGGTTGCACCAAGGATGTAAAGCCAGCACACCTGGGAGTACCCAGGCTCACCCAGAGATCTGCTGGATCCTAACCCTGCTCATACTGATGGATCTTGCTATAGTACTGCTTCCTTAAAGCCTCTGCCAGGCTTAGGCCTGCAGGGTCAGTGGTAGCCGCCCTCCTAAATTTATGCAGGGCTTAGTTTACACCAGATTCTTGTCTATAGGATTGCTCTCTGTTTTTCCAAGGCTTTACCTCTGTGGCTGACTCGCAGTCTACACAACCTCCAAGCCAGAGTAGCTTTGCTCAGCCTTGGCTTGCATCAGTCATAGCTCAGCTAATTTTAAAATAATGAAAAGGAGCACCTCAGAAGAAGAGACAAGCAAATGGCGGTGGCGTGGGGTGGTGGAAATCAACAGACAGGATCCCCATTTGGTGTTTTTGTGGGCACTGCCATATTGAACAAACTTCCACTGGCAAATCAGTTTCAAACTGGCATCGCCGAAGAAAACAGCAGACCGCAAATGCTGTAATACAATAATGCTGTTTTCAGCTGAAGCTGCAAAGGCGAAACAGTTTAGGCACAAATACAGAAAAATGCAAATTGAGCATTCCAACTTTAAAATGCCTGCACGGAAATGATGCGCAAGCAATAAAACAGACTCCCCCCCCCCATCTTGGGCCTACACATAACATTTCTATTCAACTATTAATAAAAATGCACCAGTGCTCAAAAAGTTATTGGCCTGTTCTGTCACTAATCTTCAAGAAGAACTGGAAATGTTGCAGACTTGAAGCTTGAGTAGTTTCAGCTACATCTTCGAATCAACAGCTGGCCTTATTTGCAACACTATCAGGACATAAAAAAACCTAAATGTCCAAGCAGCTGCCTAAGAAGCAAAAGATTGGAAGTAGATTTTATCAGGATTGGGAAGTGTACAAAATATCAAACACGCAATGTACAAAAGAGTCTCCCCAAATCATAAAGTACTGTACAAGGCTTCAGTGGCGTAGCGTGGGTTGTCAGCACCCGGGGCAAGGCAAGTAATTTGCGCCCCCTAACCCGTGGATTTGCGCCCCCTAACCCGTGGATTTGCCCTAACCCCAGATGTTGCGCCCGGTGCGGCCGGCCCCCCCTGCACCCCCCACGCTACGCCACTGCAAGGCTTCACATCATGGTGAACAGACTGCTTGCAACGTGCTCATCTGAGAATCTATACTGTGAGTCATAAGAGATCAGTATCACTGGAAAGTACGAAGTTGTAGAATTCCTTGGTGAATGATGACGTTCTCTTTTTAAAAATGAAGTCGAAGAAAAATAATGTCACAACAAATCAGTTAGTAGACAGGAGTCTTAGGGATCCACAACAAGCAAGCAAAACAACTGAGGTCTGTTTCATACATTCTGAGGCTGCAAGTCTACAACACAGTCTGTGGGAGGCATGAGTTGCAACCAGCCCTGGTCCCACAATGAACCAACAGGGGAATCCCCAGTTACACTGGGGCTCCAAGTTGCACACATGTGGGGATTCCCCCATTCCACACTGAATATGCTCCATATATGGTTCTGCTATTGTTTGTATGGTTATGTTAGTTTGTACATATGTTTGATAAATCAAGTACAGTGGTACCTCAGGTTACATACGCTTCAGGTTACATACTCTTCAGGTTACAGACTCTGCTAACCCAGAAATAGTGCTTCAGGTTAAGTACTTTGCTTCAGGATGAGAACAGAAATTGTGCTCCGGCAGCACGGCAACAGCAGGAGGCCCCATTAGCTAAAGTGGTGCTTCAGCTTAAGAACAGTTTCAGGTTAAGTACGGACCTCCGGAACAAATTAAATACTTAACCTGAGGTACCACTGTACCTTTTAAAAAGGAAAGGGGGAAAAAGAGCAATATGAAAACACATCTTTATGTTACTTGGAATACTCTGTATGCTGAAAGGCTCTGTGTGTGTGTGTTTGTGTGTATTTCTAATTACTTTGCAGAATATACTCACAGCAGCACAAGGCTTTTACAATGTTGTTAGGCAGAAAACACTGCCCAGAAACTGGGGGTGAGGGGGTTGCTGATTGATTTTTTTAACAAGGAAGTATGTGCTCAGCAAGGAGCAGGTGGCGCTGTGGGTAAAACCTCAGCGCCTAGGGCTTGCCGATCGAAAGGTCGGCGGTTCGAATCCCTGCGACGGGGTGCGCTCCCGTCGTTCGGTCCCAGCGCCTGCCAACCTAGCAGTTTGAAAGCACCCCCGGGTGCAAGTAGATAAATAGGGACCGCTTACTAGCGGGAAGGTAAACGGCGTTTCCGTGTGCGGCTCTGGCTCTGGCTCTGGCCAGAGCAGCGATGTCACGCTGGCCACGTGACCCGGAAGTGTCTCCGGACAGCGCTGGCCCCTGGCCTCTTGAGTGAGATGGGCGCACAACCCCAGAGTCTGTCAAGACTGGCCCGTACGGGCAGGGGTACCTTTACCTTTACCTTTTATGTGCTCAGCACACATTTTCAATTAAAACAGTGACAATGGCTGAGGAATAATGCTCTGCCTCTTTTTCTTGATCTGTATTCTTAATTGATGTGCAACATAAGATTAACACTGAATTCTTGATAAAATAAGCTACAGATACACCCCCCCCCCAATTTCCTAGATTTAGCATAAACCATTTGTTTATTTTACACCTTCTGGTACCCCTTGTTCACTGTTTACCATTAACATCCTTAATTCTTACAAAATAAAAAAAAAATGTACCAGTCATCTAGTTCACAGTCTTTCTAATTAATTTTCTGTTATGCTCGTCTCTCATACAGCCTGCATTAACTTATTCATAATTTCTTTCCTCCCCCCTTTTTTCCTTTGGAAGGTGCTCATTCTAAGCTCAAAAATAACTGTCCTTCAACTTACATGTTTCTGAAACTAGCCATTTATGAACGTTAAAATACATATTGGGGTGGTTCAGATCAGATGTGCTAAACTAGGGATGCTAAATTAGGGATGGGCAGCAGGTAGATCAGCCTCTACTGATAGATCTCTGGGTGATTTGCAGCAGATCAGCAAGAAGTGTCTGACTCACAATTGTTTAACAACAGCAAGAACAAAACCTGAGTTTGGTGCAGTGCTGGTACTGTACTGAAAACCAATTTTTAGGCTTAGACTCCACTCTAGAGTCAACCTGGTTATTTAATTCTAGTACTACATCTTTTGCACGTACTTCTGTTTGGCAAACGGTGTAGGGTTCTAGTGAAAAACAAAATACCTGAGGCCAGACCACTTTTATAGCGCTAAACCAAAGTAAATAGGCCCAACCTAAACCAGCCATTATGCAAATGATCCAGGTGAGCCTCAGGTTTGCATACACACCTCCCCGTGTCCCCTCCAGCATGTTGACGTCAAACCATTGTTTAAAAGCTTGATCGAGTCAACAAACCACAGCTAGAATTAAACACAGGTCCAGAGGCAGATGTAACTCTAAACTGTGGTTTAAGGTTCCCATTTCCTCCCAACATGCAAACCAAGTTACATACACTTGGGCTTGGGAAGAGGGTTATAGAGGATTCTCTCAGCTATGAGGAAATGATTGCTTTTCTAGTCATTTGTTTAGAAAGGTGGCAGGCTCACCTTGAGACAAAGGCTGATTCTGACACCTCAGCTGACTACATTTCTACGTCTTCCTTGATAAAGATCTCCCACTCTGTTGTTGTTGTTGTTGTTTAGTCGTTTAGTCGTGTCCAACTCTTCGTGACCCCATGGACCAGAGAACGCCAGGCACCTCTGTCCTCCGCTGCCTCCCGCATTTTGGTCAAACTCATGCTGGTAACCTCGAAAACACTATCCAACCATCTCGTCCTCTGCCGTCCCCTTCTCCTTGTGCCCTCCATCTTTCCCAACATCAGGGTCTTCTCCAGGGAGTCTTCTCTTCTCATGAGGTGGCCAAAGTACTGGAGCCTCAGCTTCACAATCTGTCCTTCCAGTGAGCACTCAGGGTTGATTTCCTTCAGTATGGAGAGGTTTGATCTTCTTGCAGTCCATGGGACTCTCAAGAGTCTCCTCCAGCACCATAATTCAAAAGCATCAATTCTTCGGCGATCAGCCTTCTTTATGGTCCAGCTCTCACTTCCATACATCACTACTCCCACTCTAAACCAATTCAAAAACACAGAGTAACTGCTGTCACATTACCAAACTCACATAAATTAGACCTGTCAAGCCCACACAGCTTAATGGCCTTCTGAGACAAGAAACCATTCCCTTTGAAACTACGTGGGTAATAACTGAAGCTATAGAGTTTTGAAACTATGTAAGTAATGGCAACATGCGCCGACATCCCTGAAGCCTCCATTTTGGAGAAGGAAGGGCAGAAAGACTCTCTACCCTTGCAGAGAAATAACAGGGGGTTGAAAACAGGGTCCCCTTCCACCCTAGAGTTGCCATGTTTCAAAAAGTGAAAAGTTGAGCTATTTTTAAGGAAATTCGCCAAAATCTCCACTTTTGACATGGGTTGCCAAACGTCCGGACTAAGGGCCACACATGTGCATTACCCATGTGTTGTCAGGGAAGATCCCCGACCTCAGAGAATAATTTGCAGGTGCCAGCCTTCAACTAATGAAGACCAGGAGTTGGATAGGCTGGAAGGGAAGTAAGGGGTCTACTGCTTGCTTCTCTTTAGTCTGGGGCCCAAAGCAGGCGAATGAAACTGGGTGCATGCCCTGCGACACGTAACCTCTGTGCCCAATTCCTCCCACAAATAATCCTTCCAGCAGTAAAGGACTGGAGATTGGAGGGAGTGAATGGGCCGTTTGCAACCCCTGAACTCAATTCCCCTACCAACGGTATTTTCAGAAAGGGGAAGTTGTGCTTCCTTCCCTCTAAAAATTATTTGTGGGTAACTACTTGTACACACTACTAACAAAAATGGAACACTATTTGCTTTTCTCTCTTTTTGGTCACAGGGAAGGTAAAGTGATGCATAATTAACAATTGACTGGTACAACATTCTTTTGCATCTTTTAATTGGTGTGAATTAGATTAGAATTAAAATGTCTTTTCTCTCACCTTTGGGGGATGCAATCTAATCTTCTCAACAAGATGTCAAAGTTTCCCCCTTAATTAAACTTTTCAAATAAGAACTTCAGGCATCCTTTAGAAACCAAAATATGTGTGTGTGTATATAAATTATAATTATTTGGAGCTGTGGCACACAGGCTTTTAGCCCCTGGAAAAGAAGAATGGCATAAGACTCCTACTAAAACTGAGAGAATATCAGACGAAAAAGAATATTAAAGGCAAAAAGTTCTGTTGTGGTTTTCAAATGTTCTGTGTCAAATGTCCCTGAAAACAGAAACGAAGAAGGTCCTGCATGTCTGTCACAGAACCCAAGCAGAAGCAGTCATTCCGCACATTCAACTGACATGGGGAACTGGGCAGGTCTGCTGTGTGCTGAAACACACCCAACACTTCCTTGCTTCTGGTCAGTGCTGGGGATGATTGAAAAAGAAATTAAATACTTTTGTTGATACCCTTTCTTGGCACCACAGATGAGGACCACCAACTCTCCTTGCAACATTGTGCAGAAGATTCAAATCCTGTTCAGTCACAAAGTTCAGCAGATGGTGGTGAGGAAATATGGGAAAGATTCTTGGTGTCCAAGCATAGGAACAAAGTTGTCGTGAACTGACACCATGTGGTGTTGGTAATTAATATATTTATCCAACAGGTACAAGATTAGGTCTCCAGCAACTCTGTTAATGAAAAATAAAAGCAGCCCAGCAAACCTGTCATTTAAGAAGGGGTTTTTTTTTTATACTGTATATTGCATGTTATGCTACTGAACAGAAGTGATAAAAATAGCTGTCAGTGTAGCATGCAAAGTGCTAGCAGCACATTCACATTTACAATGGAAAAGTACTGCAAAGTGTAAAACATCTTATGTGAATTAAGTTCTCAGTTTCATAAACTTTTTCAAAAACACTGTAACCTTCTAAAATTGCTAATGTGTAGAATAAACCACAAAATACGTTTAATATCTTTTATGGGAAGTTGACCTGAAATAAAAAGTTATGTAGTTAAAAGATTTTTGATAGTTCTTCATCCAATTCCACCCCCCTCTCTGTGGAGCAACAATGATTGAAACCTGATGGCTACTGTACAAAAAAGGTCATAAAATGTTTTATGTAGAAGTAAAACAGTAGCCATTAAAATTATGCTCTGATGTTGGAGTAGATGTGTAGCATGGAAACAAGATAAACTACCATAAAGTGAATGTGATCAAATGCCATTACAATGACTAGTCTCAAACAAATGACAGATACTAAAATACAGTCACAGTCTTTTTGCAAAATTACTTTGGGCAAAGTACCAAGAAAACACTACATCCTCTCTGCTAAAGGCAGTTTGCCAAAGAAATTGCAAATACACAAGCTTTAATATCTATAGCCAAAAAACACTTGGAAACTTATTATGGAAAGGCTTAAAAGCCAACTCATGATAAAATTGTTTTCTTTCACAGATTATCACAGCATCCTGAAGAGAGAAACATCAGGGAAGAAGGTGTGGGTTGCATTTTTAAAAAAGAAAGGAGAAAGAAAAAGAAGACCACTAGAATAAACTCCAGTGTGGTCTAAAACTCTCACCAGACTTTCCCTAGAAAATGTAATACAGTGGTACCTCTGGTTAAGAACTTAATTCATTCTGGAGGTCCATTCTTAACCTGAAACTGTTCTTAACCTGAGGTACCTCTTTAGCTAATGGGGCCTCCCGCTGCCGCTGCCCCACCAGAACACGATTTCTGTTGTTATCCTGAAGTAAAGTTCTTAACACGAGGTACTACTTCCGGGTTAGCGGAGTCTGTAATCTGAAGCGTTTGTAACCCAAAGCTTTGGAACCCGGGGTACCACTGTAATGGATGTGAGCAATTGAAGGAGGGGCACAGCACCCCCATTTTTCTTCTGGGTTGCACTGCTCAACCACCCAAGGGACATGCACTGCACTGCAGCATCAAGCTGGAACAGAGAATCCACACAGCACATGTATACCAGGAAACCTCTGTCATTTTTACAAGGGCATGGGGTCTTCTGTGCAGAGTAATTAAATTTATTTATTTTAATTCATTTATTAAATTTGTATACCACCCTTCATCCAAGGATCACAGGGCGGTTTACAGTATAAAAACACAAGCAAACCTAACATAAAAAGGTAAAGGGACCCATGACCATTAGGTCCAGTCGTGGCTGACTCTGGGGTTGCAGCGCTCATCTCACTTTATTGGCCAAGGGTGCCAGCATACGGCTTCCAGGTCATGTGGCCAGCATGACTAAGCCGCTTCTGGCGAACCAGAGCAGCACACGGAAACGCCGTTTACCTTCCCGCCGGAACGGTACCTAGTTATCTACTTGCACTTTGACATGCTTTCGAACTGCTAGGTGGGCAGGAGCAGGGACCGAGCAACAGGAGCTCACCCCGTCACGGGGATTCGAACCGCCGACCTTCTGATCGGCAAGTCCTAGGCTCTGTGGTTTAAGCCACAGTGCCACCTGCATCCCTAAAACCTAACATAGAAACAAACAAAAACAATACACCCTCCCCAGTTTAAAAGGCCATGGATTCTACAATTAGCCAAAGGCCTGGAAGAAGCGGAATGTTTTTGCCTGGTGCCTAAAGGTGAGTCTCTCTGGAGAGAGCATTCCACAAACAGGGAGCCACTGCAGAAAAGCCCCACCCTTGTGTTGCAACCCTCCAGAGCTCTTGCAAAGGAGGCACACAAAGATGCTCAGATGATGAGCGCAGGGTCTGGGTTGGTTCATATGGGGAGAGGCAGTCCTTGAGGTACAGGCAACTCACCATATACACAGGGGTTACGTTCCAATGCACTGCATGTTTAAGTGAAATCATGTATATCTGAAACATCATTGGAAAAGCCCACAAAGGCCCTGAGAGAGGGGCTGTAATTTTAAGAGACCACTCCCTGATTGTGAGTTCTGCATATCTTCCAACATCTCTCCAATGAAAATAGGGATGTCCTAAGGAAAAGCTGGACGTTCCGGGATGAAATCAGAAACCAGGACAGCTTCTGTAAATCTGGAACTGTCCCTGGAAAATAGAGACACTTGGAGGGTCTGCAGTTGCTGATAACTACTTTACAATCTGTTTGGAAGATACCCCAAATGGCATCCGCACGGAAGGCTTCTTCATGCAGTGACGATAACGGCGCTGCTTACCAGGTGGATCCTCCATATTCTGTAGGATCTCCATAGCAACACTGAACTACACGACATGCCCCTTGCTTGCGGAGCTACGCTAAAGCATCTTTCAGCAGCCTCCACATGGCTCCTGTATAGTGTAGATCAGTCCTTAGATGAAACAAATCAGAAGTAAAACTACATGCCACTGCCAGCTGTAGGGATTATTTGGGTTGTTGTTGTTTCAGTGACAGACCAGTACAAGAGAAATGTTATTCGAGATATTTCAGTGCACCTTTAAACAACTTCACACTAGAAAAAGAATGGAATTGCAGCCTTCTAGTCTGTACAACAAAGTAAGAAGTCTTGACAGCATCAAACTGACTCATTTAAATACCTGTTTTTCTTAGGAAATGCCAACGGATGCTTTACCCAAACAGAATTATTTATCAAGAGGCGAAAGCAACTGATTTCCATTTCTAACTAACTGTGTAATAACTTGCAGCAGAGGAAGAACCTCAGTTTGTTTAATCTATATAGACTTGTGCGCTGCATCCATAGCTGTCAACTTTCCCCTTTTCTTGCGAGGAATCCTATTCGGAATAAGGGAATTTCCCTTTTAAAAAGGGAAACATTGACAGCTATGTGCATCTATTTTCTACTGCAGACTTCTTTTTTATAAATAGTACCAGACATAAGAAGGGACGTGGGTGGTGCTGTGGGTAAATCCTGAGCACCTAGGGCTTGCCAATCGCATGGTCGGCGGTTCGAATCCCCGCGGCGGGGTGAACTCCCGTCTGCGGTCCCAGCTCCTGCCCACCTAGCAGTTCGAAAGCACCCCTAAAAAGTGCAAGTAGATAAATAGGTACCACTTTCTAGTGGGAAGGTAAACAGCGTTTCTGTGTGCTGTGCTGCGCTGGTGCCGGCTCGCCAGAGCAGCTTCATCACGCTGGCCACGTGACCCGGAAGTGTCTCCGGACAGCGCTGGCCCCCGGCCTCTTAAGTGAGATGGGCGCACAACCCTAGAGTCGGACACAACTGGCCTTCGGGCAGGGGTAACTTTACCTTTACCAGACATAAAATATAAGGGCATTAATAACAACCATTCCACAGTTGGCAGGTTATGGCATGGCAGTAGTTTTAGGACTGTATGAAAAGGAATGTAAGTATCAGTTGATTTTCCAACAATGTAGCCCAGGCATAGGCAAACTCGGCCCTCCAGATGTTTTGAGACAACAATTCCCATCATTCCTGACCACTGGTCCTGTTAGCTAGGGATGATGGGAGTTGTAGTCCCAAAAACATCTGGAGGGCCAAGTTTGCCTATGTCTGATGTAGCCCATTCTGTCAGTTTATGCTTTTTATATGATTTCTTATGCAACTACACAATCACCTCAGAGCTAGACAAGTGTTCAAGTTCCTCTTAAGCAGTAGGAGGGGTTTTTTTTGCACACCTTATCCCCTTTCTTTCCCCATACTTCCTAAAAGGAATGGGTTGTATAAAATGGTGGATTTCTGCTACCAGGGCACCTGATATTTGCCAATCCCTTCCAAGTCCCGCATTAGCTTCTTCTAACAGTTGCAGAAGCCTCTGGAACAATGTGATGAGGGCTACAATTAGTATGGGGAACCGGTGAGGAAAAGGGATTGCGTCTCACTTTGCACTAGTGCAAAGCAGTTACACTAGTGCAAAGCCGGCACTAGATACAACCATTGCTATCTTAGCTTATGCCAAGCCTACTTTGCATTCATGTTTTAATTAAGAACACATGAAAAGCCCTACTGAATCAGGCCCATTTGGTTCAGCATTCTGTTCTCCCAGAATCCCACAAGAAGGACCAATGAATACAACAGCACCCTCCTCACTTGCAACTCCCAGGAGCTGGTATTGGTTTTAGAAATGTGCATTAATGCATTTTCATATGTTGTACATAGCACCACATGCTGAAAAGTGGCATAAAGGTAAAGGTACCCCTGCCCGTACGGGCCAGTCTTGCCAGACTCTAGGGTTGTGCGCTCATCTCACTCTAGAGGCCGGGAGCCAGCGCTGTACGCAGACACTTCCGGGTCACGTGGCCAGCGTACAAGCTGCATCTGGCGAGCCAGAGCTGCACATGGAAACGCCGTTTACCTTCCTGCTGGTAAGCGGTCCCTATTTATCTACTTGCACCCGAGGGTGCTTTCGAACTGCTAGGTTGGCAGTTCGAAAAGTGGCATAGAAATACCTAAATATAACCCTATAATAATAATAATGCAACATTCAGCTAAGTGGAGGGTTAGGTATCATCATCTAACTAATACAGTGGTACCTCAGGTTACATACGCTTCAGGTTACATACACTTCAGGTTACAGACTCCACTAACCCAGAAATAGTACCTCGGGTTAAGAACTTTGCTTCAGGATGAGAACAGAAATCGTGCTCTGGTGGCGTGGCGGCAGCAGGAGGCCCCATTAGCTAAAGTGGTGCTTCAGGTTAAGAACAGTTTCAGGTTAAGTACGGACCTCCGGAACAAATTAAGTTCTTAACCCGAGGTACCACTGTACTTACAAGTGTCAGGTGTCAAAAAGGCACATGACCCTTGAGCATTTAAAATTACCATGTAGTGTCAGAAGCCTTAATGCTACAGACGATAAGATCCGTGGCCAGTGGCAAAGGAAGCTGCTCAGCCATCTGGGGCTGTGCACCCAGGGGTGGGCGCACCGTGGGGCCTTTGCAGTGTGTCTGCCTCTTCCCACTCAGCCGGCCTACAGCTTGGGGGGAGGCAGTGGGTGGACCGTTTGGGCAGCCCAGAGCCTACGCACACTCAAGCCACCGTGTCTCTCCCAGAAGAGATGCGTGGCTCAAACACGTTGCAGGAACCATGGTGAGGGCCAGCTGGCATTTTGTCACCTACCTCAGTGGTGACACCCGGGGCGGCCCGCACCTGCCGCACACCCCTTCCTCCGCCCCTGCCCGTGGCACATTATTTCTAACAAATTTTATTTCTACAGGGCCTACAATATGCATGCTGCTTTACAGGGTAATATACACACAGAAGGGGACGCGGGTGGCGCTGTGGATTAAACCACAGAGCCTAGGACTTGCGTAACAGAAGGTTGGCGGTTCAAATCCCCGCGACGGGGTGAGCTCCTGTTGCTCGGTCCCTGCTCCTGCCAACCTAGCAGTTCGAAAGCACGTCAAAGTGCAAGTAAATAGGTACCGCTTCAGCGGGAAGGTAAATGGCGTTTCCGTGCTCTGGTTCGCCAGAAGCAGCTTAGTTATGCTGGCCACATGACCTGGAAGCTGTACGCCAGCTCCCTCAGCCAATAAAGCGAGATGAGCGCCGCAACCCCAGAGTCGGTCATGACTGGACCTAATGGTCAAGGGTCCCTTTACCTTTATACACGCAGAAGAAGCAAGCTCCTCCCTCAATAATTAAATTTCAAGACTGGGAGAAATATAAAGATTAGGGGCTGTGTCCAATTCTGAGTACACCCATTGAAACTAAAAGAACTAGGAGGACTAGTCTATTGCCCCTAGTCCACTAGCTGCATATCACTGGAGAGAAATGGAGGAATCAGGGGTAAGAAGCCAGGAATGCAAGCAAATACAACCATTTATTTAATGTTTTGCAGAATTTCCTACAGTGCCAGGAACTAGCATGCATTTGGAGAAGGATTTGAATCTCCTCCTTTGTTCAGTAGTTTGGAAGCGTGAAGGAAAAGGTCCTTACTAAATATAACCAGCATGCTTTAGTTTCTGGTACAGCTAATACCATCGTTGTTCAGTATGGTCTGGACCATTGAGATGGGACTGAGAAAGCTCAGTTAAGGGAAGCATCGTTTTACTGGCTCTGGTTCACTTTCCCAGCCTCCCCCCCCCCCAACACATGTAGCTTCCTCTCTTTTGGGGTGCATTCTGGTAAGTCACTGTACCAACAGGCAGAACTAGATCAGTAATTAATGACTAAGAATTGCTCAATGTGTTTGGGTATAAAAATCAAAAAAGTAGGGCTGTTAAAAAACAACAGATTTAAGCACCATCTGGGCTCTCTGGTCACAGTGGCACAAATTCCAAAGAAAGGCTTAACAGTGCATGATCTGAGAATCCCATCTGCTTTATCTAAAAATGAATCAATCAGACATACTTTAGCCATTTTTGTGTAACATGGGAAGAGAAAAGCCCATCTTCTCATTGACAGGTTCCCATAAATTCACTCTGGATTTTTTTTTTAAGTTCTTTCTTTTTTTACATGCAGCATTGAGAAAGAAATTAGATATTACAAAAGAGCTACTGCCAACTCATTTTTTCTTCTTTCTCCCTTCCTAGTTTTGCGTAGGATAACATGTGATGTCACTGCATTGTGTGTTTCCCCTCTTGCTCATCACATCCTTGGCTGTTGCCAGCGGAGAGGTAAAATGCACAACAGTGACATCATGGCACAGGCAGGACTAGGAAGAGAGATATCAGAGCAGTACTGAACCCAACTCTCTTGTAACATCTAGATCTGCTTGGGGGGAAAGAGGAGCCTAGATAGGCAATATTTTTTTTGTGTGAAACACTAACCTTTACTATAAACCTCAAGAAAAAATAATTTTAAAAAGCAGATGGATCTAGTTCAAGACCATTTGAATGATTTAAAATATCTGAATAAGTAGCTGGAGTAAGAACAATTATCTTTACACTGCTTATTAAAATCAGACCTCTCCTACCACCACACTACCTGCTCTATTAGGCAGGGTGAACACTTTGCTTCTTTCCAGACAGAAATCCACCTTAATGACCCTGAAAATTTACTTCATGCTGTTTTGAATAAAAAGGGTTCTTAGGTAGAGCAGGTGAAGAATTTAGACTGCATACAAAAGGCATTTGAATAGCAGAACAGCTTGACTAATAACTGGGAAATCCTACCGAAATGCTTCTTCTCCTAGAAGGTATATGAATAAAGTTATGATCTAAACAAAAATTGTCCCAGCTACCAAGTTGTTTTCAGTTCTCTTGACCCAGAATCACTTAAAGTTGTTTATCTTTTCCTAAGTTACCTTACAGCAATTAACTTTCATATTTTAATTTAGTTTTGCTTTCCAACACACATGCACCCACCTTGCCCTTCAAGTGCTTATGTTATGGGTTCAATCGTTGTGAACTTGCTAGTAAGATGGATAGCTCAGTTGGTTAGAGTGCGGCGCTGATAATGCTAAGGTTGCAGGTTCGATATTTCTGTATTGCAGGGAGTTGGACTAGATGATCCTTAGGATCCCTTCCAACTCTGAGTCTGAATCTATGTCTATGGGGCGCATAATGTGAGGAAGATCATGCATACAGCATCCTACATGGATTTATTAATTCAAACTGTTTTTGGTCCACTTGTGAAATGAATTATGTTTCTTTAAAATATAATGAAATATAAAATCATATAATAATTTTAAAAAGCACACAGCAGAATTACAGTCAATTTAAAAACAAATAAAAACAGCAGATTTAGTCATCAAACACCTGGAATAAAAACGCCGTATAAAAATGGGAAGAAATAAATTTATGAACTTCTCATAGTAGGGCAAAATAAAATATTAGCTAGAAAACAGGACCTCTGAGACGGAACTTAAGGCTTGGGTGAAGACAGTCCCTATGGCATTTGGGTCATAAGTCATTTACAGCTTTAAAGGTTATTACCAGTACCTTTAACTTATCCCAGATGTGAACTAGTAACCAATGTAATTGATCTTAGATGGATGTATATGAAGCAACTGCCTCACTCCTGCCAGCAACCTGGCCATTGCATTTCAGCTATCAGTCAAACTTTGATGTCTGTACAACCTAAGCATGGTACACTGGAACAACTAAGACCCTATTTACCTTGAACAGAAGGAGGCAGCAATGAAAACCATACAAGATGATGCCTTATATTAAGTCAGTCCCTTGGTCCACTTACCTCCGTACTGCTACACTGATTGGCAGTGGGTCTTTCCCAGACCTCGCTGGAGAAGCCAGAGATTGCACCAATTTTTATATATATATAAATTGTCAAGCATGTAAAGCTGAATGCACACAAGTTAAATGTATGTAAATTGTGGGCTTGCTGTACAGCAGTAATGCCAGCACAATCCAGTGAACTGTATGTTTCTTCAGCAGCAGGTCCCACTGTATTCAATGAGGCTTACTCCCAATCAAGTGGACTTAGGATCAAAATCCAAGACGCATGCATTTAATACCATTACAATCTGTGGCCAGCTATTAAAGTAGTAGGAACATAGTAACAGCCCAGGTAATCCAAGCATCCGGTTCTATGGTGGACAACTAGATGCTTGTGGGAAACCCACAAGGAAGACCTGAGCCCAAGAGCACTCTCTTCTCCTGTGGCTTGCAGCAATTACCAAAACAGACCGTGTTTAAAGCATGGAAGAAAGAAGCAGGCAAACTGTCCCCAGCCCCATCCTCACTAATCCCCCCAGCTCACTGCCCACTATTCCATCATGCAGCACAAAACTTCCAGATAGAAACCTGGCAAGCCAATGTCTTATATTGCCTAGCAGACTTCTACAAAAATAACAAACCCAAATCAACACAAGAAATACAAGACAAACTAGCGGACACTCAAATGCCCTGGATAACACACCACCAATTACATGCCTTCTTAAACAATCCAGTAGTAAAATCAGCAGCAACTAAGCTCTGGACAACCTTCGAAAACCTCCTCCTAACAAGAAAGGGACAAGGCAAGGGGATGGTATCCACAATACAGTGGTACCTCAGGTTACATACGCTTCAGGTTACAGACTCCGCTAACCCAGAAATAGTGCTTCAGGTTAAGAACTTTGCTTCAGGATGAGAACAGAAATTGTGCTCCAGCAGCGCGGCAGCAGCAAGAGGCCCCATTAACTAAAGTGGTGCTTCAGGTTAAGAACAGTTTCAGGTTAAGTACGGACCTCCGGAAGGAATTAAGTACTTAACCCGAGGTACCACTGTATGCAAAGTACTGCTACAAAATCCCACAAACCCCCTTGGCATAATCAAAAAACAATGGGAGGAAGACATAGGCTATGAAAGTAACCCCATGCAATGGACTAATGTGGTCTAAGCCTCCCTTTAAATCCATCTCAACTAAAAGAAAAGAAATCACTCTGAAACTCACTTACAGGTGGTACCTAACACCACAGAAACTAGCGATGATACGTCCAGGAGTCTCACCCAAATACTGGAGAGGCTGCACCTCCAGAGGCACATACCTCCACATGTGGTGGAAATGTCCCAAAATCCAACTCTTCTGGAATCAGTCATAAAAAAATATGCAACAACAACAACAAAAACTAAGCAGGTATTAGAGGTCATCCCAGAACTGGCCCTACTGAACATCTTCCAAGATAATAATGCTCACTCAGCAGCCAGAAACATCATAGCCAGACACTGGAGAGACCTGTCAGGAGTAAACATGAACCAATGGTATCAAACAGTATGGGAAACAGCCTTACCAGAAAAAACTAACTAATAACTGAAACTGACAGGGGGGCAAACAGAAGACAACGCCTTCACCCCAGTATGCTTCCCCTTTATCACATACATAGTCCAATAAAAAAAATTCCTTCCAGTAGCACCTTAAAGACCAACTAAGTTAGTTCTTGGTATGAGCTTTCGTGTGCATGCACACTTCTTCAGATACACTTCTTCAGTGTATCTGAAGGAGTGTGCATGCACACGAAAGCTCATACCAAGAACTAACTTAGTTGGTCTTTAAGGTGCTACTGGAAGGAATTTTTTTTGTTTTGACTATGGCAGACCAACACGGCTACCTATCTGTAACATAGTCCAATAAGACAACAACAAGAATCCACCGACAGCATATGAATCAATATGGCTAACCTGACCCCAAAATCCACCCTCTGACACACATAAACAAATCTCACTACAGCCAACCAAAGACAACCAACCACATCCTAGGCTACCCCCAACCTCTCTCACCACCAAGGAAATATAACAAGCGAATAAAAAGAGAACCCACACAAGTGACACTGACACAAAACTCCACACAGTAGAAAAATTGAAGCATTGTCACCTCCCCCACCCTCCCCCGCTTTCCCCCCAACCTAATACTGCATGCAACATTAATGTCTCACAACAAATGTAACTGATCTGTAGAAAACACAACTTGCAAAAGGAGACAATGCACATATTTTTGTAAACTAAGAAATCTTTAATAAAAATTCTTAAAAATAAAAATAAGCTATATGAAGTATTTTCTTTTATCTGTGCTGGATCTTTCAATCATTCAGCTTCATTTGATCTCCAGAAGTTCTGGTGCAATAAGAGAGGGAGATAAACTTTTAGCTATCCATGCCACAAAGTTATTTTATAAGCTTGAATCAAGTTACCTCTTTTCTCTAAACCCCAAACCCTACAAATGTTCTTCATAAAATCTGCTCCAACCCCCTGATGATCTTTGTTGCCAATCTCTGAACATTTTCCAACTCTACAATATCATTTTACACTTGCTTACATCAAATTGCACCTGCCATTTTAAACCATCCATTCACTCAGTTTGGAGAGGTCCTTTTGGAGCTTCTTTGAAATCTATTTTTTTTAGTAAACTTGAACAATTCAACACAGGTTGGACACCTGTGCACGTCGGCGAAGCCCATGTCCCGCCTTGTGGCTTTTTTTGGGTTACTTCTAGGTTTGGCACTGTCACACACATATCCGATGCACCTAAAACGACCTGTAACATCAGCAAATTTGGACCTCTCCCTGCTCACCCAAATCTAGATCATGTATAAATATGTTAAAAAGCACATGGCCCATTACCAATCCTTGGGAGACCCCACTTTCTACATCCCACTATTTGGAAAAGTGTCTGTTTATTCCTACTCTCTGCTTGCAGCTATTTAATCAATTCCTAATTACTATTAGGGACGTGGGTGGCGTTGTGGGTTAAACCACAGAGCCTAGGGCTTGCCGATCAGAAGGTTGGCGGTTCAAATCCCCGCCATGGGGTGAGCTCCCGTTTCTCGGTCCCTGCTCCTGCCAACCTAGCAGTTCGAAAGCACGTCAAAGTGCAAGTAGATAAATAGGGACCACTCTGGTGGGAAGGTAAAAGGCGTTTCCATGCGCTGCTCTGGTTCTCCAGAAGCGGCTTAGTCATGCCGGCCACATGACCCGGAAGCTGTACGCCGGTTCCCTTGGCCAATAAAGCGAGATGAGCGCCGCAACCCCAGAGTCGGCCACGACTGGACCTAATGGTCAGGGGTCCCTTTACCTTTAATTACTATTTTAACTATTTATTACATTTATCAGACACAATCTTTTGAGAAAGAAAAACCATTCTCTACGTGGCCTAAAAGGAAATTGTAAAGATATGCTGAACTAAATGGTACTGAAATGGCGCAAAGAAAGGCTTTTCAAACCTTTATCCCTTTTCAGCTACTGCTGAGTAAGTGCTCCTAATGGCCAATGAGCACATTAAAACGAAAGAAAACAATGCAAACTCTCAAAACGGAATTTACAGTACAACGCTGCACATATTTACTCTGAAGCAAGTCTCACTGTGTTCAGTGGACTTACTCCCAAGTAAGTGTTCATAGGATTACAGCTTTAGTCTTGTTTGTTCACAAGTCTGTATCTTCTGAACGTGGTCTTGGAAGTGAATCAGCGCCAGGGTGAGCCGTTTATTGCTAAGTGGCCTCTGCATCAGGAGATGAATACTAGTGCCAAGGCAAGTGCCAAGGACTAAACTGGGGAGGTGTCTTGCCACATCTCACAACTGTCCATCTAGGAGTGGCAACCAAATGATGAAACCTCTCCTGTTTGGAACTGTGTTTCGTCGAGAGATGGTGGACTTTTCTTCATTGGAGGTTTTTAAATAGATGTTGGGTGACCACATGCCACAGATTCCTTAGCTGCGATTCTTGCAATGCAGGGGGTTGGAGAAGTCTCCTCCAACTCTACAATTCTATGATTTTGTGCATGGAAGGGGGGGGGGGAAGCCCTCTTGCCATTAGCAACATCCCAACCACAACCACCATCCAATATATTGCTTAGGGCAATAATCAAGGGTGCCAACACATTTTGTTAGGCATAGTACACTGTTTTCTGATTGAGTTTGAAGATGGCAGACAGACAGGATATCAACAGGTGGCTCTTTCCCCATGATTACATTTCCAATACAATTTAAGGCTGAATCTATTGAATCTTTGTTTGCCAAACAGCTGTTAAAGACACAGCAGCTCTGCTCTTCCGAAATGCCAACCCAAACCCATGCAAATAACTCAAGATTTGTGAGTTGTCTTTCATCCACTGAACTTAAACTGATAATTCTAGATTTGGTGTATGGTATTTCTGGTTGAAAGGGTGGATCAAAAGAGATACAAGATTTATAACCACCAGATTTCAAGTGGCCATGCCTGGATAAATTCAAAATTAAATTGTGAAGAAGTTGTTGTTGTTGTTGTTGTACTCCGCCCATCTGGCTGGGTTTCCCCAGCCACTCTGGGTGGCTTCCAGCAAAATATGAATAATAATAAAATGTCAAACATTAAAAACTTCAAGATACAGGGCTGCCTTCAGATGTCATGTAAAAGTTGTGTAGCTCTTTATCTCCTTGACATCTGATGGGAGGGCGTTTCACAGGGAGGGTGCCACTGCCGAGAAGGCCCTCTGCCTGGTTCCCTGTAATTTCACTTCAAGCAAGCAACGGATGATATCCAATTAAGTAATAGGAGACCCACTGAAATTAATGGCCTCTCACATCACCCACTTCAATGTTTTTTTGCCATGAAGATCAGCGATTCATACCAAACAGGCTTTCTGCGAATGACAAGAGCCACAAAATCAAAATAGCTGATAGTGGCAACCAGAAATTTAATTCTGTTGACCAGCAAGGAATGCCTCCAGAATGCTTTGCCACAGGGCAACTAAACAAACAAACAAACAAACAAACAAACAAACAAACCTCTACCTACACAGGATGCAAATGGTGCCTCTTTGAAAGTTGTGTCAGGAAGAGCCTCATGCTACTTGCTAGCATATATTGCTCCCTAGGCAAATTCAAAAGAGATGCATTTTGTATCTGTGAAGCCAGAAACAAGAAAACTAAGCCATGCTGGTTGCTAGAACAATAGTTTGTTACCAAGCCCTGCATAAATGTGTGTATCCCTGTAATGAGCCCAGGAACATACCGATCTACAGCTACAGAAATATTTTTGCAATGGAAAATGGCCTTATATGATTTCCAGATTTCACAATGTGTGCTATTGGTATTACACACAAGCATGTGTACAAACAGAGATCAGTCAAAGCCCTCATTTTTGCAGGAGGAGTCTTGGCTGCAGATATCGTATCTTAGCTAGCAGCTTGTGCATTTTCAAGAATACATCAGAGCAATAACCTTAAAAGTTTATGTTAACATGCATCTTGCCTCTGTACACTGGCATTCAAAAGCTGTCCTACTGCTACATATTGCTAAATATAATTTTGGATCCAGACTCAGCCATGCTTAGAGGCGACCCAACTAAAATCTAAACATGACCAAGTCTGGATCTAACCCAAATAAATCAGTGGGACAAGTTAGTCAACATTAGTAAGTTAAAGTCCCAGACTAAATTGAACTTCCTTTCAATTCAACCCACTGTATTTTACAAAACACCAATATGCATATTATATATTACGGGGGGAAATCATTTTCTTTATTTTTTTAAAAAAATAGGCTATTTTATTTTTTTAAAGTCCTAGTTCACTCTTCTGCTCAGAAGGTACGCAAAGCATCTAACAAGGTAAAGAACTGTGCTTTCGTATCACAGTACGGGCTTAACTCACTGACGCCCAGGGGGCATAGGATTGCAGCCTTGAAATTATGTATTTCAAAACAGAAGCAGCCGCAAATCAACACGCCTGTTGAAACAATTGAGTTTTAAGAAGACTTTCAAAAATATAAAGTGCTGATGAGGCTACACAGTTCTCTCTAGGGAGGGAAGCTTCATGACAGCAGTGCGACACTACACAGAGAAACCCAGCCTTAACCTTTAAAAAAGGGAGAGTAAGGAGAGAGCCTTACATATCAATTAAAAACAAACAAACCAGGAGACAAATGTCGGTTCATATGCCAGAAAGATCCATGCAATATGGTGCTCCTGTGTCATATAGTGAGGTAAGTGCAATGTTCAGACAAGCAATTTTAGCATGTTCATTAATGTTTTATTTCCTTCACTGCTTCAGCGTACATAAAACCTAACAATACCCTTGAGATGACAAAGGTGTTACTTTCATAATGTTTCTGTCATATTCCAGAATTTATTGCAATGGAGAGACTGGCAAGAAGGCAGAACTCACAAACGTAGCGATGCAACATTTCATTTGTGTGTCTCCCAATGGCAGACTCTGTCATCTGAGTAAAAGCCTTATTAACATTTCTTTTGCGTTTTATAACTTCCTCTGTTTAGGGCTTCTTCAGTTTTACAGATGGAAAATACCATTTCTCTATATGCTGCATAGCTTTATTGATGATAGCAAATTTCTTTTGAGATTATTGAATGAAAACTGCTGCGAGAGTCAAAATTATCAGTATGTGTTAAATTTATAAGCCTACCTACTGCTCCCTTTATAGGGAATCAGGCAAAGTAATGTTTAATTGTTTTTTTTAAAAAAACCAACACAAGGACCTTCATCTTAATTTATAAAGCTTTACAAATTTAATGTTTTAAAAATATGATTATCAATCCTGGTTGCTGCTAAAGTAGATGGAATAGATCTGTGTTGTGTTGACAGGTGCAGTTTCGCTAAGGGATCACAATAAATTTGATTTTTGAAAAGCAACGTAGATTTCCTCCACATGACTGAATGCTCTAACCGAGCACGATGTGGGCACAATCCACTAGCATGTTCTTCCCCATTGAAATCTGTGGGAAGATTATGCCATTTAACAACTTGTTAAACGTAGGGAAGAAAATGGGTGGAGGGGGAGGAATTCTTTTCTCTTTCCAAACAAATTATACATTTTAATCAGTACGCTTTACCCAGCAACAATTCAATATCATTTTAGGGGAGCAGACTTTTTTTTAAAAAAAATAATCACGAAGATTAATAGAAATTTAAACTAAAATACATCTTAAATAAACAAAAGCTTTTGTCCCTGCATTGAAAGAACTACAAAAGTAAACTACAACATAGGAAAAGCCTTTTAAAACTGACAAAATGGCAAGTCAGAGGTCAGAGAGCCAAGGAGGGCAAGAGAAAGCCCTCCCTCATAATGTGTGGGTCATTCTTCTAACTTCTGTGTCTAGATTCGCCTAATGATAAATTCCACATTAGCTCCACCCCTCACATGGAGCAGAAAACACTTGAATTGCTGGCTGCCTCAACAGAAGTTTGGTTTGCTGATCGGACATGAAACAAAAGAAAAACAGCGGGACACAATTTATAAGGGGGCAGCGAAGGCTGACACGCTATTGTACTCTTGAGGTACCCACAAGCTGTTAATTCCATTTTAACATTGTTAATAAGACTGTTAACACATATGACTTTGTTTAGAGACCCTGAAAACATCAACAAACTAGTGGAAAGACCCTCCAGAAGTAAAATATGATAAGGGTAGAAACAGAAAAGAATTGCACTTCTTTAAATATTAAAAGACAAGCTTTTATTTTTTTACCTGCATGGGGTGCTAGGCACAATTAGTCATCCAGGTCTCTGACCCATGGAATACATATGTTATTCGTTCAATATTTTGCTTATCTTTTAAACTTCTATTTCACAAAAAAGCAACAACACACACAAAAATGTAAATCAGATCTTTTGGCTCTGCCTACGTACATCTTCCACCATCCCCTAGCCAGATACTTGCACTTTGTGTGTCTGTGTGTGTGTTGCACACAAATGTGCAGATTTAATCAGTGTGGAATGCTTTAAATGAATAAATTGGGTCTGACAGATTTATTGCAGTTAATTTTGCAACAGAATGGGAAAATGTTTGGATCACAGCCTTTTAAGTATTAGGAAAACAATTAATCCATCACGTAACGGAAATTCCTGCATTACACCCTCATGTCCAATTAAACAGCGTCAAGTAATTTCATGTAGGAAAGCAAGAAAAGTCTCAAAACCTTGCATAAATAAGCTGCACTGTGTTAAAATAATTGTTATTGATATCAATTTTTAAAAGCAAAAATATTCATTCTTTGGATTAAAATGAACTATTTTTTCCAAGAAATCTTTATACTCTTCTACTATATAAAGAAAGTTGCGTTTCCTGAGGAAAGTCAAAGTCGTTTTCTCTTTTAAAGCTATGCAGGGAGGTAATTCATTTAATTTTTGTTAAAAGTATGTGATCTGAGGGTCAAGTATTTATTCAGGATTACAACTCCCTTTCAGTCATTTATTGAGAAAAAAGCATGGGATCATTGCCACAGCATATAAACATGATCTCACCAATCTTTAATTTAAAGTAATGTCATTTAATCAGTGATATGAAAATTCAAGATTATACATGTTTGCACAAACACATGCACCGACTCAGAACAATAACAACAAAAGCATGAGAGGACTAGAATTGCATGTGGAAAGTTACATTTTGCAAATCAACTTCTTCTGGATATTAGATACTTATAATACACACACACACACACACACACACACACACACACACACACACTGCCTGTTATTAAAATATTTCAAAGTGGTTTACAATAAAGTATGTTAACAACAGTAAAAAATAAATCCAGTTGAATCAACAATCAGTAATTCAGTAACAATCAGTAGAAAATTGAACAATTTTTTTTAACAATTAGCTGGCATGAACATTCAGCAAAGGTGAACAAGTAGATTTTAGTATGTGCTGAAATTGCATCACTGCTTGTACTTGCCGTATTTCAAGGAAGCGGCGGCAGTGTGTTATTTGTTGCTAGAGAACCCTGCAGTTTTGCAGATCTACTAGCATTTGTGCTAAACAGCCACACCATTTCGGGGGGGAGGGAGTTGCATATCAGTCCCAGACACTTGCTCCATTAAATTTCAATGCAATTTACTTCCATATTTCCAAGGAGGTTTATGTGTGGCATTCTGGTACCCCTGTCTTAATTAATGATGATGTGTGGAAGTGCCATTAAAAGTTTAAAGTCTAAGGTGGCTCCATTACATAATTACATTTCCTGCATTTGATAAGTGAAAATAAGAGCTAATCTTTCATCCATCTATCCATCTATCTATCTATCATCTAGCATCTAGCATCTATCATCTATCTATCTATCAGCTTTCTGATCCATTTTGATGTTTCAATGAGGGGGGAGAGTGATTACGAGAGTAAGTTAAGCGACTACATAGTATTATGTTTTCAAAGATTCTGCATCAAAAACACAGTACCGTAAAGAAGGATGGAACACTACAATGCTAAAATTCCAGAAGTGTGTGTGTTGGGGGTGGAGGATGACACAGAACACCAGTTCTGTGCAGGTTGTTTGATTATTTAAAAAAGAAGAAAAAGAAAATCAACCTATTGAGAAGCAAAAAATAGGGTTTGCTATACAAGCCACAAACGAAAGTCCATAAAATGCAGGGTACGACTTTTCAATTCATTCACACACATTACAGCACAGTGACTGTTTTACTGGTTTCTTACAATCTTATGTTCAAGATACACACATTCCAGTCTAAGTAGTTCAGTTGCCATAACAACCTCGTAAGTTTGTTCTCCCATTCTTTCATTAAATTTTTTTTAATTATTTTTGGTAAATTCTAGGACAGCCAGCGCGGTTTCCAAAACAATTTATTTCTCATGTTGCTCTTCGGAAGTCAGTTTCTCTCTCTCTCAAAAAGCAAACAAACCCCACTCTGAAAATAATGAAATCACCTCCCATTTCCCAATGCTCAAAAGAAGTACATTACACTCAATTATCTTTTGGCATTCAGCTCAGGTTTATAAAGAAGTAAGTGATTTACTTATTACCTGTCTCTCCCTTATTTTTCCTCTCCAAAATAGGAGCAGGGGTGGAGGGTGGGGTGGAGCAGGAGGGGAAAAAATGCTGCTTATATAAAAGTTACTAAATGAAATGTAGTAAAGCTCTCACTGCTACATCTTTAAAGGGGTTTATAGTTCCATTATCATGCGGTAACTATAACTGTTTGTTATAAGGGGTTATAGGCTGACCAGGTAGCTTTTTAAAAGGCGTGTTATATTATTTGTGATGTTTCGTTATAACAAAGTGGAAAAGCTAGCACAACTTCCCTTCAAATAAATTGACATTCCTCAGCACCAAACAACAAAACAGTGGACGACAGGATGTGACTAACAAACACTGGGGAAAAGTCAAGCTGTGCTTTTAGCATATGCAATGAAACTGAAGACTTTTCTTGCTTTTTAACATGCTTATGCATCTCAATGAGGGGTTTTTTTGGGGGGGGAGGAAGGCAAAAAAACACCAGTGGGATTATTTAAAAAATGAAGAAAGAGTGATATGTGTTTTCTGGGGGTGAGAGAAAGGAAAGCTACAATCCTATGCACACTAAGTTGAGCACAGTGTGAATTGAGTAAACTGGCGCAAGCTTGTGTTTTTAAGTTTAAAAACTAAATATCTCAGATACAACAACAGGGCACAATCCACCTAAAGTTAAGCACTTTTAAGTCTCATTGATTTAAGTGAGAGAGCTAAGCTCTCTTATTGCAATGTGAAAGACTTCAGTGCAGTGCTTAACTATGGCCATATCACGCCTGAGGCTACATCAACTGTTATAGATAAATGGATCTTATCTCTCTTATTAAGGGCACAGCCAGGTAATGTGAGGAAAGCGTGTTACTCTGTGAAACAATTTAAAACTGCAGCGTTCTTTTAAGACACAGAAGCACACAACAAATAAAACACCTCACATACTAATTTCAACTAGCACTTGAAAACTGCCTGCGTTTCCTATGAGAAGAGAGAGAGAGAGGCTTGCTTCGAATTAATAAAGAAGATCCTTTCTCGAGTCTGCACACCCTCAAAAAAACATTATGGACAAGGGAAAAGTAATAATAATGTGAATATAATTTCTTTGTCCTTGAATGGAAATGTAGGCTGACACCATATTGAAACGACAAGCGTCATTCATTTTACCTGGACCCAAAAGAAAACCCCAACACCCAGCCCAATCAGACTTTACAACTGCTCTGCCGATATTTGCACAGTATTATAAACAGAGGCTGACACCCACTGTTCCCCGAACAAAATGCAATGGCGCTTTGTTCTTTCTGGGTCTCTCCTTCCGAGTTTTCTCTCCCTACCCCAAATTCACCCCAGCTAATTTGGAGTTCTCTCCTTGCTTGTTTCCGTGTCAATACCACCACCCACCGGCCAGGAAGAGAGACTGCCATTTGGCTGCAATCTCCCGCCTGCCACAAAAGCCCCTCAAGACTTCTCATCTCAGCCTTGCAAAGGGGGAAGGGAGCTCAGGAAAGACATCACCTCAGCATTCCTCAGTTGCGTTAGATCTTTCTCCAGTTGTTGTTTTTACCCCTTCCGTCCTGGAGGGGCGAGAAGAGAAAACAGCCACTTCAAAGGGGAAACTTTCTGCTTGATGCAGAGGCAGGGCTGTTGTCCTACTGTTGCCATTATAATTTATTATTATCATCATCATCATTATTAAAATCTTCTCATTCTTCTTGTCAGCTTGCTAATGAAGCTGTCATTATTACTGAGGAAAACTAGGAGGCAGTACATGCCAGGGGAGGCGTTCGCACACTAACAGATCCCTTTCCAATTTGTTTCCCCTCTGAAGAAAATGGGAAAAAAAATATCTATGGCACAGAAAATCACAATGAGCAGCCTTCTGCTGTCTCCATTTTCATTCCCCACCCTGTGGTTTGTGCACATTATAAAATGTTGGCTGGCTTTATTCAATACAAGAATGCTTCCCCATTTCCCCATCTGCAGATTTCAATGCAACATGTATATTCACAGCACCTCTATGAGGTGAAGGAATAATTCCTTCATATTAAAGATTTATAATTGGAGGAATAGCGATGGGAGTAGCTCACCAAGAACCCTACAGAATATTCAGGAATATGGCTGCAGAATAACTTATCTCGTATTGGATTCGAGTAGGACATAGTTGTCCATTTCTTCTAAAACCATACGTAAGAATTCTGGTCCTTCTAATGTTAATCACAGGGGAAAGCCGACCCTCTGCCATGTTCCCATTGTCTGGAGTTATTTCTTTATTTTATATATCTGTACCCCTTTCAAGATTATGTCCTCATAGGGTGGAATCCAATATATTAAAAAACAACAATACAAATGGAAAATACAAATTAAAACTATACACCTAAGTAAAACCAGCATCAAAATATGTAAGAGTCATTGTATCACCTTTAAAGAGATTGTGTTATGCTTGTCACAAGGTTTAGCATAAAGGCCATAAGGGGGAAGAGAAAATAATGACTTTTTGAGCGACAAGGGTAGCTTTCTGTGCCTAAGAAACAGTGGATAATGCTGGCACTCTTTGCAACCTCATATCTCAGCCTCTTTTGATCTGTTTCTTCTGGATCAACTAGATCGCACAATGCACCGCAGAACTGCACCACCCCTTCACACGATGGCAGTGTAAGAATGGCAGAAAATAGCAGGTATGAGCGAAGGTGATGAAATGCAATATATCTGAGGAACGTCTGAGGGTTTTGAGGAAGGTGACGTTGGCAACATCACTCAGAAATGACGTTAATTGTGCAGTGAACTGGTACAGATGCACAGGCTGTTTGCAAGGGGAAAGAGAGGAGGCAAACGTCATCATACAGATATATGAAGCTGCCTTTTACAGAGTGGGCCCACTGGTCCATTCATCTACTCTGATTAATTGTGATTCTCAGGCAGCCCCACTGCTTGAGGTCCTTTTAACTGGAGATGTCAGAAACTGATGCGGGGAACGTCTTCATGAAAAGCATGCGTTCTGCGGCTGAGTTATGGGCCCACTCAAACATGCTCTGAAGCCGTACATGAAACGATAATCATCGACAAAGGGGTAATGATGCCAAAGAACAAATGATGAAACCAAACCTGAAATAAACAGGGTAACAATGAAGTAAAAAGGAGACATTTCTGAAGGAAAGGGACAAGAATGCGCTTGTCTATAGGCATAAGGTAATCACAAGTAAATTATGGGGGCGAAACCTGAACATAGAAAGAAATAATGAAAACAATAATGGGTTGGGCTCCATGCTTTCTCATCATACTTTGCATGCATTCATTTAAGCAAGGTTTGCCCTATTAACTAACAACTTCTTTAAAACCACCTAGATATCAGGTGCTCAGAACGTCAATCATTTCCATCAACTTCAAAACGTGTTGTGGGAGTGGAAAATATGATGGGGGGAAAGACTTCAGCAAACGCTGGTGTAAATCCACAGAGATTCTAGAAGTATCCATCTAAAACAATATTTATAAAGGATTTTAACATGGGTAGCTAAACCGACACAGCAAAGCCATTGTCTTTTTTCTTTTAAGAGCCAGGTTTGTTGTTTTGCTATAGACAGCTGTGTTTTTACAGATGCAGAGCCATGTGTCTCCAGTGAAAAGGGCTACTCTTCCCCTCAGATGTGAAAGAAGATCAAAGGTTTAAATACAGAAATACAAGATCCTTTTCCCTTTGGAATGAGCTGGTGTGTGTGTATACATGCAGTGGCAGAACACCAAAATCTCCATCTGTTATCCTTATGCAGTGCACAGGTTAACCTTTGCAATAGGGTTTGCAAGGCGGTTATCACAGCTCAGAAAAACAAAGCTGAATTGGGTTCACGTGCACATTTCACCAAACAGCATAATCAAAACTAATAGACAAAATCTGAATCCTCTGAGAGCTGGCGGCTGAACACTTGCTATTAGGCTTCCTTAGTAAAGAACGATGTCTAATTTAAAGCCAGTAGGTTTAGGTTTTCTACAGCATAGACTCTGGGAGGTGGTTGATTCTTTTTTAGAGTTATTAACATGGAGGTGTATAGGGCTGGGGGAGCTCAACTCATAGGATAACAAATAGAAATTGGACGACTTGCAACAGAAAGAAAAACCATCACATTGTTTGGAGCCTACACAGAGATATGCAAAGCCACGGCAGCCACAGTTTCTCACCATCAGTTTATGCAACAAAGAATTTGGGTATCACAAACTACACCTCCCTTGATGGCGAAAAATCAGACATATTATTGGGGGTGGGTCCTGCTTTCAGAATAAGCACCATGAGGCTATCTGAGGGGTAAGTATTATCGCATTGTGATGCTTCAGATCAGAACCAAAGGTCTCTAGGACACCTTTGGGAAGCACAACATTCAACAATCGCACAAGGGTTTTTTTGCCATCCTTTACACATCTGGAATATTTTCAGAGAATATGAACAGCTCTACTAATGGTCACTACATTCAATAGTGTAACAATATAATATATGACGATCAAAAAAATGCAGCTGATTGTGAACATTCAGTCATGATTCCTGAGTATTTATGCATTTGGGGAATCATTGTAAACATACATACATCATTCAAAAATAGAGAAAAACAGCTTTAATCTTTATTGTCACCCCTTATTGCTAATTATCTTGCCACCATGATGATGATGATGATTGATTTATATACTGATTACATGCCAAAATGGCTTCTACTCTGAAGTGAAGTGCTCTTTTGTCCATGAAATAGGGCCCATTACCCTGTGAGCGAACTACAACTCCCATAAGCCCCAGTCAGAACAGGCAATAGTCAGGGATGATGGGAGCTGGAGTTCAGTAACATTTGGCAGGTTTCGGGTTAGCCACCTTTCTTATAAAAAGCATAAAGTCCTCTTCATATGTCAAACTAATACATTTTATGCCAATGGGATGAAAGGATGCAAAGATGTTTTGTTATTTTTATCTTCAGCTCCTTTGAGAGCAGAAACTATATTTTTTAAAATCAGCATGGAGTGATCAATAGGGATCAAAGAATCAAGGCTTTCACCAGAAAATCTTTAGCAGTTTCTTGCTGTCTATGGAACAACCCTGGTTTGAAAGGAAAGGTGTGACTGCCATCTAGTGGATACCTATAAACAATAATTTTTGAATTGTTTTAAATATAAAAAAATTATTCATTATCATTGTAAAATATTCCCATGTATTTTTACAGATTTATACCTGTAATGTTGAGTAACATCAGTGAGCTCCTCTTAGGCATTTCCTGACTGCAAGAACGTTTGAAAATGAATAATTCCTAATAGTACTTACACATTTCAACATATTTGGTACATGTGTAGTACTTAACCATTTCATGTTTCCCACCAAATCATACAATATTGCATCTAGGTCACAATTATTATTTGAATTCAGCAATTGTTCAGGGTTCTGGATTCCAAATATTTAATAAGAAATAAATATTTCTTCACAAAATTGAATTTTGACCATGGAGGAATCTGCTATTGGGCTCAGTGGGCCTCCATCTCATTCCTTGTGTGGAATTAGTCCAGTATCCTTTGTGGCCTGTCTCACTGATGTGTCCTAAGCAGTTTTTTTTTGTGTGGTTTTTTTTTGAAGATCAGGCGATAATTTTCCATGTGTTAGAATGATAGGTAGAAGTCAACCTTAGGGCTTACTGTTATGATACATTTGTAGGAGTGTAAAAGGTAAAGGACCCCTGGACAGTTAAGTCCAGTCAAAGGCAACTATAGGGTGCGGTGCTCATCTCACTTTTCAGGCCGATGGAGCAGATGTTTGTCCACAGACAGCTTTCTAGGTCATGTACCCAACTGACTAAACCGCTTCTGGTGCAAAGGGACATGCCAGAGTGCATGGAAACGCCATTTACCTTCCTGCCACAGCAGTACCTAATCATCTACTTGCACTAGTGTGCTTTCAAATGGCTAGGTTGGCAGAAGCTGGGACAGCAACAGGAGCTTATCCCATCGCATGGATTCGAACCGCCGACCTTCCGATCGGCAAGCCCAAGAAGCTCAGTGGTGGCACTATGGTCTATAGGAATGTAAGGTAAGTCATATTACGGAAGAAGAGACTATTGCCATCACAGGCCAGTCTGTTTACAGTCTATGTCAGTTTTGCATATGTTCATTCAAAAGTCTATTCCACCCCCTTCATTCCACAATTTGATTTTTAAGAAAAATCTGCACAAATATTCATGCCGAAGTACTTATTTAAATATACATTTTAAATCTCAATGCATACCTTTATGAACATATTTTATTGGAAAATACACATTCTAAAATGCATTTTGCTATATTTTTGAGCTGAGAACTAGGTTACACAATTCAGAGAGGTGTGAAATCCGAAGTATAATTACATTCTGATCCACACATTAGTCTGGGAAGCACAGATCAGGCTGGTTTGCATCAGAATTCACAGATACTGAATTCCTCGAGCATCCCTATTTTTTTAACACCTCCCAATATGTGTCTCCTTTCAGCTGGGGAAACAACAGTGCCAGCTCAATGCCTCCTTTTCAATGTAAAATAGATGGCTGGCTGGCTGCCACACCCTTCACTGTCATCCTCAGCAAGCGGAATGGTTTGTGCTTTCCTGGATTTCTTTGAAAAGCAGATTAAATCACTCTGTAGCCCTAGTCCTTCTCTTGCCTGCTTTCCTTTGAATCATAGGCAGAAGTGATGGCAGTCTTGATGGCTGTTTTCTTGATTTAGAGGATGACATAATCTGAAAATTCCTGAGTTAAAGAGACCCTGTGTGGATTCCAAATCAGTTCTATATCATTCAGACTCAGATAAAAGCACTTAGGATGAACCCAAGGCATTTTCCCATCTATCTGAGCACCAGTCAGTTTCTTCCTCCTCAAAGGAACACACAATAAAGGCTTCCAATAAAGGAAAGTGTTGGCCAAATGGCAGCAGAGATGTCTCAACAGTATTTGCAGCAATGGACAGTACAGTAGAGCTGTATCACTCACTTGACCCACCTCCTGCTGGAGAGAGGTGCAGCAGTCATAGTTCAGCTACGTATTACAATACATGAAAGAGTGGCCAAGGCCAAATTTGTGCAGAGCGCCTTTTCTCACCAACACTAAAAAAACATACGAGCCCCGTCATCACATCTGGGATTTGAAGTGAGCTCCACAAACGTTTGACCCACAACCGCACTGCTTTTAGAAATGTAGCGTTGTGCAGCTCAAAAAAGCTCGATGTTTTCTCTACCTGTATTTAAGGCATGCGCCCGGTATTGAGAGATAATGTATATCTCATTTACAATGGTAAGGTAAAGGTAAAGGGACCCCAGACCATTAGGTCCAGTCGTGGCTGACTCTGGGTTGCGGCACTCATCTCGCTTTATTGGCCAAGGGAGCCGGCGTACAGCTTCTGGGTCATGTGGCCAGCATGACTAAGCCGCTTCTGGCGAACCAGAGCAGCGCATGGAAACGCTGTTTACCTTCCCACCGGAGCAGTACCTATTTATCTACTTGCACTTTGACGTGCTTTCGAACTGCTAGGTTAGCAGGAGCAGGGACCGAACAACGGGAGTTCACCCCGTCGCGGGGATTCGAACCGCTGACCTTCTGATCAGCAAGTCCTAGGCTCTGTGGTTTAGACCACAGCGCCACCAGTGTCTCTTATTTACTTATTTACCCGTGTCCCTTATTTATTTACACTGGTGCAGCTGCACAATTAATGAGTGTGGAAAAGCTCTAGCAGCCCAAAATTATAAACAAATTATTATTATTATTATTATTATTATTATTATTATTATTATTTTAAAAGTCCTATTAATTTTACTTTATGTATGTTTGGAATGCAATGTTTCCTCTGAGGAAACATGCATAGGATTGGGCTTCAATCTGACTCAAAGCCATGGGATTGGACTTAATCCAAAAGTCAATGGATTTGGGGCCAATTCGCCTTCATTTACAACAACAGATTTTCCATCCCTTTAAGACTCTCACCCAGTTATTGGAACCCTTGCCTTTGAAAAACATTAGATTAGATAAATGTTCTCTTTTGCAGTGGCTTCTTCACACATGGAAGTCAGCACCACGCCATAATACAACAAAAGCAACAACACAAAAGCTAAGATACTGCACAGGCACATTCATTCTTAAATGAAAAACTGTCATGTACGAAGTTTAGCCATAATTCAATGTCCATCATTCCACAATGCAGACAATAGACTGGATCCAGAGAAAGCCTCTCATGCTTTAATCCAATTTAAATCAATGGGGCCAAAGTTAGTCATGACTAACTTGTTCCACTGACTTATTTGGGACTAAAGTATGACAACTGTCCTCTTGGATCCAGATTATATACTTTACCTTACAACTGAATATGTTACCGAAAATTGGCGATTAAAAAAGGTGTTAATTTCCCCCCATTTATGTTGATTTCTTCATATATTTAAACAATCTGATATCTACGTGAGTCCTTCTGAAAACCAGTGTTGTTCTTGCATATGTGTATTTTGATAATGTATTGTTGACCTCATTTGACCTTCTTGGCATGCTATAACCCCAGAACCCTTCAATTAACCACCGCTTCCTGTTACTTTCAAACTAGGAGAGTATTTACTTACTTACTTTCAATATTGCCCTTCATCCAAACACCACAGGGTGGTTTACAATACAAAGATACACAGTACAGTAACAAACAAAAACAATAAAACTCCCCCCACGGTTTAAAAGGCCACAGATTGTCTAATTAGCCAAAGACCTGGGAAAAGAGGAATGTTTCTGCCTGCCGCCTAAAGATATGTCACGAAGGTGCCAGGTTAGTCTCCCTTAAAATGGTTTAAGATGCTGGCTTGCTCCAAACTTAGTAACTATAGTTTCTCGGTTCAGAAGAAAAAAGAAACTATGGTTAATTGAACACTTCTTATAATAGATGGAACTGGCATTGCAAAGATGGTTTGTGGGCAGAAAAAGTTTGTGCATTTCTTAGCTTACAATGCTAAGGCCATTAAGTGTTCAGTATAGCTACATTTCCTTTTGTTTCCCCAAGCTATTTTTAAATTATGATATTGCTAATCGTCTAGTTATTGTTACAGATAGGTAGCCGTGTTGGTCTGCCATAGTCAAAACAAAAAAAATTCCTTCCAGTAGCAACTTAAAGACCAACTAGTTATTGTTGAGAGTTCGTCTAGTTATTGTTGAGAGTTATTTTAATGTTCTTGCTTATTGTGTTTTATATTGACTTGCTTTGCTGTAAACCATACTTGACACCTCTAAATAAATAGATAAGTGTGCAAAAAAGGTGACAATGTTATTTACCCCTTCCATTAAAACAGGTTTACAAGGTATGTTCCTGATTTTTATTCCCTGATTAGGGAATAAAGCTCACCCTGTTCCAGCCATCCTCTGAAAAAGAGCAGAGGGGCTTAGTTCTTCCAGTAAAACCTTATTTCAACCTTAATTTCACTATATACTGCTTTGGCTACTGTTGGCATGATTTGTAAGGGTAGAGTAGCTGCTTACTTCCACCCCACCCCCACCCCCCACCCCCCACCCCAGCTCCAAAAAAAGAAAGCACCCATTTTTTTTTTGGGTACATTGCATTATAGAAGCTGTTAAACAACATTTTCACAGTCTTGGTTGGTTCCAGCACACCATTGTTTTGTGCTGGTAGTAAACCGTCATGAATGTCTAAATTATGCTTTTAATAGTACAACACACACATCAAAAATTTGAGTTGTATTTTGAAAAAATCCGTATGCTGTGCCCAGAAGAAAAGAGGACAGACTGTGAAGCATCTGTGGCACTGGGAGGGGGAATGGAGGGGGGGGCAGAGGAAAGGAGTGGGAGACCATGGAAGCATTAAGTAATTGCTGCTTTTACTGAGCAAACTACAGCTTAGCTTGTTTTGTATCTGGAAAGAACTGGGTATATTGCTATCTGATCTGGGTGCTATTTCATTCTGAAGGCTCTGCCTTAGCAAAAGCTGAAATGCTTCCTTTTACAAAATATACTAAACACTGGGATATTTGGGGCAGGGAAATTTGGTAAAAATAAAGTTACATTTTTTCCTTTTACAGGATAATACAAGAAGCCTTTAGGGGACCAAAACAAGAGAGTGGAAATCCCAAAATGAGCCATAATCTTGTGACACCCCCCCCCCCCGGACTATATGTTTTCTTTAAAAACAATGGCAGGGCACATGGCAAAATACAATGTCCATTATATTCTTTCCTCTTCAATAAAGAGAGGCTACCAGAGAGCTGTGCAGCTTCCTCAGTTTTCAAAACAATTTAAGACATATGAACTTCCACCACGCCGTGCTAAGCCTTGTTAACCACTGCCTCCAAAAGATGTTGCATTTTAAGAACAAAATCTAGGCATGGAGGAGGAATTGCAAGTGTTTTTAATGCCAGAGCTTTCAGAAAATGTATGATGTACATATATACCGTCTGATAACATAACTCAAATACCATAAACACTTCTCTGAGGCAATTTCCCTTCTCCTCTTATTTTTTATTTTACTCTAAGTAATTAAAAAACGTAATTCAGAAAGCTTTCTATAACTCCCTCAGGAATTCCTATAAGGATCTCGAAAGGCAGATCAGTCTTATTACCACCATATTTTAAGAGAGAGAGAGAGAGAGAGAGAGAGAGAGAGAGAGACTGTGGCTGAGAGTTAGCATCTTGCCTACATGAAGCGAGTTCACAGCTGATACAAAATCCAACTATGGAGCTTCACAACTTACAATTCACACAATTAGCAACTGCAGTACCCTCTTTATAAGCAGGGACATCACAGCGTTATTACTGGCACACACCTGTAACCCTAACTAACACAGCAAGCGAGGGCTAAATATTTAGGCACCGGATATCGAAAGAGGTCAGGAACTGAGCCCCAAATATGCAGCATTCAGTACAGCTTTCAAAACTCACTTCCAGCTTTCAGGCAAGTGTAGCCGGCTTTTTCTAAAAGCAGGTTCACCACGAATGGACTTGCAGGAGTCAAACTGGGAAGTGTGGGAGAGGCAGAGGCGGAGGAGAGGGTTTTCTTTCATTATCAAGATACCCCACTGCATCAGGAAAACACTGGGGGAACCAAGTGATTCTCAAATCGCCCAATATTCCCCTCTCGGTTGAAAGAAGTGGTTCCAGTTATGCTGGTGGAAGTGTACTGCCTGCCTGGAATATCCCTGGACACAGTGTTTCTGCATAGCTTCTATTCTTGAGCAGGGGTGAAGGGGTTGGCAAGCAAAGCCCTTCCCTTAGCCAACACGCAAAGAGCGATAATTAATGTCCTTGGTGGTAGCTTTGGGTGAGCCCATTCTGCCCCCTCCCGGGGGGAAAATCGGCTCAGAAACTAACACACACTATGTTGTCTGTGGCCTTACGATGATGAGCCATCCCTTCTTCTCCAAAGCAAGCACAGAGGGTGGAGGGACAAGCTCAGAGGCAAAGATACGCTAAACCATCCACTGCAATGGAGCCAACTCCACTTTCTTTAGCCTGCCTCCATTGCACTGGAGTGAGTGATATCCCCATACTGGTTAACGTTACCCTTGATCTAAAATCATAACTATGAGGATTCCTTTGATTCTGCTGGTTTTCTCATGCTCTGCCTCCAATTAACAGTCCCTTGTATATAAGAAACTGGTCATCCCTACACCCTTTCACTATTTATTGATTTAGTTATTTGTTCAAACAGCAATTCTGGCTGCAGGCTGCTTAAATCTCCCTGATTTTGACAGGAGTTAAGTCATCTTAAGTATGTGCAAACATGCAACTCTGCAGAACAATCCTTTTTTTGCACGTCTACCAAGATGCAAGTGCCACTGTGTGCACTGGGACTTACTTGTAGATAAGTATACTTGGGATTCTGCTCTTACGACATTTAAAGATGGGATCAGTGGGACTGAGCATACTGCTTGCGCACCGACCATTTAATTGGAAGAAACTTTGTAATGTTTGCTGAAAAATTACAACTGCATGTGAAATAAAAACTGTTAACTAAGTACATCTAATATAAAAACACCTTTTGAAAGCTACTAAAAATCTCTACATGTATACTAAAAATAATCAACAACACACAAAAATAGCACAAACTTTTAAAAGTTCAATCGCTTTTACTCTTCTATTGCAATGCTTTTATTGTTTCACTGATCATACAAATAAAAGACAAGCTGTGTCCTCAGAAATGCTAATGAAGTCGGTTTTTGTGGAAATACCTTTTAGAAATGTTAACCAATGAGTTGCAAAATGCTCTTGACGCTGGGAAGGCTGAAAATATGAAAACTACAAGTAAAACGAAGAGCGGAGCGGCTTCAGGTATGGCTGGTGTGTGTGTTCCATTTATAAAAACATGCACCCCAAACTCTGTGACGAAAGTGCCTCATAATCACTACCAAAAAAGAAAAGCCAGGCATGAATAAAATAAGTTTTAAAAGTCGGTGTGTTCATATAAGAAATGGCAGAAACTCACCAAACCTTCACATGTAATAGGGTTGATATGAATCCAGAAAGGGAGCGTTTTCAACAGTCAATTACTTTTCCATTTTGTCCCAGGACTTTAAAAGTTAAAGGCATAGTTCTGCCAATTGCGAGATGCCCCATCCAGCACAGACCACCCACAAGTACTGATTTTCCATCTGGTGAACAAAACAGACATCTCCCTAATTATTTTTTAAAAGGGTTTTCCCCCTCCTCCCCTAACATGCTTCCTTTATTTGTCTGTGACCTGGAACTTAATGGAAAACCTGGTAGATGCCAACCATATTTCTTGCAATGCAGCATCCTATTTTTCCTCCCCTTAAAAATGCTTATTTGAAGCTATTACATATGCTGCTTTGTAACAATCCAAATCATTACACAATTCAAGCCTGAGATTAGCACAGTTTTGCACTTAACACTGAATATTTTAATCAGTACATTAAAGCAGAACAGTACTCGGCTTACAGTCTCTTACGCTGAGATCCCATATTGCCAGTGTCAAAATTTATGCCTTTTTTCAGTAAGACTGTCTCCACTGCCAGCAATACACTCAGAAATGCCAACTGTAATTAAAATCTGGCACTCTATGCAGTCACAAGCAGACTTTTTAAAGCCCTCTTTTAAAACTATTTTTATTGTTATTTTTAATTATTGTTATTATTTATTGTTAGGCAAAAGGACAAGAGAAATTATATGTGCTTTCCAAAACTGACACAGTGAACAATTGTGATCACAACTGTCCAGGAAACTAGCCTCGAAAAAGCCATAAACTATGTTAATTATGGAGTGTGTGCGCACAGAAAGAAATCCCCACATGCCAGGATCACAGATTTCAGTCTTACATATAGTATCTATATGTTATTATGCTGGATAAAATTTACATACTCTACAGCATGAAAAAAGGAGATAAAATAGGCACATTAAGCAAGCAAGCTGCTCACCAGGAAAGGAGGATATGAAACAAAAAGGAAAAGCCATTCGTAGTGGGAGTGGGTTTGGTAGTGTTTTCCCTCTCCCGTATAGCTTCATGCTTCAAAAATATTCTGCAGTATGGGTATCTTACAGTGCATCCTATGTAAGTCCCACAGTGAGCTCAATGAAGCTTAGTTCCAAGGAAGTGGGTTCAGAACTGCAGCTTAGTTAAACTATGGAACTCCCTGGCACCAACTTGGATGGCTTTAAAAGAGAACGAGGCCAATTCATGAAGGACACAAGGCAATGGCTACTAGTCATGATGGCTATGTTCTACCTCCATTGGCAGAGGCAGTACTATTTGTCTAGAAAAAGAGGTGCCGAAACTCACCATGAACGCCTCCCTTATTCTCTTAGAATGGCAATGGCAACCACCTGAAAGAGGCCAGAACTGAGTTCCGTCTGAAAAAACCCCTGATCAGAGACGTTGATAAACTATAGCTAGAATAAATAATACATTTAAGGGCATCTAGGTTTGCTCTACAGTGTAGCTACAGAAAAAAATGTAGTGTCACAGTGAGTCCATTTTATGTGTTGTTTCTGAGCCTAAAGGATGTATAGGCAAGATGGGTATTGATAATCAAACACTACTGAATTTCCATTTTCTCCCAACCCCCCCCCCCAGGGGGAACAACCCTATGTCTTCAAAATGTTCAGAAACAGATTACATCTCCAGGGCTGAGACTTCCTGCCATCATCCCTCTCGCCTTCATCTTGATGCAGAATTTTGAGGCAGATTTTAGAAATCCTAACAGAGATGAAATCCTCCAGATTGACTTCTTTGTGGAAATCAGCCTCTAGCAACAACCCTTGCGGTGCTGTTTTCTCAGTTCAGAAATGTTTTTCAAATATGTTTTTCTCAGAACTTTCAAGATGAAATATACTTAAAAGAGCTAGACAACTCGGGGAGCCCAGCGTTCTGTAAGCAAACTATATATTAAAAGGTGGCTTTTTACTTTTGCATTCCTCTTTGTCGAAAAGCAATGGGGGGGAGCGCTTTTAAAAACAGGGTGTCCTGCCTATAATGGCGCCTGTGTTAAATTCTAGACAGGGGAGTATGATACAGTTGGGACAGGAGGTGCCATTTCAATTAAATATAAAAAATAAACTCAAATTGTACAGACAAGGTTTGTAGTGCATGCCCTCTACCTAACAGCACAACTCCCATTGAGTTTTAAATGGAGCGGGATTTTTGCAGACAAATGTGTAACCATTGTCCAGCTGTCTAATAAAGACTGAACTTGTTGTCTTGCTTGTTGCAGACAGAAAGGACTCCACTGTGAATACAAACAGTGGATAACAGTCCACAGGATCGGATCATTTCTCTTCAGACTCTTGAAAGATGACACCTAAAATGCCATGGCAGAAAAATTATTTCATCTCTAATGCCATCAACTATATATGGAAGCCTGTTAACATCATTCTTCGGGTAGTCTGTCCTACCCTAAACTGTAATGGCCTCCTAGAACTTATCCTGATGCTAATTTAATAACCCTATATGAAAGATTAAGTGATGCTAGCTATCCAAAAGAGTCCATAATGAAAGAACATCAACTACAGGAATTGCCAAAGGTAGGGTCGCCATATGTCCTCTTTTCCCAGGACACAGCCTCTTTTTCATGGGTATGTGAAATGAGAGCCATAGGGATCCATTGTTAAAAGTAGAAGTTGGCAAATGTGTCCTCTTTTTTGTTCTTCAAAATGTGGCAACCCTAACAACAGATCGAAGACTTACTGTGAGGTAATCAATGTAATAATCAGCAACAGGGGCGCCGACTTATAAAAAATATTGGGGGGGCAGGGGCCCATACCGACTTATAAAAAATATTGGGGGGGCCCAAGACCTCCAAACCGCTGCTGCTGGGGGAACGAAAGGGGGCGAGTCCCGGGCTGCCCCGACCTTAAGTGAACCTGTGAGGGCCCGCCCTTTGCGGTAGCCGATTGGCTGCCGCCGTGGGCGGTGAATATTAATGAGCTAGGGGGAATCCCCGCTTCTTGAGGGGCTGACGCCAGCCCCGCGAGATTGTTGATGGGTCGAGAGCCCGCAACCCCACCCCCTCTCTAGATCGGGAGTGGCTTTGTTTTAACTCATTACTGAATGTATTTTAAAAGGTAACTATCGTCAAACAAGGAAAATAAAAAATACCAACATAATTTTGTGATTTTACAAAGCATAATATAACTAATAATTTTCTTAAATTATTGGGGGGGCGGAGCCCCCCCAAACGATTTTTTGAGGGGGCTCGGGCCCCCTCAGGCCCCATGGAGTCGGCGCCTATGATCAGCAACAAAACAAGAGAAATAAGGCTACAACAGAAGCACATAAACAAGATCAGGGAGAGCTGGGGGTTCATGAACTGTAGGATGAATGAAAAATAGGGCAGGGTGGGAAAATTGGACACTCGGCTCCTAGATACTACTGCTTGGAAGTGAAGTTCTTTGATTTTACTCGTACTAAGTCTAAACCATAGAGCCTAGAGCTTGCCGATCAGAAGGTCGGCGGTTCGAAACCCTGCGACAGGGTGAGTTCCTGTTGCTCAGTCCCTGCTCCTGCCAACCTAGCACTTCGAAAGCACATCAAGTGCAAGTAGATAAATAGGTACCGCTCCAGCGGGAAGGTAAACGGTGTTTCCGTGCGCTGCTCTGGTTCTCCAAAAGTGGCTTAGTCATGTTGGCCACATGACCCAGAAGCTCCCTCGGCCAATAAAGCGAGATGAATGCCGCAACCCCAGAGTTGTCCGCAACTGGGCCTAAGGGTCAGGGGTCCCTTTACCTTTACCTAAGTATGCTTAAGATCAGATATTAAACACACAACAGCTCTATTCAAGCATTATACTCACAGCTGAGGCCAACCTATGAGCAAGGCCATGCCAACTACCCAATGCTGCCACCATGCTCGGTGCCTAGCCCTGCCCACCTGATAGCCACATGTACAGCATGAACTTCACATGTACAGCTGTAGGTATGGATGGCAAGGGCGGAGTTAGTTGGCACATGCAACATGGGGGATGGTTCTAATTGGCCCAGCCACTTTCCTTGCCACCCATTGGTCCTCCCCATGAGTATAACACTTAACGCAAGTTACTGCCAATACTGTATTCAAATTTGCTGTTCCTAAAATGGTACAGTCCTCATACGGGGCTTTACTAATTTAGAATGAACGTGAAGGAATTGTTTGTTTGAAAGTGTGTATTATTAGTACTACAGTATTTAAAACCGTTTAGGACAAATTACAATCACAACTAGACTGTGTCCTAATATATAAATATATCTGAAGGGTCAAAGGCAAGGGCAAAAAGCTGCATCTTAAGCATACAATGAAAGCTGTACAGTTATACCGCGAGTTGAATGTGCTTCAGGTTGAGCACTTTTGGGTTGTGCTCCGTGGCAACCTGGAAGTAACGGAGCGCGATACTTCCGGGTTTCACCGCTCGCGCATGCGAAGATGCTCAAAAGGATGTCACGCGCATGCGCGGAAGCGGCAAAACACGACCCACGCAGACGCACCGTCGCGTCTTACATTCCATTCAGGATGCGGACGTACAAGGATCCTGTTCGCATCCCGAGGTCCCACTGTATAATGAAAGTGCCTGATGGGGAAAGAATTCCCCAACTTAAGGGCTGCCACAGGGAATGCCCTCTCCTAGGTCACCCCACCCCACCCCTCTGAGTTCAGAAGAACTACTGAGAAGGCCTCCTGTGCTATCTTAAAACCCAAGAGCATCTTTAGCGAAGGAGGTGGTCTTTCAGATATTTGGGACCTGAGTCATACAAGGCTTAAAACACCAATGTATTTAAACCTTAAATTGGGCTAAGAAATGAACCAGCAAAACTGTTTGAAAACAGGGGTGATGGGAGTTCTAAAAGGAAGATCAGCCAGTAATTTTGGCCCAATTAAAGTTTCCGAGTCATCTTCAAGAGAAGCCCCATGTAGAGTGCATTGCAGTACTCCAATCTGGAAGTTACCAGAGCACCAAGTACTGTGGCCAAGTCCTGGAGGAGGAAACTCTGCAGGGAGGGAAAGGGAAGGAGGTGTGGTTCTGAGGGGAAACTGAAATGGGCAGGAAGGAGATATTGTGATCCTGGGGCAGGAAACTAAGAGAGGGGAACTTTGGCAGAGGGAAACTGAGTCAGGTAGAAGGCTTGTCAAGTGGAGTGGTACCCCCTAGTGCAGTAAAAGAACTGGCACAGTTCTTGGGCTCTGAGGTTTCTCTTACGGCATATGATGAAGTTTTCCAGCTGAAACTAAGCATGTCAGACCTCTAAGTTGCTTGGACTTGAGACTGCCTTAGAAAACACATTAAAGCTGCTCTGAACTCTCAGGAAGAAGAACCAGGAGGAAGAACCAGTATGATGTAACAGGATAGTGTCTGACTTACATCCTGGGGAGACTAGGGTTCAAACACTGGACAGCCACTGCCATGACCTCAGTTAGCTCAACCTGACAGTGCTGCTGGGACACATACCTTGAGCTCCTTAGAATGTCAGAATTAAAACAAACTTATGAATAATATGCAACACTGCAGGTGAATGGATGAACTCGCAGCACAACCCCATGCACGTTTATTGAATCCAACTGCAGCTTTAGTAAAAAGATGAGAATTGCAGGGGGTTGGACTAGATGACCCTTGGATCCCTTCCAACTCTAAGATTCTATGGAGGTTTTTTAGGTTCTCATGTGGCATAATTGTATAATGCTAGCTTACTTATCTCAAAAGAGGATACTTACTGAGAACAGGATTAGAATACAAGCACATTCTTAAATGCTTGTAGGAAGCTTAAACGAAGAGACTAGAATTGTTTTCTTCATAAGAATGAATGCATTGCAAATAAGCGCACAACATATAATTAGAAACACCATCTCAAAATGCTTTACAATATTTATGTCTTCTGCCCTATGAGACTAGTGAAGATAATAAGGGAACTCATGCTGGAAGCATACATTGTTTTCTTAATATTTTCCATTTGTTTGTTTGTTGTTGAGTTTCAATTAACACTGAAGTGGGGAATCATGGAAGAGAATAGTCACGGCAGCTACTTCTGGGGGGGGGACCCAGAATTTTGTCATTTCCCCCCTAACTACAGAATTAAGTACCTGCTGAGGTTTTCTGTGACTCCCCAGTTCAGATATTACACTGCTCAAAAGCATATACCACACACTTGAACAACACTCTATGCCGAACAAACACAGATAAGGGCTCTTAGGTAGAAGAAGTAATAAAGAGATCTTTATTCAGGCAAATCTCAATACAGGCTTGGAAGCAGACACAGGAGTTCGGAAGTCAAGATTCAGAAGTTCTGGAAAGCAGGCAAGATGCTCAGTTGGTACAGCATGACTCAATCTCAGGTGGAGGTCCCTTCCCACTCTGCAATTCTACAAAGAGTTTCCACATCCACCAAACTTTTAAAGACGAGGCAAGATTTGCTCACTGTATGTGAATATTGGGATTGCAAATGAGCACTACTTTGGGGCTCCCATCTGCAGAAGCTGGCCCAGTTCTAGGCAACAATGCTCCACTCTCCCTCTTCACGCTCTTGAGCAATGCTGTTCCCTCTCCCCTCAGGTGCCCACAGCCCTTCCCCACTGCCAGGGAGACCCTCTACTCTGCCCAGAGGTTGGAGGTCAAATCCCTGTTCCCCCTTCTGAAGTGGAAGCACAGATGGGAGAGCTCCTCTCCTCCAGCCCCAGTTGCCACCTATCTGACTTCACCTCTTGGTTTCTTCTTCCTTCCTCTCCTATATTGGGCCTGACAATCCAAACCTGACCCAGACAGAGGCAACGGACAGGTATGGAGAACTTGTGGCCCTACATATATTACAAGCTCACCATGCTGGCTGAGGATGACAGTATTTGGAGTTCAGTAACATGGAGGGCAGCAGTTTCACTGCTCTACAAGTTTGGCAGCTGCAGGAACATCTGAACTGGCTGTGACACAGTGACTTGTCCAAACTTCCCAGTGCATGCATGGGCAAGCAAGAGCTACAAACCCAGACTTACTGGTCCAAATTGGACTTTTGCATTGATTTTAACTGGGTGCAGAGTGCACCCAACATTTTGGAACTGAAGACTCCACACGTCAAACTACAACTGTCAACTGAGGGAACCACGGGCTCTGCAGAAGGGATGGGGAAGCTGTGGCTCTCTAAGTCTTTGTTGGCCCTAACTCCCATCAGCCCAAGTGTCTGGCCAATGGTAAGAGATGATGGGAGTTGTAGTCTAGGAATAACAGCCATACTATGACATGGGAGACCATGATTCAAATCCTCACTCATCCACAAAGATCACTGATTGAACTTTCAGCCTAAAACAGGCATCCCCAACCTTCGGTCCTCCAGATGTTCCCATCATCCCTGACCACTGGTCCTGTTAGCTAGGATCATGGGAGTTGTAGTCCAAAACATCTGGAGGGCTGCAGGTTGGGGGTGCCTGGCCTAAAACTATCTCACAGGGTTGTTGTGGGGATTAAATGATGAGGAGAATAATGTGTGTCACCTTTGAGAAAAAGATGAGATAGAAATGCAACCAAACCAATCAAGGATACAGAGAAGAAAAGAAAATAGTATCTTATTTTAGACAGGGGGAAACAGAGTCAAGGGGAAGAGGCTCTCAATGCACTGTAAAGACTGTACAGTCGTTATATGTATTAAAATACGATAGTTGTCTCACACAGTAAATCCAACCTTCAGTAAACCTTTGCCGTAGGGCCCGCCAAAGCCAAGCAAATACTTATATTCAATTCATTAACAGGCAGAGTTGGGTTCAATGGCGAAAGGCAGCTAGGGCAATATTGAAGTGTTCTGGGGAAGAGTTCAAGTTATAATCTGATTATATGTATTGGAAAGATACTTTGAAGCATGGATTTTATTTCTTCAACCCACTTTTATGCTGCAAGCGTAGAGCGGGGAAGATGGAAGGCTGGCGTCTTTGATGAAGAACCGTACGTTGACTTCAACCCAAGCAACCCAAGCCTATTTCAAGAGAAGATTCTAGAAACATACAGCTATTCCAGAACTCCCAGTGAATAATCCATTCCATTTCCATATGCATGGAAATGATGCATAAAAACCAGCAGACGGAGTAGAGTCTTATCACTGAGGAGAGAAATCTGCTTCCAAAAGTCTTAACGTTTTACAAAAAAAAATTGAAGAGATTGGTTGTGCTTTCAGGGTGGTTTTTTGTTGTTCTTTTTTTGCCACTACTGTACTTTTAGCCTTTTACGTTAAGAATGTAGTAAGCCAAGTGACGGCAAAAGGGATTTGAGCAAATACTGTTTGTGGGATACGTTTCAGAAAACGGGTCGATGTGACTTTTTCTTTCTTTCTTTTTTCTTTAATATCCTGAGCAATAAAGATCTGACAAAACCTTAGAAAGGGGAGGGAGGGGGGAGCAAAGTGGAACTGCCCCATAATTTATCAATTCCAGGCCTTGGCTTCCCTAATTGACAACCTCAGGGCTACTTTCATCACTTGTCGACTTCAAACCCACACTCAATTTTTCCTTAAAGGTGACGGTACCTCAGTAGCTCAATGGTGTTTCGGGACATATTGCAGCATATAGGAATATTTTCCTCTGACGCCCGCATATAGAGAGGGCAGAAGAGAAAGGCGGCCTCAGGGTGGGGTGAGAGGAGGGCTGAATCTTTCATATCTCTCAGCAGCTCGGAAGAGCATGAAAACAGGTCTTCAGCTGCAGTCAAGGTTTTTGGTCTCACCCCCAAATTATTCCAAACCATGAATAAAACTGAAGCCGTGTCATATCAAGATGGAAGTTGTGCATACATAGGTAGTTCCCTGGGTCCTGGAACAGGGAAATTTGCCAGTTCTAGATTGGTTCCCCTGAAAGGAGCAGGTGGATAGTCTGGGTGGGGGTGGGGCTGTCCTTAATCCACTTTTGCCTTTATCCCTGTTTGTCTTGACCGGCCTTAAACTAGGTCGAGACTTAAAAGTATGCACAGTGGCATACCACAATGTCTAATGGTTAATACTTGTATCTTGGACACTGTGTGGAGATTCTCCATACTAACACTTGGAATGTCATGGGGCTCATAAGTAGAAGAGATGGAGGATTTTTTTATTCTTTTTGCAGCCTCCACAGATTGTGGTCTTGGATGATGGTAATCCTAGTCCAACAATATCTGGAGGGCACACATTGCCTATCTTTGTGGTAGGCCAGAACACAAAGACTGCACCTATGTCGCTTTATTCTCCAGAAAGTAATTACCTATTTTACTAATGTATTTCCCACCCTTTGTTTATATTGAATATATAAACATATAAATACAGCATGCAGTATTAATAACACACACACACACACACTCAAAATTAAAAGGTCTGAGAAAATAAGATTCTTGCCTGGTGCCAGAAAGATTTCACAGTGTGCATGAGTTTCTAGGACGAGCACTCCAAAACAAGGACACCACAACCAAAAAGGCTCTGCCCCCATTCATTACATGCCACATCTCCGCCAGTTGGGGAAAGTCTAAAGAGGAATTATGATAACAGGCAATGTACAGGAGAAAATGATCCTACTCCCAGCCTATGCTTGCACATGTACTTGCTTTTAGATTTTTAAGTTAAGAGGTTAATTAATAATACTACAAACAACAAGAAACTTCATCATTAATGCTTGTAACAATGTACCATCCATTTATACTTAGCTATGCTGCCACCTAAAAAGAAGTGGAGGCTAAATTTATACAGATAGCTTAAGACCATCAGCTCGGAGGGAAAGGACCCGACAGTCACAGATGTTTGAGAGGGCTTGAGTGGGAAGAGAACAGTACACCAAAGTGCTTTAAAAAGAACTCACTTCTCAGGGGTACAGGCAGAGTTTATCACTTAATGCTATCTCAGTGTTTCCAGTAATTATTTCTGCTGCTCTACTGTACCTTAAAAATACAGGCAGAGGATGCTAAAGGAAGTTTTTCCATGTGTCCTTACCCAAAAGAATGCAATTTGTCCACCACAAAGAATGGGTTCGGAAACATTAAAAACCAGAGAGCTGCATCTAATTTGTACCTTCCAATTCCATGCTGTTTCCAAAATCTGCATATCATTTGGATGAATGTTACAAATACCAAGTAACATGCTTCATGTATTCTGTTAAATTCGTAACTCTGGGGTTGTTAGCTCCAGATGTGAAGAGCCCTGGAGCCAAGCCATCCAAAATCAACATGTGCATTTTCTGAAACAAGAGGACCGGAGAGCAATATTTCGGAATCCAGTTTAACTGATTATACCTCTGGCTTACTGCACATTGCCATCATGTTGTCAAGCCTACTTCTACAGCCAGAGGAGATTAAAATGATGTACTTGTTTAATGTAAAAGCTGGGAGTCTCAAGATTATAAATGAATCCCCTGGGCCGTACAAAACAGCCTCGGGCAATACAGAGGCCGTATGTTACCTATTTCCGCACCTTAATTTTCCTGGGGTACTTTGACCACAATCATTCATTCAGTCCTTTTGCTGCGACAGTAGAATGCAAACTGTGCAGGTCACACCCCACCCCTAGGACTCACAGTGAACCCCAACATCCTTGACAAAGTTTTACACAGCATTTGGGAGCAAGCAAAACAATGTGACGTTGGAATTTAGCAGAAGATATGGCTCAAGTAATTTTACTCACACCAATAATTCCACTACTGCTCATGGGTGTCAATAGTTCAAGAAAAACCACCCGCAGATGAACTACAGTCAGAGCGCTGGTTCCCAGGTTCAGAACCCTGTTGAGTCATGAATCTGTCATTTGTACTCAAGTCGCCATTTCTCAGCCTAACTTGCCTTCTTGGGATGGCATATGAGAGAAACGTAAATCCCTTTGTATACTGGAAAAGTGCTTTGGGGAAAAAAGATATTCTTCTTCGCAATACTAAAAAACAAAACATTCAAGCCTGTAAACTAAGGCTACCCTCCTATATATACACTCCCTCGGGAGTAAAACTCATTAAATTGGCCTTACTTCTGAGCAGATTAGTCTGGGGTGGTCATGAACAGAGATGAAATATTGTATAAATGTAAGTATTTAAATCCACTGCAACAAACTGAAAGCTCAATATTGGGGGGGGGACACAGCACTGGATTCTATTCATTCACTTTCTTCTCACAAAAATACAATATCATACCCCCCCCAAATAAAAGAACTATGGAATGATAGGCTATCCTGTCCACTTTCTGCAGACAGATGTTTCCTAGCTTTCTTTTAAAAAACGCAAATCACATTTGCAGTGTTAGTAATCTAGGCCTGTAGCCTCCATTACAAACCGGGGACCTTCCAGGGTGTAGAATTTAAGTTTACAAGCCTGTTTTGCTTTCCTGCAGGCGCTTAGAGCTTGTAAATGGCACCTTTCAGTGTCCCGAAGAACGAAGGGCAGCTAGTCCCAAATTCTCGTGTTGCCTAATGGTCTCACATAAAACGAGGTCCACAGAATTTTTATGGCCATCTCAGGGCAAACACACAGGTGAAGAACCACTAGGGAAAGGATGTCTTGAGCTTTGTCCCTTGGACAAAAGCTTTCCAGGTGCAGCAATTTCCCCCCCCCCCACACCCGTTGCTCGAACGATTAATAGAGCTCTCAATGTAAAGTCTGTAGCCCGAAAGTTACAGCAGTGAGAAGTAATTCAGATGGAGAAATTCCTCCGGGAAGAAAAAGGGGCACAGGGAGAATAGAGATCAATATGCGTTGACCTCCAAAGTGAATAAAACTACAGAACTTTTTCGCACAAAAATGAATAAACAAGGCTGAAACTCTATATCCACTTACCTGGAAGTAACCCTCCATGAACACAACTGGACTTACTTCTGATTATATGTATAGGATTTGTCCCGTGAGTCACTTTTTCTTTCTGAGTCCGCATGCACAAACCCCGACAAAATTAACAAACTCTCAATAACCACAGGAATTGCATGTTATTGTTGTTTTTAAACTAGTAAGTATAGAGCTATTGTGCACAGGAAGTGATATTCAGAGCTTTGATGAGGACCGAAATATAACCATTTGGGCTGCAATCTACAAACAACAACACAGTTCAATCTACAAGATTTATCTAAAACACTTTTCTGGAGTAAGGACTTTGTGGACAGTAGTCTTTAAATGCTACAAATTGCTTCCAAATTTAATGACTCGTGACTTGCCAAAAACAGTGCTAATGAGCTTTAGGTTTTTTGCTTTAAAAAAAAAAATCCAAGTAGAGGCCAGCAAATGAAAGGAGAAACCAGTAAAATGTAAGTAAAATTGCTAATTTGATTCATGCACAGTTACAGCTTGGCTGTGGGTGTGCCAACACCACTTCCATCTTCCCCAATCAGGAAATGGGATTAAATGTTTTAAAAATATTTTACTGCAGAGCTCGATTTTCTTTCAATTAGAGGGCAAAACAAAATCCCACTGATTCAAGGCACTTCAGTTAAATTAGTGCCTTTCACTGATCCTCTACATATTTAGGTACGAGACGTTGGAATTAACAGGAAATGTGTGTTCTCCAGTCAGTCTCATTAGCTGGTTGTGCCACACACATCTTCACACATATGTTTTCAATGCTTTCCCAAGGAACCAAAAATGCATCCAAGCTTAAAAGGCAGTAGTAGAATATTGGTGCCACCTTGCTTGCGGAAAACGCAAGACAATCCGTTCTCAGGACTTCACAAACTGCACAAACATTTCTACCTCGGATACTGCAATTCTAGTAGTAGTAGTAGTAGTAGTAGTAGTAGTAGTAGTAGTAATTTATTATTTCTACCCCACCCATCTGGCTGGGTTCCCCAGCCACTCTGCGCAGCTTCCAACAAAAGATTATAAATACATTAAAACATCAATTATTGAAAATTTCCCTAAACAGGGCTGCCTTCAGATGTCTTCTAAACATCAGATAGTTGTTTATTTCTTTGACATTCTAGAACTTTGACACTGGTTTGTATCACTGTTCTTGCATACCTACAAAATATGTATTACTCAATATTCAGAGAAAGTGGCAGTTGCACTTATGTATGTGTACTAAATGTACAAACTCTGACTGCATCTTCCTGTAAGCATACTATGGACCCTATGACTGTCCAGCGGTTGTGGGTGTTATGAAAAATCATGTCTTTGTGGTGAATTGGGGGACATGCTATAATAAGGGAGTGGCTGTATTTTTAAGAGGCCACTCCCTGATTGCGAGTTCAGCATACCCTCCAACATCTCTCCAATAAAAATAGGGACGTCCTAAGGAAAAGCAGGACATTCCAGAATCAAATCAGAAACCGGGCCAGCTTCTGTAAATCCAGGACAGTCCTTGGAAAATAGGGAGACTTGGAGCATATGCGTTCTGGATATATTAGCTGTGTGGTAGCACGTGGTGAGAGGTGCTGGCTTGCTTGCGGCAAGTATTCTTTCATCTATTTGGGTATTTTTTATTTGTATTTTGGTGGTCTCTAGCTAAAATGAGTCTGAGACCTACAGATTTTGTTGTGTGAATCCTATACACTATAAACTTGATTACTGGTTCCTCAATGAGACCATGGACATGTGTACTTGTTGGAATTCGCATGTTCCTGCACACACATCCTGCAGCCCCTGGATTGGCGGATTGCACTGGCAACCAGTGATCTATCTACCTCCGCTTTCTGCCTTCCAAAACTAGGCAAGCCAAGTGTCTTGTAAAGGTTCAGAAGCAGAGCATGCTGCAAATGTCCACCCCCGTTGTGAATCTCTGGCATCTGAGACTCACAAGGCATATTGGCTGTGTTCACACCTAATGATAAGCCAAGAAACACTACTTAAACCACACTCTACAGAAGCTATGTACTAGTGCATGCAGCCCAATTGTTCCCACTTTGCTCTTTGGGCACGCAGGTAAGAAAACCAGAAAAGGGGTAGCTTAGTATTGTGTCCAAACCCGAGATCATGGCTTGTTTCTCCTTAACAAACAAAGATTTGTAATGCATAATCAATTGCATATTGTTTGCAGATTGAAAACAACAACAGTATACACCTATCATATTCACTGGATTAATTTCTGTTCTGGACATGAGATAAATAATTTCAGACATCCCTACACGAGGGATGAGTGAAGGAAAAGCCAAGCTCTGAAGTATTTTATTCTTCAGTTGCATTGTAGACCCCTACGAAGTTGTATCCAACACTGTGCATGAGTGGAACAGACCCACACATATAACAAGATTTACCTCTCCTCTGCCCTGCAACCCTCTGCACAACCTCATACTTCAGAGGGTTGGAAGACTCTCCAGGGCAGATATTGGGCACGGTGTAGGGAGGCTGTAGGGGATGAGCAGAGGAAACTGATGTCGCATTGCGCAAGTAGAAGTTCACTCACGAAACATTAGATTCCAACCTTTCTCTGCAATTCAATTAGCTTCTTTACCTGTACCATCTAGTAAAACATCACCGAAGTCGGCTGAGCTATTCAGATGAATGAAGTCAACTGTGGGAAACCACTTATTATTTTTTCTTGAAGCATTTTTTTATTAAAGATTTTCTTGATTTACAAAAGTATATGCAATCTCTCTCTCTCTCGTATATATATATTTTTTCCATGTAACATTTTTACAAGTTTGGGAAACCACTTATAAAGTAATAAAGAACAACATACACCATCACTTCTTCCTACAAACAAGGCATAGCTGCAAGTACACACCTAGGCCTGATTCAATCATATCTTAGCTTAATAAACCAAGATCAGCATTAGCCTTCTACCTGTCCAAACAATTCCTTATCTCCTCTCTTCTCAGCATGTCATAAGAGTTCAGTTAACTATAGTTTCCTCTTACACTCAAACAAGGAGACTATGGTTATCATGTACATATCAAGACAGGACCTTAAATAAACTCTGAACCATAGTTTAAGATCTCAGTTAGTTCCTAACCTAGTAGACATATGTTTTCCAATCTGGATGTAAATGCAAACTATGGTTAACCAAAGACTTACTAGCTTTTCACAGCACACCAAGAAGGAATAAAGATTATTTGTTAATTATCAGGTGATACACAACAGAACAAATAAAATAACTTGATCCCACATTTAAGACACAGCAATACGTGACTGATTTTGCTTCCTCTCTCTCAGTCATATAAGACAGAAGACCTACTGTAAAAACCTCATTTGGGAAGATCTTCCCTAAAGGATTTCTGCACTCCTGGAGGCTGAAGTACAGACTCATCTGTATTTATAGAATCAAAGAGAGGAAACCAAATAAGAAACGTAATAAGCTGAGATGTGATCATCATAGGTGCAGCAGCATTCTATGAAAGTCAAGTGATTTAGGTCTACAGGTCTTCACTATGTGGAGTCAGTTGCTTTCCTCTTATAATATTGCACATTAAGGGTGGCAGCTCCAAACACCCCCTAGCAGCTCCAAACAGAAGATGGACTAAATGCTAGCTCGGAAGTATCTGCCAGGAAAGATGTGCAAGAAGCCACTCCAGATGTTCTCTGGAAGCGATGAAAGAGGACATGCAAGTCACCTGAGCATCCTCTTTGTAGCATTTCTGGGTAACAACTGAAGCAGCCTTAGGTGTGTGCTGATTTGCACTAATGTAACTGAAAAAATATATATCATTTTGTCACACATGACACCCTGGATCTACTCATAGCTGTACAGTGGTCACTACTCTCTCATGTTATTTACTCATGTTATTTGCTGATACAACAACCCACAGGATCAGGTCCTAAAATTAGATGTCAACATTGGGAATTAACAACATAAATGTCTCTTGGTTCCTACCCAAGAGCAACGACACTTGTACCTTCGGTGTAAATAAAGTAGTCAAGTTTTATTCTGACAGACTGATAGTGTATAATCAGAAACATATAGTGTATAAGCAGACATTAGTCCAGACGCCCTGAGGCACTAACAATGAGGCAAGGATCAAATCAACTCTGGAGAGGAGCTTCAGGGTTCCCTAAACAAAGTTCAGGGACTAAGACAGGGGCCCAGGATCAGAAGCTGTGATCTGAGACTGTACAGGAATGGGAAGATGCTCCAACAATTCAATGCAATGAGGCAGGGCAAGTCCAACTGCTCACCTGTCCTACTGATAACTCCTGGTCTGAAGCAGGCCACCCCTTGTGGGCTCGGGCCCTTTCCTCCTCCCTAGCAGAAGAGGGGCCTCCCTGGCACTGGAAGGGCCCACCTTCTTCTGAGCTGAGGAAGTGGACGTGTGAGACTCCAGAGGGAAAGTCTCAACAGGAAGGCCTAGGTCCAAGTCAGGGGCAGGTTCTCACCCATGACCTCCCCCTAGTTGTCCTCATCAGAGTCCTCAGGGAAGGCTATGACACAACCTTGTAAGTCATTCTTATGACACGCCCATCACATCAGGTACTACTTTTGGGGGTTTTTTTAAGGCTGACATTTTGAGGTGTAGAGAATATTTAAAAACACTTTTAGTACTATTAAATCCACACTGGACGAAAGCAATAATTGCGCTCTCATGAAGCAAACCAAGTAGAGCTTCAACCTACAATAACAGCTTGTTAGTGTCCTTAGTTTCAAGGCTTTGGAATGGCATCTGTCTTGAATTATATCCAGCTGGGATCATGTTTCAATGACCAATATGGACAGATTACTGGAACTTTAAAACCTTGCCCTCTTTGTAATTGATGTTTAAACTGTTTGAAGTTTCTCATTAAGTCCATTTTACAAATTAGGTGCAGATGTATAAAGCTAAATGTACAGTACTAGGGGAAATTAGGTCACCTGAAAGCTCAATATAAAATGTCTCTGTTAACTGTTTAACTACAATGAGTACATTAAATTTTAGAAAATCGACTCGGCGTGTCCCAAATTCTTCAGAGTTTCATCACTTCCTTTTCATTGCGGAAGAGACTTCACAATGGCCAGCCACTGTGTAATGTCATTACAATAAAAAATATGAAAGCAAAGGCATTTAGTTGTATAATCACCAGCTGAGATGTTCTTTCACTGCAGTATAGTTATACTATAGAAACAGGAAGAAAAGAGGACCTCAATACCATGATAACAAGTAATTCAAATTTACACCTGAGTTCAAGTAGATATAGTCTTGTCATTATATATTTTTTAAGTTCCCCTAGGTTCTATTATACTGCGCCAACTCTGTCTGGGAAAAGAATATCAATACCTAGCATTCATAGGATTCTTCTATTTGAGTCATTGCAGGAAGAACCAAAAACACTGGTATTACTTGCAACGGAACAGTTTTCAGTGATTTAAATGTTAGGGAAGCTTCCTAGCTATTCGGGGGGAAATGCTAAATATATTTTCCATCAATTCTACAAAGTTTATCTGTTTTATGCCAGTTTAGTTATGTCTTCACCACCACAACCAAAACAAATACGATGGGAACTTTGGGTGAGGAATGCTGGAAATTCTGTTACAAATCCTGATCTCTAGCTTTCCACCCTTGAACTACACATCTAAGGGTTCCTAGAGAGTAAGGGCTATTAAATCTGTTTTTAAGTCTGTGGCACAAGTTTGTAGCAAGCAAAGACTGCCTTGACTGATATACTTTAGACCCAGTAAATCTTTTCCAGCCCAGCAACCTTAAGCTCCAGTTCTAGAGCTTGAGTATCAGCTACACCTGACAACATTACAAGCTGCATATGGGAACTGTACTTATCTGAGACTAGCAGAATCAGAGTGCATGGCACAGCCTCAGAGAACAACTGCTGTTCCTAAGCTACTCTCCCAATTATATTTCATCTTTCTTCTTTAATAATACTTTATTAAATACTTTATCCACCACCAGTGCAGTGACACACACGCCCTTCCTGTTTAGTCCCACATCACAAAACAGCTTGCAAAAACTGTCAAATTTAACACATTTCAGTAGCCAGTCCTGATTCTCAAGAACATCAATGACATAAATCACTGAGAAACAAACTTGTTCAAAACCTGAAAAACGAGTTGGTGCTTTCAAATGAACATTTTCCCAACAAGGTTGCAAACAACGAACTCAACACAATTTCATTTTCATCTCTTTCTGCTGCATAGTAATAAAATGAATTTAAGATTAATTTAAAATGAAACAGTTCAACAAAGACATCCAAGGGATTTTACAAAGGCATGGGGAGGACCAGTCTTTGGAGCCAAAATCCTCAAAATGCACCAAAAGCGAAAGAGAGAGAGCTTTCACCCTTACAGAACAACTTTTAACAACTGTATAAAGCAACATTTCAATTGTTAAAGAAACAAAATAATAATAATTCCAGGTAAAAAAGAGATACCTCATCTTCACAGAGATTTTTTAAAATTTTATTTTCCTGTCAACGGAAATCTTGTATCTGTTCAAGATTTGTGTCTGCTAAAATGTTGCAAGACAGGGAGAAACTTTTCTGATTAACAAAGAAAACGTGTTTGGCTATATTTCAGCTTTTGTTGCATTAGCACCCTCCAGTGTCCAATTTATGAAAAAACAACAGCTTAAAAGAGCTCTAATTGTGACTTCCTAGTCAAACAGAAGAAGGTAACCGACTATGGAGGTTGAAAGGTTTACCCTGACGTATCAATTCATTGGCATATGCAGTAGCGTAGTGTGGGGGGGTGCAGGGGGGGCCGGCCGCACCGGGCGCAACATCGGGGGGGGGGGGTGCGCTCACACTCGCAGCTCTCTGCCCCCTGCTAAAATCCACGGATTAGGGGGCGCAAATTACTTGCCTTGCCCCGGGTGCTGACAACCCACGCTACGCCACTGGTCATATTCCACCACTAGGGACAATTATAAGAAGAGGCCACCCAATTAAAGCCGAGTTCTGTTCTTCTGCCCACAATGCTACCATATTATACAACGAAAAGGTTGAGCATGTTAACAAACTGTCCTAATTCCAGCTGCCAAGTCCAACCCACCATACAACGTGGACAGAGTTTCTGTTAAAAGCAGCTCTGTAAAAGGGCTTTGGGTGTTCAGGTAACCAAACCATGATGCTCAGTGTAATTGTAAGGATGCTATGAATCTGTCTTAACTTCTGCAAATCTAAGCATTCTTACTCAGAAGAAATAAGGTTCACTATACAGGCGATAACCATTTTGCACAGGGGTTCTGTTCCCACCCTCTGAATGTGTTGGCGGAGTGTAATTAAGTGTGCCCCACCATGTTACACCCCACCACATTATGGCCCTGATTTCCCCTCTTCCAGGTCCAAAAGGAACCATGCATTGGCAATCACACATCAACTTGGAGAAAGTCAGGGGAGGAATGTTTCCTTCCCACCCCCCAAAAAATTCATGCTACAGAGTCAGGGGGTCATCCTGAACCAGGTGTTCCTGGGGGAGCGACCAAAACTGGGTGGATCGCAACCTGATTTTGGGAAATCTCCCCCTCTTCCAGCAACCCCCATGGTAGGCGGGGGAACAGGAAACTTTATTTTTGTCAGTTTATGACAGGATCCAAGTAGGGATGGGAGAGAGATTCAACAAGAAGTTCAGTTTTAAAGGCAAACCTACCAAATCCACACTTCCTGAATCAAGATGCAAACCGAAACACAGCCATCGTGCGCAAAATTGCACATTTTAAAGTGTGGGTGGAAATGCACATATTAGTGAAAACACCATACAAAAGTGCATTATATACAAAAGTGCATTAAATTAGGAGAATGTGTATGCGGCATATAAAAATGTGTAGTTGCAAAAATTTGTACTAAATGCTGACAATTTTTCAGGAGGAATATATATATATATATATATATATATATATATGCAGGTTTTGGTGTCCTCGGGTGTCTTCCCGTGTAAAAGTTGGGGTGTCTAGGCGACGTTTCGACGAGGTCTCACTCGTCATCTTCAGGCTGGTGCTTTCGGCTTCTTGTTACTGGAACAGAGCGGGATCTCAATGTTTGAGTTCCTATAAATACTGTAGAGGGGGTGTGGTGTCTAGCCTCCAATGTTCTGGGCAGAGAGGAAGTTCCCAGGCTAGTGTGCCTTTTCTTCTTTTGTTCCTTAATTACTTGAGAGATACCTTGAGTGATTTCTTGAGTGATATCCTGAGTACCACTTAGGTGGGTCATTAGGTGTGGATTAGTTGCTAAAGTCTTTGTGTCTTGACCTCTTGAACTTTGTGAAGAGTTTTCCTGAGAAGATGGCTGTATTGCACTTAGTTGTGCTTTGGCTTGGCTTCGTGTATAGGGGCGAGCTGTGGTTTTGTGGCTTGTGTCAGCCAGATCTGTGTAGGGATTGCAGGGGGGTGCAGCATCCGGAGGTGCCACCATGGATTGGCTACTGGATGGTGTCAGTAATTCATCTGTGGAGAGGGTCTGGGTTTGGGTCTGGTGTGGTTGATTGGTGTTGGCGTTCTGTGTGCCTCTGGATCTGGTGTCAGTTTTTGTGGGGAGGGCTAATTTCCAGATGTCTGGCAAGCGGGATGTGTCGTCACGCTTGTTCATGTTGTGAGGGTGTTTCTCTATCTCGATGGCTTCCATGATTATTCTCTTGTGGTGATGTTCCGTGTTAAAGAGCAATTTGGAATCTGCAAAATTAATTTCGTGTCCTGTTTCTTTCATGTGTTGGAAAAGAGAGGAAGTTTTTTCTTCTTTTTTGACGGCATTCTTGTGTTCTGCGATACGTGCATTTATTCGTCTGTTTGTTTGTCCAATGTACGTGGCTGGGCAGACTTTGCAGGGTATTTCATAGATCCCTTGGTTTTCCAACTGGATTTTATCCTTGGGGTTTCTGAGGATATTGGCTATTTTTTGGTTGGTGCAAAAGGCTGTTTGGACCTGACCAACCACTGCCTAACCAACACGTACTTCATCCACAATGGACAAAGATACAAACAGATAGAAGGAGCACCTATGGGATCACCCCTCTCACCGGTCATCGCAAACCTGTACATGGAACACTTTGAAACCAATGCTTTAGACAAGTCAGAACACAAACCCAAACTTTGGCTCAGATATGTTGACGACACCTTTGTAATTTGGCCACACGGGAAGGAAAAACTGGATAGCTTCCTCACACATCTCAACAACTTACACCCCAAAATACAATTCACTATGGAAATAGAAGCCAACAACCAACTTCCCTTCCTTGACGTCCTAATCTACAAAAAACCTGATGGCTCCCTAGGACACACTATCTACCAGAAAAAAACACACACCAACCGCTACTTACATGCACAATCACACCACCACCCTGCACAAATAAACTCCGTAGCCAAGACTCTCATCTCCAGAACCAAACGCCTGGCTGACAAAGACCACTTGACAACTGAGTTACAGAATCTCTCAAATGTGTTAATTGCCAATGGATACCAGCAAAACAGGATTACGAAGCTAATCCAAAAGGAAACACCCCCCAAAAACCAAGACACAGAAGAAAACAATGGCATGGCCCTCCTTCCTTATATCAAGGGCACTACAGATAAAATTAGCAAAATCCTCCATAAACACAATATCAAAACAGCCTTTTGCACCAACCAAAAAATAGCCAATATCCTCAGAAACCCCAAGGATAAAATCCAGTTGGAAAACCAAGGGATCTATGAAATACCCTGCAAAGTCTGCCCAGCCACGTACATTGGACAAACAAACAGACGAATAAATGCACGTATCGCAGAACACAAGAATGCCGTCAAAAAAGAAGAAAAAACTTCCTCTCTTTTCCAACACATGAAAGAAACAGGACACGAAATTAATTTTGCAGATTCCAAATTGCTCTTTAACACGGAACATCACCACAAGAGAATAATCATGGAAGCCATCGAGATAGAGAAACACCCTCACAACATGAACAAGCGTGACGACACATCCCGCTTGCCAGACATCTGGAAATTAGCCCTCCCCACAAAAACTGACACCAGATCCAGAGGCACACAGAACGCCAACACCAATCAACCACACCAGACCCAAACCCAGACCCTCTCCACAGATGAATTACTGACACCATCCAGTAGCCAATCCATGGTGGCACCTCCGGATGCTGCACCCCCCTGCAATCCCTACACAGATCTGGCTGACACAAGCCACAAAACCACAGCTCGCCCCTATACACGAAGCCAAGCCAAAGCACAACTAAGTGCAATACAGCCATCTTCTCAGGAAAACTCTTCACAAAGTTCAAGAGGTCAAGACACAAAGACTTTAGCAACTAATCCACACCTAATGACCCACCTAAGTGGTACTCAGGATATCACTCAAGAAATCACTCAAGGTATCTCTCAAGTAATTAAGGAACAAAAGAAGAAAAGGCACACTAGCCTGGGAACTTCCTCTCTGCCCAGAACATTGGAGGCTAGACACCACACCCCCTCTACAGTATTTATAGGAACTCAAACATTGAGATCCCGCTCTGTTCCAGTAACAAGAAGCCGAAAGCACCAGCCTGAAGATGACGAGTGAGACCTCGTCGAAACGTCGCCTAGACACCCCAACTTTTACACGGGAAGACACCCGAGGACACCAAAACCTGCATTCCTGTACCCGTGAAAATCTACGAAAGCAAATATATATATATATATATATAATCACAGGTTGGTCCAGAAATGTGGAGAATTAAACTTAAAACTGGAAGAAAGAGAAACTGAGGGAACCTACATTGACAAATCCATCCACCTTTAGATCCATGCCAGAGTGCTATGCCCTGGCAACCAGTGAGTGCTATTTTTCTAGATAAGGAGGTGCTGGAACTCACTATGAACACCTCCCTCATTCTCATACAATGGCAATGAATGGGGGGAAAAGCCCTACAGGAAACCACATGTGGGACTAAAGCCTTCATTAAGCTTGCTCCACTAGCTCTTTTTCTGTCTTCCGACATTGTAGGTGAAGAATTGGTCAATAATAAGAATCCAACCTTTACCTTCAACCACATTTCAAAATATTGAATGAATTATAAACCCAAAATTCCAACACAATTTTCTGTCTCATCAAACTCCTCCCTTTTATAAGCATGGAATTCAGAACGGCATCATATTATGACAATGACCATCTGTACAGGTGAGGCCTACAACGTTACAGGTGCTGGGGTCAAAGCACTTGTCTCAGTGATACTGGTTTTAATGGACTTCCTTTTATCAGAGTAAGATGTGCTTGTTTTTAATGTTTGGTGTTCGTTAGCACCAGTGTCCAACAGGTCAATCGGGATCGACTTGTAGAACATGTAATTGTTTTTCCTCAATCTCTGATTGCTCTCTTTCTCTCCAAACAGCCCTTTCTCTTGAGGAGCCAGCTTGCAGGGCTTCTCTCTCGCTCTCTCAGAAGGAGAAGCAAATGGGCGCAAGGCGTACACAGATGGAGATGCCGGCGAGAGACAGAAGCGCTGGCTCCTCGAGAGAAAGGACCAAATTTAGCTGGGAGACTGAGGGAGCTCCGTTCGCATCCTGAAGTAAACGCAACCCACGTCTGCGCGTCGTGATTCGCCACTTCTGCGCATGCGGTCATCTTGACCATCTGCGCATGCGCAAGTGGCGAAACCCGGAAGTAACGTGCTCCGTTTCTTTCGGGTCACCTCGGAGTGCAACCCGAAAGCTCTCAACCTGAAGCAACTTCAACCCGAGGTATGACTGTACTTGGGGATCAAGCTAGTCTGGAGGGGAGAGACTCTTCTGAAGAAAGACAAGACTCCCAAAACCCAGTGAAGGAAGTAGTGAGCCCTTAAGAAAGTACCTCAGAGGCTGGGATTGTTGAGATGCCGCAACCCCAGAGTTGTCTGCGACTGGACCTAATGGTCAGGGGTACCTTTACCTTTACCTGAAAGAAAGTGCCACCTCAGAAAAGAACCAAACTATCAAGCAAGCCAAAATACCTGATAACTAATTAAAACAGAATTAACATTGTCTGTCTGAAGAAACCTAAGTGTGTTATTTGCTACCTTGGTTTTAAAAATAAATTTTGTTATTTATTTAAAGTGAACCTGTTTGAGACTCCGACTTATTGGTTATCCCCTCATAAAGGTCCCCTCCAGATTCTCTGGGATAGTTAGCTTTTGTTTTCAACTTTTGGGTTTTAATGGACTTCCTTTTATCAGAGTAAGATGTGCTTATTTTTAATGTTTGGTGTTGTTCAGGGATGTTCAGGGAGGTGGGGACAACATAACTGAGAGCGGGTGTGAGAGTGAAACAGTGACATCGAGCCCGCCGTCACCGCCCCCCCCCCCAAAAAAACTTGCCCATACTGTATATCAAGATCCTAACCAGAGGTATTCTGCATGTCCCCACACCTACTGAGGCCAAGGGTGCCTTGTGATAGCCTTCAGAACTCACTTCCTAAGGAAGTTGGCCTTTTCAATGCTCACTACAGTAAATACCTTGGTCCTGGACTTTTAATTTGACAGATGAGTTTTTCTGGATGTTATATTTACCTTTATGACTACTGTTACCATCTCAACATTTCGTAAACTGCTTGGAGGTTACATACTCAAAAGAGTGGCGTAAAAGTGTTCAAAACATACATACAAACAAATCCTGTTAATTTAGCGTTTTGGGATAAATCCCACTTAAGTGGCTATGAAATAATCCCAACAGCCCTACCTTGAAGAAGACTGTAATGTTTTGAACTCTGGTGGATTTACTTAGTAAGATCAGGCTGCTGTTATTCCTTGCAGGGGTTGACGGTCCTTCTTTGAAAGCAGGGATGAGGAGGCTGTGGCGCTTGCAGACGTTACGGGACTCACGGCACCCCTTTCCCCTTCAGTGCCCTTAATGAAGGTCGAAGAGTGGGCTGTGGGGTTTTTGTTTTGTTTGTCAGTTTCCCTCTCTAAGAGACAGCCCAACTTTCGAACGCTTACAGGACCACGTAGCTATTCGGAACTTGGCAGCACAAGAGACGCGTGTGTGTGTGCACGTGTGAATGTGTTTTACTGCAAGGGTGGCAGTAAAAAGCGGGGAGGAGAGCAACCGCTGGGCGAACTTCTTCCCAACCCCGCTAATTCCGCCACCCCCCAATCTTCAGGAAAGGGGGGTAGCAATGCCTCCCTTCCCCTGCGTGCGTTCCCGCCTCCCTACGTCGCCGTCACTCACATTCCCCGCCCGCTCAGGCTCTGACCCGCCGCCAGGAGACGCCGCAGCCCGAACGCCGCCGCCATCGTCGCCGCACTTCGCCTCTTCCGGGCTCCGCCCACGTCCGCCTCCCATTAGCGGAGGACTTGAGCGGAGGGAGGGAAACCGCTTCTCTGTCGCCTCGCGTTTGGATAAGTTACCCGCGTTCTAAAGGGGCGGGGCCTGGAGCGCCGGGTCGTCGGAAAGCTCTACTCACGTGTTACACGCGCGTGAGGGCCCGTCCCGGCATTCTAAAGGGGCGGGGCCTGGGGCACCTAGTCGTCGGAAAGGTCTTCGGGGGCGGGAAAGGAGTAGCTGAGTTGGGAGGTCGTCTGCTCTGCTCCGAGTGGAGGGAGGTATTGCGAGAACAGCTCCTCCTCGGTTATGGAAATTTGAAAGTGCCTTCAGCATGTAGCAGTTGGTAAAAAGAGGCAATGCGTATCATATGTGCTTCTGAAAACAAATGACTGCGTTCAAGTGGGGAACAAATTGAAATACAGAACAGGTGTATTTGAGACCATCTACTGAAGCATCTAGTGATGTATGGAAGTGAGAGCTGGACCATAAAGAAGGCTGATCCCCGAAGAATTTATGCTTTTGAATTATGGTGCTGGAGGAGACTCTTGAGAGTCCCATGACTGCAAGAAGCTCAAATCTCTCCATTCTGAAGGAAATCGACCCTGAGTGCTCACTGGAAGGACAGATCGTGAAGCTGAGGCTCCAATACTTTGGCCACCTCATGAGAAGAGAAGACTCCCTGGAAGAGACCCTGATGATGGGAAAGATGGAGGGCACAAGGAGAAGGGGACGACAGAGGATGAGATGGTTGGACAGTGTTCTCGAAGCTACGAACATGAGTTTGACCAAACTGCGGGAGGCAGTGGAAGACAGGAGTGCCTGGCGTGCTCTGGTCCATGGGGTCACAAAGAGTCGGACACGACTAAACGGCTAAACAACAACAACAACTGAAGCATCAGTAGAGATGTGGCAAACCACCAACTTCGAAAAGTACAGTATCAAGCTTCCATACTACTACTGCCTGCAGATGTGTAATGGATTTTTAAAAACCTATTTCATGGATTTTTTCGCTGTATGAGGAAATCGATTTTAAATTGGGGGGGTGGAGTGTAGGCTGCCATTTTTTTATGATACCTGCATAAAAAACTGTGCACGTGAGCAGCAATAAACCTCCATCTGGAAATACCCCTAGAATCATTGTAAAGTCTTGCATTCCCAACGTAACATCAAGTTTAACTTGTTTTTGAGCATGTAGAATACAAATAATTTAAGGTACATACTTTTATGTGTCCAAAGGATATTGATTCATAAAATTAACTTCCACTTAGCCCAATGGGACTTATTTTATTAATATTGTTAGCCACCTTTCAACCTGCAGTATTTTCTCAATGTGGCATACAATGTATAGCGAATTAAAAATCAGTTTAAAATATCTAGAACACTCAAATTCAACAATAAAACAACAGTTCTATTTCTGTCAGCCTCTCCACAAAAAGGCCACCTAATCTACCCCCTCAGTTAAAAGAAATCTGAAAGAAAAAACCCTTTTAGAGCCATCCAAACAAACAATAAGGGAGCTGATCATAAGTGAATAGCGGATTGGATCCTTCATGATTTATACCATTTTAAGCTAAAAGGACTGGTTTACGTGTTTGTTTGTAAGAACAATCAGGGGGTCAGGCAAGAAAATAATAATCTATTTCCCCGTTATTCAAATGAGATTATTAGGAAGCAAGCAGAGGACTCGTATATACAGTCATACCTCATGTTAAGTTTGCTTCAGGTTGCGCATTTTCATTTTACGTCCTGAGACGACCCGGAAGTACCAGAAAGGGTTACTTCCGGGTTTCATCGCTTCGCACATGCGCAGACGTGCAAAATGATGTCACGCTCATGCGCAGAAGCGGCAAATCACAACCCATGCGTGCGCAGACGCGGGTTGCGTTATTTTCAGGTTGCAAATGGGCCTCTGGAACAGATCCCATTCACAACCAGAGGTACCACTGTATTCATATTTTTAGAAATGTATACAATATTGCAAAATTGCAAAGAGATGCAGTTAGTCTTGCATAAACAAAAGAAGAGTGCAGGGAATATTAATAGGGAACTTATTAATGACCCTCGAAGGTAAAGATAAACACAAATCATAACATTGGGCTTTGAATATAATATGAAATGACCTCCTGTTCTGCCTCAGGTTGGCTTAAGACAGCTTCATATTAACATTTCTTTGATGTTTATTAATTCTGAATCATGAAAGAGAAATGAGCATCTTGGCAGTCAAAGAATGACGTACACCTGACTATCTGTAAGTGGATATTTTCTTTGGCGGGTTTTTTGTGTGTGGGGGGGTCAAAATCAGGAAACAAACAGCTGCCAAGGTCAATCTTGAAAATATTTTTGACATTTTGAGTTGAAAAGTCACTTTGGAAACAGCTCCAATACAGAACCTTCAAAGGAGAAACATTTTCCTGTTCCTGTCCAGCTTTACCTTGTGCATTGGTAGTACATAGAAGCACCAGTAATATTACCTCAAAACTTAGAAAGTATTAAAAATAATGGAATGGCAAAGCAAGGTGCTTCTGCGCTCACCTCCTTTTTCAACAGTGAATTAGCTGTGTTACAAACATAGTCGTATTAGCAGCCTGGTGCTTCTTGTTCCGTCAGAACAGACTGATACACAGAAATCAGCAAGCGAAGCTTTTCACACCATGGAGATATTCACCACCTATTGATATCTGGACAAGAAAGGCAGAACAGCCTTTGTAAAAAGTTTGCATGGGATACATAGTTGCAGTCTGATGTTTACTGCGAAATAAGTTGCACTTTGTTCAAGGAGGCTTTGTCCCAAGTAAGCATGTGTAGGATTGTGGCAATCAAGTCTAGTACTCTGGGTGAAGTAGTTTGCCGATGGAAACATCAGCATGTAGCTTGAAAGTATTCCTCAACTTGGCACAATTCCTGGAATCCCAGGTAGCAAAGGAGGGCCTATTTTCAGCTTATTTGAGCTCTAGTTTTGGGATGCGGGTGGCGCTGTCGGTTAAAGCACAGAGCCTAGGACTTGCCGATGAGAAGGTCGGCGGTTCGAATTCCCGCGACAGGGTGAGCTCCCGTTGCTCGGTCCCAGCTCCTGCCAACCTAGCAGTTCGAAAGCACGTCAAAGTGCAAGTAGATAAATAGGTACCGCTCCGGCGGGAAGGTAAACGGCATTTCCGTGCTCTGCTCTACTTCGCCAGAAGTGGCTTAGTCATGCTGGCCACATGACCCGGAAGCTGTACGCTGGCTCCCTCGACCAGTAAAGCAAAATGAGCGTCACAACCCAGAGTCAGTCACGACTGGACCTAATGGTTAGGGGTCCCTTTATCTTTACTTTAACCTCATGTTTAGATTACTGTAATGCTCTCTGCAAGAGGCTACTTGTGAAGATAAGCTGAGAGCAGGATGTGGCCACAAGGGTTGTAAGCAGTGCTTCTCTTGGGGACCATGTTGATGTAATATAGGAATATAAGCTGAGTCAGACTATTCACCCATCTAGCTCACTACAATGAATGGCAGACGCTCTGCAGAGCTTTAGACATGGGTCTCTCTTGGTCCTACCTGAAGATGCCAGAAATTAAACCTCAGGCTTTCTGCATGCAAAGCCAGATCCTCTCACCGAGCTAAAACGCTTCCCCAAGAATGGTTCTGTTCGGACGGCTACTTACAAAACCCAGAACAACTTGGGTCCCAAATATTTGTAGTATTAATGTACTTACTTGGGGGGTTTATTGCATCCCCTTCTTCAAAATGACCACCAGGTGAGTCACAATTTTGTAACTGTCCATTCTGTCAGAAAACGGAATACTTGGGCTGCATGCACAACCTACAGTTAAAGTACACATCCCCCCCCCCTAAGAATCCTGGGGCAATTTACCCCTCACAGAGCTACAACTTCCAGCACCCTTAAACTACAGCTGGGTGGACTATTTTTAATTTTCTCTCACCCATTCTCAGACTGTTCTTGGTCTTTTTTTGGGGGGGCACTTAAAATTCCATTGCACCTCACCTATTTCTATGCTTAACTTAGCTTCCCATACATATTTCAGACTTTCTGTATTATCTGTGTCTAATCACAGAAACCTGCCCTTTGTTGAGTCTGACTCTTCCGTTATTCGTTATTCAAATGGTGTCAGTTTCCTGTACTATTTTATTATTTGGTATAAAAGCACACATGTAGTGTGCCATTGTAGCAAGAAGATACGGATTCTGTGCAATTTTTTTCAAAATTGTTATCATATTGAAATGTAAGTCACGTCATTTAATCTAAACAAATGCCATAAAAACCTCTCAATCCTTGTATTTTTATTTACTATGAAATTATGGAAGGAATAGAAAAGCAGCTGATGCTAATGTTGTTCTCTTTTCTTTGTATATTAAGCTTCCATTTCCCACCTCCAGCTTTTCCATATTATCTATTTATTTTCCCTGGCCAGTGTATTAAGTTTTTTCTGTCTCCTCTCTGCTTTTTGCTGCTCTCTGTGGAACACCATTTTGTTTTGGTGCCGAAGCCTATTTAACTTTTAACCCTTGGGTTTACAACTACTTTTAAAATCACCCTCTGCTACCTTGATGAAGACCAGGCACCATGCCCTTTCTTTTGACTGCTAAACATGGGCTTCCACATATCTCATAATGGCAGGAAGGTTTAAGAGCAGCAGGTTGCAGAGCTCCAAAATCAGGGAGCATCTCCCTGCCCTCCCCACTGCATTGCTCTTGTAATATTGTGGTATGTCAAGCTACACGTGCCAAAATTCTCCGCAGCCTTGCGGGTCATCTTCAAGTGAAGAAAAGGCTAAGGAGAAAAGCCTACACAAATGTGGAGTGGAATCCCTAAGACTGTTGTATGTCTCTTTCCGGCAACTCCTGCAGCCAAGCTGATGTTAAATGTAGTCATACCTCATGTTACGTTTGCTTCAGGTTGAGCGTTTTCAGGTTTCATCCCGCGGTGACCCGTAAGTACCGGAAAGGGTTACTTCTGGGTTTCGCCGCATGCGCAGAGGCACAAAATGACATCGCACACATGCGCAGAAGCGTCAAATCGCAACCCACGCATGTGCAGACGTGGGTTGTGTTCTGCTCGTGTTGTGAACGGACCTCCAGAACGGATCCCGTTCACAACCAGAGGTACCACTGTATTGCTCTGCTTTCCTCTGAATCACATCAGTGAGGACGGGGGCGAGGGGTCAGGTCTTGTCGTCTGGGCAGCCCAGGACCTCCATACTCACTGTCCAGGCTTACGCCCTGGAGAGGTCACTTCGGTGCTACTAATGCAGCAAAAACAGCACAGCGAGCAGTAGTTACAAGTCTCTGCAGCCACAGCAGGCACTGTGAGTCTCCAGAGATCTGACCACTCCTTGAGGTGCACTCCATTGTCTCTCGGGCCAGAGAGAGTGGATCCAGGCTGTGTACACATTACCTGCTTAAAACGCAGTTAGGTTATTCTTTTGCTCATTTCAAACTGAAGCTTTTTTTGGGGGGGGGGGGGAGATGCATTTGAGTATAGCATTTTATAAGAAATGACAGGTACAGCGAATGGCTAATATGCATACACCGCTTCCCAAACTTGTGGGAACGCACTGGATGTAAACAGATATAGCCCCACACTTGAAAATAATTTTGGAAATCTGTAGTCTTAAAATGCCTGATTAAAAAGAACTATTTTTCTCCTAAAAAATTCTTAGTAAAATATAACATGAACTTTTTGCCTTTTGATTTTCATGCTTGTTCTGGTGGGAAATGCAGGATGCAAAAAACAAGACTGGTAAATTTGACTGGCGCAATCTCTATTTTGATGTTGATCTGTAACCAAAATCAGAATCAGGTTTACTGTTCACATATACATGCCACACATCAGCCTGACGGCTTAGCAGGAAAGTGATTTCCTGATAAGAAAGGCTTTATGTGTCATTTTCACATGAAATACTTTTCCCCAGCAGACTAAGCACAATTTTGGTATCAAATGTTTTGTTTTCACCTGATGAGTGCTTTTATATATCCTGTCAAATCAACAGGCTGAACACCCAGAAGTAATTGTGCCTATTCCCCTCATGATATTCTTTTTATATGCACATTTCTGAAGTTCCTGAAAATGTTTAATGTATGCTAGGAACATAGCTGTTTTAGATTTAATGCATTTAAGACTCCTTCAAACGTTTCTTTCATTTCCCCCTTGTTACAAAGTCAGTGTTTCACATTGTATTTGATGCAAATAGAATTAAATTAAAAGGCTTTTAGAAGAGGAGGAAAAAAGTAATGTCACACTTTAAGTTTCAGAAACACTTCTAAAATGTCAATCCCTGGTGACAGTTGGTAGGGTGAAAACTTTTCTTTAATTCTTAAAAGCTTTTTCATCAAATATTTTTGTTCAGGCCTCTGATATATATAGCTGGGTTCTTACAACAGAACTTCTGTGGCTGAAAAGATCTCAAAACGATCCGCAGAATTTTCAAAGGTCTCCCCTCATTTCCATCTCTCCTACGAACTCAGGCTATATCTTTTAAAGGAGATGTAACTCACCTCCCAGAGTGCAACTAAGTCATATTCTGGAAAAGAAGAATTTACCTCAGAAAACCTGATTTGTGAAGTACGCAAAGCTTAGTTTCTCACTTGTGACACAGCTCTATCTCCAACTTATAAAATTGGCAACTTCATGGTAATGCTGACTTTACATGACTCTAATGCATATGAGAAAAACATGTTTCCAAGGTTTCCAAGGAAGACACAAGAGGCAAAGGGAGCCCAGGGGTCGGGAGGTTTCTTCAGACAGGATAGGACAAAGACCTGAAATGAAAATGATGGCTGGAACAAGACAAACAGAAGGAGCAGAAGGACAGAAATGGGGAAAGGATGCGGCTATGAAATGGATAGAATTTTAAGCATAGCAAGATATTAATAGAACAGAACAATTGGTTGGGGGCAGCAACAGAGAAGCCTGGTATTCTTTTGGAATACATTCCCTAGGGTAGCCCACCAGGTCTTCTCATTGCATTCATGAACATGGTCAAATTATGTTCGGTTAGGTCAGGCTTCCTCAAACTTGGCCCTCCAGATGTTTTTTGGCCTACAACTCCCATGATCCCTAGCTAGTAGGAGCAGGAGTCAGGGATGATGGGAATTGTAGTCTCAAAACATCTGGAGGGCAGAGTCTGAGGAAGCCTGGATTAGGTTTTAGGACAGACTTTTGGTATTTGACCGAAGTTTGATACTGCTTGGCCAGTGGGATTTTTTGGTGGTTTGAGTTTAACTTGTGTACTATTTTTTACCAGTTTGGTCGAAACCAAAAAGCAAGATAAAAACAAACTGCCACATAGACGCAAAGGGAAACAGCTCCAGTAAGAAGCAGAGAGTGATTCACACTTTCCCCATCAATTAAGACTTAAAGGAAGGGAGGGAACCCTCCACAGCCGTCCTACACTATAGAGCAAAGTATGAGATTGGCTGTTCACTAAACCAGAATATACATTTGCTGCATGTTTTCTTTTTTGCTTTTTCTAACATACCTAGTTTAATTACAGAGTTGTAATGCTAGATTACAAGACCAAATTCAAAAGTTATTAACAAAAGATACTTTTATTGGATTTTAATATTCAAGCATTAGTTTATGATCTTTAGAAAGAATGTATTAGAAAAAACATAGGTTCTTTTCTCCAATCAGAATGTCTGAGCCCAAAACATGCAGTTTAACTTGGTTGCAGATATGCTCTTGTGGGAGACATGCAGGCATTAACGTAAACTCAAACCAACTCAACATGATAAACATGTTTCCATTGCTTTTTTCCAAGGATGCATATGGGTTAATGTCAATTCCACATCTAGCAAATTGAACCGTTCTATTAAAACAAGACAAATGGCATTTCTGCTTGTGTATGTCCAACCCCCCTAATCCATTCTACATAATATGAATCATTAAAATCTGTTGTGAGCACACTTGACAGTGCGTCTTCCTTCTCTGTATGCAGATCTTCTCAACATATTATCCAGTCTCAATCTAGTTACGCTAGCGGATTAGAACTGACAGTGTTGTGCAGTTATGAACAGTTACATCTATATAGGGTAGAGCAGATTAACAACAACAACAAAAAGTTAAACCAACCTAGAATTTAACAAATATAATCTACATATTTTTAAAACATATCAATATATCTGTATTTACAAAATTTCATGGGTTTATTTATAATATGTGATGATCCACTGAAAATGTTGATAGTAATTATTACAATTATGAATGGATAGATTCCCAAGACTCAAGAGGCACATGGTTCCAAAGGCCAACAACACTGGAACCTAATGAAGTCACAGAAAAAGTGAGGTGGATTTATGGCCATAACTCCAATATATAAAAAAAAAATCAGGAAAAGAAAATCAAAAGCAACACACGAGTCAACTTTCCAAGTCATGATAGAAAGAAGTTATTTCAATGGGGCAGGGGGATAATTAACCCCACTCAACAAGCCTAGAAAACTGTATTTACACCCGTTATTTATTTAGAAGTATCATTAAAAATTCTGTAATGTACTCACTTCTAGCCAGTCATTTAGAATTTAAAAGTTCTACTATAAGCAACATTTACAAACGCATACAATATTTAACTTCAACCTTCAGTAAGAACACCCAAGTGAAAACAAATTGCAAAGTTATAATACAAATGTTTTGGGTGGGCAAAATGTATATTCAGTATCATTCACAAGGTACAGAAGTCAATACTTCAGATAAAGCTTAAATTCTTCTTCAGAAGCGTATCATTATATTAGGATGATGGCTCCTATATTTTACAGTTTCTTCAATCCACTTTTACAACGCTGTATATTTTGGTCACAAACCAGAAGCATGCGAAGAATCCAATTGTTCCTACAAAACAGAACGTGAATTTTAAATTGGCAAAATAAACATCAATGGATCTGTTACAGCAGGGGTCCTCAAACTATGGTACGTGGGCCTACAACATGCACCAGTGCACCAGGCTCCTCAATCCAGCCTGCAAGCGGGTGGCAAGGTCTTTGGGCGGGTGCTCCCATTGTTCCCATTCAGCGCCTCAAGCAGCAGCGGCTCTGCCTCAAGCTCCTCCATGCTCCTTTTCCTAGCACCCGCCCAAAGACCTTGCCGCCTGCTCAGTCAGTCCCCGCACGCTGAGGTAAACTCGACATGGCGTAGGAAGGTGGGTGCATAGGGAGCAGTGCCAGCCTAGGGGCGGGGTGACAAAATGGCGGGCGGCACAGGCTCCACGCCGTTAAGACATTGAAACAAGAAGCTTCCGTGCCTGAAAGAGAAGGCATTGTGTATTGCAAAATAGGGTTGTGTTGATGCAACACAGCTGTTTATGCAGGAAGCACAAGGATGCAAATGAGCAAAGGATCCACGTGGCCCGGAAAAAGTGTGAAAACCACATATACCAAGGATGAGTTTACATTTCTGTTAGATACTGTAACACAGGGGTCCTCAAACATTTTAAACGGGGGCCAGTTCACTGTCCCTCAGGCACTCTTGGGGGCCGGACTATAGTTCCCCAGAGTTATTGACCTTTTTTACAGAAGGCTGCCCTTTTATGGAAGGTTGCCTTTCAGGACAGGACTGGGTACCAGCGCTTGGAGCACGTGGCGCCCGCAAAAAAAAAAGTCGCTAAAAAAACCAAGGCGGGACACCAAGGCCCACGAAGGATCCCACTGCTCGCAAAAGGAGCCGGCGCTAAAAAAAAAAAAGACGTGTTGTGCATCAACACAACCCTATTTTGCAATACACAATACCTTCTCTTTCAGGGACAGAAGCTTCTTGTTTCAATGTCTTAATGGGTAGCTGTAGAAGCTGGAGTGTCCTGACTTATTTTTAAAAGGAAGTCTGTACCAGTCAGATTTTTATTTTTTTTAAATCTCCAGTTAACAACATCCTACATTACCAGGAGATTAGTGTTAGTTAGCTCCCTCAATTAGTGTATATTTGAGTCTATATGTAGCCTGAATTCAAGACACTGTACCTACTCACAAATTACGATGAAATAGCTTGACCAGTTCTGAGTGAAAGGACATTCCTCTTTATGTCTCCACACAGTGAGAAGGCACACTGTAAAGCCTCCTTCTATATGAATTAGTGGGACAGAATTAAGTCCCGCTAAATTCAAGCAAGAACATTTCCAAGGTAATTTATGCAGGGTGGTGCAATGCAGCCTGAGTGTATTTTGTTATTTTGGTAGATATATACATAGTTTTGATGCTGAAAAGCACAACCAAACAGACCATTTGACTTCATAATTTTTGGCTGATTTAGAACCCAGGGTAGCTGAAGATATTGGAGAATGGGACATTTGATAAGTCTGTTCATGGCTGGGAAATAACCATATGCTCCAATAAACCAACAGACTACTGCTTTTACAGCCCTTTGAATATTTAAATTCCTGAGTAGTCAAAACCTGCTTGACAATGGCACATTGATTTTATGCACCTGATTATTCACAAAAAGTATGTACAAATAGACTTTTTAAAAAAAGTCACTTGAAGTCTGCGTTTCATGTAACTGAGAATTAATGAGTGTGAATTTTTGCAACTTTAGATGACTGAAGATAGGTATTGTTCCATTACATGTTGCAAAGCTTTTCTATGTTTATGCGTCAGGTTCTAATTCAAAGTTATGTATGTAATGTGTTTGTAGTGAAGAATGAAGGTTTAGCAATGGTTCATTCATGATGGAAAAATTCAACAAGAACTGTGAATGATACTGTATTATTTTTTTCCATAGTAGCTAAGCCACTGATGTTTAACTGACTCATTTACTCCGATACAGTATTGTGGGCCCAGCTGTAAGTCAGATTTGTCACATAGCTCCCAGTATTTTGCCTGCTGTGTCTGATCAATGACCTGGAATGCAGTGTGAGAAGCAAGTGCCCCAAGCATGTGCTACACCGTCACAGCAGCAGGGCACCGTCAGAACCCTTCTTGAGGCTGACCATTTTTAACAGATGAGTAAGCAGCAATATAATAGTTTTGATGCAACAATTATGAGTTTCTCTTTTTAGCTTTTATATCATCTTGACACAGGAAGCCAGATGCCTTCGGGGCTTGTGTGTGTAATTTCGATCACTTGCTAGAATGATCTCATCCAAGCTTAATGAAATTTACTATGTACGTATCCCTTAATGCACAGCCTCTTTTTTCTTGTAAACAGCTACGTTTCGGGGGGGGGGGGGGAGAAGAATCCCAATGCACAGTTATCGGCATATAAAACTGGAAAACGCTACAAAAAGTATTCCAGAAAGCAACAGTAACTTGTGCAAAAAAATTAAAAAAATGTTTAAGATACTAAAATGGTATCCAATTAACTTCTTATATTTTATAGCCATCAAGGTTTTGACGCCTTTTCTCTAAACCCTTACAAGTGGAGAAGAATGTTCTCCAAATAGTACAATTCTCTCTGTATAAAACTTCTAACAGTCCTTAATAGGTAAACAAATGCAAGCATGCAACAATACAGATTAAAAAGCGGAAGGGTTTGTATTTTGCATTTTCAATCAAATTCTGAAATGGCCCCTAACTGTGTTTAGGAATTATACAGATGACTGCCAACGTTCAGCAGCCAGAGATGCAGGTAGAAAGCAGAGGAGCAGGGAAATGAACATAAAGATGTCCTGACTACAGTTAAAGATCCCACCTTTATGTCACGACAACTTGAGGTCCATAGTCCACATTATAATAGACAGTTACAGATAGGTAGTAGTGTTGGTCTGCCATAGTCAAAACAAAAAAAATTCCTTCCAGTAGCACCTTAAAGACCAACTAAGTTAGTTCTTGGTATGAGCTTTCGTGTGCATGCACACTTCTTCAGATACACTCTGAAGTGTATCACAGTGTATCTGAAGAAGTATGCATGCACACGAAAGCTCATACCAAGAACTAACTTAGTTGGTCTTTAAGGTGCTACTAGAAGGAATTTTTTTGTATTAAAATTGACAGGCACACAAGTTTGTTTGTTTTTTAAACAAGCAACCATAGGGATGTCCGTCAAACAGTAGTATGAAGAAAGTTTGCACATGGCTCTAGAACTCTTAAACTGTATTGTGTGAAGCACCCCAGAAGAACTCTAATATAAAGTCTCAGTACCAAAATATATTCATATTTACCTGTGAAAAGGAAGAAGATCAGTACCATTATCATAGTGTAACCAAAGTATAAAATGGTGCTTGCTGTACCCGTAATTTGAAGTTTGGAAAAGAAGTAGTGTACTGCGTATATTAGAAAATAAACAGCGGTAAAGCCACTGGTGAGAAATGAGCGCCACTGCCAGTGATAATCCTAGAACAAAGAGAGAAATGGTTGAAAAACTGCTAAATACTTGTAGACCTTCTGGGCTACAATCAATCAACTTACGTGCATGAGAATATTTGCAAACCAAAGCAACATAGACTATATATTTCATATCTAATAATGATGACCCTTTATAAGGTTTTAATAATTTTCTAAGATGAGCTACTGGCAATTGATTGTGTAGAAAGAGACCATTTGCGAATCAATAACTTATTCAAATAAAATACTACAGGGATGCCCTTCTGAAGGGAGCAAACACATTCTAAGCTGACATTTGGAGCACCTGCATTTTGGAGCAGCTACCACAAATGTTCTAGGACAGTGCCAGGCATGTAAAGCTGGGGGTAGAGGATTTCCACCCCCACCTTCCTATCTCTAACACAGCAGGTATGTACTGCAGTCCAAGTACAGATTCACTTGAAATGTAAAATGGGATTAGCATTAAGAAAACCAATTGAAACCATGGAGCCTGTTTTTGGTAATATTCCACAGCTAGGTTCTTTTGGTGATCAGCAGCAAGGCTCCATTTACTGTATCTGTCAATCACACCATGGAAAGTTTTAGTGTCAGAGAGGACAAAGCTGTCTTTAAAAAGAAAAAAAGAAGAGGCACTTAACCCCAGCAGCTGATACGATTTTAAAGACAACCTGTTGGGAAATTGATGGAGATCGTCACCTAATCGGGTTAAAACGATTCAAAATATTTGAAGGTAAAAACATTTGATTTATTTAAAAAGATGCTTAGGTTGCCTCATAGGATGTCTTCTCTAAACAGCCAGCAATGAAAATGGCAAGTGTAAGCAAGCAATAAATACAGATTAGAATGCACAACCCATCTTAAAAGGGCCATATATTTCACATTTCTCGGCCCCAGCAAGTTTTAGCAGTTATTACACGATCTATTATATTTGAGTCAATACATAAATCTGGAGTATACCCTATGCTGTCCCTAAAACATGAAGTAAAAATTAAGGAACCTAAAAATACGGTTGAGCAAAAAATGGGGGTGGATGATATGATGATGATGATTCCTATACAGTCGTACGTTGGATCCCAAACGTCTTGTGAGTTAAACGGTTTGGCTCCCGAATGCTGCAAACCCGGAAGTGAGTGTTTTGGTTTGCAAACATTCTTTGGAACCCAAACGTCTGATGTGGCTGACCCAGCTTCTGATTGGCTGCAGGAGCTTCCTGCAGCCAACAGGAAGCCGCGCCTTGGCTTCCGAACATTTTGGAAGTCAAATGCACTTCCGGAACGAATTCTGTTCAACGTCCAAGGTACCACTGTATTTATATGGGTACCTACTCAAAGTTTTTTTTTTTGGGGGGGGGATTTTGGCCTCGCTCCGGGCACCATAATACCAAAGTCTGCCCCTGGTCCTCAATACAAACGTAAGTGGACAGAGCACTTTATGAAATCTCCCTCCACCATTGTGTAAAAGGAATAACAACTTAGGAGCCAAGTCATTGATTGAATCCTTTTTCCTAATAATTTAAATCCCCCCAAGACAGGACTGTTGCAAGAAAGAATTCTGTAGGCTTACCTCCGCACACAAGTGGAAATAGCAAAGTAGAATAGTAGCCTCAGAACACGTGATAACCAGAATAATGAACACCAGAAACAAGAAGCCAAACATGTAATACATCTGATGAGACCTAGAAAACAGAAGTTTAAGCATAACAAAAGTAGTCTTGGTGACGTTTACCTGGCCATTCTAGCATACAAGTGGCAAATATTGTTGAACTCCAGCATCTGAAGACTGCTCAACCAAATCCATTAAGAGTTTATGGCATAAAACTACTCCCATGTTTAATTCATCTCACAGTTGCCCATGGACTTTAGGGCCATAGACAAAGATTCCCCACCAACGAACTGTCTCACCTAAGACTGGTAAGACCTTCTGTGACATAAGAACACTAAAACCAATGTCAGACAGAGGTGTCATGACACTCCAAGACCGGCATCAGGCAACTTTTGGTTGGATGGTTTCAAAAGCCTATGGCCAGACAACTACATACTTGCAAGCGTAACACAGGCTTTATATGACATTAAAGCAGAACAGTCAAAAGCTTTGATAATGGAAGAAAGCAGAGAGAAGTGCAGAAAACAAATACAAGCTCTTTTTTTAAAAAAAAAACAACCAGCAAGTTGAAAAAGTACTTTAGAAGGCATCAAACATTTTTCAAGAAGCATACTGGCTTACCATATGCTATTAAGAATGAAGAAAAGTTGTATGAAGATGCATCCGAAGGGCAGAATGCCTCCCATAATGATACCAGGTAATGGCTGCGTGTAAAATGACTGTTCAGGAATCTGACGAGGAATCTGATTAGTACGAACTGGATGTTCTATGGCCTTTAAAAGATATAAACAAGGGTGGGGAAGAGACTTTCTAAATAATCTAAATTATACTAAACGCCACAAACAGAAGGAAGTACTTAGTCAAAAGAATTTACAATCCTATGGCTTTCTAGCACAATAAAGGAAATCCAAGCTAAATCTCATCTAACAAGGTCTACCACATTCAGAATGGTTTTCTTTGCTTTGAATCCTGTTGTTTGAACATGCTTTATATATACACAACTCAATCACTGAAGACCCCAAAATCCACAGCCTTCTAAAGGACTTGACCCACCATTTGTTTTCAGGCAGTTCAAAAGGTACAAGATATGTGTGCAGAGAAGGTGAGTAAAACATCTTAAGATCAGAAAGACAAAGAACTTACATTCTTCTTGAAACCAAAGTAGGCCCCAATGAACGTCAGTGGTACAGATATGCAAAACCAGAGGGCTAGAACGGCAACCAAAGTACCAAATGGAATGGCTGCAGAGGAATGTTCTCCCCAGAGAATCAGATTCATGATGAAGAAATCGGCAAACACAATGCTAAGAGAGAAACGAGATTTAACAATTAACTCACACTTGATTAATTTCAATGTTATTGAAATCATATCACTATATGTCTAGCTTAACGTTGAGCCCAGGTGACATGTAGAAAATATCAGGCAAAGAGGTCAAGCAAGCCTTTCTTCCTTAATCTAACAGGACTGAGCTCCAGCAGGAGTTGACGTTTCAGTTAAATAGCTCCAAATATATGTCTGTCTTAGCTCCACTTCAGGGGATGACTGCTTGCTGTGATTAAGCAGAAAGATTTGACATAGGCATTGTATAGTATATGACACCACAGATGCAGCGTGGTCTGAGAAGCAGCCCAAGGAGTAAAATAAAGAATCAATGAAGAGAACCCCTGTCTTTTTAAAAAGTACTTCTGTCTTGCTGGCACTGCTTAATCGACTTTTTTCATGTGGCAGAAGGAAACAAGGTTTACAAAAAAACCAAAAAAGGGCACGAACTGTGCATAGCTCTGACATGCAATGATGTTGCTGTGTTTTACTTATGTTGCTGAAGACTCACCAGTTTTAGCCAAGCTTCTCATATACCTATTTTAATAGTAATCATAGGAATTAACTTACCCAGGGCAAAGGAAGGCTGTCAGCAGAACATTTGTCTTCCATTTTTCACCCCCAAATGCTGTATGAAAAGAAACCCAAACAGCACCAATTAAATGACAGGTACTGTACAAACATAATTCCCTATTTATTAGAACAGTTTAGACAGGCACTTGAACTTAAAGTTCAGTTTTGTTATTTGTTTTTTCATCTTTATTAAAACAAAATTTTGAAAAATTAGACTGATTCAACACACCGTACTGCATTATACTAAAAGTGAACACTGATTGAGAAGCTCAGTAAAGCAGTTATAGGTTTAACTTTTGTTTTATCTCCCTTTCAAATACATATAGACCAAAGCAGACAAAAGCTGAATCAAACTTCATATGTCAAACAAAATGCAATTTCAAAAGCCACTGACAGTCTGATTTCCATAACAGTATGTCAGTTACCTCTTCCCCTGCAAGCAGATCCAAGTAAGAACAATTGACGTTAGAGTTAATACAATAAAAGAATATCCAACTTGAAAGTTTGCTAGCTTGAGAACAATCTAAACCTGCATGTAGTCTCTCTTCAGTCTTAAAACATTTTTCCATCTTGCCCAGAGGGCAAACAGGATCAGAGGGGAAATCGCTGCTGTGATGATAATTTAGACTAATGAACTTAAGTGCTGTCACGTTAAATGAACTTTTGTACTTACATTTGTAGAATCTGGCAGCAACGTAACCTGCTGGGGTTCCAAGCAGCACCCACAGGACCACAGCACAGGTCATTAATGCCCCCCGATTTGCAGGTGACAAAAACCCAAGGCAAGCAAAAACTGAAAAAGGAAATACACAATATTTAGAGGCCTCTTAAAGATATGTGTGCTTCTCATGTAGACTACCTTATTCACATCTGTTGTGCACAGTGCCTAGGAGTGGTGGCACAATAGTATATTTCCCCCTTTTTTCCCAGAGGTTTCAGATTTATTACTTTGTGAAATTCAATATATTTAGGATTTGTGCAGACATAATGCTCCCTGATCTCATCATCTATCCACAGTTCAAGTAGCCTGAAGAATACTGCAAATCTGATGAATGCAGGTGTAGTTTGATTTTGAGTTCCAGGTCACTGTTCCATTTACGCCTACGTAGGGCCAGAGTTTACGCCTACGTAGGGCCTACGTAGGCCCTCCTTTTCTACTTTGTGGGAAGAAGGTTTTGTTGGCATAGTATGTAATGAATTTTAATATTTTTAACTATTGATTTTAGTGTTGATTTTTGTGCACAGGCATGGTCCTCACAATAAACGGATTTGATACTTTGAATACTGCAAATCACCTCTGTGAACTTCCTGCTGGCTCCTACAACATCCATTTTCACTTTTGGAACCCACTACAATAGCACTATCTGTATACTGGCATAAAATGTGTTAAAATGTGCTAGGGAGGGGGGATTATTGGGTTGTTTTTATTTTTATCATGTGTTTTGTGTTTTGATATTGCGATTTTATGTTGCAAACTGCCCTGAGACCTGTGGGTATATGGCGGCATTCAAATTTAATTTAATAATAATAATAATAATAATAACGATAATAGCAGTAGTAGTTACCAACCAGAATTCTTATTATTTTATTTTTACATTTAGATTCCATGTTTCCTACAAAGAGCTTAAGGTGGTACACGTGGTTTCCTCCACATTTTGTTCTCATGTGATATGTATTAGGTCAAAACATGTGACTTGACTGATGGTCGGCCAAAGAGCTTCATGGCTGAGTGGGCATTTGCATGAACCCTAGTCTTCTGGGTCCTGATCAGTTCACCACTCTAGCTCTCAGCATCAAAGCAGTTTGAGAGTCAAATCTCCTATGTGTGTTTATGTATGTTTTGAGGACCTTATGAACATCCAGCACTAGCAAATATGCCTCAAACCAGGAAGGGTGAGGTAGATACATGCAAGGGAAGGACAAGGAGAGAACAAGCACATTGCGTGTTGTTGATCATCTAACCAAGGTTAGGCAGAAGAGCTTTTAGAATTAAGGGGCACTGCTTCACCCATGTATCCCATTACTTTATACTTACATAGAGTAACAAAAGTCATAATTAAAATCTGTGTTCCAGAGCCCAGAAACACTGAGAGTAGCATTCCTTTTCTTGGAGGCCTAAATATGTCACCATGAACCAGTTTCCAACCAAATTCTTCCTGAGCATCTTCCTGAAAATTAATAAGCCAGTTGAGGGGTTTATACACACAATTATATATATATATCTCTAACTTCATCCCTCCAAATTTACAAACTCTGCGTATGGTTTAGATAAAATACTGAAATATCACACAACACCAAACATTCAAACTTTATAACTCGGAAACCAACGAGTAACATACAAATGAGACCTCAGAACTTCGTTCTTTCAACCTTTTGGGACATAGTAAAGTTGGACACTTAGTATGAAGGTTCTTGTTGGGGGTGTCTATGGTCTACGAGGCTTCTCCCCAGTTCTGTCCCTGGCCAAGCTGAAGCAAGAATGCCCTGAGTCATGCAATCATTGTAGCCAGAGTCACTCCCCAACAGGAAGAAATCCAGTGTGTGCTGGGATGACAATCTGAAAATCTCACTAGTCTTGGCAGGGTAATTCAAGGGGATACATCAGGCTTCCTCAGCCTTGGCCCTCCAGATGTTTTGTGACTACAATTCCCATCATCCCTGACTACTGGTCCTGCTAGCTAGGGATCATGGGAGATGCAGGGCAAAAACATTTGGAGGGCCAAGGTTGAGGAAGCCTGGGATACATCGTTCATCAAAAGAAGTAAGCAAAACCATGGTAATCACCCAGCTTCCCTTGGTCTGTTTGGGGTAACCTTTGCAGAGATTGCATCTGTGCCCAGCATTACCTTATGGAAAACATATAAGATGGCTTTGTACGGACAAGGCTCGCAATTCAGATCCCCTGTGGGCTGTAGTTATTGCAACTGGGAAGGCCTCTTATTAGTTAACTGTCTCAATGGTAATTCCTTCAGGTGTTCAAGATGCCTGTGATATCCAAGATTAATCATACTCGGACTAGATCTAATGAAACCAATTGACTTGTTATTTATGCCCGTTGAATTCAATGGATCTACTCTTGAGTATGACTTAGATTAATAGCACCCCATTAATATGTATTATTTTCACAGAAATTGAGCAGACTGTGTTCCACTTTTCCTTTTGACAATATTAGACACTACTATGTCCTAGCACAAAATTCTGTCAGTAACTATTGTTGCAAAAGGAGTATGTTTATATCAGTTAATACAGTTGCGAGATCAGCTGGTTTTTATTTGCTGTAAGCCACAATGAGTGGTGTATTTATACTTGAAGGGTAGCATATAAACGTTCTAATAAAATGAATATACATAAAAGCTATTTGGGTACAGATAAAGAGTTAGGTTGCCAATATGCTTATCAGAACATGACTGAGGCAAAGACATTCGCAACATTTCTAAACATGAATATTTAGAAGGCAATTTAAAGCATTTCTTTTCCAACTTGTTTTAAAAAAACTTATACTTACAGTAGAATCCATCTGATTATATCTTGCAATGTCTTTATGCAAAGTTCTTAGCATGATCATAGCAACCATCCCAGACAGGAAAAGGACAATCACAAGAGAATTCATAATGCTACAAGGAAACATGATGGCCAGTTGTCAAACCATTATCTTTTTTACCAAAAAAAGTGCTCCAATATGTTGAATTACAAAATGAAAACATTTCCCTTACCTAAACCATTGTATATGTGTGTGAGGCATGGATTCTAAAATGTAATCCCACCTGGAGGCCCATCTGATTTCATCATTTTTCTGAAGAGAAAATGGTTAATTTTTAGATGTCATACAACTGAAAGAAAATTATAACGGACTTGCCAAGTTTTTATACTGAGAATGGCAACATAACCACTAATATATATATATTGCATAAATAATTCTTGGGGATCATGAACAACTTATTTTCTTCTGATGTTATTTACATAGATACTATTTTCAGTGGAACCGAGAAATCACTAGGATTCCTGGCAACCAACATCATTATGATTTTCGTCATAATATTCAATATTTATAGAATACTTTTAAGTCTTCAAAGAGGCTCATAATATGCTCATTATCTTGTTATAATCCTTACAGCAAGCCCTGTAAGTTAAATCAGTATTATGACCCACCACATTGCTGAGGAAGCACAACTAAGGCTTTGAGTGCCTTACTTAAAAGTTTATCTAGTGAGTTCATGACAGACACAATATTTGAATTGTGGATTTCTAACTCACCATGCGACACCTCTCACGTTCAAGATCAGATGTCAAGAATGTCAGCTAAAACATATTCTTTTTGAGCAAGGAATTGCTTCACTAAAATATCAGACATGATAATGAACAAATAAAAGATGACAAGCAGCTACCATTGCCTCTATACTTCTTGAAGGCTATATTCTGCATAGAGACTTCTCACTGAAGTTGCAATCCTCTACATAGAATCATAGAATTGTAGAGATGGAAGGGATCCTAAGGATCATCTAGTCCAAACCCCTGCAGTGCAGGAATATGCAGCTGTCCCATACAGGATTCGAAGCTGCAACCTTGGCATTATCAGCAATGTGTTCTAACCATCTGAGCTATGTGCTTGCCTAGAAGTAAGTTTCACTGACCACAGTGGAACTCACTTCTTGAGTAAACATGTATAGCATTAAGCTGTAAGGTAAAGGGACCCCTGACCATTAGGTCCAGTCATGACCGACTCTGGGGTTGTGGCGCTCATCTCGCTTTATTGGTCCGAGGGAGCCGGCGTATGTGGCCAGCAGGACTAAGCCGCTTCTGGCGACCCAGAGCAGCGCACGGAAACACCGTTTACCTTCCCGCCGGAGTGGTACCTATTTATCTACTTGCACTTGACATGCTTTCAAACTGATAGGTTGGCAGGAGCAGGGACCGAGCAACGGGAGCTCACCCCGTCGCGGGGATTCGAACTGCCGACCTTCTGACAGCAAGTCCTAGGCTCTGTGGTTTAACCCACAGTGCCACCCGCGTCCCAAATACCATTTTAGTGTAGATCCAATATAGAGCAACCAGGGGCCTGCTCACCCAGTGGGACTTCTTCCTCTCCTACCACTATGGCTCCCTGGCACACTTGCAAAAGCTACTCCGGAAGGCAAGCAGATTTCTGTCGCTCAGGCAAGAGGCCATCATTGGCTGTCTTCCTTTGTTAGGATTCCAAAGAATTTTAACTGAGTAACATCTATGACATTTTCTACAAAAGTTATTTCCCTAGTTAGCCTAGAATAATGCAATAAAAAAGTTTAGATGAATCGCCTTTCTTAAGACGTTTACTAGGATTTCATTAGTATTTCATAATGCCACTTTTTAAAATTCACCTAAGACAGCTCAGTCAGTAGAGCACAAGACTCTTAATCTCAGCCCCACGTTGGGAAAAAGATTCTTGCGTGGCAGGGAATTGGACAGGATGACCCTCATGGTCCGTTCCAACTCTGCTATGAATTTCTGGTATAAGAATCACCAACAGAGTGTTATTTTAAAACCTCAGAAAGTACCGTATTTTTCGCTCTATAAGACGCACCAGACCACAAGACGCACCTAGTTTTTGAAGGAGGAAAACAAGAAAAAAAAATATTCTGAATCTCAGAAGCCAGAACAGCAAGAGAGATCGCTGCGCAGTGAAAACAGCAATCCCTCTTGCTGTTCTGGCTTCTGGGATAGCTGTGCAGCCTGCATTCGCTCCATAAGACGTACACACATTTCCTCTTACTTTTTAGGAGGGAAAAAGTGAAGTCTTGTAGAGCAAAAAATACGGTACTTTCCAAATCATGCCCTCTCCAGGAAAAGAAATGGGAAAAGCCAACAAGAATACCAACCTCAAAAGTAACTGAATATGTGTAGGGAATTTTGACATTTCCAGAAGCAAGCTTGTTACTTAAATCCATAGGTGGTCCCGTGCAGTCTGGACTGTCAGGATTAGTGTGCTTGTAACTGTTTAAAAAACCAAAGACAATAGATTTGAGTGCAAAATGCAGTTGTTCTGGCAGCAGATTTTAAATAACCAAACTAGGAGGAGGGTATTTGGTGGCCTGAAAGGGACTAGCTCCCCTGCTTTAAATCATAGTTTGAATTAAGAAATGGCTTAAAGTGCACATTGCTCAAAGGTCCCCACAGTGCTCCTTCCCCACTTCTTCATTTAACAAATTAGGGCTGTACCAAACCAGAGACTGACTTGATGTTATGTGTGAACCAGCACTCACGGTTTGGCTTTCCCCCCTAACAAACCATGTTGGCAAGGCAAGGTCTGTTTTTTTAGGAGAGAAACAAACCTCAAGTGCTGGTTTGCACATAATGGCATGGTATCTCATCTACTAGGAATAAGCAGGGGAGGAGTGACTCGTGAACTTTGGGGCAGCAAAGCCATGATTAAATTGTAACTACGGTGCAGTTTGTGTTATGTGTGAACTGGGCCTATATAAATGGGATCACAATGGTAGCAATGTTTACTAACTAGTATTGTATATACTTGTCTAGTATTATTTTTCCTATTAAGAATGAAAACTCTAAAGTGTTCTCTCCCTCCCACTCCTATATCTTCCACTTAACATGAAGTCCACTGTGAGGAGTATGTTAAATTCCCTTATATCTTTCAAACCAAGTTATAACATTGCCAAGATGCCACGCAGATCTAGTAATAAAACTAAAGGCTCACCTTTTTGGTTCAAGTTTAGCAGCTACTAGTCTTGCGCTGGGAGCTTCATTTTCTACCATGTGGTAGGCTATTTTGATGTCCACATGGTTGAATATGTAGAAGGTGTCATGTTCATGGAACTCAGACTACAGAAAAAAATATGTAGAAAAAACTTAATCAAATAGGTGGATGGAGCAGCGCACAACTGGGTATAAAATAACTCCCCTCCCCTTCATCATCATCATCATCATCATCATCATCATCATCATTATTATTAAAATTTATATGCCGCTTGTTTCAACAAACCACAGATAAGATTAACCACATTTTATTTTGGTTTGAAAATCACAACAAGCTGCACTTCATCTAAAATGGAAGTAAAAGCTTCCAAACTCCTTTTATAGTTCCACAGAAGGGGGAACACATCAGCCCACTGTTTGCTTCCTGCATTCTCAAACTATACATAAAAATGAGGTAACTGTGAAAAGCCATTTCATAAGATTCCATTTTTACACAGTCCAAGCTTTAAAAATTGATCCCACTTCTCAGGTTTAAGAAATTAAGTCTCCTTGCAGTACAATAAACAGCATTACCATTAATGCTAATTTATGAACTAAGCTGACTTTTGTATACAGAATCATGGATGCTGGGAATATCCCAACAGCCAAACTTTCAGGAACAACAACAACAACAACAACAACAACAACAACAACTGGGAGCTGAAATCCAATTCCAAAGAAATATATTCTGTCTTTCAGAAACAAATTCTCCTCCACGCAGAGACTGCAAATTAGTTTGAAAATTCAAACTGGTTCACCAGAATCACTAACGGATAACATTACCTGTCATCCAATTTTTCTTTCATGCAACAATTCTTTTCTATGTTCTTTTTATGCTGTTCTAACACCAACTGCTTTAATAAAAGGGGAAGGCATAAGGTGTGGAAATTAATGGTTTCATGGAGCAGACTTAGGATATGGGAGGAAGATGTCAGGCTGAGAAGCACAATATAAAGCAGATTAGCTGCCTATTGTTATTAGAAATAGCCTTTGTCCATCTACGCCTCCTTCCTTCTACTCCTCCATGATAACTCAGTCATTGCAATGGTGTCAATGCAGGCTCCTAAAAATAGTATACTTACACTGATAACAGCAAAAATTTAGGAGGAGGGGAATCAAGCAGCATAGTAATCTTGCACGCATTATTTAAAATTTATTTATACATACATTGATAACACAGGCATCTTTGGGATGTCCATCTTCTGTTAAGTAACAACCAATGGGAAATCCAGGATTGCAGAACCTTTGGTTATCTTCCACATCATAACACCAAGTTACTGGCATATTATCCACAATCCTATAAAATGAATAAGTAATACAGTATTTTCAGATGAAGCCTGTATCATTGAAGATGTACCACAGCTATAAATTTTGAGAAGAACTTTATCTGTCAAGGCAAAATATAGATTCACTAACAATGTTAGTAATAGTTACAGATAGGTAGCCGTGTTGGTCTGCCATAGTCAAAACAAAAAAAATTCCTTCCAGTAGCACCTTAAAGACCAACTAAGTCAGTTCTTGGTATGAGCTTTCGTGTGCATGCACACTTCTTCAGATACCTGAAGAAGTGTGCATGCACACAAAAGCTCATACCAAGAACTGACTTAGTTGGTCTTTAAGGTGCTACTGGAATGTTAGTAATAGTAATGTTTGTTTAGTCGTTTAGTTCTGTCCGACTCTTCGTGACTCCATGGACCAGAGCACGCCAGGCACTCCTGTCTTCCACTGCCTCTCGCAGTTTGGTCAAACTCATGCTGGTAGTAATGTTTAGGTATAACTAATGGATACTGCTTGGGGAATAGATTCTCTGTTTCTCCTGAATGCCTCCCCAAATCGGCTCCAGATGATTCGCACTATCACCATTTGCCTCTATAGTTTTTTAATGCACAAAAGGTATCTAATTGCTGTTCCAGTAGATCCATGCTTTTATTTTTTAAACAGAAATAAGAAATTATAACTATGTTGTATTAAATGGAAGAAAACATTACATTTCTTTCCACGAATGTCCCATATTTCTCATCATAAGCTACCACAATTCTATATTTTCTACTAAAAGTAAGCAATTGGTTAAAAGTTAAACATGAACCTACCAATGATGCTGATAGTTCAGTAGCATACTCTTTTTCAGAAAATCTAGTTTTTGCTTGTGATCTGGGTTTTTCAAATCATATTCTTTTGTACAAACATGCTTGCAAGTCTCTGTTTTCTTAAAGGTAAACTAAAAAAATGAGAAAGAATTTAGAAACAAGTCTCCTTTTTACACATTGCTCACTCAAATTACTTAAAGATTTAATGGAAAAGTTCCCAAAATAATAACAGCAGAACATCAAAATGCACACATGCACAGGTTCTCAAATTATTACATACAACAATTCAGTTAACTTACGTGATTTTACCACGTGCCTAATAGCAACTTTTTTCTCCACAACAGCAAACCCAAACTCTCAATCCAATTTTTATTTTGTTAAGAAGTCCAACTATACTGAAAACTATTTCAAACTATTCTCTCTTTTACCTTAAACCAAAGAGAATTTTGATCCAAGTCTTTTAACAACCTGAACTGCAAAAAATATTTCAGGTGGCTAATTCAGAAGGATTTAATAAATAAAAACTTACGGGTAGAATAGGCTAAACAACAGAATTTTCTACACGGCAGTAATACCACAAGCACATTTAAAATAATACCTGAGTGAATTTTTATACATACTGATCCTATACTAGGCTTCTCTGTCCTAAACTGCTTTAAGAGACTGCCTAATATGGTTGCGACGGGACGTAGGTGGCGCTGTGGCTTAAACCACAGAGCCTAGGACTTGCCAATCAGAAGGTCGGCGGTTCAAATCCCCGCGATGGGGTGAGCTCCCGTTTCTCAGTCCCTGCTACTGCCAACCTAGCAGTTCAAACCACGTCAAAGTGCAAGTAGATAAATAGGTACCGCTCTGGCGGGAAGGTAAATGGCGTTTCCGTGCACTGCTCTAGTTTGCCAGAAGCGGCTTAGTCATGCTGGCCACATGACTCGGAAGCTGTACGCCGGCTCCCTCGGCCAATAAAGCGAGATGAGTCCACGACTGGACCTAATGGTCAGGGGTCCCTTTACCTTTTTAATATGGTTGCAGGATGTAACTGAAAACTATATAGTAAGATGAGGGTACAAAGAAGCAGGACCCATCTTAGTTTAGATTCTAGCAATACTGTAGCTGCAAACAAAGCATTACATTTGGTGCAAATGAATGAATGTGTGTTGGGGCAAATGAAAAATATAGGATACCAAGGTGAGATGTTCCCAGTTTGTTTGTTTGTTTGTTTTTTAAAAAAACCACATTCCTAATTTCATCAACTGGCAGCCAACATGTCCGCAATTCCAATGCAGCACAACTGTTTCTAAGGTAGGAATATATTATCCAGGCAAGCCCTTTTCTTCTATAGCTTGGGGCCCTTCCCTTGAATAGCCTAGGAACAGACTAAGGCTGTGTGCTTCTAGGGAGGTCTGGCCAGACATAGGGCATGCCTATGAGGAGCATAGATAGACATGTTTCTAAGATGGCTAAGCTGACCAAGCTTCTGAAGCCCAACCAGATGGTAGGCAGGGGCTGGGGGAGCGAGCGTCACTCTTGTCAGCACTGCCAGAGCTATGCAACTGGACTCACCAGCCCAGATATTATTTTGCATAATGCAACACCTGCGATATTGCCCAGTCTCAAATCTTCCATTTGGTGGGAGATTGAGAGGGTGGTTGCTGAACAACTCCAAGCACGCCTGGAGGATGCAGACCATTTGGATCCCTTCCAATCAGGATCTAGACCTCATCATGGGACTGAAACTGCCTTGGTCGCACTGGTCGATGATATCTGGCGGGCTAGGGACAAAGGTGAAAGCTGTTTCCTAGTTCTGCTGGATATCTCAGCGGTCTATGATACCGTCAACCATGACATCCTTCTGGACCATCTAGAGGAGCTAGGAGCACTATTATACAGTGGTTCCGCTCCTTCCTTCTGGGCCGTGTCCAGAAAGTGGTGTTGGGGGATGAGTGTTCAGACCCCTGGGCTCTCACTTGTGGGGGGCCTTGGGGTTCCATCTTCTCCCCCATGTCTTTTAATATCCATATGAAGCTGCTCGGAGAGATCATCGGGGGGTTGGGCTGAGTATTCATCAGCATGCAGAAGACACCCAGCTCTACCTCTCTTTTAAATCAGAATTGGTAAAGGTCCTGTGTGAGTGTCTGGAAGCAGTTGGAGGATGGATGGTGGCCAACAGACTGAGGCTGAATCCTGACAAGACAGAAGTGCTGTTTTGGGGGGACAGGGGGCAGGCGGGTGTAAGGGACTCCCTGGTCCTGAATGGGACAACTGTGCCCCTGAAGGAGCAGGTGCGCAGCCTGGGAGTCATTTTAGACTCACAGTTATCCATGGAGGCGCAGGTCAGTTCTGTGTCCAGGGGAGGTATCTACCAACTCCATCTGGTACGCAGGCTGAGACCCTACCTACCCGCAGACTGTCTCACCAGAGTGGTGCATGCTCTAGTTATCTCCCGCTTGGACTACTGCAATGCGCTCTATGTGGGGCTACCTTTGAAGGTGGCCTAGAAACTACAACTAATCCAGAATGCAGTAGCTAGACTGGTGACTGGGAGTGACCGCCAAGACCACATAACACCGGTCCTGAAAGACCTACACTGGCTCCCAATACGTTTCCGAGCTCAATTCAAAGTGTTGGTGTTGACCTTTAAAGCCCTCAACGGCCTTGGCCCTGTATACCTGAAGGAGCGTCTCCACCCCCATCATTCAGCCCAGACACTGAGGTCCAGCACAGAGGACCTTCTGGCGGTTGCCTCACTGTGAGAAGTAAGGTTACAGGGAACCAGGCAGAGGGCCTTCTCAGTAGTGGCACCTGCCCTGTGGAACGCCCTCCCATCAGATGTCAAAGAAATAAACAACTGACTTTTAGAAGACATCTGAAGGCAGCCCTGTTTATGGAAGATTTTAATGTTTGATGTTTTATCATGTTTTTAGTGTTCTGTTAGGAGCCGCCCAGAGTGGCTGGGGAAACCCAGCCAGATGAGTGTGGTATTATTATTATTATTAATAATCATAAGTCAAGCAGTGTGGGGTGGTGCTCCTGTCAGAGTTGAAGCAGGCTGTCTCCTTGTTGCCAGGCAAACTGTCCAGCAGGCAGCTCAGCAGCAATGGGCCTGTGCAGCAGGACTCAACAATACCGACAATGTAATGCTGATGTTGCAGGAAGTGCAGTGTGGGAAAATGTAAATGGTCTAATTTACCCACTTAGGGCTCGGACCCCTGTGAAGAAAAGGTAAAGCAGGGGGAGCAACACCAGTGAGTCCTCTCCTGATCCTAATATTTCCTCAAGAATGTCATGTGCTAGGGCAGGCTTAACCAAAAGCCTAATAAAGTTTTAAAAACCTTCAGTCCATTTGTACAAATCAAAACATGCCAACAACTGGGATTCACTGCTTAGATTCTGCAAATTCTTTGATTTTTAAAACAATTAAAATACCTTATATGGCGAGGGCTCAATCCGCTCTCCAAACAACACCTGACCAAGATTTTCAGATGGACGTTTCCCTTCAGATGCTTCGCAAAAATCAAACCTAAAATCAAATTCAGCAAAACTTGAAGTCTGTCTTATATTCTATATCTAAAATGCATACCTATATAAAATTCAGGACAATTTAATGAATTTCACAGGAAACTCTTGAATCTTATTTGAGTTGCCTTATTTGAACACACTTCCCTGTTGACAATCATGTTCACTAAGTTGACTTTCAACCAAGTGTGCTTATGTCTGCATCACTGAGCAATATATTTGAGATAATGCTCCACACAAATTATTTGCTTGTTACAACTCCCTTCATTCCTGATCATTGGCCGTGCTTTCTGCAACAGATGAAAGTTGGAGTTCAACAGTACTGGTCTATATTAAGCACCCCCAAAGTAACATCTAATTAAGTTATTTGTGCATGCCATTTAAAGATGATTGACTAAAAACTTTCATTCTTTACAGGGATCCAAAAATGTTAGATTGGCTTAGTAGTGCAAATTGCAAAATTTAGGATTCTACGTTTTGAAACTTCTATAGCCAGCAAAAACCATTAGTTCAAAATTCTTCCCAAGTTTTTTGTTTAAAATATATAATATATAATTGAATGGAAAAACCAACTTCTAAAACAGAGCAAGAGAATCCTATCCTCTTGGAAAATATCAGGAGGAGGATTTAGCAAGCTAAACCTTGGTACAAAGCAACTAAACCAAAGACCAAGTAACACTGACACTGCAGCTTGGACAATCATAACCTTGTCTACAAAATCTATCCTATCCTAAATCAAAGAATAATATTTCATATACTTACGCAGTATATTCATATGGAAGGACTGATTCCACAGAGTCTAGTCTATTCACAAATAGCTCTATCACAGGCTGCAAAAACACAACAAGACATTATTTATAAATTTAACAACATGTATACACGTCATTGTAATAAAATAACAGGTAAGAACAAGTGTTTCGGAATGTTAGTACTGTAGTGCTTAAGATATATACTTAATGTATCAGTCATCAAAGCTATACACACTGCAATTATAGAGTATTTTGACCATTATTCTAAATGTGTATGCTCTGCCCTTCCTTACAAAAGATGAATTACATTATGCAATTTGCATTATGTAATCAAGCTTGCCTGTGTGACTTCTACAAGTAGCTATAAAGAATAGTTGTTTTGATTTAAAACCACTGTATATCAGGTCTCTGCATAGTTGTCATCTGCATAGTTGCTCAATCAAACAATAAAAGTAGTAAAAAAGAATTGAGATAGGACAGATTTAATGAACAGAAGACTACATGCATCTAAACTACTTAAAGTGACAGAAAGTCAATGAGGGAAACAGAGTATTTATGATTTTTTTAATTAAAAGAGTTTGTAATACAAATGTTGTTGTTTAGTCGTTTAGTCGTGTCCGACTCTTCGTGACCCCATGGACCAGAGAACGCCAGGCACCTCTGTCCTCCACTGCCTCCCGCAGTTTGCTCAAACTCATGCTGGTAACCTCGAAAACACTATCCAACCATCTCGTCCTCTGCCGTCCCCTTCTCCTTGTGCCCTCCATCTTTCCCAACATCAGGGTCTTCTCCAGGGAGTCTTCTCTTCTCATGAGGTGGCCAAAGTACTGGAGCCTCAGCTTCACAATCTGTCCTTCCAGTGAGCACTCAGGGTTGATTTCCTTCAGTATGGAGAGGTTTGATCTTCTTGCAGTCCATGGGACTCTCAAGAGTCTCCTCCAGCACCATAATTCAAAAGCATCAATTCTTCGGCGATCAGCCTTCTTTATGGTCCAGCTCTCACTTCCATACATCACTACTGGGAAAACCATAGCTTTAACTATACGAACCTTTGTTGGCAAGGTGATGTCTCTACTTCTCAAGATGCTGTCTAGGCCTGTCATTGCCCTTCTCCCAAGAAGCAGGCGTCTTTTAATTTCGTGGCTGCTGTCACCATCTGCAGTGATCATTGAGCCCAAGAAAGTAAAATCTCTCACTACCTCCATTTCTTCCCCTTCTATTTGCCAGGAGGTGATGGGACCAGTGGCCATGATCTTCGTTTTTTTGATGTTGAGCTTCAGGCCATATTTTGCGCTCTCCTCTTTCACCCTCATTAAAAGGTTCTTTAATTCCTCCTCACTTTCTGCCATCAAGGTTGTGTCATCTGCATATCTGAGGTTGTTGATATTTCTTCCGGCAATCTTAATTCCGGCTAGGGATTCATCCAGCCCAGCCTTTCGCATGATGAATTCTGCATATAAGTTAAATAAGCAGGGAGACAAAATACAGCCTTGTCGTACTCCTTTCCCAATTTTGAACCAATCAGTTGTTCCATATCCAGTTCTAACTGTAGCTTCTTGTCCCACATAGAGATTTCTCAGGAGACAGATGAGGTGATCTGGCACTCCCATTTCTTTAAGAACTTGCCATAGTTTGCCGTGGTCGACACAGTCAAAAGCTTTTGCATAGTCAATGAAGCAGAAGTAGATGTCTTTCTGGAACTCTCTAGCTTTCTCCATAATCCAGCGCATGTTTGCAATTTGGTCTCTGGTTCCTCTGCCTCTTCTAAATCCAGCTTGCACTTCTGGGAGTTCTCGGTCCACATACTGCTTGAGCCTTCCTTGTAGAATTTTAAGCATAACCTTGCTAGCGTGTGAAATGAGTGCAATTGTGCGGTAGTTGGAGCATTCTTTGGCACTGCCCTTCTTTGGGATTGGGATGTAGACTGATCTTCTCCAATCCTCTGGCCACTGCTGAGTTTTCCAAACTTGCTGGCATATTGAGTGTAGCACCTTAACAGCATCATCTTTTAAAATTTTAAATAGTTCAGCTGGAATGCCATCACTTCCACTGGCCTTGTTATTTGCAGTGCTTTCTAAGGCCCATTTGACTTCACTTTCCAGGATGTCTGGCTCAAGGTCAGCAACCACACTACCTGGGGTATACGAGACATCCATTTCTGTAATACAAATACACTGTAGGAAAACTATATCGGAAATGAAAATGGCAAATAGTGCAAAACAGTCTTCCCAATAGAAAAAAAATGATGTAAGTTACACTTACAATCCTGACTTGGGGCCAGGAGGAGCAGAGAGGCTGATCAACCACCATACCCCAAGTCCTGATGGCACATGCCAGGGCAAAAAGTGGTGGTAGGGGGCAGGTCTTCCTTCCACTTTGCTATACCAGCTCTAGGCTAAAGCTTCCATTGAAAACTTGCCTTTTCAAAAGGTGAAAGGGTGCCAATAGCAAATGTATTAGGAAAGTGTGGCAATTTAAAGTTTTATTCAGGAAACTAAACATGCCAAATCAGCTTATTCTCTAGGACACCAACCTTTCACGGCAAACTGCCCTAATTTGAGTAGAAAGGTTTTCCCATTCAAAATTTTCTGGGAAACCCACATCACGGACCTCCACAAAACTTAGAAAAACAGCATGAAGCCAACGCCTCTCTCCACCAAACTGCATCCAGTGTTGTGTTTTCCCGGGGGAAATGAATTAGAATTTTTCCCAGGTTTGAAACAGATTATTTTTAGAGGATACTCTCTTTTGGATTACTACCTTGTTTTATCTCATTTGGCAGAGGACTATTTTAAGACACTCAGGGCTGAACTTTATACAGCTTTTGTTGACTTAGTCCAACATGATGAATGAATTTTATTATTTCGGTCACAGACCAGTTCCAGCCCACATACAATATCAAGGAAGTCATAAAACACGATAGGGATACATTTGATCCAACATGATCGTTTATGGAAAAAACTGGAGGAGTCTTCAGCGGACAAAAGTCTATTATTTCTGATTAGGTGTTTTACATCCCCACAAGCCAGCTATAGTACAAGAGGTCAGCTCTCAAAAATATTGTTGCATCAAGGGAGGAGAGTCAGATACTGTACGTACTTTGGCTCCCTTTCTGCTTGATCTGTCCTCGTATGATTCAAGTTCAATTCACTTGAGATGCATGCCCTCAAATTGGAAAGCACCTCCATTAGTATAGTACTGTAAGCAGATGGTGCTGTATTGTTATCTTTAACAAAAAGTTTTAGAAGGGCTTTAAAGCAATTTTCTTCATAGAGAAACAGCGAAAAGATGGTTGTGATAGAACTAAGATCTTGCTGTTGTTGGTTTTCTAGAAGGGGATTGATTTCTAAGTGGTATATGGATGACTATTTGTTGGAGTAATTGAGAGCCTTTGGGTACTTGGTGTTCTTTTTTTGTTTTCCATTGATATGGAAGACCCACATAAAGCAGGCTATAGCAATGGAATCTCCCAGGCTTTCGTTTCTAAAGGTGGACAGTTTGTTCCAGCCATCTTCCAGGTCTGTAGCAGAGCTTTCCAAACTTTTCATGTTGGTGACAAACTTTTTAGACATGCATCATTTCATGACACAGTAATTCAGTTTTACAAAGAAACTGGAGGTTAAACTAACCCCTTTCCAGCCCCAGGAGGAGCACAGGGAGCGTTTGCATTACACACCTATACACTGCAGTTGACACGCTAACGTGCCGCAACACACAGTTTGGAAAGCTGAGACATGCGGGTATAGGGCAGTTAGTTAAATAATTAATTAAGCAAGCTCTGGTCTCTATAGGGTCAAGATTGCAGCCCAACAATTGTTTGGAGTTATTTTTGGGGCAGAGAACATTGATGGCACTCTAGAGAGAAGGTACAAGGGAATTTTTTGAAAATAATTTTTGGAACTTCTAAATGTGTAAGGAGAGCATATTGAGGTGGGTTTTAGGTTCCTCCAAGCAGTTGCATGGAACACTGTTTGCAATTATTGGCTTCATATCCATTTCAGGAAATTTACGTAGTTGATTGGTTTGATAGTCAGAGATTCTTTCATGAGCTTCTGGGGTGGAATCTGCATTAAATACATCTTTTGGGATTTTCTGTGGATATCCCCACTACTTTTCATTAGGAAGCTAAGGTGTGCATAGAATTAAGGAGCTGATGGCCTTTACTGTCAAACTTGTTCCCCAATACATTTGGGTTTGGATAACTGGAAATGTTATTAGATATAAAAGTATTTTCAGCCCTCTTAACCTTCCTAAAGCTCAAAGAGCTTTTATGCTGGTGTGATGCAATTCTCTGCCAGGAGCATTAATGGAAAGTAGATTTAACTGAACTTGATTAGAAGAAAGAGTACACCACTGCAATGAGGGTTGTCAGAAATTTATTTGTCATGTTCTGTTTCACTGCAAACACAACAGAGCTAGGAAGCATCTGATCCTCCCATAGTTAAAGCATCAATCTGGTACTGATGTCAGAACTCCATATGAAGGAAAAAGGTTATAAGAACTGTAGCCCTTTTTAAAGTTTGGTGATCAAGATAAGGGTTCAGGTGATCTCAGAGTGAGTTTGAAATGGATGTCAAGCACTATATCTTTTTCAATTATATTACATTATGTATGTAAATATCCATGATGTTTGGGGTCTGGTACTCCAGTTGTATTTTACAATGGTATATGACTTTATGAATAAATCTGATCTGCAACAAAACTTTTTTTTTTTGGCAGTTGTCCTGTTGTTATTATTCTTATTTCATGGTGTACTTATGAAATAGAACATTTTCTGTGAAAAATAAAGCAGTGGAACATCCCCCAGATGTTTTATACTTGTAAATCACTTTGGCAATTAAGCAGTATATAACAACAACAACAACAACATACAGTATTTAAGTGCACTTGCAACATTCATTCGCTTTGCTACTCTTACATCTCTTTCCCCACAACTTCTGCTGTTTTATACTTCTTCTTCTTCTTAATTGAATTTATACACTTTATACTCTTTGCTAACTCTGCCCAATATGCAGCAAAGGTTTCAGGAATCTTAACTTGATTTCCAAACACAAAGTGATCCATTGGAAGGAAAAGACATACAAATGCAAAGAACGTGGAATGGCCTTTAGCCAATAGACCAGGCTGAAAAGGCATCATCAGGTGTGGTAGCAGCTTTACATGCCTAGGTTCACTGCAGTGCCTTCAATGTATCCATACTGGAGAGAAACCCTATTCTTGCCCATACTGTAGTCTGCCCTTCACAGAATCAGGAACTTTAAGGAGGCATGAATGGGTTAATCAAATTGTCCAAACACAGGATTCATCACATTGAGATTGTTGTTGTTTTAACTTTCTACAAACATTAAAAACTTCCGCATAACACTCCATATGCACAGACTATGGCATGATCAATGCATGCATCACAATGAGATGGTAAAATCCTCAGGTGATAAATGGAGTGCTCCGCTTTAGGTTACAGGTGGCAGTATTGTTTTCCCCTTGCCGAAGAAGCAGCCCCTTGCTGTTGTTTAACTCTTCCAAGCTCTATGTACACTGAAGGTGTTGCCTGTAATTATAAATAGGCTATCACCAGTTTAAACCACCAGTTTAAACATACAGTATAATTTCTAATCTAAAGTCTGTGAAGCTGCATGAAATTTAAGGGCAGCTTAAATACTGCAAGGAGCATTAATACCATGAACTTATTTATCATCATCACCATCTTACTTACAAGCATGTTGACCCTTCTTTAGCCAAAAGTATTCCAAGAGGAGCTTACAAAAATCAGTATAAGACTGAGGAGCAGGTACTACATAAGTGACATGTCACATAAGGAAAGAGGGATGGGTAAGGAAGAGGGAAAATGCAAGCCCATGTTTCAGTTCCAAAGTTATGATTCCTAAACACATGAATGCAGCAAAAGTGGTAATCATACTCCATTGCCAAATATTATTATTTCAACTTCAGGCATGTCCTTCATCAATTTATGACTCCAGAGAAGGAGAAGGGAAAATAACGGTACTTCAGGATGGAGAGAAGAGGAGCTAATCTTGGGGATATGCAATCTCTTTAGGCAACTCATTAATAAAATAAAATATTCCTCTAAGAGACCCTGAGTCACTAGAACATAGTAAGTTACCAACACTGGCCTACCCAACCACGTACCCCTACACAACTATTCAATGAAACATGGCTTCCTTACAAAGCAGCACTAACAGTAAAAAAGAAAGGAAGAAAAGGAGGGGTCTGAAGGAAACCCAAAGAGAAGATAAGACAAGTTAGGCTGCTGCCAATCCCACCACAGAAGTGCAAGGAAGTGCATTTTACACACACACACACACACACACAGAGAGAGAGAGAGAGAGAGAGAGAGAGGAGAGAGATTCATTGGCCACATGTCCTGTATGATCTAGTTGAGATTCCTGTATAGCAGGAAGTTGAACTAAAAGACCTTTGGGGTCCATTCCAACTCTACAATTCCCCAGAGGTCCCTGCAGAGCATTCTTGAGAGTGGGATGGCTCCTCCCATCTGATGGGGCAGGCAAGGTTCATGAAGATCCTCCTTGTGGGAAAGGCCATCCTGCTCTCCCAGAACAGCCCCAGACTGTTGGGATTTCTGCTTTCTCAGCTACATAGAGCTCAGCTTTAGAGCCTTATTTTACAGTAGTTTCGTTTCTCCAACTTCAACTTCCAAGCGCCCATCATAGGAGCTGCTACATCCTAACATAAAGGTCTAAGGCAATGAGCAAGCCACAGCGGGCCACTAAGCCTGACCAGCTTGTTGGCACTTAAACATGCCTGGGCGCAGACCCCTACAAGTGTCCCTATTTTTGAGGGACAGTCCTGGATTTACTGTCCTGGTTTCTTATTTGATCCTGGAATGTCACACTTTTCCTTAGGACATCCGTATTTTCCTGGGAGAAATGTTGGGCAGGTATGGAATAGGATGTCCCTATTTCCCTGGAAAAAAATGTTGGAGGGTATGGAATAAGATGTCCCTATTTTCCTGGGATAATTATTGGAGGATATGGAATAGGATGCCCCTATTTTCCTGGGAGAAATGTTGGAGGATATGGAATAGGATGTCCCTACATGCTGGCCACATGACCCGGAAGCTGTACACTGGCTCCCTCGGCCAATAAAGCGAGATGAGCGCCGCAACCCCAGAGTCGGTCACAACTGGACCTAATGGTCAGGGGTCCCTTTACCTTTATTTCCCTGGGAGACATGTTGGTAGGATATGAAATAGGATGTCCCTATTTTCATCGGACAAATGTTGGAGGGTACGCGGGCACTGACAAAAGAAGAGATTAAAAGATGCAGTACAGGGCATTCTGGAAGACTTTCTGCCAGCCAATCCACTCCTCCATCCCAAACGCAAGAAAGCCTAAGCAGGCAGGAAACACTTTCGATCTGAAGGGGGGGGGGGGGGTTCCTGTCAATGCACAGCTAGTATGTATGTATGCATGGGGGGGGGGCTATTATGACATGACATGACACACACACCCCACTAACCGACATTACTCGTACTCTGCCACACACCCCTCCGGCATTTGAGGCCTCGCTCTCCGGACTCAACCGCCCTTCCCAACCCGCCCCTACGGACCTTGCAGTCGGACTTGTCCGGGTCGTCGCAGAAGTTGACGGGCGCCAGGCCGGGCAGGTAGAAGGCCGGGCCGGAGGGCGAATTAGCCACCAGGAGCGCGACGGCCAACAGCAGCTGCGCGCCAGTCATGGCGAAGGGAAGGCGGGTGGGGTGTAGGAGGGGGGGGTGAGGGAGACAGAGAGAACGGATACGGGGGGCGGTTTGGTTTTTTTTTTTAAGGGAAGAGGGTACCCTCCCCCGCGCCCAAGCACGAAACCGAGCCGAGCCTCCTTAGCCGCTACTTCCGGCTTCCTCAGACACGTCAGCTCGCGCACACGGAACTGCGAGGCACGAAGTGCGCGCCAGCGAAGGAGCGAGCGAGCGGCCGAATCGCTTCCGCCCTCTTTCTCGCCCTTCTTTCCCGGTTGCCATAGAAACGGCAGGATGAGGCGGCTCCCCACAAGGGCAGGCCTTTTGGGCCTAGCGCGGCCTCCCGCGTCCTTTGAAAACACGTCATTCGGACGGCAGGACACGTTTAATAGGCTGGCAGCCTGGTGTCCTGACGTTATAGAGTTATCAGGCTAAGGCTGGGGAGAGACCCCACTTCCAGTCCCCGTGAAGAGTGCTTGGGTGACTTTGGGCCAGCTGCTCTCTCAGCCCAGGCTAGCCTGCCTCGCTTTTAAAGCGAGGTCCACCTTGTCTAGCATAATTTGCAAGAATCTAACAAACAGGCACTCAGTTTCTACCAGAAATAAGCCAACATATGAAGCCAGGTCTGCCTATTACAATACCATCCAGGAAATGCAGGAGGAAGGGATTTTTTTTAAAAGACAATAAACTGAAATTACAAAGTACATATGGGTCAAACAATTTTTATGTGTCAATACATTTCATATATTTTTACAGCCGGAAGTTATAAAAACACAATAAGCCAGGTATTGAAATACATATTCAGCATGGTTTTGATGCTTTTGCTTTGCACGGCATACAAGTACTTCACATAAAATAGCAGAAGACCAGTATCTTTACAGTAAACTGTATAATATTTTTACTTGTAGAAAATGGAGACAGATTCTGGACATTAGATATTGGTATCCATATCCACTGTGGGCATCACTGCAGAATGTCGTTTCCTACTTCTGCTCAAAAACAAAAGAAGGAAACACAATTATGACAAGTTATGGAGAAACTGAAAAAAGCAACAAAAATTAAACACACCATTGCTTGGATCATGTTTAACTACCATATAGCCAAGCCCATCCCAACATCTAGTAAAATAATCAAGCCCATCCCTAAGAAAGCAATGGTATTCTTCAACAAAAGTCCTTCTGGTTTTATGTGGGTAAACTAAGCTGATACATAGGATGAGGCTCAAAAAGCAAGAACAGAAGAACTAATATATTCCTCTTAAGTATTGACAAATTATGTAAGAGTCAAATCTCCCCACCTAAATAAATAAATAAATCAAGCTCTCAACCCAGGTGAATATGGGGAAAAATAAAAGTGATTAAATAGATTCCTTTGCAGTGGGAAAAACCCACTATCTACTGTACTGTTGCTGGTGTTACGAGTTTTTGGGGTGCCTGGACTCAACTTCTAATTCTTAGGTGCAAGCACTGGATTTAGCAAAGTGTTAAAACACAGGTGAAACCAAATTACCTTGTTCAGGAGATTGCCTGAGAGATGGGCCATTAACAGAGAACAAAGACAGGGAGGTGGGATATCAGCAAAGCAAAGACTCTGTGCCGGCCAGCAAATGGGGGAAGCCCATCTCTGAGCTCAGAAGAGCCAATGCATGGTGGAAAGTTTAGGATTGCAATTTGGGAATGATGTGAGCTGGAGAGAAAAAAGTCAGTAAAAATTCAGCAAGCTGTGGAGAGTCAGAGCCATGACTGATGTCTATTTGAATCCCAGGCTGCAGCAATGGGAGAAAAGGGGCCCCCTTGGAGTGTTAATGCTGTGAGCCCCTCCATCGCAGGCTCAGGTTGTAGAAATATATATATATACGTATATCAGCTACGAAAGCATATATATATATATATATATATATATATATATATATGGAAACACAAACCCTAGGTTTGTGTCAGGAACCTCTGAGAATCTTGCACATCTTGAAGATTACGGTGGTGTGTAAAATAATATGCAGTCTCTTCATTTTTTTTACCAAGTTATTTCAAACCACAGTTGTCTCTTAAGTTTTCATGCTGTTTTTAACACATTTTAAATTACTTATTATGAATACAAACATTAGAATACTTGTAGGGAACTGCCATCAGCTCAGAGGCAAGAGATGGAAGGGCAGATGTGTTATAGGGAGCCTCCGAAAATCTTGTGAAGCAGTTCCTCTTCCGGCGAGGAGGGAAGCCCCACCTCCAGTGGAGAAGAAGTGCAGGGGCAAGGGGATGCTAGGGAGAGCCTTAACACTGAACCTGAGCAAGCCAGAGAGGCAGGAAGGGCCCTTGCCAGCGCCCATTCCGCACAGTAGTCTTTGGCGCAGGGAGGGGTGAAAAAGGCTGGGGGTGACGTGACTTTTATGCTGGGGTGTGTGTACAAAAACTGACCACTCCCGGATTCTGCTAGCGATTGAGCCAGACATGAACTTACGACGCTCTTCACTGTAAATAGTTTGCACCAAGAATAAAGCCTGTAAAAGACAGGTTGGAGTCCTGCCTGGTTACTCTCGAGCAACCACCACATCCTTTGACAATACTGATAAATCTCTCTTCCTTCTCAGGGCTTCTTTTGCCTTTTCCCTCCTTGACTATGAGCTCTTCTGCTAACATGTTTCCACTTCTCGATCTCCTTGTTTGACCAGCCTCTCTCAACCTTAAAATGGGTTTTTTTTGGTAAGAGCTGAAGATAGTATGATGCAGCATTGTTCATGGTATGCACACATCCTGCTACAGTCTCTTTTAACAGGGTTCACAAGGTTTTATAGTATTTCACACAGTGCATGCAAAACCTGCAGGCTCTCCCTATCCCCCAGCATCTGCTGCCCAAAGGTAGGGCCGGGCTTACATATACCTTGGCATTCTAACTAGCCTATCTAAATTCTCCCCCATAAACCTCTGGCTTTCTTTCTTTCTTATTAATAGCCCCATGCACACAATTACCTCTTAGCCTAAAAATAAGTCCAGACTGGGTGGGTGGAGAAATAGATTGCACAGGGAAAGGATGGATAAGTATCTACATGGTATCTCTCTTTCCTACAAATGCTCCCCAATCGCATGTTTGGAAACACACCTTTCCTGAGATAATGTGTTGTTTGTGCACTAGACAGCAAGAACATGAGTTTCCAAGGCATTTAGCCTAACAAGAGAGGTGCTTTTTGCAATAGAGGCTAAGAAGGGGTGCAATAAAATGGGCTGCAGCAAATGCTTTTAAAATGAGCTAGAACAGATTAATTTGTCCTCAGTTTCCCAACCACTTAAGCAGCTGGCTGGATGCCTTGATTGAGCTCTCAAAAGTATTGTATCGGGAGCAATTAGGTAATTGAGAGGTGGAAAGGTACCAGGAACAGATGCCTTCCTATTGATTTTTCTAATATATTTTCTGATAAATTGTTCCAGTCATCACCACCCCCTTCTCCCTGGCTTTGAAAATGGCCATTTTGTGGCCATTTTGTCCAAAATATTATTGACGATGGAATAAGCACAATTCTCATAACAATTTCCTAACTGCATCCTGAATCTAGATGTTAAGAATGATATAAACGCTATCCCAGAAGGCTGGAAAGTATCTTCATTTTAAATTATTGTACTTGTCTCCATTCAGTACAATAACTGTGTACCAAATATGCCCTAAAGATTTTCCATATCTGAAACAGTGGTTAATTTTAATTTTCTGTAGTCTCACCATAGCCTTCTGAGATTATTAAAAAAATGATTTACTTCGATCCTTAAGTGGTTTTTAAAATAATTACTCTTGTTACATCAAACAAGGTTAAGAGGCTGGTGTACTGGGCCCTGGCAAGCGGCCTGAGGATGGCTCCTGCTGACATGGAGGCCTCATCTGAGCTGTGTAATATTGGTGAAATTTACAGAATACATGGCAGCAACTTCTGTGAGATATCCCTGCTTGCAGAAATTGCTACTGCGTCTTCTTCAAGTACTTGTCTCACATTATACTGGTGGGATTGTAAGTAGGCTACAGGATAGTACTGCTGGTGGTGAATAATTGATCTGGGAACCAGACTCTATTTCCTTTCCTTGGGAGTTTTTTTCTGAATGGCATTCCAGCTAGCAGTGGTGGCTAGCGATCCTTGGATGAGATAGGTCTTCATCTTCCTCCCTTGCGCAAAAATAGTAGGCAATTAAGCACTGCCGTTGTATCTTTCTCCCCAGCAGTATTTTATTCGTCAACCGTGTGTACTTCTAGAGATAATATAGTCTGCTATCCTATATGCGAAGGGTGGGAAACATTTAGCCCCCTTGATAATGTTGTCGTTGTTGTTAATTGAATTTATATTCCGCCCGATACACAGGGGTCTCAGGGTGGTTCACAGAATAAAATCAAGATATAAAACCATAAAACACCTAATAAAAACAAAAACAACTACAGTTCCCATCAGCTCCAGCAAGCATGGCAGATGGCAGTGGATAATAGGAGTTGTAGTTGAGGGCCAAAAATTACTCGCATGCTGTGCTATGCACACGTACCTGGGAGTTAGGTCGATTGAAGAAAAAAGGCATATATCAAAAGTAAAAAACCAGAAAATGACTTATCCCTTCTCCTGCAATTAGAAATATAGTCTTAAGCTCTGTGCATTGATTGCAACCAAGTATAAAAAGTTATCTGTGGAAATTTAAAGTCTATCCGATCAGTTTAACACGCAACTCCCTCACCCCGCCGTTGTTTCGACATGTCCAGAAAAGCACAAGCCTCTTAAATTCTGCGTCTGATGGTGCATTCCAGTCAGTGGTAGAACTTGATCTGCAAGGTGTAAGGCAGACGGTGGAAGACTTGGGAGACAAGATTTCAAGTCCCCCACGAAACTTGGCGAGGCAGTTGCCTTAGGCAGCAGGCTGGGCCCCCAAGGAATTTGCCACCTGCTGCCTCCTGCCCTTGTCCTCTATCCCACCTCCACCTCCGCCACAGACACACACCTCCACCTGCTCCTCTCTGGCCTTTTTTCTCCCCTTTTGTCTGGGGCATCTCCAGGCCACTTCCAGTCAAGTCAGATGGTGGTTGCAGCATAAGGGAGCAGGGATGACGAAGCATTTTCTATTTTGCCTCAAGCGACAAAACGTCCTGGGCCAGCCCTGCTCAGAGGATTGTTGTGTGGATAACATGGGGAAGAGGAGAACTATGAATGCCACCTTGAGTTCCTTGTAGGAAAGTTGGGATATAAATGCAATAATAAATGAATAGGAATATTAATAAGAAGTCTATCCACCAGCCTCTTAAAAAGCAGAGAAATCCCCTTGCCGACAAAGGTCCGTATAGTTAAAGCTATGGTTTTCCCAGTGGTGATATATGGAATTGAGAGCTGGACCATAAAGAAGGCTGATCGCGGAAGAATTGATGCTTTTGAATTATGGTGCTGGAGGAGACTCTTGAGAGTCCCGTGGACTGCAAGAAGATCAAACCTATCCATTCTGAAGGAAATCAGCCCTGAGTGCTCACGGGAAGGACAGATCGTGAAGCTGAGGCTCCAATACTTTGGCCACCTCATGAGAAGAGAAGACTCCCTGGAAGAGACCCTGATGATGGGAAAGATTGAGGGCACAAGGAGAAGGGGACGACAGAGGACGAGATGGTTGGACAGTGTTCTCGAAGCTACCATCATGAGTCTGACCAAACTGTGGGAGGCAGTGGAAGACAGGAGTGCCTGGTGTGCTCTGGTCCATGGGGTCACGAAGGGTCGGACACGACTAAACGACTAAACAACAACAAATCCCCCAGCCTGCCTTGATGTAAGGATTAGAGGGCTGTGGGGTTCTTATCAAACCCAGAACACTTATTTTAATAATACTTTCAGATTAATTGACAGAGGTTCATATTTGTAAATTAGTATCCGACCTGTAGAACTTTGAAAAAAAGATTAAATTCATTTACTGCTTTCTGCTTTTTTCTGTCTGCCCTGGTTCACGGCAGTGTGCCAAAACAAACACTGAGCTATCAGGCATCAGCTTGGTGCCTTCTTACAGCTCAGCAAGCCCTAAGGCTGACCCTAATAATGAATCTGCTTTTAATAATCGTATCTTTCCCTTTCCAGTAGATGTAACTGGCCATTCAACACTGCACACCTGGCAGTATGGATAAAAGAGCAAGTCATCTACCTTCATTGTAAATTACTGTGATGGGAGAAAGAATGAATCGCCCTTCTTATTTTGATGGCCATTTCTGTGGTTCACTGAACAGCTGCCCTGAGATTTTGTCTTCTTGTAATTAATTAATTAATTGTTCTGGACTGGTATCCCATTTCATTCCAATACAGATTTATAAATTATTTGCTGTTAGAAAGTGGTCCTCTTAAAAGTGTGACTTCTGCACACACCCACACTCCATTTTGAAGAGAGAAAATTAAAATATAGAGCCATTTCCCCTGCTCCCTTATTTAAGAAAACCTGGCTAAGCACCACGCAGGGGAAATCATAAATGCCTGCCATTAGAGACAAAGTAAGAAATGGATTTATGAAAGTATGATGGAGCCTCCTGCCATGAGCACTGATCAGGAAAGCTCTGATGTGCATTATGTTTTCAGTTTGTAAATTAAGTATACTTAACATTTATAGACTCTTGACTGCACATGAGACCATTTTATGATTCTTAAGGTGGAATGGTTCCTTGCTCTCCCTCCTGCACTTCTCTGATAAACCAAAACACATTTCTAATAAACAGGCAGAGAGATTAAAAATAAAGCCACTACTTTTTTTTTGTAAGGTGCGCTCCAGACTCATTATAAAAGTTTATCGCCCAAGTAAAGCTGCACTCTTAAAACATTTAAAACCTGCTATGTAAGAGAAGCAATAATTCTGCCCTGACATGTCTTGCCCATGGTATCAGTCTGTGATGTACACTGAGAGCTTTATTTTAAGGAAATCAGCACATAAAAAGTGCATTTGTTCTGAGAACTTCTGAGAACTTCAGACTGGAACACAAAACAAACAGCCCATGGGCATGTATACCCATTTAAAAGGCTCAGTGCCTATATGGGCTACAGCCCTGCATGCAGTTAAAACCTCTTATATCCTGTTTATTTCTGTGCAGTTTATAATACAATCCTTTACAGAGTTGCCTGGGAGTACGTTTTGCTCAGTTTGTAGGGACTTCCTTCCAAGCAGACATGTATAGACTCGTACTATTGAGCAACCGACCTTTGTCTATGCATCACTGTTATTGACTTTGTATTGAATTTATGCCCAACAAATCACACATACAGTGGTACCTAGGGTTAAGAACTTAATTCATTCTGTAAAATGTATAATTTATTGCTGGAATGGCATACAAAGGATGAACAAGTTAATTCTGTGATGATAGACTGGGCAAGAGATGTGGGACACGATATAATGTTTGAAGATTAGGAGAGGTTATGGAGGAAAGAGGTCAAGTTCACTGCATGTACGGTGTTAAAGGAAAATATTATGAAAATGATGTATTGATGGTACTTAATCCCTGTAAAATTGGCAAAGATATATCATAATAGTGATAACCTATGTTGGAAATGTGGGATGCAGGTGGCGCTGTGGGTTAAAGCCTCAGCGCCTAGGACTTGCCGATCGAAAGGTCGGCGGTTCGAATCCCTGCGGCGGGGTGCGCTCCCGCTGCTCGGTCCCAGCGCCTGCCAACCTAGCAGTTCGAAAGCACCTCCGGGTGCAAGTAGATAAATAGGGACCGCTTACCAGCGGGAAGGTAAACGGCGTTTCCGTGTGCGGCTCTGGCTCACCAGAGCAGCGATGTCACGCTGGCCACGTGACCCGGAAGTGTCTCCGGACAGCGCTGGCCCCTGGCCTCTTAAGTGAGATGGGCGCACAACCCCAGAGTCTGTCAAGACTGGCCCGTACGGGCAGGGGTACCTTTACCTTTACCTTTATGTTGGAAATGTAAAGAAAAAGAAGGTACTTTTTATCATATGTGGTGGACCTGCCCTAATGTGAAAGACTTCTGGGAGAAGATTTATAATGAATTGAAAAAAAGTTGAAATATACATTTATTAAGAAACCAGAGGCTTTTCTTCTTGGAATAACAGGTTTGGAATTGCCCAAGAAAAATGTTAAACTGTTTTTGTATGCCACAACTGCAGCTAGAATTTTGTTAGCTAAGAATTGGAAAACACAAGAATTCTAAACAGTGGAGGAATGGCAGATGAAGATGATGGATTTTCGGAGCTAGCTGACCTGACTGAAAGAGTCCGTGACCAGAAGGAGGAGGACTACCAGGAGGAATGGATGAAATTCAAAGACAATTTAGTTAAATATGTTAAGATAATTTAATTGGAAAAATTTGCAAACACCAGATAGGCTTAGGATCTAATTATGTAATGTTTGTGAATAACATGTTTAAAGCTAAAATGAAAAGAAAGATAGACATTAAGTGATTAAGTTAATTTTATGAGAAAATTGGTTTTGGAAAACTGTTACAATGATATACACTGAAATTCAGCCAGGGAGATTTGGGGAAGTCACTTAATAATGTTACTAAGATTGAATTAAGTACAATTAAAATGTTTGTTTGTTTAAAATTTTTAGAAAATCAATAAAAAAATTTTTGAAGAAAATAACTTAATTCGTTCAGGAGGTCCGTTCTTAACCTGAAACCGTTGTTAACCTGAAGCACCACTTTAGCTAATGGGGCCTCCTGCTGTCGCCACATGATTTCTGTTCTCATCCTCAAGCAAAGTTCTTAACCCAAAGTACTATTTCTGGGTTAGTGGATTCTGTAACCTGAAGCGTCTGTAACCTGAAGAGCCTGTAACCCGAGGTACCACTGTACTCCATCTCTTTGCTAGAGACAACCCCTTTTTTCTGGTACTAGCCCCTAGTAGAATAATGTGCCTATTTTGCAGAAATAGCAGAGGTGCCTTTTTAAAATGCCATACATACTGTGTACCTGTATGTTGTTACCATTTTGAGTTAATAGTAGCTGAGGGAATGACAGGATAACAATGCACATGAGGAACACAATACAGGGAACAGTTAGCACCCCACTCTGAACATTGCAGCCCTTAGAGTAATAGAATCACAGAATTGTAGAGTTGGAAGAGATCTCCAAGTGTCATCTAACCCCCTGCAATGTAGGAATCTTTTGCTCAACGTGGGCTTGAAACCATTGCTCTGTGATTAAGAGCCTCATGTTCTTCCAGCATCCAAAAAACCAAAGTGCAACACCAACAAGTACACCCCTCTGCTGCACCACAAATCTAACTCAGTGGTGTAACGTTGGAAAATGTCGATCACTTCTCCTACCTAGGCAGTTATCTTTCCACAAGGGCCAACATTGATGCTGAAATCCAGCATTGCCTGAGCTCTGCGAGTGCAGCTTTCTTCCCGTTGAAGTGGAGAGTGCTTGAGGACCAGGACATCCGCAGGGAAGCAAAAATGCTTGTTTAAAAAGCTATTGTACTGCCAACCTTACTATATGCTTGTGAAACATGGACCACTTATAAACGCCATCTCCAACTCCTCCAAAGATTCCATCAACGGTGTCTCCGATAAATTTTACACATCACTTGGGAAGACTGGTGAACTAATATCAGTGTACTGGAAGAAGCTAAGATCACCAGTGTTGAAGCAATGATTCTTCAACATCTACTTCGTTGGAATGGTCATGTTGTGTGGATGCCTGATTATCGTCGTCCAAAGCAACTGCTCTATTCCGAACTTAAAAATGTAAAGTGGAATGCTGGTGGTCAACAAAAGAGGTTTAACGACTGTCTCAAGGCAAATCTTTAAAAAATGTAGTATAAACACTGACAACTGGGAAACACTGGCCTGCAAGTGCTCCAATTGGAGAGCAGCCTTTACCAAAGGTGTCATGGGCTTTGAAGACACTTGAACTCAGGATGCAAGGGAGAAATATGCTAAGAGGAAGGCACGCTTGGCAAATCCACACCGTGATCAACTCCCACCAGGAAATCAATGTCCCCATGGTGGAAGGACGCGTGGCTCCAGAATTGGCCTCCACAGTCACTTACAGACTCACTGTTAAAACCGTGTTTATGGAAGACAATCTTACTCGGCTACGAGTGATCGCCAAAGAAGAAGAAGAAGAAGAAGCTCTACAAACACTGAGCCATCCAGCTCTGAGAACCCTCACTGCAGGAAGGGAAGTTACAGGGAATCACGCAGAGGGCCTTCATGGTAGTGGTTCCCACCCTGTGGAACACCCTTCCGTCTGATGTTAAGGAGGTAAATAGCTATACAACTTTTAGAAGACATCTAAAGACAGCCCTGTATTGGGAAGTTTTTCATACTTGATATTATGTTTTTGTATGTGTTGGAGGCTACCCAGATTGGTTGGGGCAACCCAGCCAAGTAGGTGGGGTATAATAATAATAATAATAATAATAATAATAATAATAATAATAATACGACCAAGGAAGAATGGACTATCCTGAAATGGCAAAACATACGAGAATGATTAGAAACCAGGAAGAATATTTTTTTTTATAAAGAATGGGGAAAGTATATAATTTGTTTGAATTTTTTTTGTAAACAATTAAATTCAATAGCAGGATTGATTTAAAACTTGTTTAACATTTGAACTGAGGAATAGTTAAGAATTTATTAAAAATTGGAATTATAAAGGAGATGCTAGGGAGAAATTATAACATAAGGATCTACAAAAAGGGGGGAGGGAAGTCAAAGGGGAGATATATATATATTGTGTTCTGTTTGATGTTTGTGTTATACACACACACACAAATTTCCACCCATGGTTGGGATGGTGAGCAAACAAGCAATAATAATAATGATAATAATAATAATAATAATAATAATAATAATAATAATAATAATAATAATACAGGGCTTTTTTCTTCAGCTGGAACTCAGTTCCGGCCATCTCTGGTGGGCACCATTGCCATTATTAGAGAATAAGGGAGGCATTCATGGTGAGTTCTGGCACCTCTTTTTCTAGAAAAAGAGCACTGTTACTATAGATAAACCTTTTGCCTAAAGGTCACACAGTAAATTCATGCATAAGATGACTTTTGGGTTTTCCTAGTTCATATTCTCTTATCGGTTACACCACAGTCTCAGCCTCCAGCCTCATCAGCAAGGGAAAGTACACAAGCCTGCTTGCCTCAGAGGGGTTTTCCACAAAAGCAGTGTGGCAGGAGGAGGGCTATTCCCACAGAGCAGTTTCTCGTGAGCATGGTCAGCCGCAGCAGTGAGACAGCACAACAGAGAGGATGAATGACGCCAGCTTTGTGAAAAGCAGCACAAGAGACGAGGACGTTTAGCCCGTTTAAGAATTGCTCTCTATAGCCTTTGAGGAAAACGATGCTATGAGAGCGCATGAGGCCAGGGAATGCTGGGTCTTTGGGGGAGAATGTTTTAAGAGAGAGAGAGGAAAGTAATGTCTCTGTGTGAATGTCTTGGGAAGAGAGAGAGGGAAAAGGAAAGAGATAAGAGATGCTTTTTTTTTTTAATGCATCCACAGAGGCTAACGTTTTAACAAAAATGTTAATAGGCAATAATCAATAGGATGAAACTTTTCCTCGCTGGGGAAAGCTGCTTCTGTTGCTTTCTGTGAGCTGCACTAGATACTGTCTCGGTAGACATGTGGCTTTTTAACACTTAGGAAGCAGCTAACAGTTTCTAAGTGCTGCACAGACATTAAAAGACAAGACAGCCAGGTGCTGTGCTCTTTGTGGTGCTTAGTTAAACTTGTAAGAAGTTCCTCAGGAGACTTAGTTAATCCTACACCATGTGCGAACAATTTTTGGGAACTTGGAAGCTTGTTTCCACTGAAAAATTTGATGACTATATGAAAGAACTTGGTGTGGGCTTTGCCACCAGGAAGGTGGCTGGTGTTGCCAAGCCCAATGTGATCATCAGTTGCAACAGAGATGTTATGACCATCAGAACAAAGAGCAATTTAAAGAACACTGAGATTTCTTTCAAACTGGGGGAACAGTTTGATGAGACCACAGCAGATGACAGGAAAGTAAAGAGTGTTGTGACATTAGACCATGGGTCGCACAGTCAGTTGCAGAAATGGGATGGCAAAGAGACCACAATAAAAAGAAAAATAGAAGATGGAAAGCTGGTTGTGGAGTGTGAAATGAACAACGTTATCTGCACCAGAGTGTATGAGAAAGCATGATGATAGACTCCTTCCCCTGTGTGGTTAGTGGGACACAGAAACAGGAGAGTTAGCTGGTTCGGGATGCAGAGCCCCACAAGGCAGTTGCTTTCTCCAAAGAACTGATATGTTATTGATAGAACCATTCCAAAGAACCTGTATACAGTATTCAACCTAAAAGTATGGTGACTATTCAATAAAGTGCTTAATGATTAAAAAAAGACAAGACAGTCCCGGCCGCCCTCTGCCCACAGGCTCACCATTTAATACAAAGTGGGGAATGCAATGCAGAAGGAAAATCAAAACAAGCCCAGGAGCAGCTCCACCTTCACATTGGTCTCCTGCTTGCCATATGATGCAGTTCCTCAGTCTCGCAGGGTAACTTGCAGTCCATTGCTATTTACTCCAGTTCAGTGGTAAAATGTGGGGTTTCCCACGGAAAGCATTAGGGGAAGAAAAAACAACAACCGCTTGGACACAGAGCTTTAACATGCAGCCCTGTGCCAAGGTAACGTAGGAGAGGGGGCCCTGAAATAGGTTGATTTCCGTGAGGCTCACTCCTCCTTCCTTGGGCTTGTCCTCTGCCTGCAAGCCAAATTCTGTATAGCGAATTCCTCCACCACTTCACCACAATACAGTATTGGTAAAATACATGGCATCATTCTCACCAATAGCCTCTGAATATCTGGGGGTGGAGGGCAAGGTTTCCTAGGCAGATTAAAGCCCCAGCACATCTTTTTCTTTCTTTCTTTCAGGGACACAGGTGGTGCTGTGGGTTAAACCACAGAGCCTAGGACTTGCCAATCAGAAGGTTGGTGGTTCAAATCCCCGCGACGGGGTGAGCTCCCGTTGCTTGGTCTCTGCTCCTGCCAACCTAGCAGTTTGAAAGCACGTCAAAGTGCATGTAGATAAATAGGTACCACTCTGGCGGGAAGGTAAACAGCATTTCCGTGCGCTGCTCTGGTTCGCCAGAAGCAGCTTAGTCATGCTGGCCACATGACCTGGAAGCTGTACCCCGGCTCCCTCGGCCAGTAAAGCGAGATGAGCGCTGCAACCCCAGAGTCGGCCACAACTGGACCTAATGGTCAGGGGTCCCTTTACCTTTGCCTCTTTTTCTTATAGAAATTATCCCTGCAATTGTGTCTGTAGATATATGACACAGTGAGTCAGTGCATCTGGCTGTTAATAACTAGAAGGCTGTTGGTTTGAGCCCACTTAGGGACAGCTATAGGCAGGATTCCTGTGTTGTTGGATGATGACTAGATGATCCTCGTGGTCCCTTCCAACTGTACAATTCTATGATTTAGCCATTAAATTCAGAAGACTGCTCACTGAAAGACTGGAGCCATACTCCACCAACCAAGGGGAAAAGAAGCCACAAGAAGAGTTATCTAAGGATTAGAAGCTATATTTAGTTCCTCTCTATATTTCTTCTAAGGCAGGGCTGAGTCACACAGCACTGGGCTTGTGCTGATATAAGGGCTTTCTGTAACCAAGGCGTAGTTTGTCCACAAGCCTGCAACGAGGTTCATGTGATTTCTTCTGTTTATGTCCAGACTGTGGAGCTCACTGGGTAACCTTGGGGCAGTCACTAGCTCAAAGGTGCCTGATCTCATACGCCGGAGTTGTGAAGAAGAAAAATGCTGTGTGCCTATATGAAACAATACACTACCCTGAGCTCTTTGGGATAAAAATGGGTGGGATATAAATGCAAATCAATCTGTCAATCTCGACTTTTCAGTAGGTACTCACATTTGACTATTCCACTCCCTGCCACCCTTTGGGGGCCTCTGTAAAAAAATGTTGGCATGCAATGAAAGAAAACAGCACCTAGGATCTATGAAGTTATTACTATTTTAATGCATGTATATAATCAAATGCCATTCTCTCCACAGGTCCTTAAGTTATCCATAGTTGTCCTCAAGGTAAATTAAAAGGTTCTCTTGTGCTGCTGTAGGAATTTGTGAAATGCCGACCTCTAGTGGCATTGAAGGAAATTTGATGTGTTGGTCTCTGGCTTTATACTTAATCGTAGGCAACGCAGTGGGTATTTTTAAGTAGAGTATGGTTTGCCCTTTATTATGCTTTCGGATATTTAAGGACTTGTTATATGCTGAATGGTGGATAAAATCACTTGCATCCTATTGACTGCTGTTACAGCAGCTGAATCTCAAGGGCTGCCCACAGAATTTTCTAGTCCTGTTGTGTTGGATGAGTTTCAGGCTCGATGATGAAGGTTCTTGGATTGGTCAGGGTGACTACTTGTGCTCTGGACCCTTGCCCCCCTTGGCTGATAGAAATTAGCAGGGAGGGGACAGTTGGCTGGGCCAGGGAGGTGATTAATGCATCCTTGTGAGGAGGAGTGGTCAGTGCCTGCTTAGAACCATTCAAGAACCCCTCCCTGGATTTGGAAAATCTAAGTACGGTAACTATCTCCCTTTCTTAGACAAGATTCTTGAGTGGGTAGTTGTTGATGAGATCTAGGCTCTCTTGTAGGAAACTGATTTTCTAAATAACAACAACAATTTATTATTTATACCCTGCCCATCTGGCTGAGTTTCCCCAGCCACTCTGGGTGGCTTCCAATCAAGTGTTAAAAACAATACAGCATTAAATATTAAAAACTTCCCTAAACAGGGCTGCCTTCAGATGTCTTTTAAAGAGAAGATAGCTGCTTATTTCCTTCACATCTGCTGGGAGGGCGTTCCACAGGGCGGGGGCCACTACCGAGAAGGCCCTCTGTCTGATTCCCTGTAACCTCACTTCTCGCAATGAGGGAACCGCCAGAAGGCCCTTGGCACTGGACCTCAGTGAATGATGGGGGTGGAGGTGCTCCTTCAGGTATACAGGACCGAGGCCATTTAGGGCTTTAAAGGTCAGCACCAACACTTTGAATTGTGCTCGGAAACGTCTATTTCAATTGGGATTTCGGCACAGAAACTGTTTTGGTCACGCTGTATGATGACCTCTGCCTGGGAGAGAGACAGGGAAATGTGTCCTTGTTAATTCTCCTTGACCTCTCAGTAGCCTTTGATACCATGGTATCCTTCTGGAGCGACTGTCCGAGTAAGGGGTGGAGGGCATTGCTTTGTGGTGCTTCTGGTCGTACTTGGGACGGTCATTTTTAGAGGCGATGCTTGGGGGGTACTCTTGGGCCCTGTACAGCCTTCAATGTGGGGTTCCTCAGGGTCTGATTTTATCCCTCATGCTGTTTAACATCTACATGAAACCTCCAAGTGGGGTCATCCAACATTTTGGAGTACATTGTCAGGAATATGCTGAAGACACACAGCCCTACTTTTCCTTTACATCTACAGGCGTGGCAGTGGAAGTCTTGCCTCAGTAAAGGACTGGATGAGAGCAAACAAACTGAAGCTCAACCAAGATGAGGCTGACACTCTGTTGGTGGACGGTTCCCTAGACCGAACAGATAGGAAATGGCCTGCTCTTGATGGGGTTACACACCCTCTGAAGGAGCAGGTACACAGCTTGCGGGGGTTCATTGCTGTTGCGGGAGACTCAGGTGGCCTTGGTGGTGTTCCATCAGTTTTGGGTGGCGGCCCAGCTTTGCCCCTCTCTGGACAGGAATAGCCTAATTTCTGTCATCTATGCTCTGGTAACCTCTAGATTAGATTACTGCAATGTGTTAGATGTGGGACTACCTCTGATGACAGTTTGGAAACTGCAGCTGGTGCAGAATTCAACAGCCAGGTTGCTCACCATGAAAATCCCTGAAATGAGAAGTAATCGACTATAGAATAACAAAAAAACAACAACAACTAGAATTAAACAAAGACTTTACGAGATGCCGGCTACAGAACTAATCTGTTTCCTCAGAAGGAAATAAAGAAATTATAAGATTTTAAGTGATATCAAACAAGCTCAAGAGCAGGGCTGAAAATGCTTCCTCGAGTTTACAAAATAGGTATGAAAACCTCAGTGACAAGTTTTAAACATAGCCCTATTTAAGAGAATCCAGCAGTAGTGATAAGAAATTGAGGTTTTAACGTTTCAAACAAACTCAAAAAACAGGGCAGAAACTCAAAAAAGTTTTAAACGTAACCCTATTTAAGAGAACCAAGCAGTAGTAATAAGAAGTTGAGGTCTGAAGTTTCAAACAAACTCAAAAACTTTGACCTATGAAGCCTTAAATGGACCGCAATACCTCAAGAACCGCCACTCCCCATATGAACCACCCTGGACCCTGCATTCATCATCTGGGCCCATTTTTCATGTGCCTCCTCCATGAGAGGTCCAGAGGGTGGCAACACGAGAACAGGGCCTCTTCTGTGGTGGCCCCTCGCTTGTGGAATGCTCTCCCTAGGGCGGCTTTGCCTCGCACCTTTGTTACGTATCTTTAGGCACCACTTCTCTTTTCTCAGTTCTTAAACAATCTATGGCTTTTTAAACTGTGTGTGTGCGTGATGGTTTTATGATGATACGTATTTTTGTATTTCTATGCCTGTGCTGCTCGGATGAAGGGTGGCATATTATAAATAAAAACAATAATTATTAGACCAAGCTGTGGGAGGGGGGATTTGGACGAGCTGCAAGGAAATAAGCAAGGGCGGAGAGTTTGAAGTGTAAAGACAGGTTTGTCAAGTGTCAAGGGAGGAGGGGTTGGGGGAAGGAGTTTGGCAAAGGAATACATACTGTATACAGTAGATACATACGTGTGCACACACAGCAAGTTTGTATTAGCAAATGCTTCAGTCTTACTACGCTTTTTTCTCTCTACAGTGGTACCTTGGGTTACATACACTTCAGGTTACATACGCTTCAGGTTACAGACTCTGCTAACCCAGAAATAGTGCTTCAGGTTAAGAACTTTGCTTCAGGATGAGAACAGAAATTGTGCTCCGGCGGCGCGGCGGCAGTGGGAGGCCCCATTAGCTAAAGTGATGCTTCAGGTTAAGAACAGTTTCAGGTTAAGTACGGACCTCCAGAACAAATTAAGTACTTAACCCGAGGTACCACTGTACTTTTTTTTTTTTTAAAGTCTTACTTTGTTAGTACACTGTAACACTGGGGAAAACTCACAACTTTTAAAGTACCCTACTCTTTCCTGTTACCCTGTCATTCTTGTATTTTTTAAAAAAGCAATAAATGACTATTTAAGTAAGAAAAAAACTCCAATACCATCAGAGTCAGATCTAATCCTCAAACACAGTATTTCCCACACCTCCTCATTCTTCAGTCATATATTCTGTATCACCTTAAAACCAGCCTTCCTTCTTACTTCTTATTTCTTTCACTCTCACACACCTCTTAGTGGCAATCTTGGAGTGAGCGTTACATTCTGAAAAATAAAACAGGATTCTGTGCTGTTATTGCAGTGCGAGTTCCTTTATGAAATGTTTTATGCTGATGACAGACCAACGTAGCCAAGCGCATGTAAGAATAAGCTCACAGACGAATCAACACAAGGAGAACTTTGACAATCACCATTAGTTAACTCAAACAATATTCATCCATGGAGTCTGTTCACATTTTCTACTGCGAGTCTCTAAAATGTACTCTTCATCTTGTGGAATCTCCTGTTGGTACTGCAGTATACATCGTCTCCTTGTGTAATCTTGTTTTCTCATCATTGGTAGTTTATTTAATTTGAATTTAAAAATTAAAGAAACTTAACTAGTGAGAAGACGGGATTCTTTTTCCATTTACAGCCAGATTGCTCCAATATATAGATAATGGGTTATAAACTTATGGCAGCCGGCAGCTGATTGGCTCCCATCAGTAATACAACTAAAGGCATGTGATCTTCTCATACATGCTCAACGTTCTGTGCTTCACTACTAATCCCTATGAAGATGTGGCCTGGGAAAATAAATAGGTTGCTCCCTGAGACATGCCTAGTTAAATTAGCCAACTTATCCATTTTCTTCCTTGGTTTGTACTGGAAATAATGTTTACATATTAGATACGTATGTATGAACAGGTGATTTGGGCATATGCTTCTAAGTAAACCAAACACAAGTATCTCTGAAAATGCTCAGCAGCTCAGATGATGGGTGAGGAAGAGTTCTATCCAGGAGCATAATTCAGACATCAACAGTAGCTTTGCAATTTGGATGTGTGCCATTGTGGGTCTAGATGAGTCTTCTGCTGCTTTGGCATTTTCCACTTTTGCCCATGGCCCCATAAATTAGCAACGGAAAAGGCAACCCTAGGGATTTCTGCCTCGTGGAAAAAGGGCAAATTAAAATTTCTGCATCAGATCCAGTTTTGAGACTCAAGACAAAGAAAGAAAATTGCTAAATGTTTACTGCACCCATTAATGACAATTTGAAAAACACATGAAATCCTACTTGTAATGTCCTGTGGCCCAATATTTTCATTCATTAATGCATTCATCTACCACCTTTTAACACAAGCATTTCCCAGGTGGTTCACAGGATTCAAACTTGCCCAACTGTATCCCGATTCCAGGCCAAAAGCAAGCAGAGATCAGTGGCCTCACAGTCTGCATTATCCCTTTGTCCTTCAGCCTCACTCCAGGTAGCTGGGACTTTCCAAATGGCTCTGTCACTTGCTCAGGTGAGTAGTCCTATTTGCCGAGAGAGTGATTTGGGAGGGCTGTAATTTTCCCCTTTCAATGGACTTCTGGTCCAGCCTAGCAATACATTAATATGGTATTCCTGATAAGTGGAAACAAGTAAGTACCTGCTGTTCAGTATGAAATTCTTACACAGAAATCTGTGGCTGGCTCAGAAGATGGCTACTCTATAAAGGTACAATTCACTATTCCTGATTTGGCAAAACTAAACCTCATGTGAACAGTGTACATTTACTTCAACTATATATGTAGATGTATGTGATCACCATGCTTTTAAATGCTTTCCCCTTGTTGTTTTTCATTAAGCATAAATTTCACAGTTATGGAATTTTAATGTGTGTGGTAAGTTAAATGAAAAATATGAAACATTTCTTTGTTTTATTGCAGTCTCTATTTTTCTTCTTCTCAGAAAGAAAACCAGCTCTAGAAAATATGTGTACAATCTTTTCCTCACTCCCGCAGCAAGTGAGCAATATTATAGATCAGATTTGATTTGATTTCTGCTCATTCAGAAAGAGAATGTAAGCAAATGTGGGTTAAACTGGAAACAAATGGCTAAAGAAATGAAACATTGCTTTTTGTTCTTATTGCTTATTGTTCTTTGGTAACTGAAAAATCTTTAAATAAAATGATAAAAACATTTTAATCAAGAAATCCCTATAGTGGTCCGTTAAAACCAATTGCCATACGATAAATTACAAGTAAGATTGTTGATGGGTGTTTTCTGAACAGTTGATTTTTTTTTTCTCACTTGCTTTTACAAATGTTACTTATGCTATAAATCTTTTTCAGCAAAACACACACCCTAAAAAGTGTGATCCTGAAATTAGATATGCCATAACTACACAGGAGACTGCAAGCAGCAGTCATTGAAACCTGAAAGATCACCAAGATAACGATGTACAGTCGACAAACCGCAGTATCTGAAAAACAAGAGAAACACCATGCAGGCTTATTTGAAAGGAGAGGGCACAAGCATTCTTTGCTTTCACAGTTTTCATTCTATGCTAACAATTGTAATATTCATATTTTTGTTTAACTGTGACTGTGACTGGGATACAGAAGGCTTTAATTGGTTAAAAGGCTACCCAGAAATATTAATCAATTATGGCTCAAAGTTCTGCATCCAACGCTGATATGATGTGGCTATTATAGGCATTTTTAAAATTATTATTTCAAGAAGATTTGAGAAGGGAAGCAGCATTATTCACTGTGGCATTCAAACAAATTTATTATGGCATAAGCTAGTCTTCAAGGTGGCACGGAACCTTAAAGTCAACAATTTAAAAAGCACTTGTAGATCCAAGCCATGAGTGATCAGTCCCAGGCACAGTGAATGTATTAGGCCACCCAAGCAATTTTTTTGCCTGCCCCCTCCCCCAAGACTCGACAGATTTTGGAAGTAATGAAGGCAAAAAGAAAAAAAAAAGTCGACATAGCACTTGAGTGGGCAGAAAGATTTATAACCAGTCCAGCACCTTGACGGGGATTCAATTTGCCCCTTTCCTCGCAATCAGATCAATTGTTTGTTGAGCATGGAGAGAGCCAAGACTCTCTGCAGTTGATATGTGCAGGTCAGCCGAGGAGATGGGCGATGTGTACCTATTTACATGTGAGCACACGGGAACGTGGGGTGGTCACAACTACTTCTGCCAAGGGTTGGCCAAGGCTGAATGTAGCCCTCGGGTCCATAAAGGAGATCTGATCTGGATCCAGCCCATAGACAGTGTGCATACACGTAGCCTAGGTGTGGACTGAATTGAGCCAAGATTCGCTGCGACTCATACAGAACATACTCTGAATGCCAATACTCAGTCACAGAAAACAAAACAATGCCTTGCAGCATGGACAGAGTTCCTGAGTAACCACAAGTAGCTCACATCTGTCTGGCATTAGGATGCAAAGATACCACCTAAAATGCATAAAGATTCCACCTAAAATGCATACGCTGAAGGTGGTACTTCTTTCTTGGTTAAGATATAGAGCAAAGCACATACCAACATGCGTAGCCTTCAACCTTTCAGACAGGGACTCATCTTTAATCCAGTACTTGCCCTCCCTTCTTCTTTCCCTTTTAAAAAGTGACAAGAGGCAACAATAGTTGTGGCTGCTGTGCAACCTATTTTCAGTTAAAACCCACCAGCAGAATACCAATTATTTCTATCTAGCGTTCTATGCCTGATCCATGTTTTCTTAGAAACCTGAGATATTATGAAAAAAAATGTGGTGAGTGCAATGTTACCAAACTAGTTCATTTTTATTTCCCCTATTCCCATATTTTGAGTGAATTTATAACCATTTTTTATTAGATGTATATGGTCAATCTACTGTGACTTGCCAATATTGCTCTTAATTTTTTTAGTATCCCTGATTAGCTGACTTAAAGGTTGAGAAAGGTAGAATGGAGATTAACATTTTTCAGAAATGTTAACAGACTCCTCTGAACAAGATCATCACAGTCCTCTCTCCCTTTAATGAAATCACATGGCTAAGTAATTCTTCACATTTCTTAGAGCTGTGATGAAGGAGATGAAAGAAATGTTCAAAAACGTTAAAGATTAGAAAAAGGAAAGTGATGCAAGATTGGAAAACCTGTATTTTTTTGCAAAAAGAGCCATAGTACACACTTTTTTTTGTTTCCTCCTGTTCCTAGTTATTAGGAATGGTGAAATATTTTCTGCTGATTTTGTGTTGTTGTTGGGTGTGGGTTTTTTTTGGGGGGGGGGGGAGAAACCACAGAATTTGTCAAAATAAATATTGAATACAACCTATTTGTACGATTGAAAGTACTCTTCAAGTGCAATCTGGCCAGTACAAATCACCATTCAAGAGTCAGGTAATTCCAGTGCCATCCATCATTTCTGCTCTGATATGTCACATGTGAAGAGTCAGCTTATTCTTCTGGATTTAGACATTCAGAAGTCTATCCAGTCAATGGCTGAAGTCTTCTTCTTTGCAGCACAGCAAATGTGAAAAGTCAAGTCCTTCATGCAGGCACTACTCAGTGCTGGAGCAGAAAGTTGGTGGCTACGTTAAGGTCATTATTTGAAGCCCTCAAAGCTTCCAGAGCATCCAGTCGGGAAAATCCCATTTCCATGAGCCGTGCGACCTTGCAGAAAAGGAAAGAGACAAAAAGAGGTCTTTATCTGGAATTTTGGCTAAGCAGTCAAGATAATTGCATGCTTTAAAAAATGGTTAAGAATAGGTAAATAGTATAAGATAGGACTTTGGCTGCCTCATGGGAAGAAACCACTCTGTAGCTCCTTGTCCAATGTCCATGCCTGTGTTAAACCAGTTTCTGGAGGCTGATGCTGGGAAAAGGAGGGGTCTTATCTAATGTGATCTGGGGCTTTTCACTGTTAGTAACAAGGGAAGGGAGGCACTGAGGTGGTTACCACACAACCAGAAAGTGTGAGAACCCAGCCTTAGTTTTCAGGTCTTTTCTCTTAAGTGCTACATTCTGAGGCAGTGAGATTTTCACATGGAGTGGTTGCCCCCGCCCACCCTGGTTTAAACTGAAGCTATAGTCCAGGGGTCAGCAAACTTTTTCAGCAGGGGGCCAGTCCACCGTCCCTCAGACCATGTGGTGGGCCGGACTATATTTTGAAGAAAAAAATAAAAATAAATGAATTCCTATGCCCCACAATTAACCCAGAGATGCATTTTAAATAAAAGCACATGTTGTACTCATGTTAAAACACCAGGCAGGCCCCACAAATAACCCAGAGATGCATTTTAAATAAAAGGACACATTCTACTCATGTAAAAACATGCTGATTCCTGGACCATCCGTGGGCCGGATTTAGAAGGCGATTCGGCCCCCGGGCCTTAGGTTGCCTACCCCTGCTATAGTCCTATCACAGAGGTGTATTGCCTCAAAAAGGGAACATGTAAATTTGGTTTCAGAGATGCACTGTACGAAAATCTTGAAATTGGAGGAAACACTGTTTAAATAAGGTTATCCACAGCTTGGAATCTGCTTCCTTATCACAAGAAAGCTGTCATTATCCAAGTTCTCAGTTGGAAGCAAATGTAAAACCATTTTGGACGGTACTATATAAGGACTTGCTGAATGCCTTTTCTCTTTTAAAAAATGTGTCATGGGTGTGCTACCTGTATTTCCAAGGAACATTTAATGAGGCCCTTAACTAAACCCGCTGTAAACAAAGTTGTGATTCTAACATGCACTGTTCCAGCTCCAATGCTCATAACAAAAGGAAGAAGGGCCATTGGCTTTTGATGAACCGTGTGCATTTAATCTCAGTTATTCAGGGAGTGCTGTTGCTGTTAAGATCTAGATAGGTCTGCTGCTTTGCATGGTGGAATGGACATGTTTAAATCAGAAAACAAATTTCTAAATGAATCAACATTTCCAGACTGATGGCATGAGTACTTTTAGAGAACAGAGAATGATCAGTATTTGCCACAGTCCTGATTTTCATTTTTTCTTACGCAGTTATAGAAATGAATCAGAGAGACAGGTGAGTCAGGGAACCCCCACACCAGCTCATCAACTGCCATTTGGCTCCTGGCCTGCTTTTCTTTCCACCAATGGCCACCTACCAAGCAGTGAGCCCGCCTACCCCACCCCACCCCACCCATGGTCTCCGCTGGGTCCAAGTGCTACTCGGCTCCCACTCCTCCTAAAATTGTCTCATGCAATTCCAGTCTTTTGTCCTGTACAAGTTCAAGTCTAACGCTTGCAAGAAAAGAAAGAAAGGCCATTGTACCTTTTGTTGTTCAGCTGTGTGTGCGCACTTCTGTGTCCTACACCTGCTATGCAAAACCTGCTCCATGTGGCTGACGGGAACCACAGTGGCAACAGACAAGGCAAAATTCCCATAATCAACTCTCTGTTCTCTGATTGGGTACTAGGCTGCTAGGAAGGGAGCATGGAAAGTTATGGAAGTGACCTTACTTAAGCAGAATTGTCTAATACGCCACATAACCATGTTGGCTCTCCCCATCACCAGCACAACCACACATATCCTCACCTGTTCTTCAGAAACTTCAGCAGGAGGTAGCACCTCAGGTTCTGTCTGGTGATTATCCTGATAGTTTGCATTACGTCGATGGCGTAAAGGAGGAAAGAGACGATTCCAGTTGATCATTCCACCCTGTAAACAAATATCCCCAAAATTGCTATTGTTTAAACACAAAACTGGCAAAACGACTGTTATGACTGAAGAGGCAATCAATCTCTGCCACGCAAAATGAAGCATTACATGATTTGAGACCAGGATATTAAAGGACTGCCTATTTCCATATCAACCTGTCTATAGCATGTCATCTTCGTTGGAGGCCCCACTATGCATCCCACTAAATCAGGGGTCAGCAAACTTTTTCAGCAGGGGTCCAGTCCACTGTCCCTCAGACCTTGTGGGGGGCCGGACTACATTGGGGGAGGAAGAATGAATTCCTATGCCCCACAAATAACCTAGAGATGTCTTTTAAATAAAAGCACACATTCTACTCATGTAAAAACACCAGGCAGGCCCCACAAATAACCCAGAGACGCATTTTAAATAAAAGGACACATTCTACTCATGTAAAAACACGCTGATTCCTGGACCATCCGTGGGCCGGATTTAGAAGGCGATTGGGCCGGATCCGGTCCCCGGGCCTTAGTTTGCCTACCCATGCGCTAGATTCAGAAGCATGACTGTGAGGCAGGGTATTTTCTATTGTGGCACCCAGCCTGTGGAACCCTCCCTAGAGAGAAGTTGGCTGGATTCTTGCAGTTAAGCTTCATGTGTATGAGTGGAACTTTATTATTATTATTAATTCACAGACCTTTTAGTATGTGGATTAAATCTGTATCTGTTTCTTTTATTGCACTCTTGGTTTTCATGTAGAAAATTGATTTTAATCATTCACAGTGTTTCTATTGTTAACTTGTTATGTTTTCTTTTGTAAACCGCTTCGAATTTATTTTACAGTGGTACCTCAGGTTAAATACTTAATTCGTTCCGGAGGTCCGTACTTAACCTGAAACTGTTCTTAACCTGGAGCACGATTTCTGTTCTCATCCTGAAGCAAAGTTCTTAACCTGAAGCACTATTTCTGGGTTAGTGGAGTCTGTAACCTGAAGCGTATGTAACCCGAGGTACCACTGTATAATGAAAAATGGGGAAGAAAAAATAAATACAGTGGTGCCTCGCAAGACGAAATTAATCCGTTCCGTGAGGCTCTTCGTATAGCGGTTTATTCGTCTTGCGAAGCAAGCCCATTGACAGCTTAGCGGAAGCGGATTAGCGCTATTAGCGGTTTAGTGGCTTTTAGCGATCAGCTGATAAGCGGCTTATCAGCGGATCAGCTGATAAGCAGCTTAGCGGCTTAGGAAAAGGGGGGGAAGAGGAAAAACCCGCAGGAACTCGCAAGACATTTCGTCTTGTGAACCAAGCCCATAGGGAAATTCGTTTTGCGAAGCGCCTCCAAAACGGAAAACCCTTTTGTCTAGCGGGTTTTCCGTCTTGCGAGGCGTTCGTCTTGCAGGGCACCACTGTACATGAAGACTGGTCAGAAAACTTGTAAGAATGATGTAAAATGTACCTCAAAATAAACCTTGTGCTCTGAAAGTAGTTTAACACCCCTAACTGCCAATGGTAATTCCCTTCCTAAGGTTGACTCATGTTTGTCCCAGTGTCAAACATTCCATTCCATGTTGTTTCAGCTTGTTCGATTCTGGAGAGCTGGCATGCAATATGAGATAAAATTCCCATTCTTTTGACCATTACATGTAAAGTGAGCAGTGTTTGAAAGTGGGATAGAATAACTAGGAGCCAAATGGCTCCTGGGACCTGGGTTGTGGGCACCAAAACAGAATGCCTAGTCACCGTTTGGGGGGAGGAGAGGGGGTCAGCAATACTTTTTATTTATAATTTTGATAAGCATGAACTAATACACTGAGGTCCTGTTCCGAGGGCCTTCCGGTAGTTCCCTCACTGCAAGAAGTGAGGATATAGGGAACCAGGCAGAGGGCCTTCTCAGTAGTGGCACCTGCCCTGTGGAATGCCCTCCCATCAGATGTCAAGGAAATAAACAACTATCTGACTTGCACCCAAAGCAACAGTTACTGTATTTGTAAGATAAAGTGACTAACTACTACTACCACCACCACCACCACCACTACTACTACTGCTACTAATAATAATAGCAGTCCCTTAGCTCTTCCCTGGTCATTCTGTTGAAGTGCTGTGCTAAGCCACAATTTGACTTAAGTGTGTTGTCCAAACCTAGGGCTCATTTAGCTTCCGCCAGACAAACCATAAGTTGTAACCAAGGTTTGGCCTATGGTTTACAGCTCATGGCTTGTCTAGCAAAGCTAAGCCCTGTCTGATTCCTTATGTTCCACCTCAATCATTAAAAGACTAATGGGGGACTGAGGTTTGGTTGATCATCACCAGGGTCTAAGACTTTATTGTGGTGTGGTAAGCCCTGCCCTGTGAACGCCCCCCTTCCTTCAGACATCTTTTGAAAACTTTTCTTTTCACAGGCACTTACAATATGATTTTTTTACTTTAAAAAAATCAGGTTTTTTGATGTTTTACATGTGTTTATGGATATTGTCAGGGGACTGCCATTGGAACAGGGGAGGAAGCCAGAGGGCTACAGAGAGCCTCTGGCGCTCCTAAGGAGCAGCACCTCATCCAGCGGCAGAGCTCGAAGATGCTACTGAGAGCCCAAGCGCCTCACCTAGCCTGGCTGGCCAGGAGGCAGACATGCCGTTTCCGTCCCCCAGCTTACGCAGAGGGATGAAACGTAAGGAGTGAAGGTGGAGATTTGGGGTGTCTAAGTTATTACGTTGGGGGAGAAACCGGAAGGGGCCACTCCCGGAATCTGCAAGCGACTAAGACGGACATGAACTTTGTGTTTCTGCACTGTATATAGTTTGCACCAATAAAACCTGCAAAAGACAGGTCGGAGTCCTGCCTGGTTACTCACAAGCAACCACCACCACCACCTGACAGATATCTTTGTTGATTTTTATTGGTGTATATTGTATTCTGTCTTGCTATATTTTTATGAATGCGTGGATTATAAATTCATTCATTCATTCATTCATAAATAAGCAAGCAAGCTCAGGTTCAGATGGCAAGCTAAGGCAAAATCATGGCTTAGATCAGTGCAGCAGCAAAATGACCAAGGAGGAGCAAAATGGTCACAACCTCCTCTCTGAGAGCCTACGCATACGACACCACGATTTTGTTAGGCATTATGTGCAAATAAGGGCACTATGGTTGTTTTAAGAGCCTATTTACTAGAAATAAATCTGAAGCAACTTCTACCTAGGTGGCACCAGCAATTCCTTTCCCTTCTTTAGCAAATCTGACCTAATTAAAAGTTGCTATGTCCAGATTTGCAAGCAAGCAGGCGTATTCGACCCTTTTCTTACCTTAACTCTTCCTGTTATTTTTAGCATCTGCATCACTGAACTGGCACCTGATTCCACTAGTGGCAAGTTCTGGTCTACATTAGTTAGAAGGTCCTTGAAAAATATTTGATTATTTTAAAGAACTTACGTTTTAATTATTCCCCATGGTGTGCGTATGTATATCTCAGAGGCAGACTGGGTTTATTGTCCCTTCCTCTCAGATTTGTGACAAGATTCCTTCCTTTCCTGTTTCTATAGGAATGTGGTTTCCTTCCTGCTGAGCCTATCAGTCGTGTTTCTCAGCAAGGTTCCTTCTTAAAAGGAATCTATTTTTGTCTACTTTGATTGTTTTTGTTTTCCTTTGGGTGGTGATTTTTCTTCCCTCTGCTGTCTAATGGCTTGTCTGAATTAAAAAGTAACTTCATGTTCCTTTTCAGCCTTTTAAAAAATGGATGGCCTAATCTTAAAACTCGCTTTGCCTTATTTGTAGCCTCACATAATCCTAACTATGGCACATGCCACAGGGGGACAAAACATGGTTGCCATCATGTCAGCATCACCAGGGTTGGCAGATATGACAAAATAAAGTTTCAGAGTGCCCACTTTGTACATCACAGAGTTAATTGCTTACCATTAATGCACCTATCTGGGCTGTTCTGTTCCTTTTTACTAACACGGGGGGGGGGGGGCGGGGACGACGACGACGACGACGACCCAAAATTCTCTGCTGGGTGTTCTGTCTGAGCTAGTGATCGTACAGTGGTACCTTGGGTTAAGTACTTAATTCATTCCGGAGGTCCGTTCTTAACCTGAAACTGTTCTTAACCTGAAGCATCACTTTAGCTAATGGGGCCTCTTGCTGCTGCCGTGCCGCTGGAACAGGACTTCTGTTCTCATCCTGAAGCAAAGTTCTTAACCGGAGGTACTATTTCTGGATTAGTGGAGTCTGTAACCTGAAGCGTATGTAACCTGAAGCGTATGTAACCCGAGGTACCACTGTATCACTCCGAACAAACCACAACGACAACCCAAAGTTTGTTCTTGGCTCACCATTAATAGTGTGCTTAAAGTGAAACAAACCCTAATCTCTAGTTCAGCTGTGAGTGGCTCATGCATGGTAAACGGTTAACTATGGTTTACTAGGATGTGCAAACACAGCCATTGTCATTTAGTGCTCTCCATCTTTGAAACGGACGCGGGTGGCGCTGTGGGTAAAACCTCAGCGCCTAGGGCTTGCCGATCGCATGGTCAGCGGTTCGAATCCCCGTGGCAGGGTGAGCTCCCGTCTTCGGTCCCAGCTCCTGCCCACCTAGCAGTTTGAAAGCACCCCTAAATGCAAGTAGATAAACAGGTACCGCTTTATAGCGGGAAGGTAAACGGCGTTTCCCTGTGCTGCGCTGGTGCTGGCTCGCCAGAGCAGCTTCGTCACACTGGCCACGTGACCCGGAAGTGTCTCCGGACAGCGCTGGCCCCTGGCCTCTTGAGTGAGATGGGCGCACAACCCTAGAGTCGGACACGACTGGCCCGTATGGGCAGGGGTACCTTTACCTTTATCTTTGAAACAGAAATAATAGTGACCTAATGCATAGAGCTTTGACAGGATATGAGATAAATATTACTGAAGTTGCACTAAAATAATTAGGAATAGTCATGCTAACAGTGTGGTATATTAGCGCCAGGTTACTGGAGGGTGTTACGTACATTACAATTTAATGAACACTCCCTCCCCCAAAGTAAGGAAGACTTGGAACACCCCCCCCCCCGTGTTCTTGTGTCTGTCTGTCTCTCTCCACCCCATTCAGATAGCCTGAAAATAACTTGGAAATGAGCAGCACAGAAACCTCTGTTCTCTTAAGTTCAATTAGTGCCTTTCTATTTTCTCTACTGTGAAGAACAGCTGGTTGGTTTGGAGCTTTAATAGCCTGCCTCGATTCAAAAATTCCAGCAGCTTTCAGAGATGAGTAAAATTACAAGTCATTAGTAAAGATGAGCAAAATCAGTTCCTATCACTCTCTGCAGCTGTGCGGAATTAACGAAAGACGAATATCCCTCTTCTTTAGCAGTGAGAAAAAGAGACTACATAAAGGCTGCAATCCTACACGCTGCTCTGCGGGAAAGACCCACTGAACACAATGGGTCTTACTTCTGAGGAAAGATGCACAGGTCTGTGCTGTACATATACGAATTCTGTTCTTACCTCTGTCACCTTTTTCTTTATAGCTCTATGAAGATTTTTATGAGTTGGTAAGCAGGTGATTTTTTAAAATAGTTTTTTTTAGAGAGAACTGTTAAGAACAGCAGTTGCCTTTCTTTCCAAGGAGATTACTGTCCCCTCATCCTGCGCATTACTGATTTCAGGAACTCTATTAGTTCACCAGGTTTTTAACTGCATTGGTTAATTTTATGTATTTCTGCATTGTGGGCCTGTGTTTTCCAAGAAAGCAGGGTAGGAATCAAATGAATTAATCATTAATCTTGATGAAGGGTGGTATATACATTTAATAAATAATAATGAGTAATAAAATTAAAAATATAATATAGGACTAACATATATTAACTTCAATTGTACTGTCTAACCTTCCGACAGGCAAAAAGCCCCCTAGAATAAAATTTGCTTTACAAATATCTTAAAAATGAGGAGGGGGGAAGAAGGAGAAAATGGCCAGTTGAATTTCTTCAGACAAATAATTCCAAAATGTGTGTGCCCCAGCTATGATAGTCTTCCATCTATGAACAGACAATCTTAAATTGCAAAAGAAGAGAAGGCAGGTCATATCATTTTAGCAGGTTAAAGGTAGAGGGACCCCTGACCATTAGGTCCAGTCATGGATGACTCTGGGGTTGCGGCGCTCATCTCGCTTTAGTGGCCGAGGGAGCCGGCGTACAGCTTCCGGGTCATGTGGCCAGCATGACTAAGCCGCTTCTGGGGAACCAGAGCAGGGCACGGAAACAGTTATTTGAGTCTAAAAACAAATAAGGAACAATTTGAACCCAGAAGTTCTAAACTTGCCTCTGCCTTGAACTCTTTAGAAAGCCTCTATCTCTTAGCCACTTACAGGGTTGGTGTAAGATTTCCTGAGATAATGTATGTCAAGTGCACGCCCTTTACCCAAAGAACATAGGGCAGGTTACATAAAAGATAAAAGAAAAGTATAAGAACTACAGAACCTAAAATCACCGGAAAGACAGCAGTGCACCAATACAGTACATCAGGTAGAGTCAACTAAAACCTCAACTCCACGAAAGCCTGGGCAACAAGGTGCATTTGCTGACCTGCTGATTAAAGATGGACCATGTTTGTGCAAGACGCATCTCAGTGCAAGATGTTGTTTAAACAGGATACTATACAAATCCAAACCATTTGTTCTTATTATTGAGACATCAAATGCTCCCCTTCCTGTGCCTCTGAAACATCCTCCAAACTGTGACCTTCATTTACCATCATACGATCAGTTAATATAAAGGAAACAAGAGTAGGAGGAATATTTGAGAAACTGATTTTATCGCTGGCATGCTTAGCTAAGGCACCTCAGGTGACAGAGTTGTCAGCCTGGAGTACTGCTGTTAAAGCCAGGCATTAAGAAAAAACACTTCCCACATCTCCCTTGCCCTACAATGGCTTAGCAATGACTCTAGAAAGGGGCATGATATCGATGGGAAAGAAGAACAAAACAGGATAATGGTGCTAAAGAAAAAAGAACAAACTTGTGGCCATTAACTCGTTCTTGTTATTTTTCTACACATAATAATGAAACAAAAATTGGTCGAATGACTGCTCCAACCGACAGTATGGGTAAAGGGACCCCTGACCATTAGGTCCAGTAGCGGATGACTCTGGGGTTGCGGTGCTCATCTCGCTTTACTGGCCACATGACCCAGCTTCCGGGTCACGTGGCCAGCATGACTAAGCTGCTTCTGGCGAACCAGAGCAGCGCACGGAAACGCCATTTACCTTCCTGCCGGAGCGGTACCTATTTATCTACTTGCACTTTGACGTGCTTTCGAACTGCTGGGTTGGCAGGAGCAGGGACCGAGCAACGGGAGCTCACCCTGTCACGGGGATTCGAACCACCGACCTTCTGATCGGCAAGCCCTAGGCTCTGTGGTTTAGACCATAGCGCCACTACAAAAAGATGTTGAGCCAGTTCGCACATCATGATAACTCGTAGATAAAATAAGGAATGGTTTGATGCTCCTGCAACTACACTTGTTCACATGTAATGGGTTTAGCATTACATGTGAACAAGTGCTCACAGTTCATTTCCCTCAAAGAAACCATAAGTCCTAGGTGAAGAAACACCCTTGGTTTCTGCTCATGCTTTGTTTGGAGGGAAACAAAGCACAAGTGCTTGTTCACACGTAATGCTAAGTCCGTGCTGCAGTTTGTTTCCTCCTGGCTGGGGAAAGGCAGGAGGGAGCAAAGTGGGCATGACTGAGCAGCATGTATTATTTTCAAATATGGTTTAATGTGTCATGTGCCCCAGACCATTACACATCAGTTCCTAAGGAAAGGGTGACGGCTCTCTGAATAAGGCAACAGATATTCATTAACCTTAAGTCTCAAGTCTGTGGAAAGAACTCCTCAAATCTCTTCTTCAGATTAAAAAAGGAAAAACCCTAATAACAGACTTCCAACCAGGGGCTTTGAACAGCTATCTGCATATCACTAACCTTTTGTAGAGCCTTCCTAGATCATGAAGCCAACCAGATTTTATTCTTAAGTGTGCTACTCACACTTTCCCAAATTCACCATGAGTAGCATAATGGCCAGTCCCCACATCATAGGCCTGGAATGGGGAAGAGACATTGTGCAACTGGATTTGCTCCTCTATTTGAGAATTTAACAAATGCTCATATGCTTTAGCATTAGATAGGAGCATGGATCCCTTAGCGAACAAAGAAAAAAATAGGGATATACTCAGACAACAATATTCACTTCAGGCACTGATTCAGTGCTTCAGAAAACAGCCCAATTTGGTTTGGACTGATTGGGTCTGAATCCCAGTTTGAAAAATCCAACACTTTACGTTTCCCCATTCACTATTATGAGGAAATAACAAAATGGCTATAACATTCTTCTGTTAGGCCGAATTGGATGAAACCTACAGATATAATAGTAGCTCTTCTTGGGCAAACTGCAGAAATATAAGTCCAGGAAATCAGAGGAAAAGCTCCTGAATTTTTAATTCCAAACATCTACTTTGTCTCCTCGTCACCACTTGTTATGCCCTCTTTTCAGTTTTCTAAACAAAGAAGCCCCCAAAACAATCTCTTTATCATTCTGGTTCCCATTTTCTGTGCTTTTTCAAACTCTATGATATACTTTTGAGACTGGATGATACCAAATGCTGCCATGCCATTGATTTATATATTTACAAAGCAACCTGGTAAAGCCAAGATGGAAAGTGTCTGATCCCTGTTTTTATTTTGAACCAAACACAAAGCTTGGGAACAGATTGACCATATGACCTTTGTCTAAAAAACAGACAAGCACTGTTGAACCAGCTTTTTCCAACCTAACTTAAAGCTTATATATCTCACAATAGAAATGCAGACAGATTGTTAACCAATAATGGAAGAATACTGACAATGTTTATAGAGGGAGAAAATAAATCAACCAATTTAAACACCCTGCTAGAGTTTCACAAATATTCCTTCATGTTAAAGGGGTTGTGTGCAGTTGCTATGGCAATCTTACTTTTCATATCCCTGCTTTCATTTAGATCTTGGTTCCTACTGGAAAAAACATTGTTGGTCAAGACAGTCAGTGGGAAGGAGAACATTGGGAAATTGAGCAAATTAAAGAAGAAGGGGCCTCGGGAAATGTATTTGTAAGGGGAAGTGTGTAGGCGGTTTCACCACCTTGATAACAAGCATTGCAGAAGACACTGCCCTCAAAAAAGTTTATGCAAACCTATCAATTCTGGCAGCTTCTCCAGGATATAGACTGACCCACTGAAGGCACAAATTTCCCTCCAAGTTTGGGCTAGTCAAGAAGATGTGGGTCTTGATCATGCCCCCTCTTTTAATGTCATGCCACTTATATCAAGAGATGACAGACAACAGGAGAGGGTTCTCAGTCCATATTGGCCTAATATCATGCAATGGGGAAAGAAAAATTAGGCACCATCAATGTGAATTGTGCACAATAAAATGGAAATGAATAACGGAGAGGTCTATTTTATATTACAACTGTGGCATCTGCAGGCCATACGCAATCAAGTTGAACATATGTTGTTGGTCATGTTTTTGGGTGTACTTATATTTGCATAAGGTATTCAGACCTATTAACTTTTTAATCATATGTTTCTTATATGTTTCAACTAGTCTTAATCCTTCTACCTCTTTGAATGAGGGAAAGGGGGGGGAATCATTAAAGAACTGGGAAAGTCCACTTAGGGGGCCCTCTCCACCACTTCCTGCAGGGTCAAGGGCCACTTGGAGAATGCTTGGTGGGGCCCCTAGCTATTCTCCTCCAACAATGCCCCTTGCTACATCATAGGGTGGATTCATTTCAGAGGGATTACTGGGTGTAGGATACACAGTATCAACTAGAGGCCAGCCACTGAGAGGAGCTCTGCTATATAGCCCCTCCCCAAATGTCCACAAACCTTTGCCCCCTGAAATAGTCACTCCTAGTTTCACTACCTCTTTTGGCACCTGGGGTGCCAAATTTCAAATCCAAAGCTTAGAAAAGCAGCCCTTCAGCTCAGCCCTAAATATAGATATATCTAAGTACCTATAAGGGACGCGGGTGGCGCTGTGGGTTAAACCACAGAGCCTAGGACTTGCCGATCAGAAGGTCGGCAATTCGAATCCCTGTGACGGGGTGAGATCCCGTTGCTCGGTCCCTGCTCTTGCCAACCTAGTAATTCGAAAGCACATCAAAGTGCAAGTAGATAAATAGGTACCGCTTCGACGGGAAGGTAAATGGCGTTTCCGTGCACTGCTCTGGTTTGCCAGAAGCGGCTTAGTCATGCTGACCACATGACCTGGAAGCTGTACGCTGGCTCCCTCGGCCAATAAAGCGAGATGAGCGCCGCAACCCCCGAGTCGGCCATGACTGGACCTAAAGGTCAGGGGTCCCTTTACCTTTTAAGTACCTATAGCCCTGTAGTCCCAAGTCTAGGAGGAAAAGATCTTCTGCCAAGGACTGGGAGACCCTACCACCGCCACCACCCTCTGCCACATCCCTACAAAACCCACACATTTCTGGGGAGTCTTGGGGCAGGGAAAGGGGACATTGTGAGAGGTACTTCTCAAGTATCCTTGAAGGTTCGCAATGGTTTCAAATGCATACAAAGCCTTGACTTTTTGGGGGGCTGCTTAGCATCCCTCGATCTAGATAAAACAAATTACGCTCTACAAATAAGCTAAATCCCCCAGGCAATATATTTTCTTTACCTGCTGCTGTCTTTGATGCCTCATCTGGGCAAACTGAGACATCAAGATTTGCCTATCCAATAGCTCCATTCTTTGTTGCCTCTGTATGTCCACAGTTGCTCCCATTCCAACGCTTATCTCACTGGATGGCTCCACAGATGAGAAAATTGGTTCAAGAGTCCAAGCAAATATTCTTGCCACACCACTGGGTACACAAAGTACATGGTACACTTTTAGCACAGTGCTGCTGTAGCACATTCCAGAAATCTGAAAGCAAAAATAATCAACAATTCTTAATATGCAGTTTTAAGAATGCCAATTGACTAGCAAAATTTGGATAACATTTATCTGACCAATTAGCTTTAATGACACATCATTACCTCATAACTGGATATGAATTTCAAAAGGTTATTTTTAATGTGAAAGCAAAACTCCAAAGATGACGAATTCTGTCTCACACATGGTTCCAGATTTTACTGAAGCACAAGTATATCACAAAGAATATGGTTCTGGCAAGTAATACAAAGAAGAACCAACTATTTGAATAACTGTCCAACTAAATGTGGGCAGGCAAGATGAGAAACTAGGAGGGAAGTTAAGTTATCTATTCTACAGCAGACTCTACTTGGGAACTTCACAAGGAAAATGTTTACAAATGGCACAAATCACCCATTTCTCTATGCAAAGACAAGAAGAGGCCCCACTTGCTCTAGAAAAGGTAATTTTCCTCCATCTAAGTCATAACTGTTTGATCATTACAACATAGCAAAGAAAGAAGTTAAATCATCCAACAGGTTAATATTGCTTGTCCAAAATAATAAATTTATGCCTGGTTTTTACGACAATTACATTATTTTATTATCTTAAATCAGACGGATGTTTTTTAGAAACTAATGCATGCCAAGAATATTTTGGGGGGATGAAAAGGGTATGGGAGATGGCAGATATAGATGGGAAAATTTCAAGTCAGGGTGACAGTTTATTTACCTGCTGAAACTTCAAGCAATTCAGAGATTGGCCCCTCTTTGGCAATATCACTATTGCCTATGTGTCATGGGTATTCAGCATAAGTTTTTTTCTCCTTGGAACTGTAACTAAGCTACCCACTTGGCCAGATGAGTGGATATTTACCTCAAGAAAATTGAAACATTGGTATTGGCAAAAGGGCCAGGATCTTTTGTTAAGCAAGTGCCTTAACTGTCGTGTTTTAGGACAGGACAGTCTGTTTTCTCCCGGAACAAATACTGTAAGAGTAGAGATGAACAGCCTCTTTCTTCCACACATTTTGTCCATGTGTAAGATGCAACCAGCACAAGAGCAGCATGCATTTTTCTTTTCTCAGAAGAGATACGATCTTACACATATAACACATTGTGGGGAGAGACATAGCTTGTGACTGAGACAGTGTTCATTTCCTCCTTGGAGTCTAATGTGGCATGATGAAGATGCATCACATTCACTCCCAACTCTGCTTTGGTAAAAAGAGAAAATAATCACAGTGTGTGTGTGTGTGTGTGTGTGTGTGTGTGTGTTGATGTTGCCTAAGATCCACCAGTTAGCTATCCCTGTAGGAAACTAAGCGAGATATTTAACTGTCACATATGCTGATACCGTGCAACATCAGTACTGATGTATCTATACTGGTGTAAAATGTCTTAAAACCACAAAAGGAGATGGTGCATTATACCTATTTCCATTTGCCCTATCAAGCATTTATGCATATTTAGTGGTGTTTGACTTGCTTTTTTACTTTCTTTGACACTCAGAACTTCCTCTTCTGCTAGTTTATGTTATCACCTGAGAAGCTAAACACAGGCAAATTCAAGCTGTTTTTCTTTCTATAAAAAAACTGTTTTTCTTCTGACTTAAAAATAAGATGGACTGTGTGAAGATCTTTTTACAATCCAATTGCTTTCTAAATGAACTCTATTACAGCATTATCCTGGAATCTTAATGCACAAACTAAAAAGGTTGCAAGGATATATATTCACGCAAGAGCCTAACCAATTAATTAGTCAGCAAGCTAAATGAGGTGGAGTCATATTTTGTATTCTCTCCAGGGTTTACTTATGTTTTTAAAGAGTAGCTAAACTGTCCTAGAGCAGAGATCAATATTATTATGGTGTAAGCAGAGGACCCTTCGCATTGTGCATAAAATCTGGCTCATGATTTTAACAAGCCTCTTTGTTTTCCCTTGGATTAGCATTGTCAAATGTCCTCATTTGAAATACACATCGCTGTCTAGTGGTATGCACCCTCCCATCGCAACACTAAACCACAAAGAAAAAAAGGAAGTGGCTGTGGCTTTGTTTTCACTTCCGATAAATCAAACAGACATTCTGTGCTGGCATGCTATAGGACAGAGATGCCCATTTGCACTCCTTTTGCTTAAATGGAAGATTTAACAATTCAGCTAGAATCATCCACATTCCACTGAGCATGAAAAAGGGAAGAAGTAATGAATGACAGCCAAAACCCGTTGCCAGGCATGTGAAACAAGACTGTCCCATCATTTTGTTCAGCCTCCTTCCCTTTGCCTTCTGTGAGCAAATGTCAGGAAGCCAAGGGACAATTTCATTACTCTAAGTTTCCAGCACATTCATCATGACTCACAAACACTTTCCAGTTTAGGATAGTACTTAAGCAACACCATATTGGCCCCAAACAAAAGTTCTGCAGTACAGCTAATTTGAAAACAAGTGCTGTTTTGAAATACTGACGACCGATGTGAAATCAAAGGCCGGCATATGGCTCAAGAGGCAGGTGGACTCCAGATGTTTTGGGACTACAACTCCCATCATCCCTAGCTAACAGGACCAGCAGTCAGGGATGATGGGAATTGTAGTCCCAAAACACCTGGAGGGCCGAGGTTGCCTCTGCCTGCTCCAGAACAAAACCTCCTCACACTTTACATTTCAACCTGATTCCCTACCTAACTCCCAACCTCTCCAACCAATGCCTCCCACTCAACTTGACTTAACTCACTCTCTCCATCCAAAGCCTCTCCTTTTAAACTCTCCCTCCTGGAACCACAGCCAATCAGAGGCTGCCGTTCTTTAACCATTTGCTGGCAGGAGATAAAAGTAAAAAGCCCTATGCCTGGGCTAAGGGTACAGGTCCTCTTATGAATCTGTAGCTGAACAGGAAACAGAGAGCAGGAATAAATCAGCAGTAGTCACAATGGAAACATGTAAAAAGGATTTGTATTGGGACTGGCCCGTTTAACTTGCTTATAAAATGGTGTTGAGTTACGCAGGGGTGAGCAGTGTGGTTTGCTGATGACCTCAAATGATTCAAGGTGGAAAGAAAAAGGCGACTGCTGAGATTCCCAAAATGATTTCTCCGAACTTGGGGAGTAGGCAATAAAACGACAAACACAGTTCAAAGTAAGAGTACAACGAAATACAGTGGGGCAAATATCCTAACTTCGTATGTACGGGTACACTAATGGAGTCTGAGCTGATGGTGACCAACAAGGAAACCAACCTTGGTTGTCCTGGGTGGGTAGCCAATAAAATCAATTCGCAGCAGCTGCGAAAAATGTGAGTCCCACCCTAGCATTAGCAAAGCAACTGAAAATGAAACTCCCAATACCACAATGCCTTTATACCAGGAGTGGCAAACCTCTGGCCTAAGGGCCAGATGTATCCTGCAGCCCCGCCCTACATCTGGCGTGTAGTCTCTTCCCCTTGCCCCCTCCCCACAACTAAATTAAGCTTTAAAAAAAAGCTTCCATTGGTGCCAGTGGCAGGATTATTAAAAGTCTCACTGCAGCTGGGGTGGATCTTTCAGGGGTGGTGGTGTCACAGGTAGGGAGAGGGGGACTTAACCCTCCACCCGGTGCACCATCAGTTTGTCAGTCATATTTTTATTGTTTGTAGTACAATATCACTCCCCACTCTTCAAAACCCCCGGACATTTCAAGAGCAAGTTAAATATAAATGTTCAGAAAAGGCAAGTTCTCAGAACTTCAAAATGTCAAGTTCCCCAAATCATTTAGGTTAAAAAGTCCCATGGCAGTTGACACTGTTTAAGAGTTTAGAAGTAGTTCATAACTATCTTGATGCAGCTAGTGTATATAAAGTGAGCCTTGTCTATGTCATCCAGCAGCTATTTAATTCCCAAAGCATCTGACCTCCTAAATTATTATGAAATGGACAGATCAATCGATCCATTGTTGATTACAGGAAGAATAATGCAGAATATATTACACAATATCTTCAGTCTGGCCTGATCTGCCTACAGAAAGGTGGTCCATCAGATATTTTGTGGGCATAGTTTGACATATAAGCTGAATAAATATATGCCCTAACAAGGGGTGGGGGTGGGGAGATAATTCCTGCAGATAAACAGTCCATTTATGGCCAGATTTAATTTTAATATTCCAAACTGAAGGCTAAGAATCTTTCATATAGTCAAAGCTCATTTTGGAAACTTCAGCAAAAATTACATCACAGATCCTATGGTCAGAAATGTCGAAAGATTACATTTGAAATGGAATAATTTGACAACAAATGATCACGATGCCTACAAAACACAGTTTTCCTAAATATTGCTAAATTAGCAAGATTTTTTAATGGAGAATAAGGAAATCAATGGCTACTAGTTATGATTGCTATAGTCTAGCTCCAGGACCAGAAACAGTATGTCTCTGAATACCAGTCACTCAAGCACAACATTAGAAGGCAATTACCAGATCAAGGGTTTCCCCCACAGTCACCAGTTTGACCACTGTAGGAAACAGAATGGTGAACTAGACAGGCTTTGGTCTGATCTGGCAGCATTTCTGAAATCTAGATCTCAATGTTGGACAAAAGACTAATCTTTCCACTACCCAGTAATCTTTGCACAGAACAGAGCACAATAAAAAATGCAATCCGACTTTCTTTTTTAAAACTTTTTATTTTAGAATACATTACATACACACATGCAACAAAATAATGAGGAAATGGAAATATAAAGGGAGTGGAGTAAAGGACATCATTCAGGCAATAATTCATGTCATCATTAACATGCAATAAATAATGAACTGAAGTCCACAATACAACTTGTCCCTCCTATTTCAGAAGCTGCATGTGTCACATTTTTCAAGCTCAGGACAGGTAACCCCCCCAAAAAAAATTAAAAAACCCAACCTATTTTGTAGATAGTTCTTGTGGCTTAAAACAAGAGGAAAACTTTTACTCTATGACAGTAAACCACTGTAGTCACTAACAGAAGCTGCCAAGGGTAGATTGAAAAAGGAGTACAAAATGACAAATAGATTCATTTTTTCCCATATCCTATGGTTTTGTCAAAGGAATGCCATGTGCATAACAATGTCAACATTAACATTGACATGGTATTCATTCATTCATTCATTCACTCACTCAATTTGCATCCCACCTTCCCCCCAGGTGGGAGAAAAGCCCAAAGCATCAGACACAGCAATGATAAAACATTAAAAACACAACAGGTAAAAACTGTTTAAACATTATAAAAATGGTTACAGTGTATTTCTGACTTAGTAAAATGCCTTAGTAAAAGGAATATTTTTAAATTTCTCTTGAAAGTTAATCATGAGGGAGACAGATGCACCTTATTAGGGAGGATATTCCACAAATGGGGAGCCACCACTGAAAAGGTCCTTCGCAGCTCATCGTCAACCAGGCAGCCAGCTTATTTGAAGGCAGCTTTCCAGTTTTTGTAAATATAATGAGTTGGATCCAAAGATCCCTTAGTCAAAAGGAGGGAACCTTTGTATCCAATACGACGTATTTTTGGAATTGGTAATAAACACTGAAAGGAAGCACAGCTGGACTTCAACTTAAAACTTGCCAAGTCTGCACCAAATGAAAGTTTCACAAACATTTGAAAATAAATGAAAATTATCCAATGAAGTTAAGTTACCCACTCTCTAACAAAGGTAAGACTGCACACTGAGGCCAAAAGTCCTTTAGCAATGACAGACCTCCCAAGATAGCTCATTCAGAAGAGTATGAGACACTACAATCTCAAGGTTGTTGGTTAGAGCCCCACATTGGGCAAAAGATTCCTGCCATGCAGTGGTTTGGACTAGATGGCTCTCACAGTCCCTTCCAACTCTACAATTCTATGATTCCAAGACCTTCAAGCTTCAAACACAGTTCTTAAAAGGCTATCCTGTGGCTTACAGCAACTAGGTTCATCCTTCCTCCGCCTCCCAAGGGTGACCCTATATAGGGAAGCTCATTCAAATATCAATGGATGACATTTTACCCATGGATGCATTCCTCCAAACTCAAGAAAGTTGCGTATTACGTCACCAGCCTTAGCTTATGGGATAGAGCACGGAACAAATGTTACAGAATCCACTGAATCCACCTGGGAGTCAGATTTTATGTTGTAGTACATTTTCTGCATTGGCAGGATGTTTGACTGGTTGACCTCTGAGATCTCCTTCAGCTCTATGAGTAGCACAGACAATGATTCACTTAAGGATTATGCAGTATTAGCTTTTTGCAAGTTTACAAGTAGGGTACACTATCAATTTGAGGTCCAAGAATTTTCAAATGATGACGAATTATCCTTTGAAAATGCAAATCACACAATGCATTTTGGAAATGAGTGCCAGGTCTGTCGAAGTCTGCCATTCTAACTGCAGAAACAGCAACTTGAATGTCTAGGCAACTGATAAAGCAATCACTACCTTACTCACCTCTGATTGCTGGTACTTCTTGTTCTGTGGTTTGATGACAAAACATGAGAACAAAACAAGAGTCAAACAGACTTCCAACTAAATGAATGTGACAGACAAGAGATACTGAAAGAAAAACCAGTCAGGGAAGTTGGAGGTAAGTATTTAAATTCCACTTTAAATATTTGGAAGTTTTGTAAGAACCCAAAGAATGCCAACTTTTATTTTAAAATATTTCTATTCATCATGCTACATTTTCACATGGTAAAAAGTAACACAGGATCATCTAATAAAGGACAGCTCTAAGACCACTTTGCACCTGTTGGATCTGTGTGGCAATGTAGGCAGCTCAGAACATTAAAAAGTCCACTTCTTCTGTTATCCACAACTGAAATGCCCTTTTGCTGCATATTTATGCTACATAAAAATGTCCCTACAGCTGTGACTTGGGGCAGCCTGGGACTGATTTCCACTATGAGAAAATAACCATTATCAGAAGAAACCTTAAAAAACCTGACCCCAAGAAGCATTTCTCAAATGCAGCCACTTTTATAAAGAGGGCATGTTGAATCTAGAGCAGCCTGAAAATGAATACACAGGATAGGGCAAACAGGTGAGCATTTAGAGTATTCTGTAGCATTGGTGATTAGCAAGGACAAGTATTTTAGAAAAGGCATTTTTCATTCTCTTGCAAAGATTTTAGGAAATATATCAGTACAAGAAGGGAAGACTGTCAAGCATCTAACTATTTATGTACTCTTGCCAAAGTGTACATTAGAGTATAGCTTGAAGTCATGCCAAAGGCACAGTGCAATTCAATTCATGTGCTTTTGTCTTCCACATACAGGAAGCTACATCTGTCAAAGGATGTCAGGGAAGACTGTTTCCCCTCATCTGTCCAAATAATCAGTGTAAGCATTTCTTTGTTTCGAAAACAGAAATGAAAGCCTCAGTTTTCCTGCCCATTATTCCAAAAATATCAGCTATCAACCAGCCACACAAAGAAAAACAAGTCGTCTTGGCCTAATATGGGCTAAACGACTAAATTATAAAAGACTAAAAATAAGCTTCTTAAAGCATAAGCTTTATTTGTAGTCTAATGCAGAGATGAATACAAATGCTAAATTAAACAAAGGAAACTGTATTAAACGTTACGTCTGAAAAGCTAAGTCTGAAAAGCTAAACGACAACCCTGTTACCACTGGCTTGCGCTCATGCCTGTGAACCTCAAGCCAGGCTCCTGGATATATTTAGATTTGCCCGCATTGTGTGCGTAAGTCTACTTCCCAGTCCCAGTCCAGTAAACAAGATGAAAGAGATGGAGTAGCGTTCACAGGTCCTATCCACTAATGTCAGCCGTCAACTTTTACAATATTGTGACCTGAAGTAAGGTGAATTTAGTATGACCTTAGAGGCAGAATGTTGCAAATCATAGACGCTTCAGGGTTGGTAAAGTCAACTTCAGGGTTTTGTATTTGTTTTTAATGGAAATGAGGAATGATAAAAGTTTTATGTATAGCAGAACCAAGCTAGCAGCTGGCTAGGCTAAATTCAGCTTGCTAAGAGGTGTTTTCCCCACAGATGCAAGTTCACTGGAAAACGAGGAACATGGAGGAATGACACCTGCGGCAATGGGACTTGGGAGCAGGAATCATCTGGCAAAACTAGGTGTTAACCAGAACTCTTAACTTCTAAATTTACAAACTGTGGAGCACACCCCATGGATACATGTGTTTGGGACAAGACAAAGTGTGTGCAAGGTTTCTGAGAGGAAGAGGATCTCCTTAATCAAGGTTAGGCATTGCTGTCTCTATGGGAGACAGACCTGGCATAAAATACAGATGGGGTTAGGGTGATGAAGTTTCAAGGAGAGGATCATACCGTAACTTTTTCTCTAACCCCTCGCAACTGAGGTTTGACATTGCAGCTATCACTTACTCCAGACATAGGCAAACTCAGCCCTCCAGATGTTTTCAGACTACAATTCCCATCATCCCTGACCACTGGTCCTGTTAGCTAGGGATGTTGGGAGTTGTAGTCCCAAAACATCTGGAGGGCCGAGTTTGCCTATGCCTGACTTACTCTGTGCTTTGGAAACATTTTCTGCCATATATAAAAGAGTGTGCCTGAAACTATGTGGAAGGATCGCTATATCATACACCTAACAGCTAACTAGCACTGAGCTATGGGGTCCAGAAAGAGCTGCTGGTTAGAAGAAAGCTTTGAGTTCAAAATGTCTGATAAACAGAGCTTAAGCTACAATATGCCAAATCGAATATTTGCAGAAATTGTAGATGGAACATCCCTTACCAGCCTTTCGGATGTTAAGATCTGCAAAGGGTCTCTCTGTACTTTCAGAAGTGCAGGGAATGGCACCCCAGACAAAGGCTTTCTCCACTGAAGCTAACTTGTGGAACTCCCTCCCCAAAGAGGAGCACATAGCAGCCTCATTGTACCCCCTCTGTCGCATGTTGAAGATGTACCTCTTAACACTAGCCTTTCTTTGACAGCACAGGTCCCAATTTGGCCTGTGAGGCAATTTCCCTCAAACTCACCCACCCACCTGCCCCACAAGTGGTGTGGGGAATCAGCTGACGAATGGCGACTTCAACCCTGCTAGATTGGCTGGGTGACTGAGTTCCTTGAGCCCTGCAGAAAGCAGCTTTGCTAGCCCTATGCTCAGTGTTTTGCCAAGCGTGAGGTAGGCCCTGCCTAATCTCTAAAATTTGTTTTATGGGCAAGATGTTCAAGGGCATTCTGGCAGCTTGATCCAGTATTCCTAGAGGAAACCATTTATCTTGATCCTTTTTCAATCTGATTTCCACCCTGGTTTATAGACGGAAATTGCCTTGGTATCCTAGTGGATAACCTGCACCAAAAGATGGATGGTAAGAGTCTGAATCTGTTTGTTGACCTGTATCTCTAATCAACATTCAATATCACCAGCCACAGTATTTGTCTGAGCCAACTATGCAGTGTGACTTTATTCCTGGTGGCCAGACTCTAGAAAGCAGAATTGGAGGACTGCTATTGGACTATGGGTCCATCTCATCCCCAGTGCTTTCTAAGATCTACATCTGGGGTGGAGGACTTCTGGACCTACAAATACTGCTCGACTCCAACTCACTTCAGGTCCCACCAGCATAGCTAATGTTTGGAGATGATGTGAGTTATGGAGGACCGAAAGAGAGCCACCCCTGATCTATGTAAACATCTGGAGCTTGGATGATCATCAATATTGCTTTTGCTTTTTCATTCAGGTTGTAGGGAGTCAGTGGAAAGTCTCAACCAGTATTCATTATGGTGCATCAAGGTGCATACACTGAAACATAACCCAGACAAAAGAAATGCTGGACAGCGAATTAGTCTATCCAGAGACAGGTGTACATTTTGTTTCAGGCGATGACTCCCATTTCCTTTCAAAGAAGTTAGTGCTGATCACTTTGAAAGGAAAAAGATCTGATAATTACAAAGACTGAAACACAGTGCAGTTTGCAAAGTGGAAGTGTTTTACTACAGGTGTGAAGCAACTGCCCCCACTCCACTCCCACAGAAATAAAATTAAAAAATAAAAATACCTGCTGCAAGATTTCAATGAAGACATGTGAGCTGAAACCCAAATATAGATTCTATTTTTGGACAGTTTGCATTTAGTGATGCATGCAACTTACGTATATTATTTTAAAGAACACTTTATATAGCTTGAAAGGGGAAGTAAAGAGTGGAAGAAATTAAATCTAGTTCCAAGGTAATGATGACAGAGCTGGAGAATGACTACAGCATAAGCCCACCCATTTTGTTAAAAGCTTACATTTTACTAGGAATCGTGCCCTTGTAGACCACTTTTCACCATACTGGTTCCCATTCACTTCAACAGGGAACAGGAAAAAAAATGTGAGTATTTGCAGCAAAACTGCCCTCTGCACCAACACTAAATGATCTGATTCACCTTCAAATTATCAAGATATTCCAGGGGGAGCAATGTGTCTCAGTGCGCCAAGTGCACAGAAACTCACCGCATCCTAACCCCATGTCCTGCAGTGGGAAGACTCCATGAGTACACAAAGGCCCATGTTGAAGAAGTTCACTTTAATCCAGAAAGAGGCTTGGAGGACTCACACACCTCAAGGCTCCCTTCTTAAGGCAGAACTGCACTACCTGGTGTGAAATGCAAGTGCCTATTGTAGCTTGGGACTACAATGCAAGTGCCTATTGTAGCTTGGGACGCAGGTGGCGCTGTGGGTTAAAGCCTCAGCGCCTAGGACTTGCCGATCGAAAGGTCGGCGGTTCGAATCCCTGCGGCGGGGTGCGCTCCCGCTGCTCGGTCCCAGCGCCTGCCAACCTAGCAGTTCGAAAGCACCTCCGGGTGCAAGTAGATAAATAGGGACTGCTTACCAGCGGGAAGGTAAACGGCATTTCCGTGTGCGGCTCTGGCTTGCCAGAGCAGCGATGTCACGCTGGCCACGTGACCCGGAAGTGTCTCCGGACAGCGCTGGCCCCTGGCCTCTTGAGTGAGATGGGCGCACAACCCCAGAGTCTGTCAAGACTGGCCCGTACGGGCAGGGGTACCTTTACCTTTACCTTATTGTAGCTTACCAATTGTTTGTGGTTGTCGTGTGTTGGCTGGATCCTTCCTTGTTTACTGACTTGCCCGTGCATATTTTGTGGATACAAGCAGCACTTTTTGCTCATGCACAATATGCACAAATGATGCCCTGTGGTTGTGTGTTTAGGAATAAAATGTACACAAAATGCAGTCTTTGAGGTAATGGTGGAGATTTGAACCCAAGTTCTAATTAAATAATCTATGGCCATTTAAACTGTGTGTTGGGGGTGGTGCTATTGTTTTTGTTTGTTACTATGTTATGTATTTTTGTGTATTTATATTGTAAATCACCCTGAGGTCCTCGGATGGCCGCAATCATGAACTTACGTAACTAAATGTTTATGTATAGATTTAAACATCTGAGCATACAGCCACTATAACTATTATATGATACAGCTTACAGATCTATCACCCTCCATCTTCATGCAACCCTGTATTGTCCAATTAAAAAGTAGGTAAGGATAACTTCAGTCATTGCCATCTTTGGCAATGACTGTTCTGTTTTGATTCAAACCTGGCGGGGGTGGGGAACAACTTTCATTTTGAAAATAAGTGTTATAAATAGAGAACAGAGCATCAGAAATGCTGTGGGAAAAACAAGTAATTGAAAATTATTTTGCCTGGTTTTAATTTTTTCTATGGGATTTCAGGCTGCTCTTATGTCTTTCGTTTTCATTAGTGGTTTAAACATTCAGTATCCTCCTGTTTTAATTTACCTCACAGCTGTATGGCAACCATAGAATTGTAGAGTTTGAAGGGACCATCAAAGCCAACTACCTGCATTGCAGGAATATGCAGCTGTTCCGTATGGGGACCGAACCTACAACCTTGGCATTATCAGCACCATGCTCTAACAACTGAGCTACCCAGTGGTGCCAGCAAATTCTAAATTGTGCACAGCGCTGGCCCCCGGCCTCTTAAGTGAGATGGGCGCACAACCCTAGAGTCGGACACGACTGGCCCGTACGGGCAGGGGTACCTTTACCTTTTTTAAAAAATTGTGTACTTGATTATGTTAGCTGCCTGGAAACCTCAATGAAGGGTGGGATATAATTACTCAAATAAAAATCCGCAAACTTCCCATATTATCGCTTCTTCTGTTGTGATTATTAGACTTCTCTTATCAAAAAGGAAGCAGCTGGCTACAGAATTTAAAATACAATACAAAACACTGAACTTATGATCCAATCTTTACTGGTCACAAAAAACCCTCACTCATGTGATAAGGAAAAATATAAATGAGATAGAAAAGGTTTCCTACCACTACAGTCTAAGGGACTTTCCGGATTATTCTTTTTCTGCTGACTAAACCTGAATGGTCAAATCCCAATCCTATGCAGCTTACTTAGAAGCATTCAGTGGAACTTCCATTGTAATTTACTTTATTTCCATGTACAGTGGTGCCCCGCAAGACGAATGCCTCGCAAGACGAAAAACCCGCAAGACGAAAGGGTTTTCCGTTTTTTGAGGCACTTCGCAAGACGAATTTCCCTATGGGCTTGCTTCGCAAGAAGAAAGCCCATAGGGAAATCTCCGGGGACCTCTTTTAAATGCTGGCGGTGGGGAGCAAAGCCTTTCCCCCCCTCCGGCCTTCAGAAGAGGTCCAGGAAGGCCGGCGGGGGCCGAAAGGCTTTGCTCCCCACCGCCAGCATTTTAAAAGCAGTCCGGGATAGCAGGGAAGCGCTTCCCGCTATCCCGGACGGCTTTTCAAGGCAGGCGGGGGGAGCAAAGACTTTACCAGGACCTTTTTCAAAAGCCGTCCCCTCTCCCAGGAAGGCAGTCAGGGGGGAGCAAAGACTTTTGCCCCCCGCCGGCCTTCAAAAGAGGTCCTGGACCTGCCTGCCTTCCCGGGGGCTTTTAAGAGCGGACGGCTTTTGAAGGCAGGCGGAGGGGAGCAAAGGACCTCTTCTGAAGGCTGGCGGGGGGCAAAAGTCTTTGTCCCCCCTGCCTGCCTTCCCGGGGGCTTTTAAATCGCCCCGGGACAGCGGAGAAGTCCTCCGCTGTCCCGGGGCGATTTTTAAATGGTGGCGGGCGGCAGCGAAGCCTTCGCTGCCGCTCGCCAGCATTTTAAAATGCTGTCCCGGGGTTTTTTAAAATGCTGGGGGTGGGAAGAAAAGCCCTTGTCCCCCCCCCAGCCTTCAGAAGAGGTCGGGGGACAGACTGTCCCGGACCTGGTCTGAAGGTGGTTTCCATAGGAACGCATTAATTGATTTTTAATGCATTCCTATGGGAAACCGTGCTTCGCAAGACGAAAAACTCGCAAGACAAAAAAACTTGCGGAACAAATTAATTTCGTCTTGCGAGGCACCACTGTATCAAGCCAACATCCACACCAGGGAAAATTGTGCCCCCCCCCAAACCAAAGCAAAATGCTCAAATGCTGACATCAAAGGTACTGTACCTAGTTACTCTTGATGAGAGTTTGCTATGGTCATCTAATGGGCACTGCCCATGACGCAACTGGCAGTAAGTGAAGCAAGCCATTTTTGCCACATTCGGACATAGCACTAACCCAGCCTTCCCAAGTCTGGTACCCTTCTGATATTTCGGACTGTAATTCCTATCAACACCAGCCAGCAATGGCCAGCCAACAACATCTGGAGGTTACCAAGTCTGGAAAGCGCTGCGCTAAGTCTTAGTTTCTTTTAACTGTGGTTTATTGAACAAGCCAGCATCAAACACACAGCTATTCAAACAACCCAGTTTGTTACCCCAGCTTCCTCTGTGAATATCCAACAACTGCACTTAACCTTTTGTGTTGCCTAAAAAGGCATCACTCCATGCCCAGTTCCCTTATCACTGGCCAGCTGTAGAATTGGTGCAGGGAACACAAACCCTCTCCTTCTGGGAAATCTTCCGCAGGTCTTGGCAAACCCTGAAGAAGAAACCCCCCTAAAGCATTCCTCCCTTCTCTCATTCCTTTCATGACAGTCCTCTTTGTAATGGATAAGTACTGACAATGTATAGATTTATAAACTGTATCAAATGCTCTATCAGTTACCACTGGGATTTCTTTTAATTAAATGGAGTGTAGAGTACATGTAATGTAGCAGCCATCTCTCTGTGAAAGCTAGCCTATGTACTGAGCAACGGAGCAAGCTGGAAGGGAAATAACAGGCAAAGTTTATGTGCTGAACCATTTTGGCCACATTTTTTTGTTGTTATTGTTGTTAAGAACGTCAGCTGAATTGAATTTGGTAAAGGCTGTAAATATTAAAACAGAAAAGTGCATGTGAGTGCTGAAAACTGTTAACTTGTTGTAAAGAAAACAGTAATGAAATACACTTACCAGCCCACTTAAAGCTACAATCCAGATGTAAGACCCAGAAGTTAAAAGCTACAAGACAAAAAAGCACAGTTTAAAAACACAACTTTTATTACACAATGCTTTGGTTGACTATTGCTATCAATAAATAATGTAGCAGATATCACAGTAAATCTGTGTGAGTAGGAAAGTGATTGAAACCAAAGGGGATAGAACAAGAAACAAAGCTAGACCACAACCAATGAAAACACCTTGGTGGAAACAATTTGCCAATTAAATATTTTGGAATATGGTGTTTCAGTAATGGTGCCTGATTGGTGGTGGTGGGGGGTGAGGGGTTGAGTCCAATTGCATATATAAAAAGGAGAGGGAGAATACAGTTGAAAAACCATGCACCAATCTGCTGATAATTGTTGTGCAGCAAAGTGCAACTGGATCTGACCCTTTTTTCTTCAGAATTTACTTCTACAGGCAAAGATGAACTTAATGACTTTTCTTCATTAGACTCCCCATTTTTACTATTTAAAAACAATGGGTAAAATACTTTAAACGGAGAGAAGGGTTGGAAAGGAGATATGAAGTTGCAGAAAGATGAGACACAAGAAGATGCTGAAGCCAGAGAAAGAAGTATTTAAAAGGAAACAGTTGTGTACATAGTGCAGGAGAAGCAGAAATGAGTAATAACCTGACAGTGGCATATTCATTCCCCTTCTTCTGCAAAATGTTAATAAAAAAAACCAACCCCAAAATGAACATGGAACAGATGAATAAAAAACTGGCAATTTCCACTGTATTTATTTTATAAATTATGCTATTGTTATGTGCAGCTCTTCAATCTTTTTAGAACTTTCTGGATCAATAATATTTTTTTAACAAGTCTTGCCACTGAATTCTGACAAACTGCTTCAATGTGTGCCATATGTTGGACAGGCACTTAGTCGGCACGAGAAAAGCACATTCAAATGACAAAACCACATAATCGAGCAAAATCTCTGTTGCACATGGTGAAGTTTTTAACGGCACACCTACCAGTTTGTCATGATAAGAAAGGAAAGCACACCAAGTATAACTGAAGCTGAGATAAACATCTAGACTAGATGCTAGCAGTTATCGCCTTACTTGTAAGATAAAAATGATCAAAATAACAGACTTTGCAGAGCATGTACTTTATTTTCCTCTGTTATTAGGAATAACGAACGGCTCTGTCAGCAGAGCAAGGTTTGAGGCTATACTCAAGGGATGCATTTCTACTTTAAGATTTCAAACATCAGTATCTGAGCTGAAGTTATTATTATATTAAGCAGAATGCACTGCTCTGTTAACTATTCAGAAGACAGAGACTTTGCATCATATACCAGGTCTGGCCGACCTAGGTCCCTAAGACTCCCAGTTCAAGGCCCAGGGGCTCCAGTAGCCTCCTGTTTTCTTAACTTGTTTAAAATACACATTTTTAAACTCCAAGGAGAACCATCTCACCCTACCTAATCAATAAAATTTTTGTCAATGAGAAATACTAAACATGCAGAAAGTGGACTGTTCTCCACTAACAGCTATGGAAAAGGGAGAAACAATGGACACTCACTGAATTCCATTTTCCACAAGGTGTCTGGATTACTGTCACTAACATTTGCAAAATTAGCAAGCACTTCAGGTTCATCATGCAACTCCATGCACTGCAGCATTAATTGAAAAGTTCCCAATTCAAACAATTCTATTGTGTCTTTGGACTAAATATTTGGAAACAGAGTGTATAATATGGGGGAGTTCTGGAAAACACTGCAATGAAATGAAAGTTGCTGCACTGCTAAGTAAATGAAAAGCAAGCAAATCAATACATACTGTACCTGCAAACCCAATATATAGACCAGTGTCTTGTTTGTGATGGAAAACTGGCCTAGAATTTGTGTCACTTGCACTCTTGGAATGGAGCAATAAAATGGTACAAAAAGAGCAAATACAGGGCCCAAGCTGTTGAGACAAAATACAGTGCAAAAATGGGGGGTCAATAGAATTTGTACAAAAAGGCTTCAGCCTCTCTCCCATGACTGATTTTGAAGTCAAAACATGTCTCTCAGTCTATTTAAAATGTTAAATGCTGTGCCTATCTTATTTAGAGCAAAAATTCTACGAATGACCAGAGGTTTTCCCCTCCCCAGATTAGAATATGATGACAACAACCCAGAAAGCTGAGAGAAAGACCCTTGCCTGCTTCCCATCTACACAACCCTGTAGTCCATCATTAAAACTGCTATTGCTGGATGAAGAATGATGAACCAGGCCCACTCTCATCTTAGCACCTATCTAGCACGTCAGAGGTGAGGGATTTCACCTGTCTCTTTTCTGCATGATCCATTTTTCTTCATCATACTTGGTTATTTTGAAGAACAACCAAGAGACAGAAAGTAGGAACTGGCTTTCACAGAAAGACTTGCTTAGAAAACTGTGCTCTATAAAAGCAGTAGGAATATATTTCAGTATAACGATGGTAGCTTACCTTGAGTAGCTACTTTTACTTAAAGAGCAAACAGCAAAAGAGCATAAATACACATAATATTTCCGGGGTGGGGGATGCAGTTTATCAAATTCAAGTAGAAGAAAAGCAAGAAAACAGGAATTTCAAAACTCTGATTCACAGCCCTTTTCAGTACACATCACCACCTATTTAGTGTCTCTGTGAATAATAACATGAAACCATGTGCTTAGGGGTGCAAGACCAAAACACAGAAGTTTTTTATTGCAGCAAGGTCACACCCAGTTATTTTTTTCCGTAGCGTTTCTTTGGCTCTCCCACTTTGTTGCACATACACAAGTTACTTTGAGCTACTTTGAGTTATTTTGTTCTCTATTAAGCACATTCTCCCACAATGACCAAATGTTCTCTTGCCTCATACATTCTCTTAGCATCATTTCCCTCAAAGGATAGAGAGCAATACTGAGGAGGAAACTGCAGCTGGGTGAGCAAGGAGCCAAATGCTTCTTGTGCTGCTTCTTGCTTCTTGTGCTGCTTTTCACAAACCTGGCGACATGCATTTTCTCCTCTGCTGTGCTGCCCCACTGATTTTATCTTTAGTGGCTGGCCATGCTTGGGAGCAATGGCTCTGTGAGAATAGTGCTACTGCCATACTGGTTTTGCGGGGAACTTCTTTGAGACAGGCAGCCATGCTTGTGTACGTTCCTTTGCTGATGGGGCTTGAGGCCAAGACTGTGGTGCAACGCATAAAAGAATGTGATCCAGGAAACTGCAGTGCTCATGAACATTTTGTGTGGTCTTAGGCAAGTCACTATTTACAGAAGTATTACTAGCTTTCTAAATGTAAACAAACAAACAAACCATTAAATAGAACACCAACATTTCCTCAAAAGCCAGTAAAGGATGGCTTGAGGCATCCCTCATCTTGGCTTCCTCCTTCAGTTACAACAAGCGCCCTCAGAGAGCTGCTACCTCATTTGAAAGAGGTAGCCGGTGGTCTTCTAAAGTCAGCATCAAGTCTCAGGAACTAAAGCCCCCAACAGATGTGCATTACTGGTAATCTGTTTTGCTAAAAATCAACAGAGCACTGGCCTGGGAAGACATAAGATCCTCACATCGGAAAATTGTTGGGGAGCTATATTTTTAAGGGCAATAAAAAAAATTAACATTCTGACATGTGTAATGCAAGTCAGTGTGATGCCCTTGCATGTAAAGAGGTTTTTAATATGGAAAATACCAGTATAAACTGAAAATGCAGTCCTATCTAATATGTTTGAAAAAGATAAGAGAGCCCAGTATGTATTCTGTCTGTAACCTATAATTCCATCTATATAAAGCCATGTGTGGTCAGGTCTTGGATAACGAAGATACACAGGCAAAAAATTATCCAGAAGCATCCTAACCATGTAGTTCCTTATTCTCTGTGCTTTTGAGGTTTTGCAACTCTCTATCACAATGCCCATTTCTTGTTAAGTAATATGTTTACTTACAGAAGAGGTTTCATGAGACTGAAAAAACCTAGCCAAAGTGCTTGATGCTGTCTATAATAAAAGTTCAGCCTTGTCTCCACGTGCACCAAAATAAGACTATAAGGTTCTGCTGGTTCAGATTAATGGTCTATCTCATCTAGCATCCTGTTTTACAGTGGCAGCTTCAAGCATCTGGGAAGCCTACAAGCAAGCATGAAGGCAACAGCTACTCCATGTTGTTTGCCTCTTCCTTCAGTCATTAGTATTAACAACTGCATTACCTCTGAACAAAGAGCCTATATTTACAAGTCATGGTGAATAACCACTGATAGATCTATTATCCCACGAAGCATCTAATGGCAGCAAATTCCTGAGGTTATTTATGCACTGTATGAATAAGCACTTTCTTTGGTCTGTCCTGATCTTACTGTGAAAAGCTGAGTTCTAGTACAATGTTCTAGTACTGAGTTCAGCAAAGAAGAATCTCTCTCTATCTCCTTTCTCCATACTATAAATCTCTATAAACCTCTGTCATGGGTGTAGGACGGGGGGGTGGGCGGTTCGCCCCGGGTGTCATCCCTGGGGGGGGGGGGGTGACAAAATCCCGGCTGGGCGTGAGCTCTGAAATGTCAGGACTTTGCAGATAACTTGTGACTCTTTGCGGCATTGACAGTACCCCAGCCTAAATATATGTATGTCTTTTCCAGAGGGTTAATGACAGGCTGATGGCTGAATCTTAAGCTACTGTACATTGCATTTACCATCTCTGTGCAATGGAAGGGACATTGCTGGACAGTAATAGTAATATCTGAAAGTACCTGCAATGAAATATAAAGAGTTTGTCTACACCAACTAATTTTCATTGCCTTTGTATTTGCAGATATTAAGTAGCTTGTCCCATTACCCACACATCTCATGATCCTTGATAGCTGGCACTTCTACTTATAGTGTCTCTGCAGGATAGTAACTCACCAGATACTAACTGCAGAAAGTTTGGGGCCTGGCTTCTCTTGCTTAAAAGGACAGAATTCTGTATTATCCATTAGCATGAGCCACCAAGAACATTGCAAAAGGTGGAGAAGAGCTTGTGTCATGCAGTAATAAAGAGGGTGGGGTGACAAAACCCCAGCTGGGCGTGAGCGCGGCCACACTAATCGCACCCCCCGGCATGATCGCCCCACCCCCGGGCGGATCACCCCCCCCCCGGGTGCACGGCACCACTCTGGGTGCCCCAAGTGACTAGCTCCACCGCTGGTCACAGGCACTCCCTTGTGCCCTTCGCAAGGAGCCCCTTGCCCCATCCCTTGTATTCTTCTGCTGAGGTGCTCAGAAGAGCTTGCATGCCTTGCACAGTCACAAAGAGCAGTGGAGGAGCAGCTGACCAAGTAAACAGATGGGCTGAGGCCAACCTGGTCAACCCCTGGGTACGTCCCTGGACACAGGGATGGATAATCTTTTTTCAGCCCAGGAGTCACCCCATTTCATGGCCAATGTGCCAGCAACCAAAGGCCACTGATGGGAGAGTAAGAGGCAACGGAGGGCATAGCAACGGACGCAGTTCTTCCCTTTGTACAGTAGGCTACATTCCAGTAATAGAAAAATCACATGTCTCTACATCATTCAATCTGCCATCCACACAAACAAGCGACGTTGTCACAAGACACATGCCAGCCAGGCAAAAACAGTCAAGTGCAGAGCCAAAGTCAGTAAGAGACACTATTTAGGGGTAGAGTACCAGGGACTAGTAAATGAGATCTGGAGGGCAACATTTTGCTCCTGGGCCTGATGTTTCTAACCCTGGCACTAGTATGTCTCCTTTGCTGCCAATTTTCTCTGAACTAAAAAGCATTAGTGTTTGGTCTTTTACTGTTTTTGAAACCCAGAGCTGCTGATATGAGGTGGGAGGAGAGACTTCATAATGAGGAGAAGGCGATATCTGACAATAGGGTGCCACATCTGTAGTCAAATTATACCATCTATCAGGTTTGAACTCTGTAACATCATTTCTGCTGCGTAAGTACTACTGTGCTAGAAGTTGATGGAGGGTAGAGTGGGGGAAAGGAATTACTTCAGTCCTGTCTGGAGTTTTGAGACTATAATTCTTTCCAACAGACAGTGCAAAAGAGACTTTCCCATGATTAGCAGACTTCCCCATCATCCCTGATCACATGGTATATGTATCAATGGTGGGGAGTCAAATGTTGGATGCAAGTCAAAACTGAACATATCAGGGGAAAGGGTAAAACTGTATGGAAAAGCATTCAGATATTTGGCATTTGACAGAATCCAGCTGCAAATAAATGTCATGGTACTGTGGATTACGTAACTTGAATTTAAAAGCAGATTCCTCCATATATTTAACCAAATTTGCAATTGTCAGCATGTGTGATGCTCAGGCCTGGCTGAAGACATCTTGCAGCCTGGAATGAAAGTAATTTCAGGCACAGAAACTGAGTGGACTCACAATGGAACAACATCTTCTGCTGTACCTGAGGGTAGATTAGGAGTAGAGATGGATTTGGGGAGAGCAACCGGTTCAGTCGCACTGGGTGCAGAGTCTCAGTGGCACCACAGGGGGCTCTGCAACTATTATGTAGAATGGAAGGTGAGGGGTCGGGCGGGGGCACCAAATTTTGGTATTGCACAGGGCTAAAATTTGAGACCCCAAGTTACAACACTGTTAGAAAGCTAGCTTCGGGAGCTGTTGCAGCCCCAACCTGAGGCAGCTGCCATATTGCTTAATGACAGTGAACTTTGGAAACATGTTTCTTAAATGCAAACAAGAGCACCACAAATCACATAATCCATAAATGGAATCATGTTTAATGCAACACTGAAGTCGCACAAAGTACTACAGTGGTACCTCAGCTTAAGAACTTAATTCGTTCTGGAGATCCGTTCTTAACCTGAAACTGTTCTTAACCTGAGGTACCACTTTAGCTAATGGGGCCTCCCACTGCCGCCGCGCCACCATTGCACGATTTCTGTTCTCATCCTGAAGCAAAGTTCTTAACCCGAGGTACTATTTCTGGGTTAGTGGAGTCTGTAACCTGAAGCGTCTGTAACCTCAAGCATTTGTAACCCGAGGTACCACTGTATTTTGATCACATGCCTACATTAAAAAACAAACAAACACCTGAGCATTTCATTGCTTTTTGGAAAGACTACACTATAAAATACTAAGCAGGTGACAGCTTATTAAAAATAGCACATCACACAGCATATTAATAGCTTGCCTCTTAACACCAGTTAACTGTCAGTAACTGAACAAATATGACTGCAAACTTGATTACATTTACAACTCATGGACTGATTTGCATTAACTGGTGTGGAATTTACTTGTACAAAATCCCCCATACTAAAATCAAGAGATGCTTCAGGGAATTGACATACATAGATACCCCAGGTAATTTCCTATGGAATGACTGCTTTTTAGTTTAGGCTTGTATCATCCCATTCATTATGTAACACAACTTCTTCTTTTTTAAGTCGGGGAGTCCTGAAAACCCCACAAAACAGACGATACAGAATGCAGCACCATGGCCCTTTCAAAACATTTTCCATTTTTTGTCATAGAAACCCACGAGATGCTTTAGGTTCTTTAGTCAGACCATGATATACAAAACCTATCTACCCCACAAAACCTCACTTTTCACCAAAACCTGATACTCGTTTCTAGGTAAACAAAACATTGGCTAAATGTCAAGTAGACGTCACAGTTCTTCCCTTTTTAGTGTGGCAGGTTCTGTTTTGAGTTTGCTTTCTTGTCTAGCTAATTAGATTTTATTTGTGGATGTGTGCCCTTGCTTGCCCTAGGTGTCCTCTTACTGCTAAAGGAAGGTCACACTCTCATTCCTATTTTATATTTGAATGAGAACACGCCCCCATGTATTTTGGGGGACTCAGCATTTAGAAAATGGGGGGAGATTGTCCAGAGTTTTTGAGCTTTTTTTGAGGGGGGAATCACTTACGCAACAAAGAAACCACCAAACGGCTGTCCGTTCACCGCCAGCTACTGCCTATCGCCTGCCCAAATGCCGCTGCAACACCCAATCAAAAAAAGGCCTTGACGCAGTAAAAAAAAACCTCGTCTTATACCCGGAAAAGTACGATACCTTGCTGCCATCATGATATGAAGTCTGGACCTTGGTTTCAAGAACCGCTTGTGCTGAGATTATGATATCTGCAACAACGCTAAGCATCCACACCACCATAGCCCATCAGGCTAAAATATAAACGCCTTCATCTTACGGTAGATATCATATCTAGCAATTTTAACTTTCCCCTCTGCTTTTCAGAGTTTCTTTTTTTTGGGGGGGGGGGGAACTGATGAAGTAAGGTTTGGTCTATGAAAGCCATGATCTGTCGGTTTCTTTTTTAAATGCCGTTAACACTCTTGGGGGGGGGGGGGGAACGAAGCATGAAAAACATGAGGTGAATAGATGCTGTCACTTCCCATACTGTTTTTTTTTAGGTATACTTCAGCCATAGGGAGGGGAAATGCCATCAACTCCTTAAAAGGGTAGTCTGACCTAATCACTCGTAAGAACAACACGCAAAGGGGAAACAGTTGCATTTGAAATGTGTTGCAAGTGCAAGCACCACACAGAGGACTTAACAGAGGACTTAAACTACTGATAAAGTGAGTAGAGGGAATACTATGTTCTGTTCTTTTCAAAACAAGGCATTTAAACTGCTGTGGGAGTCAAATTTTCTGATGTGACTATGAAGCAGGCACTTCTTTAGACAGGAGAGAGAAGCAATTTGTGGAGAATATTTATGATACAGCAATGTTCATAGAAGCATGCAGCAGGACAAATTGGCAATTAAACTTAAGGGAATATGCAGGGATGAAGAATAAGAAATCAAGAAGAGAGACTTTTTACAATGGAAGGGGAAAAATTTATTGATTATTTCAGGACATGTTGTAAACAAATTTAAACATTAGTGGGATGGACATAAACACGTGCAGTAAGAGATAACTAAGGGGGGGGATAAAGGAAAATTTATAAATATATTTGAATTGGATATGCAGCAACAAAAAGATATGAAAGTAATAACTGCAGAAGGGAGGGGAGGGAAGGTAAGGGGAAGGTAAATTAGATTTGTAAAGAATTTGCTTTTCTGGCTAAAATGTTTCTGTAAGTTGAAAAATAAGAAGCATGTAGTAGGACTGTAGTTTAATTTCAATTGCAACATTGTTAATGTTTCTAATATAGGTATTGGGGTGGGAGTTAGAACCGGAAATTAAGGCTTATATTAAAAGAGTACTAGAAAAAAAACTGATTCAGTACAAGTTTTTAAAGAATAAAGGATAGGTACTTATAGGATATGAAGTAATATTAAGCTGTTATTTAAAAACTAGTTTAATCACTATTCATGTTTAAATAATGTGATAATGACTTTACAGTTCCCTTTTTAAAATGATTTTTTTCTTTAAAACTTTTTATTTTTAGGATGCATTAAAATGTCTTCCCACTTCCTGGGGGAAATTGTTCTAAAGTAGTCCAGCCCTATGCATGTTTTACAATATCTGGTGCTTTTTAGTTTAGAAAAAAAGGCAATCAAGAAGGGACATACAGAGGTGTGAAAAATACTACACAGTGTGGTGAAAGTAGGTAGAGAGACTTTTTCCTTGTTCTCTTCTAATACTAGAACTCAGAGTCACCCAATGAAGCTGGAAATTTCAGGAGACACAAAAAGAAGTGTTTCTTCACACAGCACATGAGAAAACAGAAATTTGCTGATGTGTTGTGATGGGCACCACACAATGACTTTAGAAGGGGCTTAGACGATTTCGTGGAAGATACGACTAGCCTATTCATGATGGTGGGGTGCTATCTCAAGTAAAGGAAATGGTATACCTGGGGTATACCTGTAAATACCAGTTGCAGGTGAACATAAATGGAGAAAGTGCTGTTGGACGCGTGTCCTGCTTTTGGGCTTCCTATAAACATCTGCTTGGCCACTATGAGAAAAGGATGTCAAACAAGATTGGCTTTGTTCTGATCACAGAGGGGTGCGCATGGCACTGTGATCTAAACCACTGAGCCTCTTGGGCTTGCCGACCAGAAGGTTGGCGGTTCGAATCTGCACAACAGCGTGAGCTCCCACCATTGCTCTGTCCCAGCTTCGGCCAACCTAGTAGTTTGAAAGCATGCCAGCGCGAGTAGATAAATAGCTGCGGCTGGGAAGGTAAACGGCGTTTCTGTGCGCTCTGGCACTCGTCATGGTGTCCCGTTGCACCAGAAGCAGTTTAGTCATGCTGGCTACGCGAGCCTGGAAAGTTGTTTGTGGACAAACGCCAGCTCCCTCGGCCTGAAAAGCGAGATGAGCACCGCAACTCTATAGTCGCCTTTGACTGGACTTAATATAATAATAATAATAATTTATTATTTATACCCTGCCTATTTGGCTGAGTTTCCCCAGCCACTCTGGGCAGTTCCCAATCAAGCGTTAAAAACAATAGAGCATTAAATATTAAAAACTTCCCTAAACAGGGCTGCCTTCAGATGTCTTTTAAAGATAGGATAGCTGCTTATTTCCTTCACATCTGGTGGGAGGGTGTTCCATCGGGTGGGTGCCACTACAGAGAAGGCCCTCTGTCTGGTTCCCTGTAGCCTCACTTCTTGCAATGAGGGAACCACCAGAAGGTCCTCTGTGCTGGACCTCAGTGTCCGGGCTGAACGATGGGGGCAGAGACGCTCCTTCAGGTATACAGGAACAAGGCCGTTTAGAGCTTTAAAGGTCAGCACCAACACTTTGAATTGTGCTCGGAAACGTACTGGGAGCCAATGCAGATCTCTCAGGACCGGTGTTGTGTGGTCCCGGCGGCCACTCCCAGTCTCGGGCCTCTTAAGCTGTTATGGTGAGTGCAGGCCCTGCCCCCTAGGCCCAATGGAGTTGGCTGGAGAGGGAGCGGTCTTCCTAGCACTCACAAGAGCAGCAACAGCAACTTAACCATCCAGAGGTCCTTCACCTTTTTTTTTAGCTACCTGTTCTGATCAGCATGGCTCCTCTTTTGTTCTTAACCCCCACTGATTAGATTTACTCCCAAGGAGGTATGCATAGGATTGTCCCCACATGACCCAAACCTGACCACATTTATATGAACACTGTGTCCACTGGAGCTTACTTCCAAGTAAGCACTGACGGGGGCTTCACTCCTCGGATAATATCCAATGCTGCCTGCCCACTCATGCAATGGAAGCTAATGGCGCAACAGGATCCCTCGTTTCTCTTAGAATTGTAGAGTTGGAAGGGACCTTGAGCATCATCTAGTCCAACCCCCTGCAATGCAGGAATCTCAACATGTGGTTCCCCTGTGTGTCACCCAACCCTCTGGAGCAGATTTTTGGCATACACAGTGGACTATAGGGGGAAGGGAAGGAAAGAGAAGCCCTGCTATGTGTGTGAACACTCACACAACATTGGATCTCACTCCATACACAACATTGGATCTCACTCCATACACAACATTGGATCTCACTCCATACACAACATTGGATCTCACTCCATACACAACATTGGATCTCACACCATACACAACATTGGATCTCACTCCATACACAACATTGAATCTCACTCCATACACAACATTGGATCTCACTCCATACACAACATTGGATCTCACTCCATACACAACATTGGATCTCACTCCAAGTGGTGTATGAATAGGTTTCACAATGTTTTGTCTTGATATTTTGACAGGCTTTCTGCTTTATGAACTAGATAAATTTACAAAGCTGATTTTTTATCTATCACAATTTTTCCCCAGACACAAAAATCTGGAAAAGGACATTTGATTAATGTATTGAGTTTGAACAGAATATGGAACGGAACCGGTATACTTAAGCATAAAAACATACAAAAATGTTACAAAATCTTCTTTATTTTGCAGTTGTGAGGTCTGATTAGACATTGTGTGTGTGCAACAACCCTTAAAGGAGGCTAGAATTGCACCAATCAGCCACAGAGTGAGAAGAGGGATAGAGGGGGACTTTTCACAGTTTAGTCAAGCGCATACTGTACTTTGTCCTGTTCAAATAACCCAGCCTGTTTGTGGAGTTCTCACTGTCCAATACATCTTCCATACACAACTATAACCATGCAGAAATTATTGAAATGGAGGAGCATTTCAGCCCACCAATTCCCACAGCCCATCAAAACAGATAATGAGGATTCCAGCTTCCCTTAAAGAGCTGTGCAAATGCTTTGCTGGCTGTGAGATAGGGGCATTACATCTATAGCTCCTATTTCATGCATTTCTGTCTAGGGATACAAATACAGACACTAGCTTCTCAGCACATAAAGCCCCTGGTTAGTTCAGGGCACTGCTATATAAGCACAACAAATTCAAAAACACTTGAAGCAAACTGCTGCTAACATTGCAACTACTGGAAACCCCAAAATTAGGAATCACATATAAATAATATTGTGAAATACACAGAAATTGGGAGGAGCAGCTCTATCTATTCATGTCTTCTATTAAAAGCTCCCTTGCACTTGAAACAAAAAATCATTATGAGTTGTGCCAGCAAAGTCTCTTCCTTCCCCTTTTCTGCATCTGTTGTCTCCAACCAGCCCTCCTAAGCTAGGTTAGTGTTTGTACTTGCACAAAACATAATTCTCAATAAACACACTATGGACTGAGCTTTAAGTTGCTGCTGCTGCAGATATACTACAAATGGAAGAATATACCCTCATCATCCAAGACAGCTAGTGAGGTGCAGAAATAATGTTACTACAAACTGAACTAATATCCTGTTTTTATTAACTGTGCCACAAGACAGCTTTGTAAGACAGTCGTGAAGCAATCTGTGTGGCTGAGGGTTGCTAACTATACAACACACTGGACCGAACAGAGTGAAACTCCATGTAAGTTTGGGAGCTGAAAGCCACACAACCACTTCTGCTGCCGCAACCAACCATTGTAAGCTTTCTAACCACTGTGGAGTGTAGATGAATGAGCCTAGACTTCATTTCTCCCCCCCCCCCCCATACAACCATAGCCATGCAGGGTGGAAAAATTGTTGGACTAGTGAAAAGGTTTATGAAGTAGTATGTACGTGCAAAGTTTTATTTGGTAAATAAGGAGTTACTGTGCTGAAAGTAAGAGGTGGGTTTGTGCACCGGGTCGGGGGGAGGGTTCTTAATGGGCGTGCAATCCTAAAATAATATCACAAACTTATTTCCCCCTTCGACACACCATGAAACAAAGGGTGTGCATGTGTGTGAAGAAGTGAGTCTGAGCATGTTGGAGGTGTTTGGGGAGAGGATAGAACCTCTTTAAACAATGCAAAGGCTCAATTCACATGAAAGAAGTTCACACACAAAATACTGTACTCGTTTTTGGCAAAGTAAATCTTCAGGACCTACTGCTAGAGAGCTGTAGTCAAAGCTTTGACTGCTTTTGTTTTTTTAAAAAAATAAATGAATAAATATATTATTGGCTGCTTCCCTGGCCTTTGAGCTCCCACCTCTGTTTGCTTACCACTTTCCCTTTAACAGCACACAATTGCTTCCGTTCTTAAGACTGACGTGAGGATTACAGACAGAAGTTAGTCAGGTAGTTAGTTACCAGAGAGAGCAGGCCACTGGGACAGGTGGGCTTTGGAATTTCCATTCCCAGGGAGACTGCATGGGCAATATTGCACAGGGTGAAAAAAAATAGCCACATCAGAAGATTTGACAGTGTATTTTGCATCATTGCAAGGATTAAGTATTTCTGACCTGGTCTGCCAACGATCCTTTAGGACAGAAAGTTCGTTCTGTCATACTGTTCCAAGTCTAGTGTCATGGTGTCAGTTTCAGAAAGCAGGTTTCTCCATTTATTAATACTGCCAGTGAGCAGTTAGGTTAATCCCGAAGAAATCAGAGGCATGGCTTTTGGCCCTTCCTTTCCAAGTTATTAAGTTGATTTCAAACTTCCGATCTTCTATAGACTGCTGTTTTGAAATCCAAACTTAAAGAGTTGGAATTATATTTTTTAAAAGAAGAAGAAATAATTTAACTACTAATTTAACTACTTGGTTTTACACAAGGCTAACCTATTGACCACTTGCAATGAAAAATATGATTGCCTATATTAAACACAACACACACCCCTGCCCCTTCTGTTTTTCTAGGTCTCCTAAACTTCCTGGATATATCAGCTATGGCAACAGCCTGGGCCACCGCTGCCTCAACAGCCCATCAGACTAATAATTCAACTTGCGACCTATATGAGCACAGCGATACGGCACATATCCTGTTGCCCATGTTCTACAGTGTTATTTTCTTAATCGGAATGCTTGGAAACGCACTTGCTTTGGCTGTAATCGTTAAGAACAGAAAGAAGATGAATTCTACTACTATTTACTCAACGAATCTTGTTGTATCAGACATTCTTTTCACTACGGCGTTGCCTGGAAGAATAGCATACTATGCACTGGGCTTTCACTGGCCACTTGGAGAAGCACTCTGCAGGCTCTCAGCACTTGTCTTTTACATCAACATTTATGCCGCTGTGAACTTCATGACATGCCTGAGCATTGACAGGTTTGTCGCCGTGGTTCATCCTTTACGCACAAAGATCAGAAGAGTTAAATGTGCCACGTACATCTGTTGCTTTGTGTGGTTTCTTGTACTTGCCCAAACCATTCCATTGCTTTTACAACAAATGTCATACGAGGAAGGAGAAAGAATAACATGCATGGAATACCCAAACTTTGAACGAATTGCAAATCTCCCTTGGATACTTCTTGGAGCCTGCCTTCTGGGATATGCATTCCCCCTTGGGATTATATTAGTCTGTTACTCTAAAATTAGTTGCAAACTCTGCCATATTGCAAGAGAAAACCCACTAGCTGAAAAGTCCGGAACCAACAAGAAGGCTTTTAATACAATTATTTTTATCATCGTTGTCTTTGTCATCTGTCTTACTCCGTATCATGTTGCCATTATTGTATACATGATTAAGAAGATTGTACTTAAAGATATCATTCCATGCAGCAGTCGGCAAATCTTCCAAAAGACCCTCCATTACACTGTTTTCCTGATGAATTTAAACTGCTGCTTGGATCCTTTTATCTATTTCTTTGCATGTAGAGGATACAAAAGAACAATCATGAAAATATTGAGACGTCAAGGAAGCATATCACTATCGAGCGCTGTCAAAACAGCTCCTGAGGAAAGCTCTCGTGATATAGGAGACACACAGCTGTCTCCCCTTTCAACATCTCTAAATGGAAAAAGGTGAACACAAATTAACATTTGAAACGTGCTTCCAGAGTTTCTATTTCAGAAAACATTGGTAATAGTAAAAACCATGAACTATTTCTTTTTTAAAAGGAGCTAATATTTTAATTCTTCCAGGAGTGGCGTGGATTGGAGTGGTGATGTAGCCCATGTAGCCACAAGAAAGAGAAAAACTGGCATTGTATTTGCTTTTAAAATTTGTTTTCATGTCTTTGTTTGTCCATGTTGCTTTATCATGGGGTGCAGTTATGTATATTTCTATTTCTGAATCTCAGGAGCCCAGGCAGGAGAGTGATTTAGGACTTAGACAGAGAAGCAAGCTAAAATTAAACTGAATGTTTAACTCCGGTTCATTCACCCTTAACACCTATGACTGGTACAAGGGATATACCTGGAAGGAAGCATGTAATCATCTTTGCTTTTTCATAGGTAACGAACTATATAAAATCATCGTTTATATATAAAAGCCTCCTGTCACAAGAAGGGGGTGATTTGCCTAATCTACCAGTGTGACTTTCCAATCTACCATGTGGCTCACACAATACATCTCCAAGAATATGCAGTATGCTGGCAAACAGTAGAGTATGAAGCTACCACAGCTGGGCAGATGGTAAGCAACCAAGATAGGGAGGAGGTCAGAAGCAGGGTGCGGCTAAGAATGGCACTTCTTTCGGTAGGAAGCCAGTCACTGATTTAAGCAAAAAAACACCCTGTCTCTTAGCTTCTAAAAAACAAAGAAGAAAATAGCACGTTGTACAAGAGGAAGGAGGGAGGGGTTGCTATCCACCATCAGCAACATCTGCATCCTAAAAACCCTTTGTTGCAATTCTTCTGGTTTACTTTTCATACTGTTTTGTTTTCCATTAGTGAGTTCTTTTGCATCCTGATCCTGGGACTTTTTGTTTGTGTTCTTGTACCTACGTGCTTTCCTTTCTCAGAATCAGGGGGTCGTTGGATCACGTTTGGCTTGTTTTTTTAAAATCCCAAGCATACATATAGGCAGCTGTGTTTTGGCAGAAACCAATAACCTCGCTCGGTCCCTGCTCCTGCCAACCTAGCAGTTCGAAAGCACGTCAAAGTGCAAGTAGATAAATAGGTACCGCTCCGGCGAGAAGGTAAACAGTATTTCCATGCGCTGCTCTGGTTCACCAGAAGCGGCTTAGTCATGCTGGCCACATGAACCGGAAGCTGTACGCCTGCTCCCTCGGCCAATAAAGCGAGATGAGCGCCGCAACCCCAGAGTCGGTCACGACTGGACCTAATGGTCAGGGGTCCCTTTACCTTTACTAACCTTGCTTGGATTAAGGGTGAACTATGATAAATTAGTAAGCATGCAAGGGAAGTCATTCATGGAATAAGAGACTGAAGAATGGGTAGATATGTACAAAAACATATATTTTATAAATTCAGCTAAAAAAACCTCTCCAGTAGGAAAAGTAAAGCAGCAGAACAATAGCTTAAAAACTGGCTATTATGAAAGATGTGTCTATAAAATTAGAGATATTGTGGTAAAGGGCAGTACCTAGTTTTATAAGGCAATAACTCTCCCAAGTATGAAACCCAGAAGCAGGAACAGTGATTGGAACTTGAGGTCTGGATGGCACAAGCTACTTGTAGTATTTTTAGAGACATATCAAGTGAAAATTAGGTGGTATGTTTCATTGTGGGAGTTCTGATACCTCCTGATGTTATAAATAGTTGTGGACTGGTACCTAAAAGCAGTTGCTCTGTAGTAACACAAGCAGTGAACACGTGGCGCATGACAGCTGCCCGTGCAGGTGCGGAACCGTGGCAGAGCTCAAGCTACCAAAAGAACAGGAGTTAACACCACTACCAGTTCTTATGCAATGTCCTTCCTTCCATTTAAGGATCAATAGATTTTAAAACATCAGAAATGAGTTAGGAACATTCCCATGTGAGCCTAGTACTAGGTAGCATTGAGTGACAGATGAAAAACAGTCTGATTTTTAGACGTTTAAGGGTCGTATTTTTTCCTTCTAAAAATCACGTGTTTGACATGTTAATTGGTTTGAGACTCATGGCAATCAGCGACTTCGTTATTTGTCTGAAGAAGAAATGTAACACAATATCTATTCTTTAGGAACGTATACAAATATAGTCAAAGCAAATTAAAACCATCTACTTGCAATTTCCAACCTATGTTCATTTCACTTATTTATATTCCTGCTATTTTCCTGGACGCTTTATTTTTAGTCTAAGAGCAAGAAAAGCTGGGTCTACAAAAAGGTACCAATGCCACATATGCCTATTATAAGCATTGTTGTAATAGCAAACTTGAAGTCAAGCCGAAAAAAACTAAGAGTTTTGCACGATAAAGGCTTAAAGAACTGGCTCATATTAACTCAACGCCCTTTAATGTAAAGCTAGTGAGGAATGGTGCCCTCACATTGGGCTGAGATGGAGCGGTTAGCCTGGAGCCACTTTCTGGTGGGCCTCCTTGCAGCTGCCTGCCTAGGACCTTCTCGCTTTCCTGTCTCACCCACTAGCCATACCATAGCCTTTTGGTTGGACCAACTCCTTGCATGCCGAACAAAGGTGGTCATGAGATGGAGAAACTGGGGGGAAAAGGAGGTGGGAAATAACGTCTTCCCTCAATGCCAGAAGTTTTGCCACCACGAACCCAATACAAAATGTATTAAACCAGGGATGGCCCTTGCGATGCTGTTGGACTGCAACTCCCATCATCCCTGACCATCTTTCCATGCTTGCTGGGGATTAAGAGAGTTAGAGTCTAACAGCATCTGGTGGGCCACTGGTGCCCCATCTGTACATTAAACAATACATAATAGGTAAAGGTAAAGGTACCCCTGCCCATACGGGCCAGTCGTGTCCGACTCTAGGGTTGTGCGCCCATCTCACTTAAGAGGCCGGGGGCCAGCGCTGTCCGAAGACACTTCCGGGTCATGTGGCCAGCGTGCCAAGCTGCATCTGGCGAGCCAGCGCAGCACACGGAAACACCGTTTACCTTCCCGCTGGTAAGCGGTCCCTATTTATCTACTTGCACCCGGGGGTGCTTTCGAACTGCTAGGTTGGCAGGCGCTGGGACTGAACGACTGGAGCGCACCCTGCCACGGGGATTCGAACCACCGAACATGCGATCGGCAAGTCCTAGGCGCTGAGGTTTTACCCACAGCGCCACCCGTGTCCCAAACAATACATAATAGTCAACCTAAAAAACTTGTACACACATACACACACATGCACACAGAGCAGAGAGTATATAATATTCCAAAAAAAACCCCCAAAAAACAAACCTGGATGATAACACAGTTCTATTACTTCTGTATTACTGTTGATGGTGAGACAGTGTCTTGACTGAAGCCATTACAGTGGTACCTCGGGTTGCATACGCTTCAGGTTACAGATGCTTCAGGTTACAGACTCCACTAACCCAGAAATAGTACCTCGGGTTAAGAACTCTGCTTCAGGATGAGAACAGAAATCAGGCTCCGGCGAGGTGGCGGCAGCAGGAGGCCCCATTAGCTAAAGTGGTGCTTCAGGTTAAGAACAGTTTCAAGTTAAGAACGGACTTCCGGAACGAATTAAGTACTTAACCCAAGGTACCACTGTACTGAGTTGAGATTTGGACCATCAATTGTATCCCACCCTCTTTATCACTACACGACACAAGCTCTTCTCCACCTTTTGCAATGTTCTTGGTGGCTCATGCTAAAGGATAATACAGAATTCTGTCCTTTTAAGCAAGAGAAACCAGGCACCAAACTTTCTGCAGTTAGTATCTGGTGAGTTACTAACTTTCCTGCTGAGACACTATAAGTAGAAGTGCCAGCTATCAAGGATCATGAGATGTGTGGGTAATGGGACAAGCTACTTAAGTATCTGCAAATACAAAGGGCATGAAAATTAGTTGGTGCAGACAAACTCTTTATATTTCATTGCAGGTACTTTCAGATATTACTATTACTGTCCAGCAATGTCCCTTCCATTGCACAGAGATGGTAAATGCAATGTACAGTGGCTTAAGATTCAGCCATCAGCCTGTCATTAACCCTCTGGAAAAGACATACGTATATTTAGGCTGGGATACTGTCAATGCCGCAAAGAGTCACAAGTTATCTGCAAAGTCCGGACATTTCAGAGCAGTATCTCATGATCTCCCATTGCGGCTTCATCCTTGGCAATGAAGAGGAAGGAAGTCTGGTGACTTAAGTCTGGCCAAAGGTACTCTTCCCTTTATAAATGTGGCCTCAGAAGGCAAAAAGATATTGACAGTATTTTCAAATGTGATTAATGAGCAAACGCTGCAGGGAAGCTGGTAATTAGCAATGGTAATTATCAGTGTTGTCACTAGTTAATCCTTTGAATTGTAGAAAAATTCATGTATGGAATCTGAATATATCTGGCTATGACGAAGAAGGTAGTACCCAGACATAGAGCTAACACACTCACTGAAATCAATGGAGGTTAATTATGACTGACTAAGCGAGATGAGCGCCGCAACCCCAGAGTCGGCCACGACTGGACCTAATGGTCAGGGGGTCCCTTTACCTTTATAAAATCTGATTGATTTCATTGGGTGTACCTGAATCTTTAGGTGCTGCAGATATCTTCTTAGAAGAGGGATCTTTTATACTGGAGGGAATACCTGTTCTAAGTGTGCCCTTGCCACATGCAGCTTTTATTTGTATAAAAATAAAGCATTTTTTAAAGAAATCTGCCATCTAGTTGAAAATGTCATAGCCCTAGTAATTACTGGTATGTTATCCCCTGAATCAAGTTCTCTCATACAGGAGATGAGAAACCAGCACAGGAACACCATCTCTCGCGCTTGTCTTCTAAAAAAACTATGGTTCTCATATCTTCCATGACCAGACATGATATTAGTGTCTGCAGCAAAAGAGCCAATTGTGCTACTGTTGGTCCCTGACACTGACAATGGCAGAGATAGTGGCAGAATTCCATACAGGCCCCTTGTACTGCATCCTACAGGTCTTTTCAGTCTTTTTCTGAGCCCTAAAGAACAATGAGTAAACACATATTAGTTCTAGCTTTAGCTGTGTTATACATAACACTACATTTGGGATTTATAAAAGTGAGTAGGCAGAACTCACATATTGTGAAATACAATTTCACAATCTAGTCTGTGACCTCAATGGAACCTATTGTTTAGTTTGACTTTTTTTCTAAGTATCAAAAACATTTTGAGACATGGAATCGTGTTTAGGAAGAAAGGAAAAAATGCAAGTCCCCACTTTTTGGAGTCAACCTATTATCTTGAAATACATTTAAGAATAACCTGCAGTACAAACTCCAATCCACACAGCACACTTTTGGAAAAGTTATTTGTATATATATTTCCCACTCAGATAAAAACAAACCAATGTTTCAATTGCAAAGCTGATGAAATTTCTATACCTTCCTCTAAGCAAACTTTTTGAGAAAATGAATAGATTAAGGTCAACGCACATCTGTATGCGCTTATACAAGTTACCAAGGCAGAGACACAACATGTGGTTTTTGTTTTGAAATGCTTTCTCAGAATAGCCCGAAAACTTCCTCCCAAGAATCTTTCGCAACATGATATCCATCAGTAACAAACAAGAAAAGGAAGCGAAGGTACTGCTGGCAAGACACCTTTCTCATTTGATTTGCCACCTCATTATACCTTGCTGCTTCTAACCGCATTAAGCACTTTTTGTGTGGTGACAATATTGACTGGAAGTGAAATTGAGGTTTTTTCAAGGTGCTGAACCAATCCTGCCATGCAGCTACTTGCTGCAATTGCCAAATTTTGTGCACACGTTTTCATTTTGAAAAGCATTTCTCCCAAGACAATGGCAAGAAAACACATCACCAAGTATGAAACGAAATTTTTAAAAGAAAATGAAGTCAAAGCTTTTCTAAGACAAAAAACCTCTCTTATTTCCGTGAGTAGTTGTCATGGTTTTATGACTACAACAAAGTCAAGAAAGCCATTCTCTGCACAAAGAAAAGGGGAAATAATCATAATTTTACTACAAAAAAATAGGCAGGACTCACACAAGTGCCTTTCAAAAGAGTCTTGCAGTTAAGAGGAAGTTTGCCCTTATCTTCCTTGATGTTGCTGCTTGGAGTGGAAAAACAAACAAACGTAAGTGGGCTTGCTCAGAAGCTGGGGCTCTGGCAATTGCCCTAGGATGCAAGGTGATCTTATTGGTTTTATTCATTTATTTAATAAAATGTATACACTGCTTGATTGTAAAAACAACAACACACCACAAAGAAGTTTACAAACGGATAAAACAAATCAATAAAAAAATGCAACAATAGTTTAAAACATGCAAAAAGTTGAAATACTAATGATGCACACATGCCCTCTTCAAATCTGCTCACTGGAACGGGGCCTGTATCAATGCTATGTTGGATGGCACTAGCAAAAGTGTTTTACTCATTATGGCAAAGAGAAGACTAGACACTGTGAAGCAGCCTTGGGAGATAATAAACTGTCACATACTGGTCTGTTTCTCTCCAAACAAACCACAAACGGAAGGCAAGGTCCGTTCCAGTATGCTGCTCATTCACTGTAAGTCATAAACCATAAGCTGCCGTGACATGTGAACCAGTCCACAAAATCCAGGGTTCAAATAGTATTTGAACCTGGGTTCCCATGTCTAAGCTCCAAGTTTTGTCTAGCTGATGAAAAATCACTTTCTTGAAGCCCTACCATATCAGAGTAAGGCATCAAGGTACTTTTGCAAGATATTGCATCATCTATGTAGACATTTGCGAGGGTGGTGGAAAGAAAAGAACTTGTGATTTTTAAAAAGAAAAGACTTTTGTAAGCCTACAGCTAGGAGTAGTTTTATAAATAGTTTCATGGATATCAACAGTTTCAACAGCTATGCCAAAGTCACACAACAGTTTGCAACCCATAAAGTCGAATGCAGGTCAACAGCTGTGTAGACAGTCAACCAAGTGGTTGATAAAGTTTTGGGGTGTGTTGTCAGCAGTATGCTGATGACACACAGCTCTATTCTCCTTTACATCTGCAGGCGTAGCTGTGGATGTGCTGGACCGGTGTATTGCCTCGGTAATGGACTGGATGAGAGCCAATAAACTGAAGCTCAATCCAGATAAGACAGAGGCACTGTTAGTGGATGGTTTCCTAGACCAGATGGATGGGAGACTGCCTGCACTTGAGGGATTGACAATCCTTCTTAAGAAGCAGGTACGTATCTTTGAGGCGCTCCTGGATCCACTGCTGTTGCTTGAGGCCCAGGTGGTGCTGTGTGCCTTCTGCCAGCTTCAACTCATGGCCCAGCTACGCCCCTATCTGGACAAGGGTAGCCTAACTTCCGTGGCCTATGCTTTGGTCACCTCTAGGTGGATTATTGCAATGCGTCATACATGGGGCTGCCTCTGAAGATGGTTCAGAAACTTCAGCTGCTGCAAAATTTGATGGCCAGGTTGCTCACTGGACCAAGACGGTTTGAGCATATAACATCAATCCTGGCCCAACTACACTGTGTGCCAATTAGTTTCCAAGCCCAATTCAAAGTGCTGGTGCTGACCTTTGCAGTTTTACATGGTTGAAGACCTCAATACTTTAAGGACTGCCTCTTCCCACACAAACTGACCTGGACCCCGTGCTTGTCATTTGAGGCCCTTCTCTATGTCCCACCCCCACCCCCAAGAGGTTTGGAGGGTGACAAAACGAGAAGCAGATTTTTCTGTGATGGTTCCCCGTCTGTGGAGTCCTCTCTCCAGAGAGGCTTGCCTGGCAACTACATGTCTTCTGGCACCAGGCGAAAAATTTCCACTTTACTCAGGCCTTTGGCCATTAAATAATCTATGGCCTGTTCAATGTTGGGAGGGGGGGCTGTTATTATGATAATTTTAAAAATTATGCTGTGTATTATTATGCTCTCTATATTTTTTAAATTATGCTGCGTACATTATGTTCCTAATGTTGTGCACCGCCCTGGGATATTTGGCTAAAGGGTGATAGATAAATCAAATAAATAAATCTCCTATATTTACTATCTGTGCAAGGCTGCAAAAACAAAGAGGATTTTCAAGGATCTGATATACCACAATATTCAGGGGTATAGGCTGGATCTGGTTTTGTGGGTCACAAGTTGTGCGGGCTATGTAAAAACAAGTTAGTCCCTAGTCCCTGTACAACTTATGGCTGAACAAGCCAAACACAAGCCACCAGCTATTTCTTTGGCATGCCAGGAGGTTGACACTCACACATGACCATGGCAGTTTTTACAATCCTAAGCATGCAGCAAAAACCAGTATGTTAATGAAGTTTGTGGGCTGCATTTCGCTTGATGGATCACATATTGTAAGGTCTGATCTCTTATGTCAGAGTTAAGACAGTCACATATGCCACCAGCAAGTCAAACTACTGTATTCCATGACTGCTCTGTAGCAATAATAGATACTGAACAGTAGAGGGCAAGACAGTTACATCAATAACTCTAGCCTTTTGAAGGCAAGGCGAATAAATACAACTAAGATAAAGCATGGGCATACAGAACGATATTTAAGGAAATAGACTAAATACAATGGAATGAATCATTTGGAGTGTTGCTAATATCCAAAGATAACAACAGCACATCAATGCCATCTCTCTCACAAAGATGGCCTAGCGTTCTATATAGAATCAGCAATTTCACATGGAATTATTAGGGAACTTGCCACATCCACCATAAATACTTTCAGTCTCAAACCAATACTAAGCATTGCCCAAGCACTAAGAATGATGCAGCTTCTTGATTTCTTAATTTTAAGAAAAGCCCCCAAGGTCTCTTGGCTTTGTAAGTACCGATTGTCATCTTTCTGAATTCTCAGCAGCCTAAAAAAGTATGCATTTGTGTCACACTGGAGCCAAAGTCCAAACCTCTACACTAGTGCTTAGTGCTTGAGGAGATGTATTTGGGCTTTGTGTTGTTTTCCCCTCAATTATTACTTCCTCGTCCTTTGAAAGTTCCAGAAACCTGAAGTCTGTTGTGAATATGTGTGGACGTGTACAGTGGTACCTTGGGTTAAGAACTTAATTCGTTCTGAAGGTCTGTTCTTAACTTGAAACTGTTCTCAACCTGAGGTACCACTTTAGCTAATGGGGCCTCCCTCTGCCGCCACGATGCCACCGTGCGATTTCTGTTCTCATCCTGAGGTAAAGTTCTTAACCCAAGGTACTATTTCTGGGTTAGTGGAGTTTGTAACCTGAAGCGTCTGTAACCTGAGTGTCAGGGGCAAGAGGGGAAAAGGCGGATGGATTACAGAGAGCCCCCAAAGATCGTGGGAAGCAGCACTTCCTCAGCGGAGGAAGGAAGCCATGCCTCTAGTGGGGAAGAGCTGCAGGGCTCGGAGGATGCAAGGCGATGCCAGGACACCTTGCCTGAGCAAAGCGGGGAGGAGGGAGGTCCCCCGTTACCCAAGCCTTCCTTGCGCAGTAGGCTTTTGCGCAAAGAGGGGAGGCGCAGACTGGGGGTCAAGAAACTACTCTGCTGGGGAAGATTTGAGGACTGCCCACTCTCTTCTGCCAGTGAATGAGCAAGACATGGAATAGAGGCGCTCTGCATTCTAAAGGTTTTTTTTTAGCACCAATAAGAAAGCTTTAGAACAGACTAGTGAGGCATCTTGCCTGATTGCTCTCGAGCAACCACCTTAACACTGAGGTACCACTGTACTCATGTATTTATTCACCTATGCATGTAAACATTTTTTTTAAAAGGCTATCTTGGAACAATGCCATAATGAACCTTTACCAAAAACAATTTTCTCTCCTCTCCTTCTCACCCACTCTCCAGCAGCCACCACCTAAGGGAGGAGGCCGGCAGCGGCAGCCATGGAGAGACCATGGAGAGGCAACAGGATGTTCTGTCGCAGTCGCCACCGCCATGGCAGCTGCTCAAGACAAGCACTGGCCTTTCCTTCTTCCCGAGATCAGCACTGGCGGTGCTGGGGGGGGGGGGGACTGAGACATTCCGGGATCATATCAGAAGCCGGTTTGGCTTTTGTAATTCCGGGACTGTCCCTGGAAAATAGGGACATTTGAGGGTATGCCACACGAGTGCTTGCATGAAAATTCTAAGTGAGCCCAAAGCACAGGAAAGCCGAGTACAAAAAGTTCATATACCAATTTATCTGCAGGATTTCTAAAATCTGCCTGCTCTTACTTGCTACTCCCCCCCCCCACTCCATAATCTCTGGTAATAACCTCAATTTCCTGAGCAGCTACAGCCTGGTTCCCAATGGAGTACTGCTTATAAAGCAAATAAGGTAAAGGTAAACAGACCCCTGACCATTAGGTCCAGTCGTGACTGACTCTGGGGTTGCGGCGCTCATCTCGCTTTATTGGCCGAGAGAGCTGGCTACAGCTTCCAGGTCATGTGGCCAGCATGACTAAGCCGCTTCTGGCGAACCAGAGCAGTGCACGGAAACGCCGTTTACCTTCCCACCGGAGAGGTACCTATTTATCTACTTGCACTTTGAGGTGCTTTTGAACTGCTAGGTTGGCAGGAGCAGGGACAGAGCAATGGGAGCTCACCCCATTGTGGGGATTTGAACCGCCAACCTTCTGATCGGCAAGTCCTAGGCTCTGTGGTTTAACCCACAGTGCCACCCACGTCCCTATAAAGCAAATGAGGCATCAGTCACCAGCAAGCTGAAAAGTGTACATCGTTCTGCAGACAAACTGCTAATAGGTGGTAGAATGCGCCTGAAACAGGGCTGTAGCTCAGTATTTTACATGGAGAAGGTTGGAGGTGTAATTCCTGGTGTCTCCAGGTAGGACTCAGGAGACTGCTGCCAAAAATCTGGAGAGCTGCTGCCATTCAGTGTCAACCATGCTAAGCTAGATAAGCCAATAGCCTAGCAGTCAACGGTTTCCAACCTTTTTGAGTCCAAGGCTCCCCTGACCAAGTACATTCTTTCTGCGGCACCCCTGGCCATCGCTCAAGACAGATTTCTAATGACAACTAGGGCATTTCGGGAAATGTCGTTTCACGATGCTGGGAAAACAGCAACTTATTTTACAGTAATTTACAACTGGGAGTGATTGTGTCAACCTCCCATTTCATACCACTGTTCTATAGCGGAACTAGGGCTTTGAAAGAGTGGCTGGGGAAGTCCAGCCAGATGGGCGGGGTATAAATAATAATAATAATAATAATAATAATAATAATTATTATTATTATTATTATTATTATTATTATTATTATTATTATTATTACAATAGGATTTTCTTCTTTCTCTGCTGGAAAATTCCCCAGAATACACAGGACCACATCAGGTTCCATCCGTCTCTGAGGGTGGGACATCTGAATGCCATTAATAATTCTCCCTCATTTTCTCTCAACCAACGCTGTGCAGCATTCTCTTAACTTCTTTCATATACAGTCATACCTTGGGTTACAAACGCTTCAGGTTGTGTTTTTTTGGATTATGGACCGCCGAAACCCAGAAGTACCGGAACGGGTTACTTCCGGGTTTCAGCGGTCACACATGCGCAGAAGCACTAACTCAATCTTTGCGCATGCACAGAAGCGCTGAATCGCAATACGCGCATGCACAGATCTGCTGCTGCAGGTTGCGAACATGCATCCCGCATGGATCACGTTCACAACCCGAGTGTCCACTGTATATGTGCCATGCATTTCACTGTACAGTGGTACCTCGGGTTACATACGCTTCAGGTTACAGATTCCGCTAACCGAGAAATAGTACCTCGGGTTAAGAACTTTGCTTCAGGATGAGAACAGAAATCGTGCTCCGGTGGCGTGGCGGCAGCAGGAAGCCCCATTAGCTAAAGTGGTGCATCAGGTTAAGAACAGTTTCAGGTTAAGAACGGACCTCAGGAACAAATTAAGTATTTAACCCGAGGTACCACTGTATTGTATTAGGTCAACTGACAGCAAATCTTCATGAGGAGTTTAATGTTGCTATTATGTGATGAAATGTAGTCCTCAATCCTGTTAGTTACAACTTTCATAGTAATCACCAGTAGGAGAATTAGTTTTCATTAGGATTTACTAGGAATGAAAGGGAAGTGCTAAAAACCTAACCTCTGCATTCACAACGTGCTTTCGATTTTGAAAAGAAGGGTTACAAATGACACGCACAAGGGGATTTCCACAGGAGCACAGAGTTAAAGCATAATGATTCATCAGAAACTCCCTGCCCTATGAAAATAAATAAAATATATGCTTATAATATACAGCCATTACAACAATAAATGTGAACATGTTTATTTCTTTACAGTACTTCAGCCATATGAATGCTTTATGTTTATGCCATGATTTGATTTAATTTTTAAGGGTAGGAAAGCAGAAAAACCACACTCTAGCAGACAGGAGGAAATATTTGGTCAGCTGAGATATGTAACAAGAACAAAACGTGCCTTGTTTATACACCTATATACAATATTTTTTATTGGAAAAAATCTATATAACCAATCAGGGAACTAGTTGCATTATTTCATTTCCTGACTGTAAATGAGGGCTTCTATTTTAGTAAACGGAAGTTATTTCAAAGACAAGAGCTCCAAATCTTTTGCAGATCAGAGAGTACAAAGAAGGCATCTCTAAAAGAAGAGCAAAGTGCAAACAGGTAGGAAATGTGATTAATTGTCCATCTCCGTTTGTGCTATCAACCGTTTTAAAATATCTACATATACAAATATACAGGTTCTAAAGCAGCAAAATAAAATTGAATGCCACCACTGTTTAAAGCTTTTAACATTAATACTTCAGTATTGTAATGTAAGTGATTTTTAACTTTCTGAACTACATGCAATTTTTCAAAATCCCTGCAGTTTTTTATCAACCACAATGAAAGACTGACAACATAAAGACCATCTCTATAACAAAGGGAGAACTGTTCCCACATTTCTGAAATAATGAATACGCTATACATACAATATCCTCAGTTAATTTAAATTCAGAGGCATTGAGAAATACAAAGAATTGCTGAAAAATTGAGTTTTTCCTGTAGAATTAAGCAAACAAAAGGATAAACCAAAGCAGACTCAGGATATATATATGCCATATTTATGATCCAAAGACTTACTTTAGGCACACCTAAGGCACTGCACACACTCTGTCGGGTTTCTACTTTCTTATCGTTGGACAGATTTCCATGTAATGCTGCAATCTCCTTTGAAAGTCAACTCAGCTCCAAACATTACCAGCCACATTTCACAGGGGCAAGCTACTTAAAAAAAAAAAAAAGCCTCGCACCCTCTGTTGCAAGGTTCTTTAGATCCAAACCCATGTTGTGTTGTGTTATGTTGTATTATAACAGAATTGTTACTAAAAGTACTTATACCAGCCTAATTTTAAACTGCTAAACATTAATGTTGTGACCATTTTCACATTATCTTTAAGGTTAGGTTTATAAATAAGCAAATTAAAATAAGCTGCTGGGAAAGAGGTTTTTTGATGCACCTGATTATTCAGTTACAGCAGCTAAATGTTTTTACCACCAAACATAGCAAATGGGTCCAAATTCTGAGATCCTCTATGCCCAAAATACAATTCTAAATGTGCAGCCCTTCCGGGTTTTTTTTTTTTTAAAAAGTCACTTGCCTGGTAGCCCTCGTAAACAAGATCTGCCTGAGGAGAAATCCATTTTTTTGTGTCGTTCAGTCAACCAGTGTGCCTCAAACTTCCCCGTGTATCTCCGATCAAGTAGATCACTAAAAATATTAAATTTGCCCAACAGCTGCCCTTTCCAGACTTCTTCCTTACATTTTCTCGACTTCATGCACCAAAATGGTGACAAATGGACCAGCCAAGAATAAACCTTGGCTACAATTCTGCTGGTAAACCACAAACTTGGGTTTCGATGATACTCAAAGCCAAACCTCAGCTTGGCTCAGTGTGGGATGGGAACAAAAAGAACCAAGGAAGAGCAAAGCAGCTGGGAGCACTTTTCTGGGAGCCCACACAGTCACACGGCCCAGTAAACCATGGTTTGGCTTACTGTGCGTTGCGAATCTGGCCAGACTGTGCTATATGATCTATCTAAAATTCCAGAGGTATGGTACACATACAAAGGTAAAGTACTGAGAGATCAGCAGTAGTTCATGGCTGGCAAAGTCTTCTCTAACTAAAGTGAACAGGTTTAGCCATAGTTCAGTGGCAGAGCACATCCTCTGGGTGCCAAATTCCTTCAGCGTTCCACGTTCAATTCCTGGCATCTCCAGGTAGGGCTGGGAGACACTCCTCTCTGAATCCCTAGAGGGCCATTGCCACTTGGTATAGATGCTACTGAGCATGATGTGCCAATGGTCTGACTCCCATGGATGGGGAACCTGTGGCTCTCTAGATGTTAATGGGCAACCAATGGTCAGGGATGGAAACTGTAGTCCAACAATGCCTTGAGGGCCACAGTTTAGCCACTCCTTCGTTAAATTTAAGTTTTATATTGAAAAACAAGGATGTGGTCTCCTCCAACATGAAAGCAATGTTTCTGAGGTTGGAAGCCAGTGTTGCTTTCTAACTACATCTGGGCTAAGCAATCAGCTCTGAGCATGTACTTGTAACATGCTGTGGTAACAAATATATTCCAAATTTCATCGAAGCAAACTAGTTTGTTTTTTAGTTAGGCATGTTTTTTCTTTCATTTCTAACACAGTATTTAAGCCTTTCTTCCTACTCATATAAATAACTAGATGTCGAAATCTTTTATCATTTCCCAGCTTGCTTTTCTCACAAATTTGCAACACCATTGTGAAAATGTTCATTCAGAAGTTCATCGGTGTTCAATAGGGCTCATTTCAAGCTAAGCGCATAGAAGACTCCAACCCTAAATTGCCAAAACCACTTCTGTTGTTTAGTCTACACTAAGGCTCATAGGCTAAAGGGAACTAGAAAACCTTAACACACAGCTGCAAACTTTAGTTTGCTTTCATTTCCAAGGTTCTATTGATCTAGGAAACCTAAATAATCCAGTGGACAATGGCAAGATAAATTGGTTATCACGTGTCCTAGTCTACACATGCCACCGATTACAGATGCACAAGAGGAACATGTGTTTGGGTCTTTAACCAAGGATTTTGGTGTATTAGGATAACTAGGTCTCTTGGTGATGGGTCTTAGGGATGAAATATTAGTCATGTAAGGGGGAAAGGGGCTGTGGATCAAGTGGTTCTCTGGAACTTGGGGAAAACAATGTCCTTCAAGGGCCCTTGAGCCTTGCATGTTATGAGGCTTGGGGTGAAGACTTGGGGGAGGAACACGAGGCTGTGGATTCTCTTGGAACCCTGACTAAAATCAAGTACAAATTATAAAGATGGAGGGGGGGAGGAGCAGAACCTGACTATATTCCTGAAGAACCAAGCACAGTTTTTCCATCTGGATCCCCTCTTAAGGGTTTGGTCATATGAAAGAGGGATTTTCCTAGACTGAAGAATGGGAAGGGTATCTAAAGCAGTCATGAGTAGGTAGTCTGTGGGGTGAGGATTATGTTACCCTAAATTGGGTGATGGTCTCTAACCTTGATGGGTACTGATGTGTTTACCAGTTCCTGGCATAATGCTTCACGCATGGTGCTTTTCCTAGGCAGGCCTCTAAAACCCATCAAGAGGTGTTCTGTAATGGTTTGATCGCTGTAGGAACCAGGCTGGGAGGAAGACACTTGCATATTCCGGAGGTCTCACACACTTCTTTGCATAACAAGTGAGAGTCATTCCGGTTGCTAAAGAATGATTTTATCCTGGTTCTCTTAGCCAAAGCTAAGTTTAGTTTCTCAAACAGAAATTGAGATTTCTAAAGTCATGGTGCGAATGAACCATGGGGACCTCAGTAACAAATTTGGATCTAGAATCCATGTTAGATATGATGTGTTAACGCTAATTAGCTACTTTCCCTGCTTTCTGATCTAAGTTGAGGATCCCATCCAAACTGTACTAAACAAAGAATACAGCAGCTTCTTGACAGTATTATGTGGTCTCCATGTCAGCTACATGTGGTGGCTTAAGCCAAAGGCACTGCAACAGCCTCATGTATGTGATGCTAAGCTAGCTGACTGGTGGTCTAAATTCCATTATAGCAGGTTTGTAAATAATCAATTGCTCATTCACCTGTGATGAGTAAGAATCTCCTCCAGCGTACTAGGCAGGAAGCTTAACAAAATGTCACCTTTTAAAGGGTAGCACAAGTTACTTTCATAGGTGGGGGGAGGGTAGGAACGTTAGTAAAAGCTGAGTAGGTTGGTAACTTGCAGACGTATTTGCAAGACTGCGTTGCAGCAAGCTACTACAAAATATCTAGTGGTTAGGACTGCATTGCCATAACTAGCTTTGTGGTAGCTAAAGGCTCCTTAAGAGACTAGGCTGCGTCATGCAATTATGTCCCCAACCCATCTTGTCTCGCTGTCCTATGTAATGCTTTTGCATACAGCAGCTGTGCTTCATTTGGATTTTCTGGAACCACAGATTTCAATGCTAACAATGATCAGCCGCTGCAGTAGTAGCAAAGACTGCAATCTTTGCGAGAAATGAGCAAGTGTCAAAACCAGTGGCACTTGTGCACATGAAAAAACACACACAGCAGAGGCAGATCAAAAGCACAGCTGCTCAGAAGACGAAGCGAGACCATTTCTCATTCAGCCACAAAAACAGGGAGGGTGTGGGGAGCTGCAAAACAACAGGCGCTGGCAACCCACCCAAGAGACTGAAAGAAAGTAAAAAGACTCTCTTCTACCATGTTCAGAACTTCCTCTTTCAAATTATCTGCTGCCAAAAGACTGCAGAGTTTTTCAATCTACTTCCCTCTACTTTCACCACATCTTCTTATTTCAGATATGAGCATACTGAAGGAGGAGGGAGATATGGTCGTTCTTTGACATGAGTAACGATGCATAAATACGTTGTTCGGACTTTGCCACTTGCAGCAAATAAAATGAGTTTGCATTAACACATTGCGTATGAGAAAATCCACTGAATATTGAGGAAATATTTTTGTCTGTTGCTAATTCTGCAATATTGTTGTTGTTGTTGTTGTTGTTGTTGTTTAGTCGTTTAGTCGTGTCCGACTCTTCGTGACCCCATGGACCAGAGAACGCCAGGCACCTCTGTCCTCCACTGCCTCCCGCAGTTTGGTCAAACTCATGCTGGATACGTCTGCAATATTAGTAAATACCAAACAATTGCTCTTGCACAACAACCTACTCTTTATGGCAACAACAACACATTAAATAATTTGTGAAATGCTCAGCATTTCTCTGTAACGAGGGTGGGGGATCATGGACTATTGATGAACCCTTAGCCAGTTTCTAGTGAACCACCTGTTGGTGCCTGGAATTTCTGCAAATAATAATAATAATAATAATAATAATAATAATAATAATAATAATAATAATAATGCTAAACTAGGCTAGCCCTGGTCTGATTCAAGTCAATGCATTCTTAAGTTCTTAATCAAGAAAGAATGCTTAGACTCACCACAGGACTCACTATGTCAGAGCCAGTACAGAAACCATGAAAATGCATTCCTGCTTTGTAGATTCCAGCTTGCACTGGGAGATTCTAGTAAGATTCAAGCAGAGTCTACAAAACTGAAGTTAGTCCACCCTTCCTCTAGTCCCCTTTCTCAGCAAAATTTATCAGCAGGGGGCCAGTCCACTGTCCCTCAGACCTTGTGGGGGGCCGGACTGTATTTTTTTTTGGGGGGGGGGGGAAGGGGGAAATGAACAAATTCCTATGCCCCACATATAACCCAGAGATGCATTTTAAATAAAAGCACACATTCTACTCATGTAAAAACATGCTGAATCTTGGACCATCCACAGGCCACATTTAGAGGGCAACTGGGCCGGATTCGGCCCCCAGGCCTTAGTTGCCTACCCATGCTCTATCTACAATATAGTTATTATAAAGATGCTTCTCTAAAAAACTTGTTTGTGTGTTTTTTCTAAACAATATTCATTGGCATGATTTGCACATCACTTTAAACCATAGTTTAAACTATGGTTTAAATGTGGACACACAGCTGATGCACATGGCTAAAACTGCAGATGCTTCACTCCTCTCCCACTCCTGTTGCACTACCAGGAATGAAGTCGTGATGTGCCTTTTTCAGTATGTTCTGGTCTCACTGATCTCTAGGTAAAAGCCAAACCCCGAAGAAAATTATGTGTATACATAAAATGCACAAAAGGATGGTTAGATAAATAATTGTTCTCCACTGGGCTCCCTTGTAGAGGCTCAACATAGTACGTTCATGTTTATTTTTTTCAAAGATATATATATTTAGTTCTCTAAATCACCTTTATAAAAAAACGAATGAGCTACCTTCTGATATAAAATTATGTGCTAATTCTTCAGGCTAACAATCATGACTTTCTGCACAAACCTTGCACAGATCACGGAGGGGAGAAAATGACATTTTAATTTTTTTTCAATAAAAGCAGTTAACCTAGAGTTGCTGAATGGCGGTAGAAACTTACTACAGACCATGTTTCTTCTCTCAAGCTTTCTACATTTCAGGGGGATGGACTCGATGACCCTTGGGATCCCTTCCAACCCTACAATTCTATGAAGAACTGCTTTGCTGTGGCTGATTTCTCTGCCCCGCTCCACCCACCTGCCCATTTTGCATTAGCATCAGCGTTTTACAGAATTTCAGGGGGTCATTTGTAACTTATAAAGATCTCATGGGTCTATAAACTAAGCTAGCACATCAGAGGTTATGTTCAGCCAAAGTTTAACATGCAGCGTTTTAAGAGAAACCACTTTCTCCCCAGTGAAATGCAAGCATGGGACTGTCCGGTTCCAAATGCATCTTCCCCATTGCAAACTAACCTGACTGATTGTGCGACTTAATTTATCATTGATCCATTTTGTTTTTAGGTATCATGTTGTAAGTTGTGAATAACTACAATCAAAATCTAATTGCAATGTCTGGAAGCGACCATCCTGAAGAGTACAGAATTTCATCGCTTGTCTTCTACAGCTTTATTTTCGCAATTGGCTTATTTGTTAACGTCACGGCTCTCTGGGTTTTCAGCTGTACCACCAAGAAGAGAACAACGATAACTATATACATGATGAACGTTGCGTTGCTTGACTTGCTTTTTATATTTTCCTTGCCTTTTCGGATGCTTTACTATGGCAAACGGTCTTGGATCTTTGGAGATGTCTTCTGCCAGGTTCTTAGTGCGTTTACAATTTTTTACCCCAGCATCGCTCTATGGCTGCTAGCTTTTATAAGCGTGGATAGATATCTGGCTGTTGTGCAGCCCAAACATGCTAAGGGACTCAAGAACACAACCAAAGCTCTGACAGCCTGCATAGGCCTTTGGATAACGACTCTAGCAACATCTTCTCCACTGTTGTTCTTAGATTCTGATCCAGACAGAACGTCAAACTTCACCACTTGCATTAAGATGATGGATATTATCTACCTACAGGAAGTCAATGTATTAAATTTTTCTCGACTGATTCTTTTCTTCCTGATCCCTCTGTTTATCATGATTGGTTGTTACCTAGTCATCATTCACAGTCTCGTTCGTGGAAGAACTTCCAAGCTGAAACCAAAGGCTAAAGAGAGGTCCATCAGAATTATTGTGACTCTGATCATCCAAGTGCTTGTGTGTTTTGTGCCTTTTCATATTTGTTTTGCATTTCTGATGCTCCAGCATGGACCTGTGAGTTACAACCCATGGGGAGCGTTTACCACCTTTCTCATGAATCTCAGCACATGTCTAGACGTAATTTTGTACTATCTTGTTTCTAAACAATTTCAGGCCCGAGTGATCAGTGTCATGCTTTATCGTAATTATCTTCGAAGCGTACGAAGGAAAAGTATACGATCTGGAAGCATGAGGTCATTAAGTAATATCAACAGTGAGATGATATAAAAAACTGTCAATAAATATTTGAATAGTATTCAACAGAGCACAAGAAAGCATAGCAAAACTTAAGAACAAATGGAAAATGTCAAAGAAGAAGGAAATAGCTATTATTCCTCTCTCAAATGGTTTCCACTCTGAACAAAGAGGTTAGCCTATTTTGACATGCATTGAGACTCCTGCTTATTTAATAAATTCACTTTTATACCTGTCCCCTTATAATTTTATTATCTTTGCTGCTTGAGTGTAAAGATTATGTTACCTTTCTGGAATTACAAAATTTGAAACTTGGTTGAAAACTGTATTATTTCAGTGTTTATAGGATTGCCACACACATGCAAGAGGGGGGAGGCGTGGAAAGGGGGAAACTGTAGAATTCCTTATTTTGAAATAAAAGCCTGTAGAATTCTGTATTTCGAAATCATGTTTTTACCTGCAATAAACATTTAAGTAATAACAACTGATACTGCCTAATCTGTTATTTGCGCCTGCCAAAATAAGAGCAAGCTGCAAAGACTTCCACACAAGCAAACAAGCATGGAAGCCACCACTGTGCCCCTGGCTGTAACAAAGTTTGTAATGGTAAAGGTAAAGGGACCCCTGACCATTAGGTCCAATCATGGCTGACTCTGGGGTTGCGGTGCTCATCTTGCTTTATTTGCCGAGGGAGCCGGCGTACAGCTTCCGGGTAATGTGGCCAGCATGACTAAGCCACTTCTGGCAAACCAGAGCAGTGCACGGAAATGCTGTTTACCTTCCCGCCAAAGCGGTACCTATTTATCTACTTGCACTTTGAGGTGTTTTGAACTGCTAGATTCACAGGAGCAGGGACCGAGCAACGGGAGCTCACCCCGTCATGGGGATTCGAACCGCCAACCTTCCGATCGGCAAGTCCTCGGCTCTGTGGTTTAACCCACAGCGCCACCCGTGTTCCATTAGTTTGTAATGCTGAAGGCTTAATTCTTGCAATGCATTGAGAAGAACCTTAAACAGCTCAGGACTACAACAATTCAAGGTCCATCTCTCCCCATAGGAATCAACTTGGAACTGTGATCAATAGCTGAGGCCCTTCTGTGTGTGCCTCCTTCATGATAGGTCCAGAGGGTGGAAACATGAGAACGGGCCTTTTCTGCAGTGGCTCCCCATTTGTGGAATGCTCTCCCCAGGGAGGCTCGCCTGGTGCCTTCATTATACACCTTTAGGTTCCTGGTGAAAACATTCCTTTCCAACCATGCCTTTGGCTGATTCACATTCTATGTCTTTATAGATGTGTTTGTTTAAATTGTTTTGATTTTGTTTTCACTGTGTGTTTTATTTTGTATTTGCATACTGTGAACTGCCCTGAGATCTTCGGATGAAGGGTGGTATACAAATTTATTTAACAACAACCACCTTGGACAAAAAGCATTTTGTTTCTGCAGTGGTTCTGATATGGACAGGGTGCAACCCTCCCAAACGAAAACAAAAATAGTCCAGCCTGTCAAATTGAAGGGCCTTTTGCTAATTATAAAAATAACAACAAAGTATAGTAACATGATAATATCTGAATTTAAAATACAAATCTTTATGGCAAACCTGAAAGGAACTTTTAAGTACCATAACAAATCTTTGAGGCTTTCTATTGCTTTCTGTTAGTGCAATGTAATAGCCTTTACTTCCAAATCTGGTATAAGTAATATCAGTTTATCATCAATAAGGAAGATTTTGCTGCTAAAAGTAAAGGTACCTCTGACCGTTAGGTCCAGTCGCGGACGACTCTGGGATTGCGGCGCTCATCTTGCTCTATAGGCCGAGGGAGCCAGCGTTAGTCTGCAGACAGCTTCCGGGTCATGTGGCCAGCATGACTAAGCTGCTTCTGGAGAACCAGAGCAGCGCATGGAAACGCCATTTACCTTCCCGCCAGAGAGCTACCTATTTATCTACTTGCACTTTGACGTGCTTTTGAACTGCTAGGTTGGCAGGAGCAGGGACCGAGCAATGGGAGCTCACCCCGTTGCAGGAATTTGAACTGCCGATCTTCTGATTGGCAAGCCCTAGGCTCTGTGGTTTAGGCCACAGCACCACCCGCATCCCAGATTTTGCTGCTACTACTACACAAAACATGTCAGTGCTCTCTTTGAACCTACTGCACTTTACAGCTCATTGGCAAAAAAAATTACAAGGGTTCTGCTGTTTTACATTCCTGATGCAGCACTTATCAACCCTCCCAACCCCCCAAGTTGTGGCCTTCTGAGAAATAGAAATAGAAAATTCAGTATACAGTCAAACCTTGGAACTCGAATGGCTCTGTTCTCGAACGTTTTGCTCCTGAACGCCGAAAACCCGGAAGTAAGTGCTCCGGTTTTCAAATGTTCCTCAGAAGTCGAACGGCTTCCGGGGCACATATTTCATTCCCCCCCCCCACTGACTTTGCAGCCAGCCCAGTGATCCTCAGTTTTTGAACATTTTGGAAGCTGAACAGTCTTCCAGAACGGATTACGTTCGAAAACTGAGGTTTCACTGTACTTAATATGTATAGTTTATACTCCCAGCTGGTTTTGAATTGAATAAAAGTACAGTGGTACCCCAGGTTAAGAACTTAATTTGTTCTGTAGGTGTGTTCTTAATCTGAAACTGTTCTTAACCTGAGGTACCACTTTAGCTAATGGGACCTCCCACTGCCGCCGCACCGCCCTGGAGTACGATTTCTGTTCTCATCCTGAAGCAAAGTTCTTAACCCGAGGTAATATTTCTGGGTTAGTGGAGTCTGTAACCTGAAGCATCTGTAACCTGAAGCGTCTGTAACCCGAAATACCACTGTACTTACAAACTAACACAAAATAAGGCACATGCTATCAATTTTATATGTCTAAAGTCACACACACATACACACAAATAAAGAAAGACATCTTTTCAAGAAACTTTGAATGGACTTTTTGATGAAATTTGATTTCCATTTCAAAAGTGTCCATGTTCATGAAAGCAATTCCTCTTTTTCATATATGTTAGCAGCCATTATCCAACACCTGCTGCCGCCTAGGCTTCCTTCTCTCTCTTCTCCCCCAACTCAAAATAATTTATTCAATGACCCCAATTTATTCAGTGCAGGATCTCAGCCAATTGGGTGCTGTATAATAAAAGTTATGGCAACAAAGTGACATATAGCCAATAAAATTTGGCTATGCGAGGGTATCACTGAGGGTAAACGAAGCATTCCCACTGCTTCACTCTTAATAGCAAGAGGAAAGCAAACACCCCCCCAGTGCCCAGGTGACCAAGCTAACACTTCATATCTTCATATCTTACAATAATATTTTCCCCTCAAAACAATTTCAGTTGTAAGTAGCAAAGTTTATTGCTCATTGGCCAATCAGGCCTCATGTGTACATACAAACATACATACTAGTATATATAGCTCATGATCAAGAAAGGAACATCAGAACAAGTATCTGTGATGGTGGGCTAGTTATAAACTTTCCCTCACAAAATAGTAATACAAAATAGTAATACATATAATCTTAACACGTTTTAGTTTTGTGTAGGTATGCATGATCAGTTAGTAGAGTGTGGATCAGGATGCTGAAAAGTAACGAATAAAAGAAATGCACTTCCTTATAAGACTTAAAACTGTACTAACTACATCCCTTACACCATATTTAAGGTACCCCTTAAGCAAACCCCTTAACAAGTTGCGGTACTTACAATCCCGACGGCAAACTATTGATGGTGAGGCCAAAAGAATATTCAACAGCTTCTACAAGGAGAAGATCAAACAATACTGACAGCATCCAGGAGCCCAGCAAAAATGACTGAAAAAGAGGAACACAAATGCTCAGAATCACAAACTTAATACATCTTCCCACAGGCTTGAGATGCACACCGTCTTTAAAAGACTTTTCTAAGGTCTAAAGATGATTTTTAGTTTTCTGGATTTTAGACAGAAGAGAAGAAAGTGGTGAAAAAGAACATAATCCAGAGAGCAAATACCTCAGCTCCCAAATTTGGTCTACCCAAACAAAGTGATACAATTCCCAGCACCCTTAACACGTTTTGCACTAAGTATGCCGACAGGGAGGAAGATATAAAGCCTGAAGATGTAAAAACGTGAGAGGAAACAGAACTGGAACTTACAGAAAATTTTCTGCTGCCATATCTTCTTTCAAATATCCTGAAGTTGTAGATGAGCAAGCTGCTACAGAATGTGTCTTTGAGATCAAGACATACTGTTCTCCCACATACAAGTCTCCAAACCTGAAAGTAGCAGAAAACACATGAATATGCATGAATATGTCCCAAATGCCAATTGCTCTTTTGGTAAGATAATTTAAAAGAACAAGTTGCTTATATGAACACGTTTTCAACCTTCGTCTTATAAACTGCATGTCAACTCAAGTCACACTAGATACAGTTCCAGTGCACGTACCTAACGTAGCTTGCTCTGTACTTTGAGAACCAATGGTCCATAGCACTATAAAGCCATAATACGTACAAGGCCATAAAATGTTAATAGAGAGCAAAAGAAAACCTTCTAGCAAGGACACTGCTATTGCTGGAACAAGTTATTATCCTGGATCCCCTTTAAAGACAAACCACAAAAGGAAATAAATGACTGTGTCCGCACTCTGTACCCACAGGGGTTTGCTACAGATATTTCTATCCATAGAATACTGGTCTTGAAAGATCTTCATTGGCTCCCAGTACGTTTCCGAGCACAATTCAAAGTATTGGTGCTGACCTTTAAAGCCCTAAACGGCCTCGGTCCAGTATACCTGAAGGAGCGTCTCCACCCCCATCGTTCAGCCCGGACACTGAGGTCCAGCTCCGAGGGCCTTCTGGCGGTTCCCTCGCTTTGAGAAGTGAGGTTACAGGGAACTAGGCAGAGGGCCTTCTTGGTAGTGGTGCCTGCCCTGTGGAACGTCCTCCCATCAGATGTCAAGGCAATAAACAACTATTTTACTTTTAAAAGACAACTGAAGGCAGCCCTGTTTAGGGCAGTTTTTAATGTTTGATGCTGTATTGTTTTTAATATTCGGTTGGAAGCCGCCCAGAGTGGCTGGGGAAACCCAGCCAGATGGGCAGGGTATAAATAAAGAATTATTATTATTATTATTATTATTACATCATCATCAACTTTTTTTCTTGTTCCAACAAGATTAAACATCATATACCCATTTCAGATTACGGTCCACATGACACGGTACAGCTGCAAGGCTGTCTCTTGTGGTTCCGCAGGGGGTGGGGATTAGCGTCTTATTTAAAGAGCAAAAATGTCATGCTGGTAGAAAAACACTTCCCTCCACCTGCATAGAGCTCATCTCTCTGCATTCTTCTCCCAAAACATTACTTTCCTTTCTCCAGACTCAGATACTAGGATGCATACTGACAGTGGCCTGGTTGGCATATCATGGAAAGCCAAGCACTGGCTTACTGGGAGCATGCAAATGTAGCTCAACCGAAGTTTGTAGCTAAGAAGGAAAGAGCTTAACCATAATCTTGTGTTCAGATGGCACATTAAGACAAACCTTGGTTTAGCTGTCCTGCCATAATAGGAGAGGAGAAAAGTGTTTGTAATTCCTCTCTGGAAGCAAGCATTTTCATCCTAAACCATGGTTTGGTGTTATGTAAGAATGTGGACGGTAGAAGACTATGCATGCCCACATGTACCAACAGGATTTTCTGGGCTGAATATGCTGTAAATTGCATTCTTCACCCCATTCATTTTAAAAAGGGCAATTTCCATCAAATTTGTATGCATTGTGTGCCATGTGCAAATATGTATCCTCTTTCAAAGGTGTGATGGAGAGCCCCAAAAGAAATCAGGCTCACACACAAGCAAAAAGATGCCCGGCAGGCAGAAGTCTATGGGTGAATTTTCCTATAAATTATTTCTATAGTAGGAAACCTCTCACCTGTTGAATTTCTGCTTGCCACACAGCTGTTAAAAGTACAAGAATCCTCTTTTACTCAGTGACAATCCTAAACCATGCAAAGAATTCAAGTTTCCTGAGCTGTAAACCAATCATCTTAATATAGGTCTTTTGTCAAATTGATTTAGACTGGCAATAATACAGTGAGTGCAAAATCAGGCATGGCATTTCAAATTTAGGGTGTGTGTCAAAAGATATTTTTGATTTATAGTGATCAGGGTTCAGATACTCATGATTGGAGTAATTTTTTAAAAAAGCAAGCAGTGTATTCCAATAACATTTATTGTGGTTACTCAGTTGTTGATCATGCCTCCCAATAATAGCAATGCTATCAGCACAGAACAAACAGCCATCATTTCCCCTCCCTCTCTCTTTCTCTTTGAGCAAAAAGGATCTGAGATTTTGACATTCAAGTGTTCCAGCAGCAACAATCCGCCCCCAATAACTCTCTCTTTTCCCCTCGCGGGTGAGAGAGCAATTAATCACCTCCCACATTGCTGCTGCGGTCAACAGCCCCCATAACTGCGTTTTCATAAAAATATAAATGAGAAGCAGAGATATGCATACATACATGATCAGTATGTATGCACCCACCCAAGTAAGTCAGAGCAACTGGAGTTCTCAGCTGCTGGGCTCTAGTACTTTACCTCCTGTATCACCACAACTCAGTTTTTATAGCAAGCCCGGCAGACTGTGTTCAGTGTTTTGAGGCTGCACTCACTTTGCCTTGATACTAGCCAGTATCCCTACAGGAGGCCAAAGCTTCCTCTGGAATGCATGCTTGAGGGAACACGGGGATTCCCTCCACCCCAGTGACACAATCCCCCAGCAACAAAGCTATTGCTCTGTCTCTAATTTAGTATGACCTTTGGACCTTTAAACTGAGACTTACAGGACTGGATTGACATCACTGAAGGAAGAACAATTATGCGAGAAGGCACTTAACTCATGGATGAATGAAATAGGAAGAAAAAAGCCTTTCCCCCAATGTGGGTCCTCTGTTGCAGCCGCTGCTAACTTCCTACATTTGACATGAGACTTGCTTTCCTATTAGTTATGTTTCCCAAGTGTTGTGTGTTAAGATTCCATTTGGCTTAGAATCCATATCTATCTATCTATCTATCTATCTATCTATCTATCTATCTATCTATCTCCAGGTTGCAGAATTCCTGACCTTTAAAGTTACACATATGAATTCTTACAAATGACTTATGGCTTACCTGAAATTCCTCTTTTACTGCTTGCAGATTGTATGTGAAGAACTTCTGATAATGTTGAAAGAGCAGAGCCAACAGAAGTGAGAGAGTGCTCGGTATTATTAAGAGGCCTTTTGACAGAGGTGCTTTATCTTTAAAACAAAACAAAAATAGATAATAAAATGTTCCAGTTACAATAATATTTCTGAAGAAAGATTAAAGAACAAGAATGCTTCCCAATCCAAATTAAATGATATTAATTCCTGTTACTTATAAGACTGATTTATGATTCAAATGAAACAGAATCACCTTATTTCATCCAAGTTCGGTCCAAGACCGTAATACTCATCTTCAATCTTTTCCCCACTTTGAGTCTGTAGGAATGTGACTCTCTTATGAAAACTTATGTGAACAAACCAACTAAACAGAAACATACGCAGTAATTTTATTTTATTGATTTCTTAGAATCACAGAATCATAGAACTGTAGAGTTGGAAGGGGTCCCAAGGGTGATCTAGTCCAACCCCCTGCAATGCAGGAATCTCAACTAAAGCATCCATGACAGATGGCCACCCAACCTCTGCTTAAAAACTCCCAATGAAGGAGAGTCCACCACCTCCCAAGGAAGCCCGTTCCACTGTCTAACAGCTCGTACTTATTTCATGACCATGCTATTCTTTATTCATATTATAGCATTTGTACAGGCTCTTCGGCCAAAAGGACTACCAGAGCAGCTTAAAGGTAAAGGGACCCCTGACCATTAGGTCCAGTCGTGGCCGACTCTGGGGTTGCGGCGCTCATCTCGCTTTACCGGCCGAGGGAGCTGGCGTACAGCTTCCGGGTCACATGGCCAGCATGACTAAGCCATTTCTGGTGAACCAGAGCAGCACACGGAAATGCCGTTTACCTTTCTGCCAGAGCGGTACCTATTTATCTACTTCCACTTTGACGTGCTTTCGAACTGCTAGGTTGGCAGGAGCAGGGACTGAGCAACGGGAGCTCGCCCCGTCGCAGGGATTTGAACCGCCGACCTTCTGATCGGCAAGTCCTAGGCTCTGTGGTTTAACCCACAGCGCCACCTGTGTCCCTACAAGAGCAGCTTACATACAATCAAATTACATACAATAGAGCATAGCAGATGGTTGTTGGTTTGAGCCCATCCAGGGCAGCATTGCAGGGAGTTGGACTAGATGACCCAACTCTACAATTCTGTGATTCTAATCAAAACAAGAGGCGTCCCTGTCTGCAGGCTTACAATCACATCAGGGAAGAGGCGACAGGGAGAAGGGGAAAAGCAGATGCAGGCGCCAATTCCTTAATTCTTTTGACCAGCTAGAACAGAGACGGTTCAGGAATAGGAGGTGCCTGATGGGGCTTGTCTTCAGCAGAGCTGATGGAATAAGCCTTGTTTCTCACGTGTTCCCGAGGCAGTCAACTGTTGAATCAGATGATGGGTGAGGGAGAGGAGACCCAACGGAGCTCTAGCATGTTATGCTATGCGTGCTTATACTACTTTTTGAAGATTTTACCAATAGGCTCTTACTTCACTCTGTATACTTTATGTGTTGAAACATATCCCAAGATCTGCTGGCTGTGGGGCAGGCAATATGAAGTACCCAAGATCTGCTGGCTGTGGGGCAGGCAATATGAAGTACCCAAGATCTGCTGGCTGTGGGGCAAGCAATATGAAGTAGCAGGCTGCCACCACCAAGTGTGTTAATGCACACCCATTTACCTACATGTGCATTAGATCCAGGATTGCCAATGTGGTACCCGTGGGAACAGCAGTGCGCTTCCTTGAGGTCTTCCCCTGGTGCCCAAGAGCCTCTGAGCACCCTCGCTTCTTGCTCGTTGCCCCCTTTGTGATCAGATAGTGAGAGTGCTTACCTCCACACTCCCTCCCCCCCCCAAAAAAAATATATACAGCTGATGGAAGAAGTTGGAAGAGAAATGCTCTTTCCTACTTCTTCTTTCATTTCTAGGTGCTTTCCAAGGCTCCAAACAACTAAAGAGAAAGTGACTGAAAGGGTAGGAGGGAAAGGGGAATGATATGGGAGATGGGAGCAGAGAAATGGTGCACCTGCG